>NC_080688.1:38433698-39174948 GCF_030445035.2 Dasypus novemcinctus
CACGGGAGTCCTTACATAGCAAGATCATAATGTAGAACGGATATTTTTGCCTAATAGTATTGTTAAGACTTTATCTTCTTATGTGGATTTTATGGCCCAGGTTATACTTAAAGGCTGTGAATACACTTGTGCCCTTCACAGACAGGACCCTTCTCATATCATTCTCCCACTTTTATGCAAAGAAGTTGAGGCTTGTTTACAAAGTCACTTAAAATGGCAAATAGCCCTTGCTGATTATGTTGGAAAAATAGATAATCACTACCCTAATAATCCTATATTACAATTCTTTAAGTGCACTCAATTGATTTTACCTAACATAACTAGGTTTCAACCAATATCTGATGCCCGTACAATCTTTACTGATGGGTCTGGAAATGGTGCAGTTGGGTATACTGGGTATAAAACTAAGAAAAGTCCTACTCCTGGATTCTTGGCTCAGCAGGCTGAATTAGTAGCAATGCTTACTGCTTTGCAGGACATACCAGAGTCCATAAACATTCTTTCGGATTCTGCTTATGTCATTCAAGTAACCTAATTAATTGAAATAGCTTTTATCAAACCCAATATAAATCAATTTCTTTATACTTTTTCACAAACTTCAACAGATAATTAGGAACAGAAAAAGTCCATTTTTTATTGCTCACATTCAAATTTACCCAGACCATTGGTATGGGGCAATGATGAAGCTGATAAATTAGTTACTCCTATTTTACAAGAAGCTATTCATTTTCATAATTTAAACCATCTGAATGCAGCTGGCCTCAGAGCTCATTTCCCTTTAACATGGATGCAAGCTAAGGACATTGTTTGCACTTGTCCATCCTGTCAAATTCTCAGTAATCCAAAACAATCAGAACCTGGAGTGAACCCCCATGGTTTAACTGTTAACTCTCTGTGTCAAATGGATATAACTCATATCTCCTCCTTTGGAAAATTATGTTATGTTCATGTCTCTATAGATACTTGTTCAGGATTCATTTGGGCTATAGCTCAGACTGGAGAAACTGCTCGACATATAAGGCAGCATTTGTTAGTTTGCTTTGCCGTAATGGGTCTTCCTCAGTTTCTAAAAACAGACAATGCTCCTGCTTATACCAGTGTCTCCCTTAAAAGGTTTCTAGATACTTGGAGTATTTCACACACCACAGGACTTCCTTATAACCACCAAGGGCAAGCTGTTGTCGAGCAAGCAAATCAAACCCTTAAATTCATGCTACAAAAACAAAAAGGGGAAACAGCGAGACACTGCATGTGCAGTTACACAAAGCATTATTCACTCTTAATTTTCTTAACTATGGAACAACCCTGGAAGGGACAGCAGCTGAAAGGCATTTCCAAAATAATTCAAAAAGTCAAACCCAAAATCTGTCTGAAAAACCTTTAATTTGGTGGAATGATCCACTGACCAATGAATGGTCGACATTCATAACTTGGGGAAGAGGGTTTGCTTGCATTTCCCCAGGAGATGAAGAACATCCTGTGTGGGTACCAGGTCATTGGATAAAGCCATACCATGAACACCAAGAGATGAAGAAGTTCCTGTGGAACCCAGAACCTCTAGTCAGGCAGATGGAGAGATGGACACTGAAAACTACACAGCTGGGTCTCATTCAGAAGACTAGAATGACTTTACATCAAAGTATCTAAACTACAGAAACTTGTTCAAGCATGGCATCATAAAGCAAGTTTGGCTTAGGGACAGAAAGAGATTAAGAAGGAAATTGAGAAGAGGAAAACTGGAAAATAAATGTTGGATTAGAAAAGAAAGCAAGAAGAATAATTAACGAAAAGAATGTTAAAGGAAAGAAACAGAGAAAAGGCAGAAGACAGGGCAGCTCGAGACCGTATAAAAGTCAAATTAAAATCAATGAAGAGGGAAACGGACTTTGGCCCAGTGGTTAGGGCGTCCGTCTACCACATGGGAGGCCCGCGGTTCAAGCCCCGGGCCTCCTTGACCCGTGTGGAGCTGGCCCATGCGCAGTGCTGATGCGCGCAAGGAGTGCCGCCCCACGCAGGGGGTCCCACGCGTATGGGAGCCCCACGCGCAAGGAGTGCACCCATAAGGATAGAAGCGGTCACAGAAGAACACACAGTGAATGGACAGAGAGAGCAGACAACTGGGGGGGTGGGGGGGGGAAGGGGAGAGAAATAAATAAAAAATACATCTTTAAAAAAATAAAATAAAATAAAATGAATGAAGAAATTCTAAGTAGATTTGGAACTTCCTTTGTGTTTGTCTGTTTGTTCAATGTCAATGTGTATGTTGTAATTGTTTCAGTGTATGTTGTAACTGTTTTTGTGATTGTTCATTGTCAGTGTATATTCTGATACCTCTGGATGGTGATATAATTTGATTTAAAAAAAAACTGAAAGAGCTCTATACAAATGGCCAAAAATTAAGTAAGCACTTATATTATTACTTAAGTTTAAAATGTTAATGAGATCTCTATAACAGTAAAAAGTGTGAGTCTTGATTAATAGACTTACTATGTCTCTTCATAAAAAATAGTTCTTGCTTAAATTGAAATGAATAATTTAATTTTCTTCATAGGATAAAATGGAAGATGTAAAAGTTAAGCGAATATTGAAAAAAGTTAAGAGGTTTGGGGGAATGCTAACTGAAATTTAAGATGTATTTTGTCTTAAAATAAAATGGTTAGTTTTATAAAATCAGAAAATGGAAATATGCAGGACAGAACTAGCATGCATATAGCAAGTTGTAAAAGTATTGTGATAGTATTCAGTGAGTTAATGTGTTTTGGAAAAGTAAAACGAACCAGAATGAACACAAAAAGTATAAAAACTGTGTGAAAAGGTCAGCAATGGACTTCTGCAGTTTTTCCTCATGGCCTTCTGCCCTGGCCTGATGGCAATGAATCTGGCTGCATAGAAGAAACCTGTGGCAGTGACCCTACTAAGAAACAGCAGAGACAATGGTATTTTTTAAGAGCCTGGAAGAGGCAAACAACTGGGACAATCTGTAAGGTCCCTGCTACTCTATCAAATTATTAAATGTTGTTTGGCTGGGCAAGACAAAACTATACTCTCTGCTGTAACTGATAAAGTACAAAGTTTTCTCATGTTAATAGAATTTGTAATATTGTTGGAATACTAAAAATCTTTTATCCCGCACTAAGATGTGTTAATTAAGAAAGGTCCTTCATGGGAGTAGGAGGACCTCTGGCAGCCTGCTTTAAAAATGAAAAAAAGAGAGAGAAGGTGGATATTGACTTAGCTTGTAAATTGGATGTGGCCCCAGGTCCAGTAAAGATGATGCTAAGAACACTATAAAAACTGGAGAAAATGAGATAATTTTTGATCAAGTACTGGCCTATATAGCCTTACTGGTAAGAAATCTTAAGCCTATGAGAAATAAATCATTGCTAGTTGGAAGTTTGTATAATCTCCTGTAGTTATGGATTATGTATAAAATGCTGATCTAAATTTGGAAGAAAAATTACAAAATGTAAATATCCAACTGAGATTAACATGTGATTGGAATGTATCTAACTTTTGCATAACCCCACATGTTTATAATAATAGTCTAATTGCTAGCTGATGTAATGGGTATTCAGAAAGTTGATTTGAAATTGTTATTTGTTTATCTTAAACGATGGCTGGAATTACAGATGGACTATAGTCACTAAACCCTATGACTTAGGGGAAAAGTTGGGAGGAAGTATTCTGGGAGAAATGTTGCTTGTTGGTCTTTGTTTCTTTTGAACTTAGTCCTGAGAAGCATGCAACAAACCCTTCCAGGTAGAAAGTAGCAAGAAACCACAGAATCTGCCTTTGCTGCTTTATAAAAACAAAAAGGGGGAAATGTTGTGGGAAACTGGCTTACCTGTTCCCTATTCGTTGCACTTGTCCCCAATTTTTGAAAACATTGCTGTGCTGATGAGGAACAGCTGCTTTGGAGTTCCTAATAAATATGATGTGGAAACTTGGGGAGAGGCTCTCAGTTCCAGAAGCTGGGAGTCCCCTAGTCTCATCTTTGTCTCCTCTTTTGTGTCTCTCTCCGTCCATTATTTCGTAAAGTTCTGTGTTGCCATCCCTTGGAGCCAACCTACCGCTGAGCTGGTTCTCAGCATTGTCTTCTTTAACATTTCTTGTAGTGCGTGTCTGCTGGTGATGAATTGCTTTAAGTCTTTTTTTAAAAAAGGCTTTATTTCCATTTTTCTGAAAGATAATTTGGCTGAGTATAGAATTCCAGGTTTATAGTTTTGTTTTGATTTCAGTACTTTAAAGTTGTTGTTTCATGGTTGCCTTGTTTCCAATGAGAAGTTTGCAGTCATTCTTATCTTAGTTCCTCAATATAGAATGTGGGGCTTTTTCTTTAACTGCTTTTGAGATTTTCCCTTTATTATTGCTTTTAAGCAATTTGATTATAATGTGCCTTAATGTACTTTTTTTCATTTTTCTTATGCTTGGGGTTCATAGAGCATCTAGATTCTATGGGGGTTTCATTTTTTTCAAGATCAGAAATAATTTGGTCATTATCTCTTTAAATATTTTTTCCTTCTCCCTGCTTTCTTTTGGGGACTTCAATTACATGTATATTAGGCTACTGAATCTTACAGATGTGTCACTGATTAATTTTTCAGTCTTTTTACTTTCTGTGTTCCATTTTGGATAATTTTTAATTCTATGTCTTCATATTCACTAATATTTTATACTGCAATGTCTAATCCACCATTAATCAAACCGAGTGTATTCTTCATCTTAAACATAGTTTTCATCTCTAGAAGTTTCATTTGGGACTTCTTTTTTATCTTCCACATATCTACTTATGCTTAATTTTTTCTCTACCATCTTAAATACATAGAATATAGTATAATAGTTTTAATGTCCTTGTCTATTAATTATATCATCTCTCATTTCTAGGTTGCTCTTGACTAATTAGTATTTCTCATTAAGATGAGTCATCTTTTCCATCCTTTTGCATGAATCATAATTTTTCATTATAAGCCAAATCTTTTAATTTTTACTTTGTGGGGGTGCTGGATCTTTATTTTTATAAATATTCTTGAACTTTTTTCTAGGATGCAGTAATTTAGAAATAATCTGACCCTTTTGGTCTTGCTTTGAAACTTAATTAGGCAGGACCAGAGCATTTAATTTTTTTTTTTTAACAAAATTCACATTTAGATTGAAATGAACTGTACAAAATTGGTTTTCTTCCAGAGCATCTAATTTTGCTCTACTACTGAGCCAAAGCTTTCCTGAGTGCATGACCCAATGCCTAGTGAATTATGAAGTTCTCCTCTCCAGTTGGTGGGAAAAGGAATCCTGTAGTTTAGCAGTGTGAGCCCTAGGTATTTTCCCCTCTAATCCTTTCAGGTGGTTCTTCTCCTGGCCTTCAGTAGTTTATTCACACACACGCATAGATCAGAACTCATGTAAAGACTCAAGGATGGCCTTCTGCAAATCTGTGGAGCTCTGTCTGGGCAGCTTTCTTCTCTTCGGTGTTTCATCCTATGTTTCTATCTGCTGTACCATCCCTGGACTCCCTACTCCATCTCAATTCTCTAAGACCTGGGTTCCTTTTCTCCTCACCCATAGCCCAGAAATTCTCTCCAGGCAGTAAGCTGATGTAATTGTAAGGCTCACTTTGTTCCATCTTTCTTAGGTATCACTGTTCTTTGTTGGTTGATGTACAATGTCTTGAAAACCATTATTTTATATTTTATCCTTGTTGTTGCTGTTGTTGTTTCAGGTAGTAGGGTAAACCTGATTCCTTTAACACCATCTTGGCTAGAAGCAGAAGTCTTTTTTTTTTTTTTTTAGGTACTGGGGCCGGGGATTAAACCTAGGAACTCATATGTGGGAAGTTGGCCTTCAACCACTGGGCCACCTCAGCTTCCCTCAGTTGGCTTTCTCGTTTGTTCTGCTTGTTGTTTTTGTTTTTTCAGGAAGCACTGGGATCCAAAAGACAGGTGGGTGCTCAACTGCTTGAACCACATCTGCTCCCAGGGCTTCATTTTTAGTGTAATAGCATCTGCAATCTTCTTTAGAGAACTTCTCTTAGATTACTAGAGCCATTTCTCATGGAGATACTGAAAATATGAATATGTCAGGAAGTTTACATTGCCCTGGGTAACTATTAGCCAGTGGCTGATTCTGGAGTATGATAAAATAGCCCAGCTCCTTTGCCTCCAGGTGAGGTAAACTCTGTTATAATTTATGCTTTGGAGTTCCTTGGGATCAGGGTGATGCTATCATACCTTTCTTATTCTCCTTTCTGGCTCTGCTCCCCACTGGTTTCACACTGGGGCACATTTCTAATAAATCACTTGCACCTGAATCCATGTCTCAGCACCAACTTTTGGAGACCCCAATCTAAAATCAGCTTGCACTTGAAAATTGATCTTCTGTAAAATGTCTCTTCAGCTGATCTATCTTGCTTTTGCTTATGCATTTTTTCTGAATTGTTTACTTGTCCCCCCAAAAACCTTAGAATAAGAATTTTTGAGCTGAATAGATATTTAGAAATTATCTGGTCAAACGTCCTCATTTAAAAAATGAAGCAACTGAAGTATAAGTGTTAAATTACTATCCATGTTTACATAAACTAAGAGTAATTGAGGCAACTCTGAAATGGGTTTCCTGATTTAGGCTTATACAGGTAAAACATGTTCTTAATTTCATAATGATCAGGTTTTATTAGTTCTTGCGCAATACATTACAAACACCTATGCATATTGCCAGATATAAATGTTTGTGCCTACTTTTGTTGCAGGTTCAAGTTTATACTTATATTAGTTTGATTACCTTTCCCATTTTATGATCTTCAAACATTAACCCCTGGTGATGATTTCCTATTACCATTGCATCAATTGGAAACCATTTCCAAATCACTGGGGTAGTTTGGCTTAATTACATTATAGAAAATAACAACTGACTTTTTTTTGTTTTACTCATAAAGTAGAATATAATTCTGGCTCAATGTAGATGACATTTTGTCTTGTCATTATGGCAAGTTTAATATTGCTGTATGATGTTGTCAAAATGAAATCAGAAAAAAACTATACTTGGGGAAATCTAGGTTGAAATAAAAGAAAATAAACTCTTGTGTTTAAGAAAATACTTCAAATTTAAATCTCATACTATTATTACTCTGAATAAATGTGAAAAAATGAAATTTATGATACAAGAGATACTGCACATTTTTTCATTAATTAAAAACTACTGACTATGCCAAATCATTCCCTCCTCTGGAGATAATTCTTTATAAAACTGGGCCTTAATGGGTAAAAAGGTATAGATGAGAGAAAGGAAGGCTATTGGATAACCACAGGCTGATATAAATGAAATTTCCAGGTGAAAAACAGGGAAGAAATTCAACAAAAGACCACTGTGTCTCCCAGTCAAACTCTACCATTTGGGTAATATTACTCTTTTAGAATTCAAATCCCCTCATAGGTGATTAAATGTGTTGGCCAATCACATAATTGCTTTTATTTTTATAGATTTATTTATTTCTCTCCCTACCCCCCCCCCCCCCGTTGTCTGTTTTATGTTTCTATTTGCTTCGTCATCTTCTTTGTCCACTTCTGTTGTCAGTGGCATGGAAATCTGTGTTTCTTTTTGCTGCGTCATCTTGTTTAAGTTCTCCGTATGTTCGGCGCCATTCCTGGACAGGCTGCACTTTCTTTCACACTGGGCGGCTCTCCTTATGGGGCGCACTCCTTGCTCGTGCATAATTGCTTTTAATGAAAATAACACCTAAATGTTACCAACCTGCATGGAAAGAGTTTGCTTAGGGAAAGAAAGGATAACAATTATGAATGGAGAGTTAATTCGTCCCATTCCCATAGAAGGTCTGCTGCTTCAAGATAATGGTTAATATCCTGGGCTTAGGAGGCGGACTACCTGGGTTTGTAAAAGTGCCTTTACCACTAAACAGTTATTTTGTCTTCAGTAAATTACCTAATTTCTGTGTCTCATCTTCCTCATTGTAAGATAGGAAACAATACACAGTGTCTTTCTACTAGCAATTAAATGATGAAAAAGTGCTTAGAAGTATGCCTGGAATTCATCAGCAATGAATAGCTGCTATTATTACCATTATTAGATACTATAAGAAAATGGCCATACAAGCCGTTCAGAAACTCTCAATGTCTCATAGCTGAAAAAATGGGTAGAAAGTGAAAAATAGGGTATCAATAAAATTAATAAAATGTAGTGATTAGTAATGGAAGAAATTGTAGCAATGATGTGGAGAAAGTGGCCACAGTAGCTGCTGAGGGTAGGAAGAGAGAAGAGATATGATGTGGGGGCATTTTCAGGACTTGGAGTTGTCCTGGGTGGTACTGCAGGAACAGATGCTGGACACTGTATGTCCTGCCATGGCCCACTGAGTGGACTGGGCAGAGTAAATCACTATCCATGTGTTGCAGCAGTGCTCCAAAATGTGTTCACCAAATGCAATAAATGTTCCACAATGATGAAAGAGGTTGTTGATGTGGGAAGAGTGGAGTGAGGGGGGTGGGAGGTATCTGAGGACCTCATATTTGTTAAATGTAACATTTAAAGAAAAAAATAGAGAAAAAAAAAAGAGTATAGGAAAGTACTATACTATTTCTAGGTTATTGAATGTTTTATCATGAAAAAAATATTATATATGACATGTTTCATTGCCTTCTCTACCCATAATCCCCATCATAAGAATCTTCCAGTTCACAGCACCACAGGTCTGAGGCCTACTCAGCCAGGTTTGTACCATGGACCCATGGACACCTGACCCAAGTCCATCCAATGATTTGGGTGACCAAAAACCTCAAGTTCATATTCCCTTCCTCTCTACCTCCCTTCCTTACTCCTTTTCTTCATCTCCCTTCTGCTTCTTTTCCTCATTCTCCTCCTTCTTCTTTCCATCTCTCTCTCTCTCTCCACCTTCTTTCTTTTTCTTTCCCTTAGTCACCGGCTATGTGAATTTGAAGTAAAAAATCAAAGCAACTTCAATAAGTTCCTAGGGAACAGTGACTCTATAGAGAGCTGCGGTCTTGGGGCTGTCAGCCATGTTTAACCTGAGAAGAAATAGGGATTCTTCTGAATTCCATGTCTTCATTTTTCTTAAATTACTCTTGTTTTGGAGCACATTGTCCAGTAGTTCCTTAAGAAAAGATGTATGGGAGATACAGTTTGTGAGATTTATTTGTTCAAGAGCTATATTTATTCCACCCTCATAGCTGATTACAAGTTTGAATAAAAATAGAATTCTTGATTTGTAAATAGTATTTTCCCAGAATGTTGAAGGCATTTACCCAATGCTTTCTACATTTCTATTTAGTGTTAAGAAGTCCTGTGCTATTCTGATTCCAGTTCTTGTTTCGTGACCATTTTTGTTTTGGTTTTGGTTTTGGTTTTCTCTCTTTCATTAGGTGTTTAATTTTGCTTGTTATTTGGTGAGCTTTTCCATCAGAAACAGTTGTTTCATTTCTGGGGAAAAATGTTGAGTTATTTGATAATTTTCTATCCTCTGTTTTCTATGTTCTTCCTTGACTTTTCTTAAGTGTTTGTATTCCTAGATTAATTTTCTTATTTTTAATTTTTTTCATCATCTTCTAATTTCCCTCTTCTTTATCTTTCTATTTTATTTTCTAGAAGTTTTCCTAAACTTTATATTCCAGCTCCCTCTGTTTACTTTATTTCTATTATATTTTTTATCTTCTATTTTTAATTCTACAAAAGTTCTGTTTTTAGGTAACATTCTGTTATTTCATGTAATCAGTATCTTCACTTATTTCTTTGAAGATGTTATAATGTGGTTTTCATTCTTCTGTTCCTCACATTGACTCTTTTTCTCTAACCTCATTTTATCTTTTGGTTTCTTTTGGTCTCTGTTTTTCATGTTAGAGTTTTCTACATGTGAGAATGAGGCATAAAAATGCTGATATGCAACTCTGTGCACCTGGGTGAGATTTATTTATTTATAGTAAGGTGATGTTGACTGATAGCTTCTCACTAGGGTATGGTTTTCAACTTGATACTATTGATATTTTGAACCAGATTATATGTTGGGGGTGTTGGGTACTGTCCTGCGCAGTGTAGGATTTTATCAGCATCACTGATCCCTACCCACTATATGCCAGTAGGACAACTTCCTTCACCCCCACTCCATTTGTGACAATCAAAAATTTCATCAGATGTTGCCAAATGTGTACAGGGGGGCAAAATCACCCCTAGTTAAGAAATACTGCATTAGAGTAACTAAGGTCTTGAGATTTTCCCAGAGAGAAATTCTCTAGTTTCCTGCTTTGGGAATAGGAAACCCAAACCTGGTTATCAGCATTCAAAAGTCAAGCAGAGGAATTACTACAGTGTAGGTTCTTTGTCTTTTTTCACCATGTGTTTCCTGTACCTGGCACGGTTCCTGACAAAGAATAGACATGGATAATTTGAGTTGAACTGTCGAAATTTCAAAGTAAGATCTCTCGAAGTTATCCCTCATGTATAGAAATAGGAATTCTTACAATTTTAGAGTAGGGTGGTAGGAGGATCATTTGAGAACAAGGAAGATAACACACCCAGGGAAATGTTTAGTCAACCTACACCTTATTTCCCTTCCTCTAGAAATGCTTCCTTCTAGCTCTCAGGTCATTAACCTAGTGTGGACATCAACCTTTTCCCTCAAGGCTAAGCTAGACCATGCAAGTCCAAGTGGACTAGGAGAAGTGGTTGGACATTATGGGATTCTTCTTCACTGTAAATAAGCTGTTTCTAGAAGCTTCAGTCTGCAGAGAGCCCTAGAGCACTGAAAGGGCTACTTACCTCTTGATGATAATAGATCACTTATATATATATCTACAATGAGAGGTTTATAATAATGGACTCTTGCTATACTTGACACAGATCTACCCCTCCCACTAGAACTTTGAATTATTTTGCTGGAGGCTACAACATTTTGAGTAGTTTGTTGGGAGTTGACGGAAGGTGGGGATAACTTACCCTGTACAAGCTTAGCAGAGCCGCTCCAGCATGTTGGGCTTCTCTTTGATGCAGACTGGTTGGACGGGTTCTGGATCTACAGAAGAACCGGTTTGACTAGACTGTTATGCCAACATATTCTGGTTTGATTCCATGTTCCACAGATGGTAGAAACCTGCCCAGCCAGTTAAATGAAAGGCATATTAGGTTTATCCATTGCACACGGTATATAGCTTAGATGCAGCACAACTCTTCCACACAGAAGTAGTGTCTAGCAAACTCTAGTGTGGTCCAGAGACGTGGCTTCTACTGGTTTAATACTTAAGTTCATAGCTTCAGGGAAAGTCAGCAGTAAAACACCTTCTGCTTTTGACCAAAAGTAAAGATTTTCTAAATAAACTGAAGGGTAAGTTCATACATTTTTAAAAATATTTTACAACTTTATGAATTTTGGGGGGAATGTTGAATTAAGATGATGTTTAAGAAGGTAGTATCTATTTTAGCATGCTAATATTAATTATACCAATGCTAATACTATGCCTTTTCTGGAAAGCTGGCTAGATATTGTTTTATGACACTTGCATAGATGTCCATTGCTTTGTTTAGATGTTATTTGATATATAATACATTTTTACTGCACTTTTTTGAAAGTTTGGCATGGCTTTAGTAATTTAAAAGGTTGGAATGAATAATTTTGCTAAATACATTTTGATTATCTTAAGCCACCTGCTTCTTTGATAATATACTATTATGTTTCACAAGCTGTTGCTATATGGATATATGTTTTATGCATTAAATCTAATTTGAATAGAAATAATTGCCTTTTTAAATAAAGCAAAACAAAAAACAAAACAAAACAAAAAAGCATTTGCCTGCTTGGTGTTCTTAAGTATGTTAGAGGAAAAATTCACAGCCAAAATTGAGTATGAAAAATGAAGATTGTGGAATCTGGTAACTGATTAATTATTTGAGCTCAAAAGGACTTCTGAGCTGAATAGAAAGGAATGAAGACAGGTTTTGTCATGCCTATTAGGTCTGAAAAACTTTTTAGGTTAAAAAAATGTTGGATCTTCCTGTCATTTATACTGTATTTTAAAATAATTCTTTTGCTTCTCTCTTTCATTGATCCAATTAATTTATATTAGTAGTGTTATTTCAAAGGAAAGTCACCACTCTCTTTACATTTATTTTGACATACCAAAATACTCCCTTAGTTATTAATATAGGTTAAATTAGAAAAACACAAATTTTGTGGCATTCAATTTAACATAACAGCTGACATATGGATTTATCTGGGAATTTTTTTAGAAAATGTAACATTTATACTGAGTACTTTCTTTTCAAGAGCTGTCTTTAGGCCATCTGAATAGGACTTTGCCTTGAACTGAGCAAGCAAGACAGAGGCATCCTTGTAATTGTTGCCAGTGCTGCACTGTTATTATGTTCAAATTATAAAACTATAAAATTTCCTTTGGGTGTTAATAAAGAATAAAGAAAAAAAGTGAGAACAAATGTTCAGAGAAGACTTAATTTTTTTGCAGGGAAGCCCTCTGGACGCCGTTAGTCCTGCTTCAAGGCAATACTATGTAAAACTTCTGATAATTCAGCTACACTACTGAAAAGCAGTATAATGTGTATCTGCAAAAAGAATGTGCTGATTCAGCAAACCAAAATTAATTTCATTCAGTATAAATTGTATTCCGACGACTTTAGTTGTTTAAATTTCTCCTCTTAATTAGTTTCCAGTCAAGGTACATATATATATAAATAGGGCATACTTTTAGAGTACAATGTTTCTGGTTAATATATTGCATATAGTGACTTTTAAAAATTTAAAACATAATGTGCTTAAAATGCAGATCATATTGTCTTAACATAAACTTAATTTGGGATTCCAATTGATTGAGCATTTTTTTATGTTTATGATTTTGAGGAAAGATATTTAGGAACTAGCTACATTATATATTTCATATGAAATCCATGGGTAAAATTTCAAATCTAATTCTATATTTTGGGGGGGATTCCAAATACATGAAAATCCTATTAAGTGGCTTTTATGTATTTTCCATAAATTGATTCCTTTAAAATATTCCAACATTGCAATATTTTAATTAAGAATATGTGAAAATTATATATCGAATTAGGAATCTGTAAGTATATGGATGTGTAGGTTTTATACAGCACCTTGGGGCCCAGTTAAAAAAATGTTCTACTCATTTAAAAATCTTTTTATTCTTTAGGTCTAATCAGGGATGTGTTCCTTTGTCTTCATCCCTAGTCATACAACTTCACACAATGAATCTTTTGTCAACAATGCTAGCTTTCTGAACTATAACCTCTTTCCTTCCTGAATATCTTCATGTTTCCTGCTAAAAGCACTTTGAATCACGAAATTTTCAAGCCACAGGGAATCTTGGAAAATAACTAATGAATCCAACTCCTTATTTTTGACTTGAGGAATGAAAAGCCCAGAAATGTAGCATAAGTAACTACTGTACAATCTAAAGGTAGAGGTAAGGCCAAAATATCCCAGTTTCTTGAATACCAGCCTCTCCTAGTAGTTTTTTCATTACCTTACACTGACTCTTCTGAATACTACATGAAATCTAATCTGCTTTCTAAGGTATTTGCAAAAAAAAAAAAAGTACAATTGTATTGTGTAGTTGCCTAAGAGTCTTTGCTGAACTGAAAAATCATTTGATTTTCTATTTTAATTGCCCTCAAACATTTTTGGCAGTGGTTTAATTTATGGGGTTGCCATTTGGAAAGGAAAGTGACTACTACTTCAAACCTAATCATAAAATGTTGTCTCAAACTGATAAGACTGTCTCACAATCTTAATATTTGCTCAGATTATTTGTGGTTCTGTTGTCCATTTTGTAATACTGTTTTAAACTGTCTCAACTGTTTAAGCATTCATGCATTTTTATCATTCTGACATGGATATAGTTTAGGGTTTACTTAAAAATTTAGTACTTCTAAAACTTGGTTATAACTGGCAGGAAAATTTCAATAAGGTTATGAAAACCAAAATATCAAGATTCAAATTGTATCTTAGAGGTGATAGTACCCACTATTTAAGTGGCGGGTTTTTAAAACAGTGCTTTGCACACATACTCAAAAATGCTTTAAAGATTTTTAGCTTGAAAAAGTCCTAGAAATAGGATAAGAATGCGTGAAAAACAACAGCTCCAAAACATTCCCTAATTTCAGTTCTGATTCCTTTTTCTTTTCACAGGTATGGATACTTTCACAGGTAGGGATGTTACCTGAGGGATGCTTCTGAATTTGATAATTTTAGTTCAGTCCAAGTGGACCCTTTTGAAAACAATAATTACTTTCATTTCTTTTTTATCTTTACAATAAACAGAAAGCATAGCACACTGAAAAGCATATGGGCTTTTAGCCAAACTAACATGGGTTTGAATATTGACTCTACTACAATCTATATCATTATTGCCCCCAACATTTTTGGCACAGTGGCTCAATGTATGGGTTAATTTATCCACAAATTATTCCATATGGCTTAATTGGAAATTATTTAACTCAATTAGCTTTCTTTTCTCCATCTGTAGGTTAGGGTTACTAATGTCATTTTCTAAGTGTTGTTGAAAAGCTAAATAAGATACTGTGTGTAAAACACCTAGCATAGTTCTTAAAACATATTGCTAAGCAAAGATTAGTACCCCCACACACACCTTTTAACAGAATAATAAATTTCATTAAATAATAGCTTAAGAGAACTCAACGCTTAACTTAGAATAAACATTTTATTTCTGTCAGAGAAATAAAAATTAAATCAGCAACTTTGGTGAAGCTTAAGATTTAATGTTGGAAAACATTTTAATCTTGCTAAATTTGCAAAATTAGTAATGAATATACTCCAACCAAATTAAATGCTTACTTCAAAGAAGGCTTGGTTTAACTTATTTTGGGAGGAATATACCATTGTGATGAAAATGTTTCAATAATTTTTAAAAACTCAAATTATAGTTATCTATGCCAAAAGAAGGAAGTGGGATATGGACAATCCATATTACAATACCTTGCCAAGTATCTGAAATTTTCCAAGGGAATTTTATATATATTTTTATCTATTATCTCATATGACATTAAAAGAGTTAGCCAAGAATTTCCATATGCTCTTAGAATTGTGCTCTATTACCAACTGAAATATTTCTTCAGAGTTCTAGAATATGTTTTTTTCCCAAAAAATCTCACTGCTGAATTAAATTTACTGTAGGTTAATATTAAATTATATTTCACTCTCTTGATAGTAAATAATGATGGAGACAGTGAGTCCAAAAAATATGTTGAGTATTAAGAAATAAGACAGAATAGGATTTTGTTTTATTAGCCTTCTCTTTACACCATTAGTGAAGGATGAATTCCAGCTCTAGGATTATGGGAATAGGTGAACACAAGACACTTGACACTGGACAGATGAGGCTGACAGCAGTTTATTAGTCAGAAATACTCACAGTCCAGGGGAGGAGGAAAGCACCAGTCAGGACCACATGAGGTTTGCACTCAGGAATAGAGTGAACAAACAGGTGCTGTGGGAGGCAGGCTTTGTAGTAACAAGGTGTGAAGATCCTTGGTTCCTGTGGGAGAATGTGATTGGCTTGTTTGAATTATTCCATGGGCTGGCAGGGGACTGAAGCCATTCACCATGATAGGGAGGGCTGTTTGGTTAGGGGATGTACCTTATTTGCTGGAGCAGAGGGAGAAAGGAATTTATAGTTAGGACAATTGACGCCCTCTCAGTTTTACCATATGTTACGGAAACATGTAATATTAATTTTAGGCCATACACTAAAGATTTAACATTTTCTAAAGATAATATTAAATTAGCTTCAGACTGATAAATCATCAGGATGTACCTGATGAGCAAAGTTCACACATAAACTATTTATGAAATGTACGTCACTGATCAGAAAGGAGTTCAGAATACTGTGACATTCTAAAAACTTGTCTTACTAAAGTTGAGTCAATTGACACATCTTCTAATGAAAGAATAAAAATGGTGAAACAGGACTTAATATTAGAACCAATAGAGAGATCCATTTATGACAAACTGATCTTATTGCACTCTCACAAAGCTCTTATTAAACTTAAATTTCTTGAAAGATGTTTAATTGCTATGCAAATAGCTTTCTCCTGTTGTCATAATTTGAATATATATCCATAGTAAAGGAATTTTATCTCTTAAATTTTAGAGCATATATATAGATTATACACCTGAAGAAAAATTACCACTTAACTGATTTTTCCCACTAATTATGTATTCTTAAAGCTATTTCATTAGATACATAATCAATTTAGCCTTTTGTGACTCTTCACTAAGTTAGTATTTAATTTGCATTTATTTTTGTACATTTAGGGTATTACTATAAGCAAATGAAAAGGAGGCAAGAGGAATAACAAAAATTTTAAAGATACTTTAAAAGTATTTCTATATAAATGGCTAATTTGGATAATTCAGGACTAACCAAACTTGCTACAAATCGAAAACTAATTCAGAAACAGCATTATAGATCACCGTGCTAAAAACATAAACCTTAAAAGTAACCAAAAAACTATTATCAGAGAAGTCATGTATTAGTGACAAAGTAAAAATATAACTTGATTGGCAAATTTTTAGTTTCAACATTACATTTTAAGTCTATTCCTTTAAAGGTTCTTTTCCTATCACACCTACAAAGATTTAGATCAGGAGTGAGAAACACTTCCTTCTAATACAAAACATGGAATTTTATATCTAATGGATTACTGCATGGACCTTAAAACATTAAGAAATATAAGCTAGATTACAATTTTAAGTGGCTTGCTGAAGAATATTTATGGACATGGAGCAATATTATAGACTTGCTCTCTGATGAGGTCTTCTATAAAAAATTTACATGTAACATATACATGTCTAAATTTGGAGAGCAGGGGTCTCCTGACTTAAAGCAGATGAAATACAGTCTGAGATGGTAAGTTCTTTAGTTTCCTATGCTTCTCCTGCAAATATCATGAAATAAGTTGGCATAAACACTGGGAATTAGCTTAGAGTTTTGAGGCTGAGTAAATGTCCAAATCAAGGCATCAGGGTGATTCTTTCTTCCCAAAGACTGGTTGCCTGCAATTCATGGCAAAGCACATGACAGCATATGCAGCTTTCTTCCTTTTCTTCCAAGTTTCACGGCTTTCAGCTTCTTGCTTCCATGGCCTTCTCTCTCTCTGTTTGTCTATTAACTCCATTTATAGAGGACTACAGTAATAGGACTAAGTATCATCCTGAAAGAGGTGGATCACACCTTAACTACAGTAGCCTCCTCTAAAGGACCTACATACAACGGATCCACACCCACAAGAATGGATTAAAGAACATGTGTTTCTGGGATACAAACCACCACAATAAGATCATTCACATTTCTGAAAATATTAATATTGTAATCAAGAGTACAATAATTTAATAAATACTGAATAAAAACCATGTACACAAGCAGTTTAGCAAGCTGTTGAATTCTACTCTACACACTTTCAAAGCAACTGTTTGACAAAATTTAAAACAAATGTATGTTGCCAGGAACAATTAGTATAAAACAGAACTACATTTTTAACTCTTAAAAACTATAAGATACAACTAACCTACCATCAGGGAAAGGAAAACATGCAATTTTAGCAAGCATGTAAGTTAATATCAAGTACAGTCACAAGGCAGATTTTATAAATTATTTGATTCTCATTTGGCTACTTTTTGTCAAAAAAAGAAAGTTACTCTAAACCTGGCTAAAGGCCATTCAGCAAGAAAAGTTCTTCAGTCAATTCTGTCAAATTAATACCACAGACTTTCCCCTCTAGTTTTACTTGTTAAGATACGAGTGTTTACTTCTTTGAGATGAATGACAAGTTGTTCTAGTTCCATCATAAGCCTAAACATCTAGCATAAATTAAATTCTCAGCAGTTTCTTGGTACAATAACAAATCATATGCTAATATTAAAGTTAGAGCCAAGAAAATAATGAAATCACAAGTCAATATTAAAGTTGGAACCAAGAAAATAATCCCAAATCAAACTTCTACAAAGGAAGAATACAATGCTTATGAAATAAACCTTGGGTTATTTTTTAAATTTGACTTCCCATTCTGTGGTTTTTTGGCTTAGTTTATTGGAACATTTGATAAATGGTGCCATGACACTATGTTTAGTCTCTGTGGAGCCAGTTAGCTTTAATTTTTTTTCCATAGTCACAGATTATGTCAAGCAGTATAACTACTGTAATAACCTAGCAATATTTCTCAAAGTGTAGTCCATGAATCATCTGAATCCCCTGGGAGATGCCTATTACTAGTACAGATTGATAAACTCTCTGTTGGGTAAGTCCTAGGAATCTGCATATTTACATATTTTCTAGATTATTCTAAAGCCCACTAGAGTTTGAGAAGCAGCAGGGAAAGATTCCCCATTTATAAAAGACATTGAGCAAGGATGTATGAGTCCCTTCATATCCAACCTATTATCACTATCAGAAAAATATCCTCTGATATACACATTCAACCAATCTTGGGTCAGTATTATAATGCATCCTTACAAATGACTGCATACAATTAATATGACTGTCCCAATTATGCATGCAAAGTTTTAAAACTTAAATCTTCCAGTGATAATCTAAAAAGAATGGAATGGAAACCATCTTTTTCCTTTATCTTTTAGTTTGGGTTCTCAGTGGAGAGCCTGGTATCTCAGCTTATGTTCAGGTTCTTTATTTGGGAAGTCATCTCAGGGAACAGGAGTGGCAGGATAGGAAATGGAAACAGGGAAGGAGGAAAACCCAAAACAAGAGTGCTTCATGAGTTCATCACCCAGTATGGGCTTAATCTTTATATATTATTCAGAGCCATGGTGTACCTCAGAATTGCCTGGATGCAAGAGAGGAGCATTTATTCACCAGTTCTGACTCTCACAGGTTAAGGGCTGCCATTTGGGTTGTCCATTTCCTCACAATTCCTGGTTGCGCATGTGTTTCCAGTGGCTTCACAGAAGCCCCATCGGCCGAAAGTCAGGTTAGAAGCTGTCAGATTTTACCTGCATGTATCTGGCTGCCACACCAATAGCAAGCAGTATCCAAAAGGTATCTAATACACAACTATTACAGGATGAATACAGTCAAATTGTTTTTTCCTTACTTCTCTCACTGTAATATTAACTAATTCAATATACAATAATAATGGATTTTCTGAGAAAAAAGTATAGTAATTTCAAATGGAAAGTGAGGAACTTACGCCTATTTTTGTCCAATGTATTTGATCCATTCCCACAAACCCTGAGGGGACTGAAACTTGATCTTATGGGAGAAAGGTATTTTCTAATAAACTATAATTTATTTCCTGAACTTGGTTGCCAATTTTAAAGGGCAAAAGAGCAGCAAAATGAACAATTAGTATGTACTCTGTAAATACTCTGATGTCCAGCATTGATCCTGAGATTTTATTAAGATTACTTTGGTAAAATTATAGTAAAAACAGATTGACTACACTGGACCCTCAAGTAACACTTCTCATTATAGAGAAACATGGGATTTTGAATAGTACAAGTTTGTCTTGGACTGTGTCCAAGAGGGTCTGGTTACAAGAACTAATTCATTATAACCTATAATGTGATCCTGGAGCATGGCTCTGAAGAATACATTATATGAATGCCCTAGTCAAGTAGATTATTAAAAATAGAAAAACTGACAATCAATCCTGTGCTTTAATTAAGTAAATGCCTTATTTGCTTGCATAATGGAAGAAACTTAGTTTTGAGAAAGTAAAGGAGAAATCGGGACAAATTAAAAAGAAAGTGAAGTAAAAGCATGTGGCCTTTTCATTTAATTAAAAATAGAGTAAATATCTGAGTTTTTAAATAACTATCTCTCTTAGAAGGTGATTAAAGTAGCTAATAAACTGATTAAGGATGAAATTGAGAGATGGGACTGAAGAGTGCACAGCAAATAAGAAAAAGTGGGGACAAACAATGCTGAACAAAGAATAATAACAGATACCTAGACCCTATTTTCAAAAGGGGAAATCAAATTCATGCAAGTCTTTACTAAATTAGCTCAGATTACAATCAACCTGATACCAACACTCTCTTTCTTGAATCTGAAGCTAAGATCATAAATCACTGTTAAGTAAATTATTTCTTTCAACCACCAATTCCTGAATAAATTAATAAATTAGTTTCTCCTTTTTATACAGCTTTGCATCTGGGCTATGTGAATTTTTAAATCCCTTGGAATAGAATGGAAATAATAACAATATAATAATATTATCACATAAATTTAATTATGTGAATAAAATAAGATTATATATAAAATAAATGAACAAGTTATAATTTAATCCAATTTATAATTATAAATCACAATTAGAATAACAATTCAACAGCTTCACAATTCTATTACTTTAGCAATTGAAGAGATCTCTTTGATTAGCTGTAGCTCTTAAATCTACCTATGATTAATAACAGTCTTATAGTGATTAGATACATATATACATCTCATTCAAACCTATCAACAATCCTAGGTATACTCAAGATATATGGTATCATCTCCATTTTATTGGTAAAGAAACTGAAGCATGAAGAAGTTCAATTATTTGGTCAGCAGGATTAGAATTCAATCAACAAATCAGGGTGCTGCTGCTTCCCAATATCAATCTGTATAAACATATTACTATATTGCTGTAGTTTCTAGATCACATCAGGATTTGCCTTCTGCCTGGAATATCTTCCACCACTCTGTTCTCAGTAGGTAAACTACTTCAAACTTCTTGGAAGTTTTCTTCAGGAAATTTCACATGAATATTTCATTCTAACACCACCACCTTTGGGCACAGTAAGAATCAGTATTCTCATTTTCTAGCTGGGGAAATAAGACTTGCAGAAAACATGCAGATATTCAGAAAGAGGGCCAGAGCTTAAGCCCTGGTTTTATCTCCCACCTAAAGCTTCTGTTCACAGTACTAAGAGTTTGGGATTAAGGTGTTTTGCCTTCATTGATACTAGAGAACAATCACATTTTTTGGAGCACTTCCTACTTCGGTCCTTTCTGAGATTACAACAAATTTCAAAGGCTTTCAATCCACTTACTTTTTTTTTTTTAATTCTTCCCCCCTTGCAGCTTGCTTGCTGTCTGCTGTGTCCATTCGCTGTGTGCTCTTCTGTTGTCTCTATTTTATTTTTATTTTTCCTGCCCCCCCCCCTTTGTGGCTTGATTGTTGTCTGCTCTCTGTGTACATTCACTGTGCACTCTTTCTTCTGTGTTTTTACTTGTCTCCCTTTTTGTTGCGTCACCTTGCTGAATCGGCTCTCCATGGTGTGTGGGCGAGCCTGCCTTCACAAGGAAGCCCCGGGACACGAACCCAGGGCCTCCCATATGGTAGACGGGAGCCCAACTGATTGAGTCACAGCTGCTTCCTCAATCTACTTACTTTTAAATTTACTACATAAAAGAATCCACATTTTGGGTCTGACAAAGCTAGTGTAAATATTTCTGCTAATTCCACTGAAAGTCAATTTATATTCTTCTTGCAAATGTCCATACCTATTGTTAGGCAAATAAAAGATATTCGTGTCTTAATTACTGAGAAATATGGTTATTAATGCAAGAAAATTTTTAAAAAATGAACTGAGATTGATCCACTTTAGCTCTGACTGAGGGAGCCCTGTTTATTTCCAACTCAATTATGAGACTCAATTAAAATTGCTATCTAAAAAAAAGAAGAAAAAAGAAAAAGAAAAAAAAGGAATAAAAAATTGCTATCTAATTTTAAAAGTATTTTAGTAACCTCTTAAAATGTGAAGTTTTCTAAAGTAAACAGAAAAATTTACTGGGATTGTGAATTAGCTAGCCTTTAGGTAGTAATGTTTTCTGGTTAAAGTTTTTGGTTAAAAATTAGTTATTTTCTCAGAAAACATTTCCTAAATTAAAAAATAGAAAAGCACAGATTAAGTTTTATACAATGGGATCTCAATTGACAAACAAAAAGAATAAAGGCTGAGAGAATTAAAATTGTTAAAAATTATTTCTATGATTAATTTTGTTTACTTATTGTTACTAGAGTGTTTATTTGCCTTATTTATAAAAACTGTGTGATAGGTACGTTTGAATAAGAAATACTTATTAAATAATGGGATTTGCTATTATGCATGATTTTCAACTTACAGAAGGGTCTGGGAAAGTACTGGTTGCATAAAATGAGGTCCTACTATATAAATTCTATTATTCCAAAACAGCATGATGAAATCATATCCAGAAGACTGGTTTGGAGTGTTGAATTCTATTATCTACCAGTTTGTACATGTAATGCTAGTCCACCCACCTTTCAACCTGTTGCATCTGTGAAAAGATGAAAACAATATTCATTCTATCTTTTTGACAGTTATGTTTAGGTTCAAAGGAGAAGATCTATAGGAAAAGTACATTGTATTTTATCACTGTTAATTGTTCTTAGATCCACCTCCTATCAGTATTTAAACAAACCACCTTTCAACTCATAGGAATTTCAGAGTACTATCAATAATTTTAAAAGGTACAATTCCTATGTAGCCTGTATTATCTATGCTTAGCCTTCTATAAAAAGGGTTTAGACAGATCTGTACATAGCATATTAAGGTGGGAGTGGGAAAGAGATGGGAAATGCCCAGCAGAAACAGTGGAAATTGCATTAGACTGGAATCTGTGTCTCCTAGTCCCAACTCCATCATGGTTCTCTAGGTAAATCATTTAAGCTCAATTGTTCATTCAACATTCATTTGTTCATTGTATATGCTAGACTTGTGCTATCCAATACAGTAGCCACTAGCTACATGTAGCTTTGAACACTTAAAATGTGGCTCACCCAAACTGAGTTGTACTGTAAAGGTGAAATACACACTGGATTTTGAAGACAAAGTACAAAGAAAAAAATACAAATATCAATCAATGTTTATATTGATTACATGTTGAAAAGATAATATTTTGGATAAACTCAGGTAAATAAAACATATCAAGTTAATTTCACCTATTTCTTTTTACTTTTTGAAATGTGGCTACTAGTGAATTTTAAATTGCATATGTGGCTTTATTGGATAGCACAATGCTAAGGATCTGGTAAGAACTAGGAATACTGAGAAGGGTAGAGAAAGCACAGTTTCTGCTATCAAGGAGCCCACAGCCAGTTGGGGAATATAATAACATATAGAAATAATTACAATATAAGCGTGTTAGGTGCAATGAGAAAGTTATGTATAGAGTGCTGTGGAAGACTGAGGAGGGCCATTTGTGAGAGTAGAAGGGTGTAGAAAGAAGGGATACAAAAGAAGTTAGGCTAGTCTTCTAGAAACAATACTACCGGAACTTAGTCTTAAAGAATAAGTGGCAAGGTGAAATGTCCAGAATGGGGGTGGAGGTAATTCCAAAAGATTGTATGAGCCAAGACAAAGAAATAGCAAAGGGGAAGAGAGGAATAAAAGCAGTTTCCTGTTGATAGAGGGAAAGGATGTGATGTAAGGTAGAGTGTGTACAAGACTAAGAAGGGTTTTAGTGACAATTTAAAGGACCACTCTCACTGCTGTTGGAAAATACACTATAAGGGGAAAACAGTAGAAGTAGAAAGATAATTGATAAATATTTTAGAAAGGTTATTGCTGTTGAAATGGTTTGACGTAATGGTGGCTTTGACCAGAGGAAAAGAAGGTGGTGAGAAGCAACTGGATTTGGATTATATTTTTATCTGCAAAATAGTATTGCCTAATTGACAGGGTTGAGAAAGGAAAAGGGAAGGTTAAGAAGATCACATTTGTTGAGCCATACCTGTTGTCTTGTTTAACTAAGGAGGCTGGGTTGTCTGCTAAGAGTTGAGGAAACAATGAAGGTTTGGAAAACACCAAAGGACACATGAGAAGGAGCTGAATAAAGGCTATTTTAAAGGTCAACTGATGTCCTATATGAGGTTTGAAACCATGTACTTTTACTGATATCAGTCTAACCTGTTATGTGATTTTCTCTTCACACTAAGCTACTCAGTTGTATGAGTTAAGCAAAGATTGCAGAATCAAATAATTTCATTTTTAATGGCTTAAGTTATATGATTTAAAAATCTACATGCATTTCAAAATTTTACAGTTCTAACAATTTTTTAAATAGAGCATCTTAACCATGGGCCTCAAATGGATTATAGGTGCACTGAGACATTAAAATCCCCACTCCTAAGCAAGGCTGTGCTGGGCCTGGGGGACTTTCTATCACAAAATGTAATACACATATTCATTTGCTAAGTATGCCATGATTGATAATTTCGGGAAACATTGTTCAAAGCCATAAAATATGGGAAAACCAGTATTTCAAAGAGTTCAAAATAGCTGCTCCTCTTTAAGTTTTCTCAGCAAATCTTTGGGCACTTAATAAGTTATTCCACGGTATGGGTCTTTTTTTTTTTTTTTTTAGGTACTGGGGTTCGGTATTGAACCCCAGCAGCTCTGGGAACCAAACCCAGGAACTTCCATGTGGGAAGCAGGTGCTCAACCTCTTGAGCCACATCCACTCCTGTATGGGTCTTAAAGCTACTTTTTGGGGTAACTGTCTATAAGTATGTCCATCATTTCCACTGTTAAAATGACCACTATAAAACCTAAGAAAGAGAATCTAGGAATTTTTAATATATTCAAAGGGTACCACATACATAAAAAATAGGAATCCTTCAAAGGTTAGCTCATTCATTCATTAATCCACAATGAACTGACTGTGGCAGGCACTGGGTTTTGGAGATAAAATGAACAAGACATGATTTTGACCTCAAGAAATTTACAGTCGGGAGGTGGGGAGACACATAAATTTAAATAAGTGCAAGATAAGGAAGCGCATGGTGCTGTGAAAGCATCTAATAGAAAAGTCCAGTGAAACAAGATAAAAGAATGATTACTAATTAGTTAGGCAAAGGGTGGCAGTGGCTTTAGCCAAGAATTCCAGGCAGAGGGAACAACATGTAAAGGGCCTGTTTCCTAGAAGACTAGCTTTCATGGTACTAAAAGGCCAGTGTCGCCAGAAGGCAGAGCATGTTTGGAAATGAAGCTGAGAGGTAGTGGAAACAGTTCAGGCTTTCTTCAAAGAGTAACAGAAAGCTACTGAAGGATTTTATGCAGCATAATGACATTATCAGAGACACTTTTCAAAGATCACAGTAGATATAATGATCTCAAAGTCAGCACAGTTTAAGGTGGGAGGAGAGTAATAGGTCAGGTCACTCTACATGATAGTTTTCTTCCGGACCACAAGTAGAGTGTTCAGTTGCTACACTGTTTAATGAGTTCTTCTATTTGTTACAAAAGATTCAATTCCATTATAAGCATTTATACAAGCTTTGCTCTGCCAATTATTCCTCCTAAATTGTCTTAAAAATGGCATGGTGAATTTTTCATTCATTTTCTTTAAAAAGTGTTATGAATTAAGTGACATCTATTAATATGTGAATAAATGATGGCTACCATTACAAGGTAATGAAGGTTCAGTAACTCTTTTAAAGATACCAACTACGGCAGTGCTAGAAATGGTATGTAAACATCCTGTTACGATGCCCAATTTCAAGGAGAAAGTTATGTTTTTCCTCTCTCTTTTTTAAAAGATTTATGTATACCCCCTCCCCCACCCATCCCCCCACTGTCTGCTCTCTGTGTCCATTCACTGTGTGTTCTTCTGTGTCTGCTTGTATTCTCACCAGGTGGCTCTGGGAATCGATTGTGGGATCTTCTGGAGTGGGGGAGAGGCGATTACTCTCTTGCACCACCTCAACTCCCTGTTCTGCTACGTCTTCTAATTTGCTCTCCTCTGTGCCTCTTGTGTCACCTTGCTGCGCTAGCTCTCCCCATGGCAGGCACTCCTGCGCAGGGCGGCTTTCCCACGCTGGGCAGCACTACTGTGCAGGAGACACTCCCACATGGGCCAGCACTCTGCGTGGGCCAGCTCGCTGCATGGGCCGGCTTGCCCTCACCAGGAGGCCCAGGCAATGAACCCTGGATCTCCTGCTTGGGGGACAGGAGCCCAATTGCTTGAGCCACATCCGTTTCTCTGTTACTCATCTCTTAAGAGTTGGGATGAGTGGGAAAATTACCTTCATTCACACTTAACCATCACACTTTATTACTTTATCATTAAAATTCCTAATGGTCTACAACGCTCCTTCTAGAAAGCAAGCTAAAATAAAACATTCCGTCAGTTTGAATATCATAAACAGGCAGCCATAGGAAAACCTGATGTTGCTTTAAACATTACCTAACAGCAAGTTGTCCCAACAAATAATGCTGGTCCCTTATTTCCCTCTTCTTTCAGGTTCTCCAGAAACTTTCAATGTAATCTCAACCAAATATGCCTCGTTTTAATGTAGGGAGTTCTGTCAGGTCACATTATGAAACTGTAGGCAATGGCTACCAAGCAGAAAACTACTATAGATTGATCCGCGTCCATTCCCACATCAGTTAATTTTAACTCTCCGTTTGGTACAGGTCACTCACAGGCTTTCTCCGAAATGTGCCTAAGTCAGACACACCGTAAGGATAACCTGTACCTAAGACGCAGGACTTGAGGCTCTCCTGGCAGAGCGGCTTGAATTTTCTCCAGGTCATTTCAAAATCGCTTCGGCGGTCGCCGGGCCCTCTGAGCCGCAGCCACCGCCCTCCTTCCCGGGCGCGCTCCCGGCAGCCGTCGCCCTCCTTCCCGGGCGCGCTCCCTGCAGCCGTCGCCCTCCTTCCCGGGCGCGCTCCCGGCAGCCGTCGCCCTCCTTCCCGGGCGCGCTCCCTGCAGCCGTCGCCCTCCTTCCCGGGCGCGCTCCCTGCAGCCGTCGCCCTCCTCCCCAGGCGCGCTCCCTGCAGCCGTCGCCCTCCTCCCCAGGCGCGCTCCCTGCAGCCGTCGCCCTCCTCCCCAGGCGCGCGACCAGCGCCTCTCCTGCCAGAGCGCGGGGGGCGCGGCTGGGCCCGCCGAAGGAAGGGGCGTGGCGCGGCGGGAACTCCCACGTGACGTCGCGCGGCCCCGGGCGGGCGGGGCGCTCTGCCTGCGAGCTCTGCCCGCGGCCCTCGGCCTTCCCCCTCCCCCTAGAAAGTGCGGGCTGCCATGAGGGGCGCGAGTTCCCGCCCGGGGGTGGCGGTCTGGTGAAGGAAACGGGCGAAAGAAGAAAAAGCCAGGGGTCGTCTCTTCACAGCCCCAGAGGGGGCCCGCCTCCTAACGGCGGCGTTCGGAGTCTCGAGGGAGCCTTGGGAAGCCGTGAGTAAGGGGCCGCTCCCTCCCCCACCGCAGAGATGTTCGAGCTGCTACTTCCGGTGGAGAGCGGAGCGCGCGCTGCACGCCGCGGTTCGCTCCCGGGGTGCGGGGCGGCGCCCAGAGCTCAGGCTGGGTCTGAGGAAGTAGTCTGGCGCACGCTGAACGAGGCGGGAGGATTTACTCGCCCTCGCTGCAGCTCCCTTCGTGTCCCGCGCGGGCGAGGAGACGTCTCGGCGCAGAGCCCGCCCCACGCCTGCGCCGCCGCGCGTGCCAGTCGCGCCTGGTAAAGCCTGCCGGGCGTTTTCGGGAGACCCGCCCGCGAAACCCGAGCGGCGCGTGAGGAGAGGTCGTGGCTCAGGGGCCCGGGATAGGGGTCCGGGCCTCTGCCCTGCTCAGAGGACAGCTCAGACCCCCTGCTCAGTTTTTCTAGGTGCCCTGTGGGATTCGAGACGCGTCTCTGCCTCTCTTGACGGAGCACCTTCAACGTGGTGGTTTACACGGCCCAGGGGCACACAGAAATGTCTTAAATTATTGCAGATCGACGAGCCCAGATTGCAATTTGGAAAGCCAGATGTACAATTCTGAGAAGTTCAGGAGCATCATTGTCCCGCGAGTAACGGGCCACTGCCCAAAGAGGGATGCCGACAAATACTGGGCGTTCCATCATAGGTTGGAGAGGTTTTCCTGAGTCAGGATTTGCAAATCTAGTATGGTTAAGGTGTTTT
The DNA here is from genome assembly GCF_030445035.2 of Dasypus novemcinctus. Classification (NCBI taxonomy): domain Eukaryota; kingdom Metazoa; phylum Chordata; class Mammalia; order Cingulata; family Dasypodidae; genus Dasypus; species Dasypus novemcinctus. The sequence continues at coordinate 38,461,609 of NC_080688.1, forward strand.
CATGTGGTTAAAAAAAAAAAGCCACTTAACTTAAAAATTTTTTACTTCTTTGAATAGAGATGCGTTTCTTAAACGAGGCTTAAGTTTATACTCTTGGTTCTAAACTATTAACGCTAGTTTAAATCATTAAAATAATTAAAACTTTGTTTTGACTTTAATTAATACAAATAATTAATCAGCTCCCCACCCCCCTTTTTTTGGCCAGAGAGTACCTTGTAGTTATTGGTATCACGACTTGTTTTAGCCCTTACGAAACTATGTCCTAGCTGTGTGACCATGAGCAATTCACTAATCCCTCTAGTCTCCCTAAAATGAAATTAATAGTAATAACTTTTGTGAAGTTCTGAGGATTAGATAAGATGAAAGTCAACAGCACGGTCCCTGGCATATAGTAAATACTAAATGGTGGCTTTTATTGACAGTCATATAGGCCGATTTACTTTTTAGGGTTAAAAATAGTATAATACAAGTCTCTTTGGAAACAAAGCTGTACTAAAGCAGTGCACTTCATCCCACTTTTTAAAACTTTATGGTGAAAATAATAAACAGTCACAAGTGAGAAACTCTAGAATTAGGGACCTCCTCATATCTATCACCCAGGTTTAGTAATTGTCAATGCTCAATCCCTTCTTTCATCTCCTCATCCAACATCCATTTTTTGTTTGTTTTAGCTGGAGTATTTTAAAGCAAATCCCAGACAGTATGTAGAACCTGTAAAACCTCAGTATATATCTCTTTCAACAGATAAAGACTTAAAAAATCATTATCATACACAAGAAATTAACAACAAATCCCAAATATTGTCTAAAATCTAGTATACATTCTGTTTTTACTTATTGTCTTAAAAATATCCCAAATTTTGAAAAGCTTAATAAAAGTGTATTTTTGTTTCTTCAGTGCTTTGCAATTTAAGTGGCTTCACACACAACCCTGCCCCCTTTAGATATGCCTTTAGATATTGTTTATTTTAGCTCCTTCATCATGCACCTTAAGAAATAGTTAGCAAGAGACACTTAAATCAGTTTGGCTATTTTTTAGCAATGATAGGCACTGGCCAACAGGCCAGGTGTGAGATTTAGTAGATTTGTTAATCATTTTACTTTTGGTGGTAGCTAAATAGTGGCTTCAGTTTAAGAATGCATACTAAAATATTTGCAAATCCTCTTGAACTTAATAGCCAATCACTTCCTTTAGTGACTACATAAATAATAAAACTTAATCCTTCTCCACTACTCTGACAGGCACAAAGTAAATCTTCCCTAATTGCCTTTCCCTGTAAATTTTAAACTTTTAGATATTTATAGATCTTTGTTGTATGTGGTATCTTGCTCATTGACTTATTATGAGAAAACTGTACAGTTCATTTGTGTCAATGTATCAGTCATTTGTCTTGCTCTCATACGTATGTCTATATGTATGTATATACATTATAAAACAAGTGTGTATACATATAGATATGTATATTCTTAAATCAAGAATATTTCAGAATGTTTTGGGTTCACTTTAATCCAAAAATAAAAAAGCAATAACATTTTTTATAATGTTAAACCAATACTGACCATGAGTAATCAACAACCTTCCCATATCATAACCCTTTAAATTTAACATAATTTGGATGAAATTTAGTTTAACTAAAGGCTAAATTAAGAAATCAAGGCTCTTAATCATGTTTTCCCCTTACCTCCCCCCAAAAGTGATGGATTATGGGTAAGTAAGGTACACTTGAGAACAACTGGGCTTGGGTTTCATACTTGACTAAAATTTATGTAAAGCAACATGCAAAATTCATTTGCAATGTTACCTTTTGTTTCAGCTATTAGTACTGTCTACAAAGAAAACTTCGTATCTATATAATGTAACAGAACGCGTCAGAAAATATTAGGCAAATAAAAGTGTGGCATATATTAAGCAAGATGAACATCTCTGGAAGCAGTTGTGGAAGTCCTAGTTCTGCAGATATATCTAATGACTTTAAGGAGCTTTGGACAAAACTGAAGGAGTATCATGATAAAGAAGTACAAGGTAAAACCTTTTCTCAAATACTGATAGTATTTTGGGAGGCTGTTGAGTAATAACTTTGTATGACAATTATCTCTATTTGTAGAAGAAAGAAATTACTTTTAAGTTCAAAAATCCAATCGTTAGGGGACCTTTGCCATTGTTATTTTTATGGTTGCGTTGTTACTTTTTTCAAGTTGTTACTTTTTAACTACAGACAACTACTATAGGACATAGTTCTTCTACAACTTGTAGTTACTTTTGGCAATATGTGTGGTGTGGTGGAAAGGGTCTAGAAATTGGCATCCAAAGACCTGGATTTTGAATTCTGATTTCGTTCACCTACTTGCTCTGTAATCGCATCACATAACCTCTGAACTTAATTTTCTTCTATAAAATGGGCTTTGAAATATTTATTCAAAGGATTATTTGTAGACATTAAAATATACATAAGTCATTCAACAAACCTTTTGGAATCTGCTCTTAAGCATTGAGATACAAAGGTGAATGGCTTGAGCAAATTATGCTTGTTATGAGGATATGCATATTTGTGGTATGTTGAAATAAACTCCATATAAAGGAATTTTCTATTTAAACTAAGCTCAAACTTTTTAAGTTTTAATATACTTTACCTAATTTTGTGACTTTCATACATTTCTGCTTGTATGGGAAATTAACTTTTTTTTTTTAAGATTTATTTTTTTATCTCTCTCTCTCCCCTTCCCCCTCCCCCATTGTCTGTTCTCTGTGTCCATTTGCTGTGTGTTCTTCTGTGTCCGCTTGTATTCTTGTCAGTGGCACTGGGAATCTGTGTCTTTGTTGTGTCATCTTACTGCGTTAGCTCCATGTGTGCAGTGCCACTCCTGGACAGGCTGCACTTTTTTTGCACTGGGCGGCTCTCCTTATGGGGCTCACTCCTTGCACATGGGGCTCCCCTATGTGGGCGATACCCCTGCATGGTATGGCCTTCCTTGCGCACGTTAGCAGTGCGCAAGGGCCAGCTAATCATACGGGTCAGGAGGCCCTAGGTTTGAACCCTGGACCTCTCATATGGTAGGTGGATGCTCTAGCTGTTAAGCCAAATCCGCTTCCTACATTTGTATTCTTGATTACCTATTATAACCATAGGTTTAATACTGTAATGGTTCATAATTTACACTCTAACATAGTCAAGTGCCATTAAAAAATGATCCATCTAAATGTAAAGTATAGTATGTGAATCTGTGTTGGAGTCTTCCCATGGCAAATATAGTTTCTGGCAGAACGTCATGATAATAGCGTCATCATTAATCAGTGGGTTCTGAAACATGAACCCCAGAAGTAATTTTCTTACAAGCTGGAGTGTACTTGGAGACACTTGTTCAAGAAATGTCTTTTGGTTACTTACTCTATACCAGACCTTGTGAATAAGGATGAATCAGATATAATATTAGTTTTTAAGGAAATTTTTGGTGTAGTTATCTACAAACATAAAGGGAAGAAACAGGTATTTGAGGGGAAAGGAGACTGGTTTTTTGTCAGACTTTACAATTGGCTTTACAGTTGGATTAAGTCTGATTATCTAGGCAAAAGAGAGGGTTGGTAGGGAGAAGGATTGCTCTTTGTAGAGATACTAGCATGTGCAAACATGAAGATAAGAGCTAACTTTTTTTTGAGAAACTATAGTCAGTTTGTTCATAGCTCTAAAAGAGCCGTTACAGTGAGGAGTAGGAACTGATTGGGGAGAAGGATAGGAAATGATGCCAGAAAAGTATAGATCCAGATTTTATAAGACTGCATATGCTATGCTACAGTGTTGGTCTTTATGCCTTGTCTTTAGGATTAAGTCTAGAACTTTGATCTTGAGTGCCTACTTCCATTGATTGGTAGTAATACAAATAGTGCTATGTTGAGAGAGAGGCTATGTGATGTAGTGATTAAGTTTATAAATTCTGGCTATTTAGAAGCCATCTTACCACTTAAATTGAGGTGGTAACCTTGTGCAAATTATATAAATTTATAGTGCCTCAGTGTATTAGTTAGCCAAAGTGGTACTGATGCAAAATACCAGAAATCTGTTGGCTTTTATAAAGGGTATTTATTTGGGGTGGAAGCTTACAGTTACCAGGCATAAAGCATAAGGTACTTCCCTCACCAAAGTCTTTTGCCACATGTTGGAGCAAGAAGGCTGCCGACATCTGCCAAGAGTTAAGGCTTCCGCTTCCTCTCAAGGTTCAGTCGTCCCAGGTTCTTCCAAAATCAGCTGTAGGCTGGGATAAGTCTCATCTCTCTGCGAGGGCAGGCTCAGCTGCTCTCCTCGCTCCACAAGGCCAGCTGTGAACTATTAGGCAAATGGTTGTCTCTCTTCCCAGGGTCTCTGCTGTGTCTAGTGGAGACTTCTCTCTTTACGCATGTGTCTGCTTCCCTGTGCATTTACTTCCCAGGGCTCCAGCATTAAAACTCCAACTCTGCTCCTCTACAGTACAGTTTTCTCTGAGTCCCCACCCAGGGGGGGGGTGGAGGGAGGACGGGACACTCAACATAAAACTGACAGTGGCCCAATCAAAGCCTAATCATTATTTAATCACGTAAAAGTAAAACCTCTGAATCCAGTACAATCTAATTTTCCCAGAGGAGCAGACCAGTTCACAAACATAATCCACTATCTATTTTTGGAATTCATAAACAATGCCAAACTGCTGCATTCAGTTTCTTCAGCTGTGAAATGGAAATACTAATGATACCTGTCTCATATTGTATTAGCTTAACATATGTAAAGCATTTGGAAGAATGTCTGACACATAGTAAGAAATAATATTGTTAAACATGGTTGCTGTCATTCTGAATCAGTGATCATAATGTATTATGGACCTGCTGCTAACCATCCCATCTATAGGCTGTGGGATACTACAGAGAAGTTTTAACAGATTTCACATATTACTTTCTTTTTTTTTTCTTTTTTTGTCTTTATTTTTTTAATGTTACATTAAAAAAATATGAGGTCCCCATATACCCTCCACCCCCCTCACCCCACTCCTCCGCCCATAACAACAACCTCCTCCATCATCATGAGACATTCATTGCATTTGGTGAATACATCTCTGAGCACCGCTGCACCTCATGGTCAATGGTCCACATCACAGCCCACACTCTCCCACAGTCCACCCATGGGCCATGGGAGAAAATACAATGTCCGGTAACTGTCCCTGCATTGTCTCCTTTGTGGTTGTGGGTTGTTGTTTTTTTTTTTTGCTGTTTTTTTTTTTTAATCTCTGGGAGAAAAAATAAAGGGATGACTGAAATAACAAACATGGGAAAATTTTAATGGTCAAGAAATATTAGAAAATTCTTAGTCTCCATTTCTTAATTTTAGTTTTTTATTCCCTAGTTAGATAAACATTATAAATTCTGTTTAAGTTTTTTTATCCTAAAATGTTGGGGTTTAGCCACCTCTGTTCACCTGTTCTATTTACTGCTCTGTTAGGCTCATTCTTTGACAGATTATACTGACTAAATCTTCCATTAAAGCCCGCTTCCAGCACATACGCCTCTAGCACCTTCCTGATGCAGTCTGGGTGCCATAGTGTTCACTTAGAAAATCCAATTATCAGTGGAATTATTACTGTTTTTTTTTCATTGATTTTTTTTTTTGTTACTGCTATTACCTTTAGCTTTTTTCTAAAAAAGTCTTAACACAAAGTAAACAGTGCAGTTATCCCCCTTCACACAGACATGTAATCGTTTTCGTTATTCTTGTTGGTGTATATTATTCTAGAATTGTTTTCTGGAGTATGAAAATATGTTCTTTTTTCATTTAAGATTTTTATTTTAGACAAATTTACACATAAAGTAGTATAAAGGACTACTCTATACCTATTACTCAGCTTCAGCTGTTCATACGTGCCAATCTTGTTTTTACTAGTTTTCCATGCATTTTTCTGTCCCTCCTCCACTCAGTTACTTTGAAGTAATTTCATTTTAAATATATAATTTCATCTATAAATATGTATCTCCAGGAGTCTTATTTAGCATAATATATGAAAATATAAAAATTCTGTGTTTGTCTAAAACCCTGAAATGCTTTATTACTCATTTACTTTAAAATTTTTATTTTTCGGTAATATTGTAGAAAGTTGGGAAAGGGAAAATAAATCACTGCTCCACAAGAATAATATTCAGTCTTTTTGTTTATTCTTTTCTATTTAAAAAATGCGTATAGCTTATTGCGTTGTTGTGATCAGTCTTGTATTGGCGTATTTTTGCTATCATTTCATTAAATAACTATTTTTTGTCATCTTGCACATAATTGCCATTTTAGATTCCCACCCAAGATGGTTCCCTCATCTGTTTGCTCTGTTTTGCGTTCATTGCTCGTTGTTTTTGTTTGTTTGTTTGTTTGCTTTTGCTTGTTTTCTGTTTGTTTTTTCTTTAGGAGGCATGGGGAACCAAACCTGGGACCTTCCATGTGGGAGGCAGGTGCTCAACTGCCTTAGCTACATCTGTTCCCTGCTTGTTTTTGTTTTTGCTTATCGTCTACTCGTTGTTTGCTTGTTGTTTTTTCTTGTCTGCTCATTGTGTTTTTGCTTGTTTTTGCTCAATGTCTGCTCATTGTTTGTTTGTCTTCTTTAGGAGACACTGGGACCTCCCATGCAGGAGATGGGCACTCAGCTGCTTGAGCCACATCTACTCCCTGCTCATTTTTGTTTTTGCTCATTGTCTTGTTCATTGTTCTTTTTTTTTTCTTGTCTGCTCGTTTTTTTCTCATTGTCTGCTTGTTGTTCTTGTTTGAGATCTGCTCATTTGTTTGTCGTCTTTAGGAGGTACCAGGAACCAAACCCAGAACCTCCCATGTGGGAGGTAGGTACTCAAGTGCTTGAGCCACATCTGCTCCCCCTTTAGAATTTTAATACATACTCTTTTAAAACTGGACCAATTTTATTTCTAGGCTCTTAATTTAACAGCAATAAAGTATTCATGATGATTGATGGATTTCTTCCTTATATTCTTATATTACAAGGTTTTCAAGATATACCTGTTTTACAATGAGAAAACCTCATGAAGGTAAATAAAATATTTTAATAAAAACAATATGGGGAAGCCAGTGTAGCTCAGTGACTGAATGCCGGCTTCTCATGTACAAGATCCTAAGTTCAATCCCCAGCCCTGGCACCTCAAAAACAAAACAAAACAAAAAACCAACAATAATATGCCGTATTCCTCAGATTATAGAATATATAAAACACAAATATTGCATAGTGGATAATTCTTTTAATTGTATACTCCTCATGGCTATGCTCTAATATCTCCACACTTCAGGAGAGTTAGTTTATATACTCTGAAAAACTTTAGAGAAAGAATACAGCACTTATTGGTTTATATGATTAATATTCATGTCTATAAATGGTAGGTATTGAATATATGAGCTGATGAGCGAAGATAACCTTTGTTACATTATAATGATCAGGCTACTTTTCCCAATCTCAGAATCACTTATGGATTCTTAAAGATATTAAATGAATAAGGACTATTTTAAAAAATTAATATGTCATTTAAAAACTTACTGGGGAGCGGATATAGCCCAAGTGGTTGAGTGGCTGCTTCCCATGTATGAGGTCTTGGATTTGGACCCGGTACCTCCTAAAAACAAAACAAAACAAAAACAGAAAAAACCGACTCTCATTGGGGAGCAGATGTAGCTTAGTAGTTGAGCACTTGGGTCTGTGTTCAATTCCTGGTATCTCCTAAATAAAATTTTTAAAAGTTATTTTTCTTGGGGCCAAGCAAATTTGCTGAAGGCAGAGCCCTTTTCTTAGCATTAGCTCTCTTATCAGTGTGTTCCCCAGAGTCCATATAAAATTAGAACCTCCAAATGTGTGATAACATCAAAGACATGCCTGTAGGGTACTTAATTTTTAAGGGAGTGGGGGATCTATTTTGAGAAACCAGTCTTAAGAGACCATTTGAAAGACATCAAACATGAACTTGTCTGGACTTCGCAGGTTTTGAAGTAATATAGGAATCAAAATTGACTCATTACTCTTAAACCTCATGACAGTAAAACACAAAAGAGAAGTGTTATGAATAGTAGACTTGAAATACATAATTTTTACATAGCTACCCAAAGAATTATAAAAATGGAAACTTACATGCATCCAAATAACCTGCTGTATGTATTTAAAGCTTTTTTCTTTGCCCCATTTGACCAAAACATAATAAAATGATAGCAAAAATAATCCAGATACTAGGTAGTGTGTACACTGATCACAAAAATTTAATAAGCTGTATGGATTTCTTTTAAAACTAGGAAAGCATAATTAAAGTCTATCAACTTCTCTTGAAGAGCAGCAATATACAAATCAGATTAAGATTATTTTTGTTGAAAAATTCTGGAGGCATTTGTGACTGAATTTTTGTAACCTTTACCCTTAGAATAATTGTACTTTTTCATGATTGTTCATTTTACTGTCTTATGTTCCTTTTGTGATAAACGCTGTTAGTATTAGGGTTAGATATAAATTGTTACTGATAAAATATCATCTTTATGCTTTGAATTTAGATTAATAGGTTGTCTTAATAGAATTTAATAGAAGTTTTAAGGTTCTTTAAATTTCTAAAGTTTTAATAAAGTTTATTCATTTGAATACAATTTTTTACCTTTTTAAATCTCTTCCAGTATTATTATTAAAAGCACAAGTAATAAAATGGAATTTGTAAAGTATTTATTTTTCAGAACTCCACCATTTAGTAAATTGTTCTTGTCCCTGTCAGGTTCTGCTGTCAACATCTTGGCTAATGTATTTTTCATATCTGGTAAATCTGATCATCAGGTTCATAGAAAACTGGGCAGATTTGGGGGGGGGGGGACAAAATTGGAACCTCTTTAAAGAAATGGGAAAGTGTGGAGGCTCTACTATGACAAGATAAATATTTCTTGATTCAATTTTGGATTGCCTCATTTATTTTCTCAGATGTTGCATCACATATTCCAAAAAGAAAACATTCATATTAAAACTATATAAATTATATGCATTGATAATTTTGGTCCATAACTGAGTCCTACTCATTTTTAAGAATGCTGTCAGTAACTCTCATATCTCTTAATTTTTCTTTTATAGTAACATCAGTAAATTCAATAAAATCCACAAAAAATAATTTACTCGTTTTGAGATAATTTAATCTTAAAAGCATTGCAGAAAAACAAATTTTCACTTTGGTATTAATTTATTAGGCAATTTCAGAAATCCTAGTAGTAGTGCTTTTGGTGGAAATTTATTTACTTGATCCATATATAAAGCCACTGTTTGGTCCAGAAAGGTAATGTTAGACTTAACAATTTATAGTTTGAAACCATAAATAATTTGCTTTAAAGTGATAGTATTCCTGTCATATATGGTTTATTCTGGGAAGTGTTTCTTGAAGTAGAGAACAAAATAAGTACGAATTGACACAGCAGTGATTTTTATGTATAACAAATTGAATTCTTGCCTCATTTTTGAATTCTTAAATTTGTGTGGTATGTTATAACTATACATACAAGCCTTTGTTTCTTTTCCTCAAAAATTCATAAATGATTGGGTGTAGGGTTAATTGTGGTACGTACAGTACTTGGTCTTTTGAGTGCTTTTTCCTCAATGAGTGTCTCAGGTTGCCAGTGTTACAATCCCAAATACTTTGTTGAACAGACTACCTGTTCATACAGGAGCTGCATTGTTGTATAGCCTCATTCCTTCCGATGGGTGTGGAGCAGGATTAAAGCACACTTTATAGGGGTTCTAATAGTAGATGCCTAATTGACTTGATGAATAACAAATGCTTAAAATTTAAACACACACACACACATATATATAAACCTGTTTCAGGGCTGAACTGCATGACAGAACAAATGCCCCACAGGTGTTGAATACGTACAAGATAAAAGAGTAGTCTTTCCATATTTCCCAAGAATTTCCTTTTGATGTTTATATGGATTTTCTATCTCATTGTTTCTTCTTTTAAAATGGTTCATGGGAAGAATCTATTTCATCTTTTGCTGCACTTTTCACCTCTAAAGGCAATCCTGAGTTTTAGAAGTTCCCCAAATTGAAAGCAAGAAAATCTGTCAACAAGTAAATTTTCACAAACTTGGGAAAGGAAGAAGAGAGGAATGACTCTAGTCTTTAGTCTTTGTCCTGGTAGGGTCCTGAATTTGTCATTGTTACTTGAAAAAAAAGAAAAGAAAGCTGCTCAGACTGGGAACTTAGCAGATTGACAGATGGAAAAGATTTTTAAAGAATCAGAAGATCCTACTTGTTTATATTCTGAACTTTTCTGAACATTTTTTGAAGATAAGTTTTCCCTTTATTATATTTTCTATTTTAACAATTTCCCAGTTCTCTTATGGTAAATATTTTTCCGTATATATATATGTATTTTCAGCTTTTTATTTTGAGCTACTTGCAGTTTTAAGAAATAAGCCAGTAAGATGGCAGGTACTCTTTATCCAGTATCTACCAATGGTAACATCTTGTATAATGTAGTACAGTGTCACAACCAAGAAATTGGCAATCTTATTCAGATTCCACCACTTTTACATGTACTCAATTTTTGTATGTGTATTTAGTTCTATGCAGTTTTATCACGTATATTCATGTGACCAACAGCAAGGATCCTTCATGCCACCCTTTTAAATCCCCAGCCATCCTCTTCAGACCCCCACCACTTCAATCTCAGGCCACCAATAATCTGTTCTTTGTTTTTATAATTTTGTTAGTTTAAGAATATTACATGAGTTTTATACATATATACATACATATATATAATTATATTCTGTATGTAACTGTTCAGATTTTTATTCACTCAGCTTAATTCCCTTGAGATCCATCCAAGTTGTTCCGTGTGTCGGTGGAGTAGCATTCCATGGATCAGTATACCACAGTCTAACAGTTCACTTGTTGAAGGACATTTGGATTTCTAGTGTTTGGCTATTGTGAGTAAAGCCATTGTGAACATTCATGTGCAGATTTATTCATAACCTTTTTTTTTAAATTGCTGTAGAAATGAAGGTAAAATGTGTCATGTGAGTTGGATATTTCCTAGAGATGAAATTTGAGGTATAAGGCAAAACTATAACATCACAAAAATTTTCTAGGGCCTTTATTTTTCCATGTGTCTGGGTTTCCTGGCATTAAATTATTACCACCTGGGGACAATAAGGAGAGTTGAGCTCCCCATTGATATGTCTGTGACTTCTAACTTACTTCATCCTTAGCACCATGGGAGGATGGTATAGATTTGCTTATTTATTTATTTATTTATTTCTCTCCCCTTTCCCCCAACCCCCCTTGTCTGTTCTCTCTGTCCATTTGCTGTGTGTTCTTCTGTGTCGGCTTGCATTCTTGTCAGGTGGTACCAGGAGTCTATGTCTCTCTTTGTTGCATTGTCTTGCTGCATCAGCTCTCCGTGTGTGCAGCACCACTCCTGGGTGGACTACCCTTTTTTTGCACAGGGTGGCTCTCCTTGCAGGGCACACTCCTTGCCCTTGGGGCTTCCCTATGCAGAGGACACGCCTGCGTGGCATGGCACTCCTTGTGCGGCAGCACTGTGCATGGGCCAGCTTACCACACGGGTCAGGAGGCCCTGGGTACCGAACCCTGGACCTCCTATATGGTAGGTGGATGCTCTTAATAGTTAAGCCACATCCACTTCCCATAGGTTTGCTTTTTAAAATCTCTTATTTGTCTAAATTATGTTGTTCAAAAGATGATCCTAAATTAAACAGACAATAAAGAATCCTGTTCTTAAAACAGATAAGTTTATTAATATTTTTATACATATTACATGGAAAGCTTTTCTGAATTTATAATGTATTAAAATCCATAGATAAATTACCAAAGGCAAATAGAAAATAACCTTCTACTAATCAATCAACTAATAACTAATAACTATTAATCAGTCAACTAATAACTATTTATTGGGGACTAACTCTGCCCCAAGTAAAATAAATTACTGTGTATATATAGAATTTTTTAAAAACTTTCTGGGCAGTTTATTTTTAAAGATAAATAATTTGCTACTGGGCAAATTATAAAATATTAAAAGCACTGACTGAGAAATCAGAAAAGTAAATGCAAAAAGTTTTTCTCTTTGTAATAATCATTCTGCCTAGATAACCACAACATAGCATAGAAAATGGAATATAAAGCAGTATAATGTTTTATCTTTTGATATGTTTTCTTTTGGTCTACATTTTATTTTTTTCTTCCCCTACCCTGCCCTGCTATTTTTGCTGTGTCCATTTCACTGTGTGATCTTCTGTATCTATTTTCTCTTTTTTTTTTAATCTTCTCATCTTTCTCCCCTAGGATTCACCAAAATTAAATCCTGGGGACCTCTGATTTGGAGAGAGGCTCCCTGTCAATTGTGCCACCTCAGTTCCTGGTCTCTGTTGCACTTCTCCTTGACTCCCCTTCGTCTCTCTTTTGTTGCGTCATCATCTTGCTGTGTGACTCACTTGTACGGGCACTGGCTAACTGTGCAGGCTTCGGCTTGCTGTGCAGGCACTTGGCTAATCATGCGGGCACTTGCCTCACCACATGGGCACCCATGTGGGCACTCAGCTCGCCACACGGGCACTGGCTCGCTGCACAGGCACACTTTCTCTTCTTCTTTTTCACAGGAGATCCCAGGGATCGAACCCGGGTCCTCCCATATGGTAGGCGGAGGCCCTATCACCTGAGCCACATCTGCTTCCCTCTACTTTTTAAATCAGAGTATATAAATAGGTTTGGAGTCCAAGTTTATGTTTCAAACAGTGTAGTGTTGATAAATGAGCTTTTTTTTTTACTTAAGGATTTTAATAACTGTGTATTATTCTGCCAACTATATCACATTTTAAGCCTTTTATATTGCTACAAATTCAATATTCTTTGTGAATATGGATTTCTCTCTACTTTTGGATTGTGTCCTTAGAGGTTAGAATCCAAAAAGTGAGATACTGAGGGAAAAAACATGAATGTTATGACCCTTGATGCTACTGCTAAATTGCTTTCCAAAAAAAAATGGTGCAAGTTTATATCTCCAGCAAAGCATGGGACTATAGTTTTACAACATTGTGTATTATAATTTTTAAAGTTTGCTAATTGTTTTCATTTGCATTTTTTTAGTTCCTAGTGGTCTTGGGTATATTTTGATGTTTGTTTAATGGCTCTTGTTAGTTATGGTTCATGAAAATTAGAAATGTCACCCTATTTAGTGACATAGCCTTTCTTGCAGTTCCATGCCCACTAGCCTGTATTCTTCACAATAACTGCATGAGTCCCATAGTCTGTGATCTCTTATGCTTCTGTGTCACACTTAGTTAAAATATTAAAAATACATATAACAAATCTTGAGATAAAATCACTAGTGTCCTTGCTTAAGTACATTTCTGTAAGCATTGTTGCTCCTGGTCAAGGACTTCATGTTACAGTCTAGTTTAATCCCAAAAGACTTGAGCCTGAATAAGCAGTGTTGCTGTTAGCTAATACATAGGCTATGTTAAAACATAGACCTTCATTTATAGTGAACTTGTAATTATATGCTTGCCCCTGCTATTAGAAAGGAAATAACTTCTTTTAGGTGGGGAAAATTTCATACTACCTAGTTGTCATATAATAGACTAAGCAATAATGTTGCAGATATGTTTTTGTGACCTCAGGGTAAAAGTAAGGAAAATGCCCTCTCTTCAAACTAATGGGACCTGGTTCATTATTCAGAGGTCAGAGTGAAAGAAATTTTTTTTTTTAAGTTTTTATTGTGGTAACATATATGCAGCACTAAATTCCCCATTTTAACCACTTTCATGTGTACAATTCAGTGATATTAATTATATTCACAGTATTATGCTACCATCACCACCATCCATTACCAAAACTTTTTACCACTCCAGACAGAAACTACCAATGAAGCAATTTAATCCCCACCTTGTCCCCCACTCCCAGCTCATGGGAACCTTTAATCTACTTTCTGTGTCTATGAATTTGCTTATTCTAGTGATTTCTGATAGTTGAAATCATACATTATCTTTCTCCTTTTGTGCATGACTTATTTTACTGAGCATAATGTCTTCCAGGCATGTATCAGAATTTCGTTTCTTTTCACGAATGAATACTGTACTGTTGTATGTAGACCACATTTTGTTTATTTATCCATCAATGGACAGGTTGCATCCGCTTTTTCGCTATTGTGAATAATGCTGCTACGAATATAAATGTACAAATATCTGTTTGAGTCCTTGCTTTCAATTCTTTTCAGTATATACATAGAAGTGGAGCTTCTGGGTGATATAATAATTCTATGTTTAACTTTTTGAGGACCTGCCAACTGTTTTCCACAGCAACTGTACCATTTTTACTTCTGTCACAATGCATGAGAGTTCCAATTTCTCTGCATTCTCACCAATACTTGTTATTTTCCAATTAAAAAATAATAATAATGTCATCCTAGCATGTGAGAAATAGTTCTCATTGTGGTTTTGATTTGCATTTCCCGGATAGCTAATGATATCGAACATCTTTTCATGTGCTTATTAACCATTTGTTTATCTTTGGAGAAATGTTCAGATCCTTTGCCCATTTTTTTAAGTAGGTTGTCTTTTTATTCAAATGTTGTAGGAGTTCTTTATATACTCTAGATATTAAACTCTTATCTGATATATAATTTCCAAAGTTTTTTTCACATTCTATAGGATATTTTCACTTTCTTTATAATGTGGATTATTTAATAGTATAATATTAGACTTAGAAGAGAACTTAGATCAACTGTTTTAGAAATAGTAAAATATATCAACAAATCACTGTCTTTTTTTCTTTTTACTTTTCAGGTTTACAAGTAAAAGTAACCAAACTGAAAAAAGAACGAATTCTGTAAGTACTAGTATGGAACCCTGACCTCAATGTCTTATTTATAATTTATAAGGAAATTAGCTTTACTTAAAGTGGAGCTTGAATAGTTGACAGCAATTTTTTAAAATTCTAAAGTAAAATGAATAACTTTATAATTTATAGTATAGTCTTAGTTAATATTTGCATGTATTTTTGTTTTATTATAATTTATATATATAAAATATTTTCCATAAGGTATCAAGACTGGAACTGATCTGTAAATTCATTTTGATCCATTATCAATAGCATTCTTTTTTCAGCTAGGATTAACATCTAGAATTCAATATACAAGAGGGGGAGCAGAACAATTTTGGGATTTCTAAACTCATAAAAATTTATTACTACATGACTATTCTAAGGCCTCTTTTACATAGCTTGAAATTATCAGAGGACCCCCTGAATTGTTTTTATTATTAAGTCCAAAATCACCTGATTTTCTAAGTTAGTTGCAGTTTTTATTCAGTGTTTTTTAGACTTGCCCACTCAGAATTCTGAGATGAGTCATTGTAAAATATTATTATCCATAACAAAAAACATTATTGTGTTTACTTTGTGGGATATACTCATAGGCTGCAGTTACCTCATTTTCCTAAAGCTTCCAAGACTGTAACAGAAAGTTACAGTTACTGACCAGCCATCAGAACATACCCAATTTTTTTCTCTGTTACAATCTGAAAAAGAAAATTGGTAAGTTTTTTTCATACCTGGCAAATCATATTTGGAAATAGACTTAGATTCAGAAATATAAAACCATCACTTTTTTAAAAGTTTTGTTTAAATTTATAATTGTTCTTAATTACTAATATTTTAAATGCTTTGCATTATTGAAAGTGTGCATGTTTTTCCCTCCAAGATATCATTTTAAATCTCCTAAACCAAAGAATAATAATTTTTCTGTTTCTGTGGTAGAACTATGCTTAGTTCCCACAATTTAGAAATGGTTCTTTACTTCTAGAAGAAATTAAATAAGTCTTTTCTAAGTAGGAAATTTAGTATATATATCTTATTAGTTATGATATTTTCTATTGTGAAAACAGAAAACAACCAGAACAGTAAGGAATATGTATTATTTCACATCGAAGCCCTAAATTAAGGAGAGTTAAGGACTGATTAATTCAGGGACTCAACAAAATCATCAAAGATCCAGTTATTTTTGTCCTTTTTCTCTGTCATCCTTAGCATTCTAGGCCCTGTTAGTCTGGATTCATTGCAGAATAGCAAAATTGCCACCATCATTCTAGTCACCATGTACATTGTATCCAGAAGCAGAGAGGGTAATATCCTAGTATATTTCTCCTAAGTCATTGACCGTAACTCTTTTGTGCTCATTTCTAAACAATAACTGGCATAGAGAATTGAAATTAACATTATTGGTTTAGGCTAATAATGATTCTGAAACTATTTTATGTTTCTACTAGGATTGAGTAAATAAGTAAATATAGGTAATAAGAGCTGGATTTCTCACTGTCAGAACATGGTGGTTTGAAGCTTTTTCTACCCCCAGAAAAGCATTGTCTTAAGTCTAATCCATTCCTGTGGAGGTGAACCCATTGTAAGTAGGACCTTTTGATCACATTACTTCAGTTAAGGTGTGACTCACTTCATTCAGGATGGGACTCGATCCTATTACTGAGTCCTTTATGAATGGAATGAATACAGAGAGAGAAAAAGCCATGGAAGCAAGAAGCTAGAGTCATCAAAACCCCTAAGAGAAGGGAGAGACCAGCAGATGCCATCATGAATCTTACCATGTGACAGAGAAGCCAAAATCACTGGCAGCCAGCCTCAGAATTCCAGTCTTCAGAAAGAAAGCATTACCTTCATGAGGCCTTGATTTGGACTATTTCTCAACCACAAAACTGTAAGCTAATAAATTCCCATTGTTTAAGCCAACTTATATCATAGTATTTGCTGGAGCAGCCTAGGAAAATAGAATACAGCATAAAAAGTTACAAGTTAAGAAAAGGAAGAATGCTAAAATGAACCCTGTGCTACTGGATTGGAATTGGAATTATCATTAAGAACTCAATGGTTGGTAATATAGATGGGTATTTAGGTAGATGGATGGATGGATGGATACACAGGTACAGAAGTATATATACATATGTGTTAATGTCTGAGGACATACATTGATTTTCTAGGTTTGGTCCATTGACAGAGCCTAAAAGCAATGACACCCATTAGTAATAAGCATACGCATCCCAGATCTTGATTTGTAAACAACATTCTTCAGTAAAAGGAATCAAGGCTCATTGGAGAAATGGCTGATACCAGGGCTAGGGCACAAAAAGTACAAGATGAGCTGGAACATCCATTGCCAGAAAATAAAGAAGTACTCAAAAAATGATGTGAGCCATTAAAAAAGTACACAAGACAACCTGAAAAAACTCCCAATGGCAAAATCTAGGACAACTTGGGCAATGAAATAATGGTATTAATAGTAATGAATTATAATCCAAAGATTAAAATATATATGTCCTTAGTGATATATGTATTTATATAAATAAAAGAAGGAAAAGGGTCTCTTCCTTAGTGGAATTCTAATTAGTAAATATGGAAAGAATGATGGAATTAGAAACGCAACAGTTGGCCAACATCACAGCATTAATTGCTGTAGGCAAGAAATATGAATGGAGGCCAAAAAGTAGATGAAGTATAATGAGAAAATATTTGCTTAGCCTCAAAATATCGTCCCACAAGATATTTATTAATTACAACAGTAAAAATAGTAACATCATAATAGAGCAACTTGTCAGACTCCATCTCATCAAATGATCAAAGTTAACATCACTTGTAATAAGATAATGTCAACCTCATGTACCTCCTGATATGATAGGCTAAAGGCACAATATCACTTCTTTCATATTTGCCAAAAATGATAGCTCAGTTTGAATCGTAAGGATATATCAGACAAAAATAAATTGAGGAATAGTCTACAAAATAAGTGGCTAGTACTTCTCAAATGTATCAAGGTTGTGAAAAACGAAGATGGAGAACCTATCTCACATTAGAGGAAACATGACAGTGAAATGCAATATAGGATCCTGGATTATGTCTTGGACCAGAAAATTTAGAGGGATAATTGGTAAAATTTGAATGTGGTCTGTAGTTCAGTTAGTTGTATCAGTGTTAATTTCTTGATTTTGATCATTGTAGTCTGATTATGTAAAACATTAACATTTTGGGGAGCTGGGTGATAGTTATTGTAGCAGTTTGATATGGTTATGAATTCCAAAAATAGATACTGGATTATGTTTGTAATCTGGTCTATACATGGGTGTGATTAAGTTATGATTAGGGCTTTGATTGGGCTACATTATTAGGGTGTTGAGTCCCCACCCCCTGGTGGGTAGGGACTCACAGATAAAAGGCAAGGCAAAGGGCAGAGTTGGAGGGTTTTTGATGTTGGAGTTTTGATGTTGGATTTTGATGCTGAAGCCTTAAGCTGGAGCCCCGGGAAGTAAGCTTACAGAGGAAACAGAAGTAAGCCCCAGGAAGAGAGGAACCCTGAGCCCAGGGAGCAGCAAGTCCTGGGAAGAGAGGAACCCTGAACACAGAGAGAAGCAAGACCCTGGAAGAGAGGAACCCAGGAAGCCTGAACCCTCACAGACGTTGGCATCCATCTTGCTCCAACACATGAAAATAGACTTTGGTGAGGGAAATAACTTATGCTTATGACCTGGTAACTCTAAGCTCCTACCCCAAATACCCTTTATAAAAACCAACCAATTTCTGGTATTTTGCATCAGCATCCCTTTGGCTGACTAATACAGTTATACAATTACTCTTTGCTCTATGTTTAACATAGAAAAAAATCTGTAAGTTTGAAGTTATTTCAAAATGAAACATTAAAAAGTCAGGCATAAGCTTTATTTATTGCGACTTACAGACAGGAGAGAATCACTGAAGGCAGCAGTTCAGAGAATGAAGATAGTGCTCCTCAAACTTTGAAAAAATGAGGGGTGATGTATAAGGGGTTTCAGAACAAGAACATTCCATAGAGTATGACAACAGAGTTTCTGCGAGAGTCACATGAAGGGTACACATGGGTTCTTGTGATGTTTTCACTATGCTTGTAGGAAGGACATTTACCAAGGACATTTATTACTTTGGGTAAATTATAGTTGTTTTTTTGTTTTTGTTTTTGTTTTTTTTTTTTTAAATGAAATTTTTTGTCTTTTTTTTTTTTAAGATACAGAGATCTTTTAAAAAATGTTACATTAAAAAATATAAAATGTTCCCATATACCCCACTCCCTATCCCCCCACACACTCCTCCCACATCAACAACCTCTTTTATCAGTGTAGCACATTCATTGCATTTGATGAATACATTTTGGAGCACTGCTACACTGCATGGATTATAGTTTACATTGTAGTTTACACTTTCCCCCAGTCCAATCAGTGGGTTATGGCAGGATACATAATATCCTACATCTGTCCCTGAAGTATTATTCAGGACAAGTCCAAGTCCCGAAAATGTCCCCGTATCGCACCTCTTCCCTCTTCTGTTATCAGCAACTCCTATGGCCTCTGTTTCCACATGAGTGATAACTAGTTCTTCCAATGCTAGAGTCACAAATCTATATATGCACACCAATGTTCATAGTGGCATTGTTCACTATAGGCAAAAGTTTGAATCACCCCAAATGCATCAAAAGATGAATGGATAAACAAAATGTGGTATGTACATAAAATGGAATACTACTTAGTTGTAAGAAGGAATACAGTACTAACACATGAGACAACATGGATGAATCTTGAGGACCTTATGTTGAGTGAAGCAAACCAGGCATTGAATGAAAACAGTACATGACCTCTCTGATATGAATGAAGCAAATCAAGCTGTCTTGGAGAGCTAGAGGCTGGAAGATAGGCATATAGGAAATGGGGTGGGGGGGCGGGAGAAGGTTGTGCCCTGATGCCTACACGGGCAAAATCTATGATAAAGTGGAGGTAAGTAGTTGTGCAGTGAAGGGATAAGATGGGGAAGATTTTAGTTTATGATAATAACATGTATGCATTCTCTCCCCTCTGGGGAGGGTTGTTGACCTCTAACTTGTGTCTAGGTCACACAGGCTGAGAACTTGGGGGTGGGGCTGTGCCCCCCACAAGTACTTACTCCAAAAATAAATATTATGATATTACATCAGTTGGATGAGGAAATTGGATCATTTCCTAGGATAATAAAATAATATTTCTCTTTTTCTCTCCACTTGAAATCAAAAAGGAAAAATGATCTATTTTACTTAGGGATAAATAGGCTTTTCTTCAGTGGTGAAAATATTTTATTAGAGTGGTTTGAGGTCTAAAATTATGAAATACACTTATTTTATTGTTTGCATCTTCATTTTTGTTTATAGCCCAGATAGTGATGGTTGCTACAAGAATTGTTAATCAGATGAGTACTGTCAGTGACTTGGTATGGTGATTTAATACATACCAAACTAAATAGCTAAATTACTCTCTGTTGGAGTCATACTACAAGTCTCCCCTTTCATCTCTAATAACCCTAATAAGAGTTCTTGTTCTCTCTGGCCTTTTCTAGTAGCAAAGGTTTCATATTTTAGAGTTGATTAGTAGACAATGAACTTTTTATATTGTACCTTGTTCAGTGTTGAAGTTAATGATTTTGTAAATGCTGGATTAACAACCATTGATTAGAATGACATCCTTTAGAGCCAAAATATTGGTTACCTTTAAGAAGCAGTATTAAAACACATAACTCATTGAGTTTGCTATTTAATTATATATTTTAAATTACTTTATAATAAAAAATATATAAAATATAAAAATTATTTTATATAAAAATAAAAATTGTATTATATTCTAAAATATTAGTATTTTAAATGTTAGATTTAGAGCTCTAAAATAGTATTTTATCTTACCTTGCATCAGAACCATGTCTCACTTCCTTGCAGATTAAATAAGACACTTATAAGCAGTCATCTAGATTTGCTTATTACAGATACACTTTTTATAACAAACTTTTCATGTGAAATGTGAGTCTCCACACCCATAACCAAAAAGCTACATGGAAAAGCTTCTTAAATTTTTAAATGACTGTTGAATATTACTTTATCAAAAATCTCCTAAAACATCTATGACTATTAAAGAAAAAAATCAAGACTGAAACAAAGCTGGCTATTCAGCAACTGATAATGTCTTACTTCACAATATAGTTTACAGAGTCATTTGATGCTCCTAACAACCTTTTAATATATATTAACTCCATTGCTGCATAGCTCGGGTAGCCTGGATTTATATTTTGGAAACACAGGTAAATAGTTAAATTCCTCGAGTAATCAGAGAATTAAAGGGATGTTTTCTTTTATTCTCCCCAGAGTAAGTTGTGGAACCAGGGTTCTCGATATTATCGTAACACCTCTTCCTTACAGTATATTTTATAATATACAGTCAGGGTGCAGTAGCAGGAAGTCTTATTTCCATATTGTTTGAATAACTATATTGTTAAAGATATTCTAGTCCTTAGGGATTCCAGCTGGAGGAAGGATTTAGAAAAGGAATCTATATATCTATCACTTAAACATTTCTGTCCTGTGTTTTGATCATAGTCAAGTTGTCTGTGACCATGGCTAATGCTTTTCTTATACACAAATTCATTTATCAAATCAAACATGTAGAAATGTTAACTGCTGAATATTATGAGCTTATTTGAAATTGTACTGAAACTTGGTTTACCTCATTATTTTAACCTGCTTGTGGGCATGGACTGTGCCCATTTTTACCAATGTATACCCAGCACTTACCAAGTGATTGACTATCTTAATGGTCATTTCACGAATCTGGTTATCCTATCTAACCTCCATTATTTACGGTGTAAAATCAATAATTGCGACACTTCTGTGATGCATTAAAAAAGTCTTTGTAAGGACAACCAACACAATGGCAGCAGAGTAAAGAGCTCCTAGGGGCAGCTCATACTACAGGGCAGTTAGTAATCATCCAGAGCTATCTAAAGCTTCTGTGCAGGGGCTTCAGGAAACTGGAAGAGCATCCTGCAACATCCTTGAAAGAATGGAAAAGGAGACTGCCCATCTGCAGAGAAGATTTGTAAGTAGAGTATCATGGAGGCTGGTGCCATACTCCACTGGTGACACAGGCTGCCTCAGGAGCTATTCCGTGGCTGGAACTGGAAACTCCGTTTCCAAAAAAATGGGGGAGGAAAATACAGTTGGGCCCCAACTTCAGCTACTGATTTGTAAATTCAGTGGGCTAAAGTATAAGCCTGAGAACAGCTAAAGTATGAACCTATCCAAGTCAGAAAGAGGCCGGTAGCTACCATTTTAAATCTGACCCTAGCATTAGCAGAAGCTGGGTGGACTGAAAATCACAGTGCTGGTATTGACCAACTCCTTTCCATCCAGATTGGATTGCAGCTCTAACCTAAGCCCCACCCTACCTCCAGCTGGGAGGAAGCTGGAGGAACCTGCACCAGCCTCTCCAAGAAACCATAGGCCACGCCGTGGATGCTGGTGATCAGCCTACTCTGGCAAGCGCAAGTTACCTCAGCAGCTATTTTGTGGCTGGAATTTTCATCTCCAAAAAGGAAGGGAGAGATGGTTGGCCACCAGCTTTATCAACTGATTAGTAAATTCAGCTGGCAAAAGTGTAACCCTAAGAACAGTTAAAGTTTGAATGTATCCAAGTTGGAAAGAAGCCAGTAGCTGCCATTTTGACTCTGGCAGGACCTCCACTAGCCTCTCCAGGTAACTGTAGATATATTTGGCTGGCACAGAGTGAATATTTGGAAGTCTCCCAGGGCAACTGCAGTTATTTGGACCCCTCAGCCTACATTGCTGCCCACACCTGCAGCTCCATCCTGCCCCAATCATGGGAGGAAGGGGCATGATGCTTCATTAGTCTCTTGGGGCAACTACAGTCTAGGCCTGCACGACTTGGATTATTACGGCTGTGGCTCTGTCCCTACCCCTGGCAAAGAAGAAAGGTGTGAGAAAATTCATTGTCCCCAAGGCAGCTTGACCCTCCATAGCTTACAGCACCAACTCTATCCTTGGCTCCTACTAAACAACCATCAAGAGAGAAAGGGCAAGAAAGCCCTAAACTAAAGAGAGAAACTGCACCCAGAATAAGTACATCTTGTTAGCCAGATGCCAAGACATCAACAAAAAACTACAATCCATACCAAGAAACAGGAAGATATGGCCTAATTAAAAGGAACAAGGTAAGACTCCAGATGACATAAAGGGGTTGAGACAACTAATAATAGATGTTCAAACAAATCTCCTTAATATATTCAAAGAGATGGCTAAAGAAATTAAGGATATTAGGAAGACATTGGATGAGTACAATGAAGAATTTGAAAGCATGCATAGAAAAACAGCACATCTTATAGGAAACAAAGGTGCAATAAATGAAATAAAAAAGTACACTGGAGTCATATAACAGCAGATTTGAGGAGGCAGAAGAAAGAATTGGTGAGCTTGAAGACATGGCTTCTGAAAGCAAACATATGAAAGAACAGTTGAAGAAAAGAATGGGAAAAAATTGAACAAGGTCTCAGGAAACTAAATGACAGCAAGAGATGTGCAAATATACATGACATGGATGTCCCAGAAGGAGAAGAGAAGGGAAAAGGGGCAGAAGGAGTATTTGAAGAAATAATGGTAGAAAATTTCCCAACCCTATTGAAGGACATAGCTATCCATGTACAAGAAGCACAGTGTAGTCCATCCAAACAAATCTGAATAGACCAACTCTGAGACACATACTAATCAGAATGTCAAATGCCAGCGACAAGGAGAGAATTCTATGAGCAGCAAGAGAAACCAATGCATACCAATAAGATTAAGTGCCAGTTTCTCATCAGAAACCATGGAGGAAAGAAGACAGTGGTATGATATATTTAAAATACTGCAAGAGAAAAACTTCCAACCAAGAATCTTATATCCACAAGATTGTCTTTCAGAAATGAGGGTAAGTTTAGAATATTCACAGATACACAGAAACCATATGAGTAATTACAAATAATAATACTCTTGTATTATATTTTTTGTTATGTAACTCCGCTTTTTATTTCTTACAGGTTCTAAAATGCAAATACATAAAAAGTAATGATAAATTTATGGTTTTGAATATACAGTGTCCAAAGATATAATTTATTGTAAGTACAACAAAAATGTTGGGGGACAAAAGGGTATAATAATAATACAACTGTGTAAGCTGTTGAAATTAAGTTAGTATTAAACATGATTTTTACAGATTTAGGATATTAAATTTTAGCCCCATGGTAACCACAAAGAAAATACCTCAAAAGTAGATACAGAAGAAAATGAGAAGGGATTCAAAATGGTACAATAAAAAAACAAATGACTATGAAATAAGTTATTAATTAAATAATTGAGGGACAAAAAAGGTGTAAGATTTACAGAGACCAAATAGCAAATGGCAGAAGAAACTCCTGCATTTTCAGTAGTTATTTTAAATGTGAATGGATTAAACTCTTTGGTCAGAATGGATAGAAATATGTATATACCATGCAAAGACAGTCCTAAATCAATAGTAGAAACATTCAGTACACCACTTTTGATACCGGTTAGAACATCTAGACAAAAAATATATATATAAAATGTTTCGTCCAAAAACAAGAGATACACATTCTTCTTTAGTGCACATGGATCATTCTCCAGGATAGACCATGAGTTAGTTCACAATATGAGTCTCAATAAATTAAAAAACATGGACTCATACAATATATGTTCTCCAACCACAGTGGAATTAAACTTGCAATCAGTAACAGGAAGAAGTAAAAAATGTACAAATGTATGGAAATAAAAAGCACTCTTAAACCACTGGATATCACAAAAAGATATCACAAGGGAAATTAAGAAGTATCAATTATACACCATGGTTAAGTAATATTCATCCCAGATAAGAAAGGGTATTTCAGCATAAGAAAATCAATTAATGTAATTGATTCCCCACATTAAGAAGTTATATTCTATGGTGCAAGACTGAAAACTTTCCCGCCATGATCCTCCATGGAGGGGACCTTGGCTTTGGGAAAGAATTCAATCTCTTTATCATATAAGGAACTTACCATGCAATGACTGTTAAACTTACTTATTAGTATTTTTATTACATTCAGTAAAACTTTTTAAATATATTTTGTTTAGCTTTTTTAAGAAAAGGCATATATGTCTACTGTCACCACTGTTGCTCAACATTGTCCTGAAAGTTCTAGCCAGAGCAATTGGGCAAGAAAAAGAAAGAAAGGGTATTCACATGTGAAAGGAAAAGGTAAAACTTTCTTTATTTGTAGATTACATGATCCTGTATACAGGAAATCTTGAACAATCCACAAAAAAGCTACTAGAATTAATAATTCAGCAAAGTGACAGGGTACAAGATCAACACACAAAAATCAGTAATATTTCTATATACCAATAATAAGCAGTCTGAGGAGGAAATCAAGAAAAAACTCCATTTACAGTAACAACTAAAAAAAGCAAATATCTAGAAATAAATATAACCAAGGTTGTAAATGACCTTTACACAGAGAAGTATAAAAACATTGCACAAGGAAATCAAAGGAGGCCTAAATAAAGGGAAGGACATTCCGTGGTCATGGATTAGAAGACTAAATATTGTTAAAATGTCAGTTCTATCCAGAGTGATTTAGAGATTCAATGCAACTTAATCAAAATTTCGACAGCTATCCTGCCAAAATGGACAAACCAAGCATCAAACCTGTATGGAAGGGTAAGGGGTTCTGAATAGCCAAAGCCTTCTTGAAAAAGAATGAAGTTGGAGGATTCTCACTTCCTGATCTTAAAACTTATTACAAAGCCACAGTAATCAAAACAACATGGTATTGGCACAGGACAGCTACAAAGACCAAAAAGCTACACATCTAAGGCCAAGTGATTTTTGACAAGAGTTCCTTGTCCACTCAGTGGGGAAAGAACAGTCTTTTCAGAAAATTGTGCTGGGAATGCTGGATGTCCATATGCAAAAGAATGAATTCTACCTGACATCATATAATCAATTCAAAATGGATGAAAGACGTAAATATAAAAACCAGAACTATAAAACTGCTAGAAGAAAACATAGAGAAACATCTTTATGTCCTTGTGTTAGGCAGTGGTTTCTTAGCTTTATACCCGAAGCACAAGCAACAAGAAAAACTAGATAAACAGGACCTCATCAAAATTTAAAACTTTTGTGCATCAAAGGATTTCATCAAGAAAAAAGACAATCTATAGAATGTGAGAAAATATTTGCAAACCACATATCTGATAAGAATTTAACATCCAGAATATATTTTTTTTTAAGATTTATTTATTTTTATTTATTTAATTCCCTTCCCTCCCCCGGTTGTCTGTTTTCTGTGTCTTTTTGCTGCGTCTTGTTTCTTTGTCCGCTTCTGTTGTCGTCAGCGGCAACGGCAGGGAAGTGTGGGCGGCGCCATTCCTCAGCAGGCTGCTCCCTCCTTCGCGCTGGGCGGCTCCTTATGGGTGCACTCCTTGTGCGTGGGGCTCCCCCACGCGGGGGACACCCCTGTGTGGCACGGCACTCCTTGCGCGCATCAGCACTGCGCATGGGCCAGCTCCACAAGGGTCAAGGAGGCCCAGGGCTTGAACCGCGGGCCTCCCATGTGGTAGACGGACGCCCTAACCACTGGGCCAAAGTCCGTTTCCCCAGAATATATTTTTAAAATCCTACAACTCAACAACAAAAAGACAAACAACCTAATTTAAAAGTAGGCAAAGACTTAAATAGACATTTTTCCTGAGAAGATATACAAATGGCTAAAAAGCACATGAAAAGATGCTCAACATCGCATGCCATTCCTAAAATGTCAATTAAAAGCACAATGAGATACCATTTCATACTTACTAGAATGCCTACTGTTTAAAAAATGGAAAATAAGCATTGAAGAGGATATAGAGCAATAGGACACTTGTCCATTGTTGGTGTGAAATAAAATGGTACGAGCTGTTGTGCATTTTCCTCAGAAAATTAAGTATACAGTTAACCATATGACCCAGCAGTCCCACTTCTAAATTCATACCCAAAAGAATTGAAAAACAGGGACTTCAACAGATATTTGCACATGGATGTTCATAGCAGTGTTATTCACAACTTCTAAAAGATGGTAGCAACCCAACTGACCATAAACTGATGAATGGATAAATAAAATATGATATGGTCATACAATGGAATGTAGTCATAAAAGAATGAAGTGGATACATGTGACAGCATGGAAAAACCTTGAGAACATCATGTTGAGTGAAATAAGATACAAAAGGACAAAGATTACATGATCTCACTGATGAGAAATAATTAACATAAGCAAATTCATAGAGTCAGAAACCAGAATACAGGTTACCAGGAGCCAGGGTGGGGCTAGAGAATGTGGAGTTAATGCTCAGGTGGTAATAATTGGTGGTATTGTAGCACAATATTGTAAATGTTATTGACACCACTGAATTATATATTTGATTGCCGTTAAAAGGGCACATTTAAGGTTTTATATTTGTTATGAGATTTAAAAATTAATAGAACTGTGTAACAGTGACTTGTAATTTAAAATATGGACTATAGTTAATAGTACACTTGTAATTATATTCTTTCATAACTTTTAAAGCGTTACCACACTAACGCAATGTGTTCATAAAAATATAAGGGAGCTCTATTTTCTGCATGATTTTCCTGTAAACCTACAATTTCTTTAATGAAATAAATTATTGAAAAGCAAAAAATCATGATAACTACTATTTTCCACTGATGAAACACAAAGATAACTTTACTATATTCAGCCATCAAGTTTTATAGCATTACTAAGAAAATTCTCTTGTTAGCTGCTGAGAAATTTCAAAATCCTAAAGTATATAAATTACTCTCTACAATTAAGTCCTTGTTTTCTTTTTAATTTTTAAATTAAGAAATGTATAGAATTGCAAAACAAAATCCTGAAATTATACTGTTTTCATTATCACAAGTTTCTTTTTAGAGTGTTACTTGAACATACATCATTATCCTCATTTTTTCATTCATTATAGTTCCCTTTTCTCCCCTTATCCCTTTATCCACCATTGTCCCCAATATATGAAATGTGATTTTAAAGTAATATGAAGTCTGGTTTCTGTGGTATATGAGTGTTTTAAGAGGGAGAGGACTTACGGAATCCATCTCATTAGTTACATTTTTATATTCAAGATTTATCCAGTTTGACATGGCAGTTACATTTACAGTGTTCCATCACCTAAGAAAAACAGGAGGCCACCTACTAGTAGAAAATGATACTGAAATTCTAGTAAAAGGCTGCCAGTGGGAAAGGTGCGTTGCCATTGCTTAGAGGTAAAGTTGGTGATTGACATACTAAGAATTAACTTCCTTTGAATGAGACCCAAGGTAGACCTGTTTAGTATAGTCTCCTCTTGTTTTTTAAAATTGCATGACTTTTTTGCATTGTTTGGAATTCATCTGTTTGCTTTCCTAAGGAATTCTTTAAATTATTCCTACAATTAGTAGAAGCTCATTATGTTTACCATTGAGTTGACCTGAATATTTATTAAGCAGCTGAAGTTCATTGTAACACCTCAGGCTATTAGTCTTCCTAATAATTTGGTAATTAAACAAATACTATTTTGTTCTGAATTATTTTGAACAAAACAGTAATAGAATATATGAATATAGGGAAATTAGACATCATATTAATTATTACAAAACTCTCTTTAATTTTTCCTGATTTTTTAAAAATCATTTTAACTTTTCACTTCTCAAATATATATGTGTATAATTTTTCAGTATATGAATCTCAATTTAACATTTTATTGCTATATTTTTATGACAGATGCTTTAGATTAAATACTAAATTTGAATGGATATTAGTTTGTAACAAGCGGTTAACTTTTTTTTTTTTTAAAGATTTATTTCTTTATTTCTTTCCCCTTCCCCCCAACCCCGGTTGTCTATTCTCTGTGTCTATTTACTGCGTCTTCTTTGTCCACTTCCGTTGTCAGTGGCACGGGAATCTGTATTTCTTTTTGTTGCATCATCTTGTTGTATCATCTCTCCGTGTGTGCGGCGCCATTCCTGGGCAGGCTGTACTTTCTTTTCGTGCGGGGCGGCTCTCCTTACAGTGCGCACTCTTTGCACGTGGGGCTCCTCTACGCAGGGGACACCCCTGCATGGCACGGCACTCCTTGCGCACATCAGCACTGCACATGGGCCAGCTCCACACGGGTCAGGGAGGCCTGGGGTTTGAACCGCTTACCTCCCATGTGGTAGACGGACGCCCTAACCACTGGGCCAAGTCCACCACCACAAGCGGTTAACTTTGAACACATCTTTAATTGTGCCCCTACAATTAGACACATTATTGCTCTTGATTATATTTGTTGAATACTCCAAAATAGAATGAGTGAAAATATGGTGCTGCTTCTGAATAAAATGCATATTCTAGAAGTATTAGAAAATCTTTATTCTTTTACTAAGTGAGAAACAGCTGAATTAATAAATTCCAGTTATCTGTTACTATCGTTTCCAAACTTTCTAATGTCTCATATCTTTAATAAAAAGTTATTTTGACAACATTGAGTCATTGGTGGAATCAGCATCTATTCTTTATTTTTCAGCATTGTGTAATGAATGCTTGGTATGTAGGATAACATTTTTCTATAAAAATATTGCAGAGCAAATTCTGGTATAATTTGAATTCTGATTAACGAAAGATTCAAGCCTTATCTTGAAAGCTGTTTTGATATAAGAATTTTTCATGATATATAAATGTTGAGACCATTCTTTGGAGTTCTCATAACAATTATCCTGTTGAATGTTTTTTGCTTAAACACCTACTTGTTATTAACTTTTAGAGATGCACAAAGATTAGAAGAATTTTTCACCAAAAACCAACAACTCAGAGAGCAACAGAAAGTACTTCATGAAACAATTAAAGTTTTAGAAGATCGGTAAGTCTGGTAATTGGTTTTTTTGTTTTGTTTTGTTTTGTTTTTTGAGTAATAGGCGATTTTCCTCTTCATAGGGAGTATGTTGGTTTTAATTTATAATCCATTTGGAGATTCAGAATGATCTTTTCCTCAACTCTCTGCCACCTTTGAATAAGTACTTTATGAAATTAAGGATTTACTCTTACAGGCTTGTTTTTTATTAATTACAGTGATCACATCAGTTTACCTTTTAAGTGATATCTTTATCGGGTGTTTGGTTTTAGATAAGGTTAAGGTTAGTACTGTTTTAATTCTTTTGATGCTTCAACTCATTTTCATTCTAAGGTGGTGGAAACTGTGTCAGAGTTCTCTTCTGCTTCTTTTCTTTTTTCTTACTGTTCTCTTTTCTTCCCTGCATTCTTCTCCCCTTCCAGGATTTATGATTCTCCAGGATAATGCCTATCAATTACTTTAGCTCCACACATACTTCTTTATTTTCCACTCCTGTGAGATTAACACCTCAAAGTGAGAACATGTTCAGAATTTGCTGGATTCCCTTACTGAAGTGTAAATGCTATTTTAGGACCTTGATTTCTTTATTATTAAAATTTTTCCTTAACAATGATTTCTTATTTGATACAGAAGGGATGGAGGGTTTAGTAGTAGAATAATCTATTATTCTGCACATATTCAAACCAAAGTTGCATACCCTTCTACTACTACTTCTACTACTACTACTACTGCTACTGACTCAGTAGATGCAGTTTACCAAAATAGGAAGCCTATTGTGGAATAAAGATCTGTATATTATGAAATCATATATGTGACACTGAATTCCAACTTTATCCTGTGTCCTTAATTCAGATTCAAGGACAAATATTTGAGTCTTTACTGTGCTTAGGTGTTGCTGTAAGGGCTAGAGATAATTCATACTCTCATGGAGCATATATTTAATTTTCAAAAGTTGGGAGTGAGTTGTGCAGCAAACAAGATGATTTCAGACCATAATGCTATGAAGAAAATAAAATTGAATGATATAATTGAGTGACCATAAACATTACGATATGAAGGCATACTGTTGGGTGGTCAGGATTGGTCTTTCTAAGGAGTTACCATTTGAACTGACGTGAATGAAACAAAAAAGAACCAGTCACTTGAAGAACTAGAGACAAAAAGAGATTAAAAAAAGAAAAAACAAATGCAAAAACCTAATGTAGAAATAAGTTTGAAATATTTGGGAAACATAAAGTCCACTTAGGATCTAGCTTAATGAGTAAGGAATGAACAGTAGGAATGAGATTGAAAAGGTGAGCATTTTGTAGAGTCTTAGGTAAAATGTTTGGATTTTCATCACAGTGAAAAGCCATTAGAGGGTTTATGTAGGGAAATAAATACCAAAGGGTGATATGAGCAGGTACTAACAGCATCTATTATGATATCCATATCGAGATGTCAAGAGGTGGTTGTACATATGAATCTGGAGCTAGCCAAGTGGACAGGTTAGAGGTAGAGAAACAATTTGAAAGTTATATTGGCACATAAATGACATTTAAAAACACAAGACAGGATAGGATCTCCTAAAAACATTTTAATGGGTGTAGAAAGAGAATAGAAGAGGTCTCAGGGCTAAGTACTTGGGTGTAGTAATTAAGGTTTAACGAAAGATAAGGACCCTGTCAGTAAGGAGATTGAGAAAGAGAAGCTATCAAAGTAGGAGGAAATCAGAAACATATGGCATGACACTACTGCTACTTTCTTCACAGAGCTATTTTGAAGATAATGAGATAATGCACAATAGAAAATAAGTCTTATAATCTCCTTCGTGAATGGTACACTGATTTCAACCTTTAACACTCCAGGCTATGCTTTGTATACCGCAGACCAGATCTGGTCTCCTTCCAGCTAAGATATTAGGAAGCTTGGAAACAATCCATCCATCTCACCCTTTCCCAGTACAGCATCAAAAAGGAAACTATCCATTACCCTTCTGTTAGTATACTAAGAGGATTTCCTTCTCTTTTCTCTAGCTATGTAGTAGAATATTTGGTGGGAAAGGTGGGATACATATCATTCTCAGCCTTTAACTCTCCAGCAATCTCTGAGAAGCACACACCAAGATGAGATTAGACATGTAAGAGAATAATGGGAGAAACACTCGTGAAGGAAACTCTCCATGAATCTAATCCCTGAAGAGAGAGGAAGGAAGAAAGAGCTTAGACCACATTGCAGTTTTAGAAATGGTTCAGTAAGGTCGATGGGGAGTCCTGGAGCCATAGTATACTTGGTCTGCTCACTCATTGGCTAGGATCTGAATGTAGGATGCCTGGTGTTCACCTCTGTGAACAGGTGAAAGATTTCAGAGCATAGCAGTGGGACCAGTGACTTTGCTCCCCGTTATTGGAAGTAATGAGTGCTGCATTTTCATGGTTGCCTAAATCAAGGGCTGGTTGTATTTTTTTCCAGCACCCTTCCTAAGTTGGTCATTAGCAAGTTGTTTAGAGCCCAAAGTTAATACACTAAAGATAAAGTTTTCATTGTATTTTGTTAGAATTGGCTTAATACAAGTGGCTCTCCATTTTATCCTCTAGGTAGTATTTTTCATCTTATCCCTTAAAGATAGCCTCTTTTCTCTATGATACATTCTACCTCTGGTCACTAATTTCATGTGGATGTTATGGCTTCTTTGCCATTTCTCAGCCTAAATGTTCTTTTGTCTATCATAGAGGGAAAATACTCTAGTTTTATGAAACTGCAGGGAAAAAAAAGATATTTTTAATAATTAAATATGTTAATAGAATAGAGAAGAGTAATTCAGAAAAGGTTTTATTTTTTTTATTTTTATTTTTTTTAAAGATTTATTTATTTATTTAATTCCCCCCCTCCCCCGGTTGTCTGTTCTCTGTGTCTATTTGCTGCGTCTTGTTTCTTTGTCTGCTTCTGTTGTCGTCAGCGGCACAGGAAGTGTGGGTGGCGCCATTCCTGGGCAGGCTGCAGTTTCTTTCGCGCTGGGCGGCTCTCCTTACGGGTGCACTCCTTGCACGTGGGGCTCCCTTACGCAGGGCACTCCTTGCACGCATCAGCACTGCGCATGGGCTGGCTCCACACGGGTCAAGGAGGCCCGGGGTTTGAACCGCGGACCTCCCATGTGGTAGACAGACGCCCTAACCACTGGGCCAAGTCCGTTTCCCCAGAAAAGATTTTAAAGGGTAGAATAGGGGCCCTCATCCTGACATTTCTTCTAAGAAAGGTCCTGGAGAAGGAAAACAATTAAAGAAAGGAAGGGCAAGGTGCAAAGGGTGACAACTGGCCGCCCAAACTGAGGCACGTAAGTATAGGGAACGAGGGAAGGCAGCCGAATTGATGGAGTTTAGAAATATTTTCAAGTCATCCTTTCCAATTGTTAACCTTTACATCTCTAGGTAGATTGGGCTATAAATCATCACATTGTATTAATCTGATGGTGTAGTATGTAGCTCATTTCTTTATATGCATGCTTTTTATTTCCTTTCTTCAAATACAAATCTGAAATTTCATTCTGAGTACACTTGAAGATTTACTCCTCATTTCACAAAGCCTAATTTAATTAAACCCAGATCATTATTTTTTAAAAATTGGGAACTGGTAAGTATTGAGGGCTCACTTTGTACCCAGGCATTGTCCTAGTACTTAACCTTCATATTTATGCTGTCAGGTAGATACTAGATCCATTTTACATGTGAGGAAACTAAGGTGGTAAAGAGTTACGAAACTTTCCCAAAGATCATATAATAGATAATTAGGTTAGCTCGACCCCCAAACTCCCCATACATGAGTTACACCTTAAATGATCATTTCATACTATTGGTGCTTGACGTAAAGTTACCAAAACAGATACTTGGAAATACTAACTCTTCAACAATGCTTATTATCTGTTTTTCCTGAAAGTTTTTTTGTTTTTATTATTTTTCTTTTAAATTGCTGCTAACTAAATACTACCTTCATATGTCTATGTAGGTAAGATTTGGTGAAGTTTTGCCTTATTTGATATTTTGTATTGTTTTTATGTCATACATGAAGAAAGATATCTGGAGCAAGTTTTAAAAATCGGTAAAAATTAATGTTTTTGCTGAGAACTTTAAAAGTAAATTTTTTTTCTTTAAATCTTTAAGCAGTATTTCTGAAAATTGTTTCCTACTCTTCATAAGATGAAATGATTCTTTCTTGTGCTAATGTTTTGAAAACATTGTGTGATGTTTAAATGAAAGGGCTTACCCAGTAAAGGTAAATTAGATAATGAAAAGTTCAAATTTTATGAAGCTAATTTATATTTTACTACTTTTATTATTACATTACAAGCTTTTCTTAATGGAACTCAAAGTTTTTCAGATTACATAAATGTTACATAAAAAATGTAGGGGATTCCCATATGCCCTGCTCCCTACCCCTCCCACACTTTCCCACATTAACAACATCCTTCTTAAGTGTGGTACATTTGTTACAATTGATGAACACATATTGGAGTATTGTTGCTAAGTATGGATTTTAGTTTACATTGTAGTTTACACTCTCCTGCTCATTTGGTAAGTTATTATAAGATACATAATAACCTGTATCTGTCATTGCAATGTCATGCAAGACAATTCCCAAGTCCCAAAAATGCCCCCAATTACACCTATTTTTCCCTCTCCCTCCCCTCAGAACCTCCAGGGGCCACTGCCTCTACATCCATGATAAAAGTTCTTCCATTGCTAGAATCACAATAAGTCTATAATAGGATAACAGTAAGTCTACGTTTGTCCATTGTTCATTCCCCAATCCTGAGGATTCTGGGATGGTGATGCCCAGTCCACCTCTAATTGAGAGGGGGCTTAGATCCCATGGAGCAGATTCACTAAATCTTAAGATGTAGTTACTGTGCTGGAGAAACAGACAGACTATATTTTAAAAAACTGAACAAATCAGTTTATGGTTGTTTAATAGAGTTTAATTTTTTAAAAAGCATTTTTGGCAGTCATAGGAAACATCTTAAATTTCACTTGTTATTGAAAGGAAAAAATAAGTAATCAGAAGATTTTATGGTTCTGCAACTATTTTTCAAATACTGGACTAAGTGTTCTTTTGTCTCGCTAGCTCTTCTTACTCTTAAGTTTCAATTTAAACATCATATTTTTCAGGGCACCTTCTCTGACTTTCTAGACTAGATTAAATTCTGCCCTGTGCTTTCATAGTACACTGTATTTTCGCTATTCTAATGTGAATCATACTTTGCTATAATTACTTTTTATTGCCTGTCTTTCTCTAGTACACTGTTAAATTCTTTAAAAAGAAGTGACATGATCTTGGTCACTGTTGTATTTACTACCCTAAGTGTAATGTAGGTTTTCACTTAGTCCCTAATGAATGAAAATGAATACATTTGAGGAAATCTTTTTTGGCTGTAACAAAACATTGAGCCTACTTGTTAAGCTAGTAAGCTTTAATAGCAAAATGAGAACTTTCATTTCTTTAAACTTACAAACCAGAATAAAACTGAGTGCATTTTTCTTTCTCCTCTTAAAAGTGTAGTTTCTCCACTTTACCTTTTACCTCTTTATAGCTACTGAAACTATAATCTTCTGTGAAAATGGACTTGTTTTTTTCCTTTCTCTGACATCAGTAGTGGAAGATAGGCAAGAGGAAAGCATTGAAACCCTGCAGTTGGAAACAAGAGCTAGCATATTTTCTCACAGTCATTTAAACTTTAACTAGGACCAGCAGGCAATCAATAATTGACCCTCTTTCTCAGATATTATCAAGAATAGCATATGACCAGCAGAAACAGGAAGTAATAAACAGACTGGGGAATATTGTGTCATTGTATAACTATATAAACCAGTGGCATTTTAAACTTGAAAATAGAGTTCCGAGGTTTGTTTTTTTCCCATGATGCCTCCTGACATTTTAATATGTCACATTTGAGTCCTTAGAAACAATGAAGTGTTCTGTTTTTTAATGACAAACTATCTAATGGAATGACATTTAAATAAATCACTAAAATTGTTTAATGCCATTTAACTTCTTCAGTGGCTTTTCAATGTCAGTATCTCTTTACTCTATAGCTAAGTAGTTTACTTCTCAGTATAAATTGTTTACCACATCGGGCCAGCTGTTATAACCTTTATTTCATAACCCCCAGCTATTAATTTGAACAGGGAAGTGGACTTGGCCCAGTGGATAGGGCGTCCGTCTTCCACATGGGAGATCTGCAGTTCAAACCCTGGGCCTCTGTGACCCGTGTGGAGCTGGCCCATGTGCAGTGCTGATGGGTGCAAGGAGTGCCGTGCCACGCAGGGGTGTCCCCCGCGTAGGGGAGCCCCACACGCAAGGAGTGCACCCTGTAAAGAGAGCCACCCAGCGTGAAAGAAAGTGCAGCCTGCCCAAGAATGGCGCCGCACACATGGAGAACTGACGCAACAAGATGATGCAACAAAAAGAAACACAAGGAAACGGACTTGGCCCAGTGGTTAGGGCGTCTGTCTACCACATGGGAGGTCCGCAGTTCAAACCCGGGCCTCCTTGACCTGTGTGGAGCTGGCCCATGCGCAGTGCTGATGCACGCAAGGAGTGCCATGCCACGCAAGGGTGTCCCCCGCGTAGGGGAGCCCCACGCGCAAGGAGTGCACCCGTGAGGAGAGCCACCCAGCGTGAAAAGAAAGTGCAGCCTGCCCAGGAATGGCGCCACCCACACTTCCCATGCCGCTGACAACAACAGAAGTGGACAAAGAAACAAGACGCAGCAAACAGACACCAAGAACAGATAACCGGGGGAGGGGGGGGAGTTAAATAAATAAATAAATCTTAAAAAAAAAAAAAAGAAACACAAATTCCTGGTGCCCCTGATAAGAATAGAAGCAGCCACAGAAGAACACACAGCAAATGGACACAGAGAGCAGACAAGTGGGGAGGGCGGAGAGAAATAAATAAAAAATAAATCTTAAAAAAAGATGTTTTTATCTTACTGTCACACTTAGTTGGTATTTTGACTGGCTATAAAATTTTAGGTTAAAAATAATTTTCCCTTGAAATCTTGAAGGCATTGCCCCATTGCATTGTTTGTTAGTACCCAGTAATAAGTCCAAAGTCATTCTAATTTTTCTTCCTTTATAGTCAAAGATATTTTTTTTTCTTCTTAGAATTTAAGGTCTTTTTATTCTTGATCTGAAATTTCAAAATGGTGTGTGTGTACATGCAAGCATATGCATATGTGTGTTTGCTTCATTGTGCTGGGTACTAAGTCCATTAACCCAAAGACTAATTCTATTAAAACTCTGGCAAATTTTTTTCTATTATTTCCTCTTTCCAATATTTTTTGTCCTCTCTTTCTGAGCTCTTCCTAGTCAGATATTGGACCTTATGAACTGATCCTCGATCATCTTTTCTCTTATTTTCTATTACTTGTTTTTTCTTCCATGTTCTGGAAGATTTCTTCTATTTTACTCTTCAACCCTCCTGTTGAAGTTATTTTGATAGTCACATGTTTAATATCCAGGAGCTCTTTGTTTATAATTGCTTCATATATACATATATGTGTATGTGTATCCTTTTCTTTTTTTATTATTGCATCTCTTCTCAGATTTTTCAGAGATACTGGGCAGCTTTTTTCCCCCAGGGGTCTTTTCTGCCCTCTGAATTAATTCTCTTTCTGAATCACTTCTTTTTATTTCAGTTTTTCTCTTTCATGTTATCAGTTTCTGTCATACATCCAGTGATCTCTGGCTGTCTGTTAATATTGAAGAATAGGAGGCTGGGTTGTATCTTCTGAATAATAAACATGGTTGTTTCCTCTGCTATTAACTGTATATATCAGTTTTCTCCCAGCCCTTCTTGCAGCCTCTTCCCCTGGAGTTTTTTTTTATGAGTAGGAAAGTGGAGTGGGAGCTCTATGTATGTCATGGAAGCTTTAGTTTTCAGCTGGTTTGGGGCTGGAGGGCCCCCAGTGAATAGGATGTTAACACTGGGGCACTCAGCTATGGCCCTACTTTGTATTTCTCTTGGCGATTTCTTCTTTAACTCATTGTTTAATTAGGAGTGTATTGTTTATATTTTTATGTATTTATGCATTTCCAAAATTTCCTTCTTTTTTATTTTTATTTGATTTTTATTTAATTGCACGGTGAGAGAACATACTTTGTATGATTTCAATGCTTTTAACTTCCTGAAACTTATTTTATGACCTCTCAAGTGGACTATCCTGGGTAATGGTCTATGTGTATTGGGAAGAATGTGTTTTCTGCCTTTGTTGGATGAAGTATTCTGTAGATATCAGTTTAAGTCTAGATGGTGTGTGTTCAAGTCTTTTTGTATACCCATACTGATTTTCTTTCTTACTTGTTCTGTCCAATAAGAGGTATTGAATTCATCAACTACTAATTGCTGGATTTCTATTTCTTCTTTCAATTCTGTTGATTTTTGGTCTGTATATTTTAGGGCATTAGTGTTAGATGCATATATGGTTATAGTTATTATATCTTCCTAATTGATCCTTTTATCACTGTAAAACTCATTGTTTGTCTCTAGTAACACTTTTTTTAAATCTGTAAGTCTGATGTTTGTTTAGCCAGTCCATCTTTTTTCTGGTGACTGTTTGCATAGTATATCTTTTTGCATCCCTTTACTTCTCATCTCTTTGTATCTTCAGATTCTAAATGTGTCTCTCACAGATAGCATATATTTGGGCCTATTTTTTTGTCCAATCTGTCAATCTCTGCCTTTGATTTGAGGATTTAATCTATTAACATTTATTATTTATATGATTGGATTTATGCCTGCCGTTTTGCTGTTTGTTTTCCACATCTTGTGTCTTTGTTCCTTCTTTACTGCCTTCCTTTATATTAGGTTGATATTTTCTAGTGTACCATTCTAATTCCTTTGTTAATTTTTGAACTATATTTTAGAATTATTTTCTTAGTGGTTGCTCTCAAGGTTTTAATATATATCTTAAATTATCAGTATCTGTATCAGATCAATACTAACTTTAATTCCAGTAAAATACAGAAACTTTGCTCCAATGTAATTACACTCCCTTCTTCCTTTTTCATGCTATTTTCGTATGATAGTTATGTCATTATAGAAAACGACAGTAATGTTATACTTCTTTTTTTTATCTTGTTTTTTAAAGAAACTAAGAGGAGAAATATATATTTATAAAATCTCTTGTAGTGCACACTTATTTACTGTTCTTGGTACTCTTCATTTCTTCCTGTGGATTTGAGTTGCCATCTGGTGCTATGTCCTGGCTCTAATATAGAGCCCCCTCTTTTGTACTGTTACTGTCATCTATAGTGCACCTTTAAATGATACAAGGCCTACAACACAATTTTATAATTATTATAAAATATAATTGTCTTTAAGTTGGTTAAGAGAAAATAAAATATACATAAATAAATAAAATTACCTTTACTAGTACTCCTGGTTTTCTCAAGTGGATTGGAATTATTGTCTGGTGTTGCTTACTTTTCAGCCTGAAGAGCTCTTTCAGCATTTCCTGTAAGGCAAGCCTATTTTTCTGGGAATGTCTTTGCCTTCATTTCTGAAAGATAGTTTTGCTAAAAATAGAATTCTTGGTTGAGAGCTTTTTTTTCTTCAATAATTTGATTATGTTACCCTACTGCTTTCTGGCCTCCATTGAGTCTGATATGTCAGCTATTAATCATTCTGGTATTCCCTTGTACAAGTCTCTTTTCTCTTGTTGCTTTCAAGATTTTCTATCTTTGTCTTTCAACACTTTGACTACTATGTGTCTAGTTGTAGAGCTCTTTGTGTTTATTCTACTTGGTTTCCTTAACTTGTTAGGTATGTAGGTTCATATTTTCCATCATATTTGAGAAATTTTTAGACATTATTTCTTCAGATATTTTTTCTGCTTCATTCTTTCTCTGCTCTCCTCCTGTATTATCATTACTTGGATATTGATGCACTTAATGGAGTTCCACACACATCTGAGTTTCAATTCATATTTCTTCAAACTTTATTTCAATTGATCTGTCTTCTGTTTACTGATCTTCTGTTTACTGATTTCTTTTGCCAGTTCAGATGTACCATTGGACCCTGCTAATGAATTTTCCATTTTAATTTTTTTGCTTTTCCCATTTGGTTCTTTTTTTGTAATTTATACACATTTATGAGTCATTGTAATTGTGCCTTTCTTTTTTTCATTACACATGGTTTTCTTCAGTTCTCTGAACATATTTATAGTAGCTCCTGTGAAGTCTTTGTCTGTAAGTCTACCATCTGGGTCCCCTCAACGGCAGTTTCTATTGCTTGCTTTTTTTTCTTATGTATAGACCATACTTTATTGCTGCTGGAACTGAATGTGGCTTGGGGCCTCCTTTCAAAGTTTAGGGAGCTTACAAAGCTGCCCCACATTCAGCCAGGGATTAGTAACTCACAAGTATTCTGATTGCTCCTCAGTAAACACTACCTTGCACATGCATATGGACTTTTGGGCCAGCAGGGATGAGTGTGATCTTAGCACGGTTTCTTTGTGTATATCTTTCTCCAGATCTCCCTATATTTTTGTATGGTCTGCCATTTTGTTTGCTTTTACTAGTGTCACAGTAATATTTAGCCTTCTTAATTGGAGATTCTTAACCTTCCCTCATGTCTGTCTTCTGTGATTTCTATTGTTTTCAATTCCTGGAATGGATTTTTTCTGTACTCTGTTCCAAATAGTCTGCCCTTCCAGTGCCGTGAAGCTTCACAGCCTGCCACACCTACTCTGGAAAGAACCTCTGCAACATGGTACTAGATCCATGGAAGGGAATATGAGCTGCCAATCCTCACAATCCTCACTGCCAGTATTGAACTTTTTTTTTTTAAAGATTTATTTTTATTTATTTAATTCCCCTCCCCTCCCCCGGTTGTCTGTTTTCTGTGTCTTTTTGCTGCGTCTTGTCCGCTTCTGTTGTCGTCAGCGGCACAGGAAGTGTGGGCGGCGCCATTCCTCGGCAGGCTGCTCCCTCCTTCGCGCTGGGCGGCTCTCCTTATGGGTGCACTCCTTGCGCGTGGGGTTCCCCTACGCGGGGGACACCCCTGTGTGGCACGGCACTCCTTGCACGCATCAGCACTGCGCATGGGCTAGCTCCACACGGGTCAAGGAGGCCCCGGGGGCTTGAACCGCGGACCTCCCATGTGGTAGACAGACGCCCTAACCACTGGGCCAAAGTCCGTTTCCCCAGTATTGGACTTTTGCAACACAGAACTGTGAATGTGCCATAGACTCCTACTGTTTTTAGCAAGATTCAGTGGATTTTCTTGAATAAATGCTTTTCAACTGCTATGTGCCCTTTGCTAAATTTCAAGAGACTTTAAATGATTGTTTTTGATAGTTTTGTTCCATTCTGTCGCTCTTTATTTGGGAGAGGATTTACTAAGCTCCTCACACAGCCTGTCTGCCTATGGTATTATTTGTTCTCCAGGAAGGGATGGGGGTCATGGGGAGCAAGCTGATGCTATGATAGATTTTCAATTACTTCTTATTTCTGCTCTCCATTATATTTGCTAACTAGGAGACTAGAATATCTCTGAAAGTCTTCAGGCAAATCAATCACTCATCTTTACTGCAGCTGCATCTGAAGTGTCCTGGTTGGCTGTTTTCTCTTTATTTTATCTGTAAACAGACTTCTGTCTTTCTAACAGAAATTTGTTGAAATCTCTTGAGGACCGACGGTTTCCTTTCTAGTTTTTTTTCTATTTCAGGTTTATTTCTTTATTGTTACTCTCTATCATGGAAGGAAAAAAGTAAACATGCTTGTGCTCAAACGTCTTAAAACTTGAATTTGTGCCTTATATTTAACCACTTTCTGCTTCACTGCTTGCTTCATTCATTACCTCCCTGAACCTCTGAAAGCATTTGAGTTCACAGCCCTTTTTTTGAGTGAATGTATGTGTATTCATCTGTGATATTTAAGGTTGACACTTTCTTGGAAAAGACCTTACTGTCTACATTCTTTAGCCCATTTATGAGATATGCTTTCTTGGGTATTTTATTTCCTGAAATGTCTAAAAAGAACTCATGGTCTTCAGTTGTATACCTTATACTTATAATCATTCCTTCTCCAAAATTATTCCTATTTTTGCCTTTCCTGTGCTTCCCAGAGTCATTAACTTCAAATTCAAAGAATCATAGACACTTAAGAGTAGAAAATATTTTACAGGTTCATTTGATTCATTGCACCACCATTAGATTTACTTAGAAGCTTCTTTTTTAAAACCCATGAGTTTTTCTAGTTATGAATTTTTGTTTAATAAATTCTGATGAATTTTAAAAGAGCTACAATTCAGAGTAAAAGTGTATCAGCTCTCCCTGTCACTAACCGATGGCACTAAACCCATGAGTTTTTCTAGTTATGAATTTTAGTTTAATGAATTTTGATGAATTTTAAAAGAGCTACAATTCAGATTAAAAGTGTATC
Organism: Dasypus novemcinctus; assembly: GCF_030445035.2. Classification (NCBI taxonomy): domain Eukaryota; kingdom Metazoa; phylum Chordata; class Mammalia; order Cingulata; family Dasypodidae; genus Dasypus; species Dasypus novemcinctus. The sequence goes on from NC_080688.1 coordinate 38,503,851, forward strand.
AGCTCTCCCTGTCACCAACCGATGGCATTAGCAGTGGAGCATTGTCATTTTTTAAGTAGACCAATGATTCTCAACTTTCAGATTACAACCCCCTTTATAAAAATCTTTTGTAATTTTCCTTTTACTATTCTGAAATGAAATTTGTCAGTATTATAATCTACCCATACACATAGTTTTTAGGGGAAAAAATGTTGCAAGTATAATATAAAAAGAAATGCAGGCATATCTCATTGTCTTTCACTTCATTGTACTTCACAGATAAAGCATTTTTTACAAATTGAAGGTATATGGCTGCATCAAGCAAGTCTAATTGGTGCCTTTTACCAATAGCATGCACTCCCTTCATGTCTCTGTGTCACATTTTGGTGATTTTCACAATATTTCAAACTTTACCATTATTTTATCTGTTATGGTGATCTTTGATTAGTGATCTTTGTTATTACTATTGTAATTGTTTTGGGGTACCACAAACTGCGCCCATGTAAGATGGCATACTTAATCCATAAATGTTGTGTTTGTTCTGGCTGCTCTACCAACCTGCCGTTTCTCCATCTCTCTCCCTCTACTCTGGCCTCCCTTTTTCCTGGGACACAACAATACTGAAGTTAGGCCAATTAATAACACTATAATGGCCTCTAAATGTTCAAGTGAAAGGAAGAGTCAAACATCTCTCACTTTTAATCAAGAGCTAGAAATGATCAAGCTTAATGAGGAAGGTATGTTGTATTAGGGTTCTCTAGAGAAATAGAATCAACAAAAGATATCTGTCAATAATATGTGATTCTGTAAGAGTCTCTCACACAGCCGTGGGGATGCCCAAGCCGCAAGCAGGGGCTGTAATGAAAGTCCAGTGAAGGTTCTTGACAAGTTCTGGGAGATGTTGGCTGTCCAAAGACAAGCTGGGAAATTCTCAATGCTGGAATCACTTCCCCTTTTAAGGCATTCAACTGATTGGGTTAAACGTCACTCATTGCTGATGGCAGTCTCCCTGACTGATGTAATTATAACCAGCTATCTATGATTTACCACTGCAGTAAAGTCAATGGCGGCCAAAGTCCATAAATGCCCTTGTATTGCAGTTAGCCCAGTGCTTGCTTGACCAAACAACTGGGCACAATTACCTGGCTGAGTTGACACAACAGCCTAACCATCACACAGGTCAAAAGCCAAGATAGCCAAGTTGTGAATGCAAAGGAAAAGAAGGAAATTAAGTGCTAATCCAGTGAACACACAAATGATAGGAAAGCAAAACAGCCTTATTGCTGGTACTGAGAAAGTTTTTGTGTTCTGGATCAAAATAGCCACAACATTCCCTTAGGCTAAAGCATAATCCAGAGCAAGGCCTTAACCCTTTTCAATTCTGTGAAGGCTAAGAGAGGTGAGGAAGCTGCAGAAGAAGAGTTTAATGCTATCAGAGGTCAGTTATTGAGGTTTAAGGGAAGAAACTATCTCCATGACATGAAAGTACAAGATGAAGCAGCAAGTGCTGATGTAGAAGCTGCAGTGAGTTATCCAGAAGATCTAGCTAAGATAATTGATGAAGGTGGCTATACTAAACAACACATTTTCATTGTAGACCAAAGAGCCTTCTTTTGGAGAAAAAAGCCCTCAAGGTCATAACTGGAGAGGAGAAAGTCAATGCCTGGTTTCAAAGCACAGGGTAACTCTCTTGTTAGGAGCTAATGCAGCTGGTGACTTTAAGTTGAAGCCAGTGCTTATTTACCATTCTGAAAATCCTAGGGCCTTTAAGAATTATGCTAAATCTCTGCCTGTGCTCTGTAAGTGGGACAGCAAAGCCTGGATGACAACACATCTGTTTACAACATGGTTTACTGAAATATTTTAAGTCCACTGTTGAGACCTACTGCTCAGAAAAAAAAGATTCCTTTCAAAATATTACTGCTCATTGACAGTGTATCTGGTCACCCAAGAGTTATGATGGAAATGTATGAGATAATTATTGTTTTCATGCCTGCTAACATAACTTCCATTCTATAGCCCATGGATCAAGGAGTAATTTTTACTTTCAATTCTTATCTAAAAAACACATTTCATAAGGCTATGGCTGCCACAGATAATGATTCCTCTAATCAGTCTAGGAAAAGTCAATTGAAAATGTTCTGGAAAGGATTCAACATTCTAGATTCTTTTAAAAAGACATTTATGAGTTATGGGAGGAGGACAAAATATCAGTATTAACAGGAATTTGGAAGAAATTGATTCTGACTCTCATGGATGATATTGAGGGGTTTAAGGCAAATGGAGAAAGTAACTGCAGATGTGGTAGAAATAGCGAAAGAACCAATTATTATTTAGAACTATTAAAAGTGGAGCTTGAAGATGTGATTAAATTGCTACAATCTTATTATATGAATGAAGAGTTCCTTCTTATGGATGACCAAAGAAAGTGGTTTCTTGAAATGGAATCTACTGATAAAGATACTGTGAATATTGTTGAAATGACAACAAAGAATTTAGACTATTGTATCAACTTAGTTGATAAAACAGTAGCAGGGCTTGAGAGGACTGACTCCAATTTTGTAAAAAGTTCTACTGTGGGTAAAATGCTATTAAATAGCATGACATTTTACCAAGAATATTTTGTGAAGGTAGGATTCAATTGGTGTGACAAACTTCATTGTTGTCTTATTTTAAGAAATTGCCACAACCAATCCAACCTTCAGTAACCACCACCCAATTGGTTAGTAGCCATCAACATGAAAGCAAGACCCTCCACCAGCAAAAAGATTACAGCTTGCTGGAGGCTCAGATGGTAGTTAACATTTTTTAGCAATAAAGTGTTTTTAAATTAACATTTTTTAGACATAATGCTATTACATACTTAATAAACTACAGCATAGTGCAAACAAAATTTTTTATACATTGAGAAAAAGAAATTTGTGGAACTCACTTTATTGTATTGTTTTATTGCAATGGTCTAGAACCAAACCCACAATATCTCCAAGGTATGCTTGAAATTGTAAAAGGTGATGTCTTAATTGCAGATCTCAGCTTCCATAGTTTTCCTCCTGAAGTTGTTTCCCCTTCAGTCTCTCCTTTCCATGTCCTTTTTATTCCAGGCTGACAGTGGTTTTGTTCTTACAGCTCTCTTAACAAGTCTTTTGGTTTAGCTTATAGGAAGCAGGGGTCCAAGCCATCAGACAGTAAGACTTGCCACAAGTCTTGACCATAACTGCCTCTTCAATCCTGATTTACAAGTTTCAAGTTTAGTTAAGTCCTCAAATGGGGCACTTTCTTCTAGGGACTTGGTTTCCAGAGGCTTAATATTTTTGGAATCAGTTTCTGTTTTCTTTTTGCCCAGTAGTTTAGTCCTCAGCTTATTTAATTCATCTACCATTTTGCAATAAGCTTCAAGGAGAAGCCAAATCGCACTCTCTGAGTTTACTTTGGAAAGTTCTTCAGCTAAATGCCCAGGCTCACCATTTTCAAATTCTGCCTTCCATAAAATATCAGTAGTCAATCATCCTAAGTTCTCTGCAGCTTTAAAACATGGATCACTTTCCTCCAGTTTCCAATAATAGTTTCATCATTTACTTCTAAGGCATTACAAAATGTCTGTTTAGCATCCATATTACTATCAAGTCTCTTCAAAGCACTGTAGGTCTTTTCCACCAAGCATCTCACAATTCCTCCAAAAAGTACCCCTTACCTATTTATAAAACCATTCCAGCATTTTGGTAATTGCAAAAGCACTACCCCTCTCCTGGTACCAAATTTTGTATTAGCCAAAGGGATGCTGATGCAAAATACCAGAAGTCTGTTGGCTTCTATAAAGAATATTTATTTGGGGTAGGAACTTATAGATACCAGGCCATAAAGCATAAGTTACTTCCCTCACCAAAGTCTATTTCCACCAAAGTCTATTGGAGCAAGATAGCTGCAGACATCTGCCAGGGTTCAGGCTTCCTGGGTTCCTCTCTTCCCAGGTCTTGCTTCTCTCTGGGCTCAGGAGCCCTCTCTTCCTGGGCCTTGCTTCTCTTTCCTCTGTGTGCTTACTTTCTGGGGCTCCAGTTTAAGACTTCAGCATCAAACGCCAATATCAAAACTCCAACATCAAAAACCTCTAACTCTGTCCTTTGCCATGTCTTCTAACACCCTACTGGTATGGCCCAATCAGAGCCCTAATCATAATTTAATCATATCCAGGTATATACCTGATTACAAACATAATCCAGTATCTATTTTTGGAATTCATTACTATATCAAACTGCTGCTGCACATGGAAAACTTGAATGTGTAACCAGAGGAATAGCATCAAAAATCGGATGCCTTTTAGTCTTACTTTAGCCCTTCTCTCAGCTGTGAATTTGTTTAAGCCAGAATTAAAAGTGAAGCATATACCAAACTTGTTCTAGAAAGCCAAGATCACCCAATACCAAAACCAGATAAAGATACTACAAAAAAAAAACTACAGACCAGTATCTCTAATGAGTATAGATGATCCTCAACAAAATACTTGCAAACCCAATCCAAAAGCACATTAAAAGAATTATACATCACAGTTAAGTGGGTTTTATCCTGTGTATGCATGGGTGGTTCAACACAAGAAAATTAATTAGTGTAATAAACCACATTAATAAATTTTTTAAAAATCACGAGTCTCCTGATTGATGTAGAAGAGGCATTTGACAAAATACAGCATCCTTTCTTGATAAAAACTCTTGGAAAGATAGGAATAGAAGGAAGCTTTCTCAATATGATAAAATGTGTATTTGAAAAACCTGCAGCTAGCATTGTACTCAGTGGTGAAAGGCTGAACACTTTCTCACTGAGATCACAAACAAGACAAGGATGCCCACTGTCACCTCTGTTGTTCAGTATTGTGCTAGAAGTTCTAGCTAGAGCATTTAGGCTAGATACAGAAATAAAAGGCACCCAAATAGGAAAGAAAGAAGTAAAATGTTCCCTATTCACTGAAGATATGGTCCTATATCTAGAAAATCCCAAAAAGTTCTCCAACAAACTACTAGAACTAATAGAAGAGTTCAGCAAAGTGGTGGGATATATGATTAATAAGCAAAAATCAATAGCGTTTGATTTGCATATCACACCTATTAGAGTGGTCACTATGAAAAGTCAGAAAACTACAATGTTAGGATGTGGAGAGAGAGGAATGCTTATTCACTGTTGGTGGGAATGCAGAATGATACAGTCAGTATGGAGGACTATTTGGCAGTTCCTAAGGAAGTTGAATATAGACCTGCCTTGTGATCTGGCAATATCACTACTGGTTATATACCTAGAAGAACTGAGAGCAGTGACACAAACAGATATCTGCACACCAATGCTCACAGTGACATTATTCACTATTGCCAAAAGATGGAAACAACCCAGGTGTCCATCATCCAATGAATGGATAAACAAACTGTGGTATATACACATGATGGAATATTATGCAGCTTTAAGAAGAAATGAAGTCATGAAGCATATGACAATATGGATGAACCTGGAGGACATTATGTTAAGCAAGCCAGACACAGAAGGAAAAATACTGTATGATTGCACTATTATGAACTAAATATACTGTGTAAACTCATGGAGCTAGTAACTAGAATATAGGTCACCAGAAAATAGAATGAGGTTAGAGAATGGAAAGCTGAGGATTAATCAGTGCAGAATTGGTAAAAAGATTGTTTGTGAATCTTTGAAAATGAGTAGAAAAGTGAAAGCACATCATAGTGTTTTTAACTAGCAGAGCTGTTATATGGATATGACAGTGGTTGAAAGGGAAAGTCTAAGGACATGTATATTACTGGAAGGAAAGCTAACAAATGTAACATGGGACTGTATAACATAGTGAAACCTCATTTGAAATACAAATATGGGTAGTATTGCATATAATACTGTTTCTACAAAATATAAATACAAATAAACTAGACAAAAACAGATTAGCTATGTATGGCAGGAGAAGCATAGGAAAATTGAGAGGTGATGAGTTTTGGTTTTTTATTATTGGAATATTGAAAATGCTGTAATAATGACTGAAGTGTTAAATGAACAACTATGTGATTATACCAAGTACCATCATTGTACACTTCAGGTTAATTTATGCTTTATTAATATGTATCAATAAAATTGATTTGTAAAAAAACACACACACACACTCACACAAAAACAGGAACCCCTGGCATGTTGTACAGGTCCTAAGGTGATGTAAAGGACTACTCCCTCCATGTTTCATCCCTGTGGCAGTAACCCACAGAAATAACAAAGACTCCACCCGTCCCTTTCCAGCAGCTACAGTGCTGATGAGTTTGACTCTAGGAGAAGAGATCTTCTGGGATTGGTGGTCCCTGCCCCCTCTGCTGCACAGGCATTTGAGGTTTATTTGAAACACCAAATTGCCAGGCCCTCCCTATCGACTGAAACATCAGTAAGGCACTTAAGAAGTGCCTGGGCTGTTGTTATCTACGGGTCACACTTCCTTTTCTCACCTGTTTTCCTCACGCCCTCTGTGTTCTCTGTTGGTACATGGCAAGGACCTGTTTATGTGCCCACCTCCCCTCACCAAATTAGGAGTTCCTTCAGGGCAGAGCCCCTGAATTGTTTGCCTCTGTTGTCTAGGCTTTGGTGCCTGCTGCAACATGGAAAACTTAATTGGAAAAAAAAAATGAAGCATGGGGATTAAGGCATACGGGAAGCTAAGCACAATAAAAGTGCTGGTGCTGAAAGCTTTATTATAAGCCATAGATGGTTCGGTAGATCAGGGCTTGCTTCCCACACTCCAAAGCAAGTATGCCAGGACAGCAGGTGTAGCTGTTCTGAGTATTCAGGAATTCTCTCTAACACTTAACAACATTAAGTAGTGGCTAGAGGAGAGGAGTGCAGTCAATTTCAGTTTATTTTCACAGTTGACAAAAGTGCTTAATTTTAGGAATAAGACATGAAAAGAATATAGGAGGAGTAGGAGGAAAAAAGGGTGCCTAGTTTTAAAGCTTTGTTCTGTTTTTTTTTTTTGTTTGCTTTTTTTAAAAATATTTTTTAGATTTATTTTTCTCTCACTTTTTTTTTTTTGTAAGTCTTTTTTTTTGGTTTTAAAGCTTTGAAGAATCTGTGGAGAAGGAGCTTCTGAAAAGATTCCTAAGCCCCATCCCTCTGATTCTCATTCTATTGGTCATGATTGGGAATTGAATCTTTTTCCTTCCTTCCTCTCTTCCTTTTAAAGCTTCCAGGCAGATTAAAAAAAAAAACAGCCAGCTTTGGGGACCACTCATCTCATTATATATTCAACCTGTGTTTAGAGTACCTTCCCAATTTCTGAGTGATTTTTTTTTTTCCTGTGGTTAAACATGTCCAGTGACAAATTAAGTCCTACCTCCTTAGGTAGCCCATTCCATTGCTAAACAGTGGGAAGGTTTTCTTTATACTAAAATAATATCTGTGCATGTAATTTCTGTCCATTGGCCCTAGTTTTACCCTTAGATCATAAATCTCTTTCAGATGATTGACTTTTCAAATACTTGAAAACAGCTGCCAAGTGCTGCCAATGATCTTTTCTACTGAGTAATTTTCCCTATTTCTTTCATTTTGTTTGTGTAGTCAGAATTGTACAACCTCATGTTTTAAAGATTTAAATAGATTTTCCCCCTAGGCTAAAAAAAATAGGAAGCGTACTGTTGTTCTTCTCCCCAATTTCTTCTTCTTCAGAAGCAGTCATGTTCAAGTCTGCATATTATTTTGATATGTACTTTAAAAATATTTATATTGCTTTTTGAATTTTTTCTTGACTTCACTTTTTTCTTCTCCTACCCTCTATACACACATGCTTTCCATTTCTTTCTCCTAACATAGTTGTAATAATTTTGGTTCACTCATTCAATTTTTTTATTATTATGATTATGTAAATGCAGTTCAGAGCTGAGTCATGTTGTGAACTGTGATCAATTTTCCTTCCTGTGTAAGTTTTTATTGTCCTTAGTGTTTATAATGGGTCCTGTTTTCATATGCTTGATTTTCTGTGTACCAACCACTAATTCAATCCCAAACTTCCCATTATGAATTTATCCAGGTGTTAAGATGGATAAGATATTCATTCATTTCCCTGAGTGAACAGACCTCTCATGGAGTCTCTGATCTGTTCCAGTTTGGACTGTGACCTCTTTATCTAGTACATACTAATCATTAGAAGTTCCTTTTACTGCTTTCCTGTTTTATGTATCCTGTGAATTCCTCTGTCTCATTTTATTTTCCTTTATTTTGATGGAGTACCTTCATCAGTAGATTTCTGAAGTAGAGTTTATGGAAGGTAAAAATATTTAACTTTATTTTATGAAATCAAACACATGTAAAAGACATAACAGTATAACTAACTCCAATGTACCCATCATCCAGCTTCAACAGTTAACTGTGGCCAATCTTGTTTAATCTATATTCCCACTAATACCCCTTACAACCCATTAATTTGAAGAAAAGTTATGGCATCATGTCATTCATCTAAATATTTCAATATGTATCTCTTAAGAAATGGAAGATACCCCCCAGCATGAGACATGACTCCTGGGGATGAGCCTCCCTGGCACTGAGGGATTGCTACCAAGTACCAGCTGATGATGTGGCTGGAGAATGACCTTGAATAAAAGAGTCAACTCAGACCAGCAGAATATCTCGGCCTACATGTAATATTAGGAGTTAAAGATGCTTTTTGACCTTGAATAAAAGGGGGAAATGGAAAGGACAAATGAGTTTATATGGCTATGAGTCTCCAAAAAAGAGCCAGGAGGTCATCAGAGGGGTCGCCCTTACACACACCTCAGCAGAGTCCCAGAGACAGCTAAAGTAGATAATCCCAGGTATTGGTTCTTCTGAGGGCTACAGAGACCCACAGGGTCTGTGGTCATAGCAGATGGACTTCAGTGCCATGTCAGTTAGCCCTACTTTGGAGTTTGTGTTTCTGTGTGATGGAGCTGGACTCAGATGTGATCTTTGTTCACAAGCCTCTCCTGTTACTTTTACCTGATCTGTGGTTGGCACTGGGGTTTAGTGTATACTCAGGGGACCTGAATCTAACAGACTTACAACTCCTACCCTCTGGTTTATTGGACTTAGCCCAGCCAGCTAACAGGGGTGAAACAGGTCAACCACCACACCAGGGAGCCAAGAGTGCCTACAGCTGCAAACAGGAGAATTGTATCCATCATCCAAGTGGAATCTGAGCACTGTCTCGATATAAAGGTGAAGTGGACATAACCATCCCAGGGTCCACAGAATGGAGGAATAGAGTATGGATTAGAGTGGGCTTACTGATATTCTATTCTGGAACTATTGTGATTAGTAATGGAAGTAAATGTAGCATTAAGGTGGAGAAAGTGGCCATGGTAGCTGCTGAGGGTGGGGAGTGGGAAGAAGAAATGTGATAAGGGGGCATTTTCAGGACTTGGAGTTGTCCTGGGTGGTACTGCAGGGACAGTTACTGGACATTGTATGTCCCCCCATGGCCCGCTGGGTGGACTGGGGGAGAGTGTAAACTGTAAAGTGGACCATTGACCATGTGGTGCAGCAGTGCTCAGAGATGTATTCACCAAGTGCAATGAATGTCCCATGATGATGGAGAAGGTTGTGGTTATGGGAGAAGTGGGGTGAGGGGGTTGGGGGGTATTTGGGAATCTCATGTTTTTTTAATGTAACATTAAAAAAAATTAAGACAAAGAAAAAAAGGAAGATATATATTACAATATATAATACTATTGTTACATTTTTAAAAGTTAAAAAGATAGGAAGCAGGAGGGGGTGTGGCTCAAGCAGTTGGGCTACCACCTACCACAGTGGAGGTCCCGGGTTCACTTCCTGGTGCCTCCTGAAAAAACAAAAACGGACAAGCCAAACAAATGAAAATCTGAATTCAGGGCAGCCAATGTGGCTCAGGGGTTGAGTGCTGGCTTCCCACATATGAGGTCCCTGGTTCATTCCCTGGTACCTCAAAAAAAATTTTTTTTAAGATAGGAAGCAAAATGTTTGAGAATTTACAGGCCTGAAAATTTTCTTTAATTGATAGTTACAGAATATTGAAGTTGAAGTCAGAAATAATTTTCCTTCAGTATTCTAAGTCATTTATCTTTTAATTTTCAGTATTGCTGTAGAAATCCCACACTATTTTGATTTCTGATACTTTCTGTGTGATCTGTTTTTACTTGTTTTTGTTTGTGCTGGAGACTACAGTTTTTTTCAAGTCCTTCAAGTATTAGACTGTTTCCTTGAATTATTTTATTGTTTTCTTCTCATTTTTTTTCCAGCTCATTCTTTCTGGAATACCTATTATTGATATGATGAACCTTCTGGAATAATCTCTTTTTTTTTATCTTCTCTATTTTCTGTCACCACATTTTTATACTGCTTTTCAAGGAGATTTTCTCACATTTTTTTTTTCTCATCTTAATAGAGTTTTTTTTACCCTTCCGTTATATTTTTAATTTTCAAGATCTAGCTTTTATTCTATTAATGTTTCCTCTTTATGACTTCCTATTCTCATTTCCTAGTTCCAATATCTTTTCTTATCTCTGAGAGTATTCTTTATAGTTTCGTAGTGGTGTTGGTGATGTTTATTTTTCTTCTCCTGACATTGCTTATGTTTCATTCAGATTCTTTTTTTTTGTCTTATTTGCTTTGGTTTCTTCTCACTTTATAAGGTTTTCTCAGTCTCTGTTTATCTGTTTATATTTAAGAGAGAGGAATATGAAGTTGATTGGAAGCTCAGAGTATATGGGTACAGATTGTTACTACAAGCTTCACTGTATGGTGATTTGACTGGTCTAGGTCATTGATGATCCCCTAATTCATTATCTTTAGATCTTTCTTATTAAGTTGGTAATAATTCCTAGAGAAACCTCCTTTAATTCTGCTCCAGGCTTTGTAATAGGGCTGTCTACCAGTGTTCCAGTAACCATGTAGATGACAGGAGACTGGGCAAGGGTCTAAGTACTTGGTGTGCATTTACACTGATTTCAGTATTGTACTCCTACCCTTTACTCTACCTGGTGTCCCCCCAAATCACACACTTTCTCTTATAGACTTCCTGAAAATTAAACCTCTAGTCTTCTGCTGGGATGTGGAAGAAGTAATCACTTAACTGCTCACAATATGGGGGAGAATATGGTGATCTATTGACTCCTGATACTAATTTTTGGACTTTTGGGAAATTCTGCAGTGTAAGTTGCATCAGGTCTAGGTCAACACTGTCCAATATGCATTATCCAATATAATGACTAAAAATATGTGGTTATTGAGCACTTGAATGTGACTGAAGAAGTCCATTTTTAGATTAGATTTAATGTATTTTTAAATAATTACATGTGGCTGTGGCTGTGGCTGTGGCTAGTGTATTGAACAATGTTGAACGGTGTGGTTCTAAGTTTTTTCCACCGTTTATTTAGGATTCAAACACTCTTAGGTTAGTTTCTATTTGTCCACCATCTGCCTTGCTTCCTGTTTTTCGTTTCTTCTCCCATCCTCTTGTTCTTGTAAGTTTGTGTCTCTAAAAAATATATACCTTTACTGTAATTTTAGTGGGATTTTTTGGAGGGAGCAAAAATAGGTGAAAATGTTCAGTTTATCTTCACCTAAATATGCAGTTTTTCTTCATACAACATGGTTTCAGAGCTCCTGATCATCCTAATACCCAAGCACTGCAATTAAGCCATGATGCCCAGCTCTTTATTCCTTTATTAGAATAGAAATTCTAATTCTATTAATGTAATCCATGATCTTATTTTTTATATCGACATCTGTACTGTTGATAGTTTTACTTTCATATAAAGATCTCTAGGTCCTTTTTTTAAAAAAAATTATTATACAGTTGTTTTCATGTTTTATTTCCTTAACTTATTTTAAAATTCATGACATGTACTACCAGGCTATGAATTCCATAGACACTTAACTACATGTTATCTTATTGTCTTAAGTTATTGAGTTGAAATTATGTACCTTAGAACATATTTCTAAAATTCCTAATGTGGAGTGTGTATCTCTTTTTTTTTTTTTTTTAGATTTATTTTTATTTATTTAATTCCCCTCCCCTCCCCTGGTTGTCTGTTTTTCTGTGTCTTTTTGCTGCGTCTTGTTTCTTTGTCCACTTTTGTTGTCGTTAGCGGCACGGGAAGTGTGGGCGGCACCATTCCTTGGCAGGCTGCTCCCTCCTTCGAGCTGGGCGGCTCTCCCTATGGGTGCACTCCTTGCGCATGGGGCTCCCCTATGCGGGGGACACCCCTGTGTGGCACCGCACTCCTTGCGCGCATCAGCACTACGCATGGGCCAGCTCCACACGGGTCAAGGAGGCCCGGGGCTTGAACCGCGGACCTCCCATGTGGTAGACCGACGCCCTAACCACTGGGCCAAAGTCGGTTTCCCTGTATCTCTTTTTTAACTATGTGTTTTTTCTGATTATATAAATAATAAAATAGAAATTTTGAAAGCTATAGAAAAACTCTTAAGAATAAAACTTCCTGTAATTTGTTACCTAAAAGATAATATTATTAACATTTTGGGCTAAACCTTTTACTTTCTTTCCCTCTACATGTATGCAGTATATGTATTCCTCCTTCCCTTTAGGACTCACAAATAATAAGTAATCTGTTTTGTAATCCGAATTTATTTTTTACATAATAAATTGAGAATTTTTAGTTTTACTAACATTAATTTTTTTTAATTCTGAAAAGAACAAAATATGAGGTGATTTTTTTATTAATACTTTGTTTTCCTTGACCTTTAGTATTTATTCAACTAATAAACACTTATTACATGTTATATCCTGAGCAGGACAGATGCAAAAGTTACTTAAGACATAATTCTGTTCTTTGGTACTGGGGGGGTTTCATATTTTGGCTACAATAAATTAAAACAAGGTCATTTTCTTCAGTAACTAAGTTTCCTTGGATAGAGTTTAAAATTGGCAGATTTTTTTTTTTTACAGAATTTCACCCGTATTCCAACCTGTTAGGAAATACTGTTTTAGCATGATTTAAGCATGTTTAACATGATTTTAGCATGATTTAAGCATCACGGCTTTAACGTAATTTATGTTAAAGCCGTAATGCATCATTAAAATAGTTGATTTTTCTCTAGATATGCCAAGTTAAAATAAGAGGAAATATCTTTTAGTAGATGAAAAATATTTTGTTTTTATTTCATAGGTTGAGAGCAGGATTATGTGATCGCTGTGCCGTAACTGAAGATCATATGCGGAAAAAACAGCAAGAGTTTGAAAATATCCGACAGCAGAATCTTAAACTTATCACAGAGCTTAGTGAGTTTCCTTTCTTCATTTATTAAGTCTTTAAAGCAAAATATCCTATTTTTAAAACCTATTAGTAAATTGGTTAAAATCAAATAGATTTATAATTTTTTTCTCATGTAAGTAAAAAGTTAAATGTCCTTTTTGTAGGTTTATTATGCTGATTTTAGTAGGAAATGAGGGTACAAAAAGATTGTGCAAATACTGTCTACATTGGTCTTAAAGTTGGTCTCACCAGTTATAAAACAAGAAGTTACCTTTGAACATGTCTGTATTTACTTCTTTGACTTTGTCTTTATTTCATGTAAATTGACCCCCACTTAGTAAAGTTAAATACAAATCAGACACTTAAATTTAATGTTCTACAAAGGTTCTTTTTTGTTTATACAACATACTATTTGAGTATACTATTTTCAGTTTATTGTTCTTGCCCATTCAATGTAGGGTTTCCTTATATTCTTCCTGGTCTTCTTCTCTTAGTTTTTTTCTCTTCTAACACTTTGCTTAGCCTTCTTCTCTTTTCATTCTTTATCTCTTGGTATCCTTGACCTAGATTCCTTGTAAGCAACTCAAAATCAACATGTTCAAAATGTAATTCTCTTCTTTTCCAAATTAATTCCATCCTGTGACTTTTTTCCCCCCTGTTAATTATATTGCTGTCGTCTGGTGATTCAAGCAAGAATATATGAATTATTACTACATTTCTATAATACATTATCATATTATTTTTAAAATAAATTAAAAGAATATAATTTTATTCTGCTCCCAGGGAAAGTTACTGTTAAAAGTCTGATATGTGTCCTTCCAGTTCCAGAAATGTTTCTGTTTGTGTCTTTCTATCCTTCTCTTTTAAATTTTAATGGAATCATACTCCTACTTCTTGTTCTGAAACTTGCTTTCTCACTTTAGACTGTGTCTTGGGAATCTTTACATGTTAAAAAGCTTCTATGGTGTGTGTGAATGTGTGCCTATTTTTATTTAGGAATAAGTATATCATCAATGAGCAGAAAATTATTACATCCCAATAAATATGGTTGAGTTATGCAATCATATGAAAGTTAGTACTAGAAATAATCTACTGTAATGTCTGCATATCTGGTAGATATCCAGCACCTTTTTAACTGCCTGAAAAAGAACTAAAAACTCAAAACAAGCAAAAAGGTTTAGTTTAGGTACTAAGGTATAGGACAGAGTTCTTTTTAAAGGAATACATTGTATTCCTTTAGTGTAGCTGTCATTTATTTAACCATACTCATATTCATGGACAGCTCAATTTTTTGTTGGACTAAGAATATCCATTTCCCACCATCCCCTTCACCTTTGAGAAAAAAATGTATTAATTGCTAATATCCAATCTGGTGGGTGAAAGTACCTTTGTTAAATTTGCCTTCTCATTACTATTCAGATAAGTATCTTTTCACATTATCTTTAGTTTGCATTTTTCATGGATAAATAGCTATTATCTTTTCCCAATTTTCTGTTGCCCTGTTTAATCTTTTTGAATTTTCTAAATTAAGACCTCTGAGTGTTAGGGAAGGATTATTAACCTTTGGTTATACGTAGTGTGCAAATATTTTCTTCCTCACTGTCTATTGTCCGTTGATTTTGTTTTAGTACTTCTCTTGACATAATTTGGTGTCTTGTTTAAAAAGGCTTTCTCTATCCCAAAAATACAGACATACTCTCCAATTATTTTTACAGTACACACACTTTAAAATTTTTAGATATTTAATCCGTCTCAAATTTTTAACATGGAACATGAGGTAGACTTTTACCATCTGTAGGTTGTCTGGGCATTCATCTTCAACCTTGTCTCCTGGTCACAAAATAGCTGCTCATTTTCAGGTCTCATGTTTGCATTTCAGACAGCAAGAGGCAAAAGACTGAAAGGAACATCCTAGCAGAATCTTTCTCCTAAAAAAAAATAGCTTTCTTTAAATAATTTTTGCTTAAATTTCATTGGCCAGAATTCTCTCCCTTTTTTCCCCAACTTCCTATCGTTGGAAAATGGGGATTTGAAGGAAGTTGCTAATGGAAACTAGGTCAGACCACCAGTACTTTCTGTTCTAATTTGCTATTATTTCTGTAGTTTTATAGTATGTTTTGATAACTTGCTTAGAAAATAAAGTCCCTATTGTATAATTTCAAGCACATTTACTCTTTGAAATAAATTTTGGAGTGAATTTATTATGTTCAATAGAATATCCTGATGGGAGTTTAATGTGGAGTGGTATGTTATAATATGAGAATAAACAGCTTTATAACCATCTTTTTCTAAAACTTTGATATACTTCACTGTCTATTCCAGTCTTCTTTTATGTTATTCATTAATGCTTTTACTATATTCCCTGTTAATTTTATTCCTGGGTATTTCATATTTGTTGCCATTCCAAACAAGTGTATGAATAATACTAGTTTTTATGGCCTTGTATCTGCTACCCTCCTAATCTCTCTAATTAGCTGTATTATATTGTGAATTGTTTAGGTAATAATTTTCAGTTATTTTTACTGTTTTTTGTTGTTTGCTTGACATACTGCATTGGCTAGGGAATTCAGAATATTGCCTAATAGTAGCAGTTTATGGTAAAGGATAGGCGATAATATTTCACTATTTAGTGTGTCACAGGCTGCTGGATGATACACAAAATCAAATTAATGATATTTTCTTCTGTTCTTCTTTTGCTAAGAGTTTTATTTAGTTTAATCGAGAATTTATCAAATTCTTTTCTTGGCATCTATTGAGTGAATCATAGAGTTTTTCTCCTGTAATATGGTAATATAGTGGGTTCTATTCATTGATTTTCTTTTTTTTTTACTTTGATAATCTACCCAACAGTATTCTTTTTTTAATTTTTTTATTGTCTTTTTTTTGAAGTTACATAAATCACAAAAAAATGTTACATTAAAAAATATAAGAGGTTCCTATATACCCCCACCCCCCACCCCCACTCCTCCCACATCAACAACCTCTTTCATCATTGTGGCACATTCATTGCATTTGGTGAATACATTTTGCAGCGCTACTGCACTGCATGTATTATAGTTTACATTGTAGTTTACACTCTCCCCCAGTCCAGTCAGTGGGTTATGGCAGGATATATAATATCCAGCATCTGTCCCTGCAGTATCATTTAGGACAACTCCCAGTCCCAAAAATGCCCCCACATTTCATCTCTAATTCCCTCTCCCTGCCCTCAGCAACTGCCTTGGCCACTTTCTTCAGATCAATGCTACAGTTTCTTCCATTACTAGTCACAGTAGTTCTATAATAAAATACCAGTAAGTTCACTCTAACCCATATTTTATTCCTCCATCCTGTGGACCCTGGGTTGGTGATGTCCACTCACCTCTATATCCAGAGGAGGCTTAGATCCCACATTGTTGATGGATGCAATTCTCCTGCTTGCAATTGTAGGCACTCTCAGTTCCCTGGTGTGGTGGTTGACCATCTTCACCTCCTTGTTAGCCGACCTGTACAAGTCCAACAAACCAGAGAGTAGGAGCTGCAACTCTGCTGAGGCTTAGAGCCCAGCTGACACATGGCCTGTCCAGAGATTGAAGTCTCCTGGGTATACACCAACCCCAACACCAACCACAGGTTCAGTAAAAGTGATAGAAGAGGCATGTGTAGAAATTTCACATTTGAGTCCAACTCTATCACACTCAGGAACACAAATTCCCAGGTAGAGCCCACTGACAAGGCACTGAACTCCAGAGCCAACTGCCATGATCAAAGAACCTGTGTGTCTCCGTAGGCCTCAGGAGCACCTGTACCTGGGATTGTATCTACTTTGGCTTCTCTGGGATCCTGCTGAGGCATGTGTAAGCGTGACCCCTCTGATGATTCCTGACTCTTTTTTGAAGACTCTTAGCCATATTAACTCATTTATCTTTACCATTTCCCCCTTTTCTTCAAGGTCTCTTTCTAATTGCATCACCAGTTAGTGATTGGTAGTAATCCCTTGGTGCCAGGGAGCCTCACCCCCGGGAGTCATGTCCCATGCTGGGGGGGAAGGTAATGCATTTACATGCTGAGTTTGGCTTAGAGAGTGGCTACATTTGAGTAACATGGAGGCTCTCAGGAGGTAACTCTTCGGCACCCTTATGCTCTAGGCCTAATTCAAATTTAGCCACACAGGCTCATAAGCATAGTCATCAGTATCAAGGGCTCATCATTGGAGCATCCTTCTTCACTGATGTTTGCCCTCGCACTTGGGGGATTATTGCTCTTCCTCTGGGGAATGTGACAGAGCTCCCCTGGCTAGGAACTCTGCAGTCCCTCAGTTGTTGTTTGTAACTGTTAACTACTATGAAAATATCCAGCATATATCTGAACAATTTTATGTACCCTATATACATGCCCTGGAGAACTCCCTCCCAACCATGTGGTGCCCATCAATAATACCCCACCAACATTCCTCCTCTGCAATAGTTGAACCCCGCTGTGGTCCAAAACTTCCTAAAAAATGAAGCCTAATATGTTGAAAATGAAATAGTACTGATAGGTTTAAAGATTAGAAATAGAATACATACTGATTTAGAAAAACTAAAAGTAAAAATGAATTGGGGTATTAAAAAACAAAAAATATCATAATACTTTGTTTTTGATGTTTTGCCTTTTATCACTGTAATAGGTTTTGCCCTGTATGTACAGTAGCAAGGCAGTTTCTTTCATTTCTTCCTCAGTGTCTACATCCTTTCTTCTTTTTTTTTTTTAATTTTTAATTTTGCCATTTTCTAGTGCCAAACTGTTTCGTTTCTAGAACAGAATAGATGAATGTTGGGTACATTAATATTTTGTTAAATTGAAAGTTTCCCAGTTTTTCTGCTCTCAAGGTGCTTTTTCTATATTTTAAATAACATAAGAACAGTCTTTGAAGGCATATAAGAATATTTGTGAAATCATCTAGTTTGCTACTGTTTTTAGAATTAGATATTACCACCTTTTAAATTTTATTGTTATTGTTCTCAGTTTTTTATTTCTTCTTAAGTTGATTGTGGTAATTTAAGTTTATAGACATTAAACCTATTTCATTTAGATTTTCTAACTTTCTAGTATGATGTTTTTTATATTCTTATTTTTTTAAAAAAACTCCATACGATAGATATGTTCCTTTTTACCTTTCTCATGTTATTTGTTTGCCCTTATTTACCTTGATTAGATATGACATGAGTCATTCTTTCTAGGCCTTTTCAGAGGACAGAGCTAGGAAATAGATAAAATACTTGATGAGTTCATGTTGAAATTTCAAGTTCAATATTACAGAGCTTTTATTAATCTCTCCTTTATTACATGTGTATTTCTTCTACACTGAAATCCTGGTTCTGAAGGACACAGGGATGATAAAATTAAAATATCCCATAATTACTCATTTAACATTTTATCTCATATTACAAGCATAATAGTTTCAGCATATTACCCTTAAAAATACCACCAATATAATTACTGAAAAGTTCAGTAAAATTAATGTCACATAAAAATGAGCAACAGAAAAGTTATCTACAACTTCAAGCAGGAGAGTCCCATCCATCAGCCACATGGGACTGAAACCCCACTCTCATTTAGAGGTGGAATGCACATCACCATCCCAGAATCCTCAGGATCAGGGAATGAACTATGGACTAGATTGGACTTGCTGGTATTCTAGTATAGACTTATTGTTATTCTAGCAATGGAAGAATTTATATCATTGATGTGGAGACTGTGGCTCTTCTGAGGTCAGGGAGAGGGAAAAACAGGTGTAATACGGGGACATTTTCAAGTCTTGTCCTGAATGACCTTGCAATAACAGATATAGGCCGTTATGTCTTGCCATAACTACAGAATTGTGTGGGAGAGAGTGTAAACTACATGTAAACTATAGTGGCAATGCTCCAAAGTATGGTCATCAATTGCAATGAATGTACCACACTGAAAAAAAAAGTTATTGAGATCATATCCCATATAAAGTTGTTATAAGAATAAAATACAAGGGCTTCTGTTTTTGAATTGTTAATGTTTCTTTCTAGTTGCTCTGTTTTTACATAAGAATTTGGAGAGATTAAAAAACTATGTTGTCACTGCTGCCACTTTTCCTGAATCCCCCCCCCCTTTCTTTTTAAAGATTTATTTTTCTCCCCTTCCCCCCCCCCCCCAGTTGTCTGCTCTCTGTGTCCATTCATTGTATGTTCTTCTGTGACCGCTTCTATCCTTATCAGTGGCACCGGGAATCTGTGTTTCTTTTTGTTGCGTCATCTTGCTGCATCAGCTCTCTGTATGTGCGGCGCCATTCCTGGACAGGCTGTTCTTTCTTTCGCTCTGGGCGGCTCTCCTTACAGGGCGCCCTTCCTGTGCATGGGGCTCCCCTACACAGGGGACACCCCTGCGTGGCACGGCACACATCAGCACTGTGCATGGGCCAGTTCCACATAGGTCAAAGAGACCCAGGGTTTGAACTGTGGACCTCCCATGTGGTCGGTGGACGCCCTATCTATCGGGCCAAGTCTGCTTCCCCCATTTTTTAATATGCTACTTTTTTCTTTCTATCCTGCCTTTTCTTTCTGTAGTACTTTTTTTAAACCCTTACTTTTTTTTCTGTCGTATTCTTATTTTTCACAGTTAATGAATATCGAGGGTGTTTGTGTTCTTATTCAATTTCTATTTGATCCTTTTCTTTTTTTTTTAAGCCTTTTATATTTTTTCCTTTTTAGCCTTAAATTTTACCATGCTTTCTTAAAGTATGAAGTTAATATCTTAATATTCTTCTGAATAATAGAGACTTTAGAACACTTAACTCTGACCATCTCTTTTTCACTTACATGCTATTTTTGTCCAGCATTTCATTTCTACATTTTAACCCTATAATTAGATACTTTTAAAACAATTATTTTATTCAGACAGTGTTTTTAAGATTTACTTACATGTTTTGCCATTTTCTTTTTTCATTATGTCTTTACATCTCACTTTCCTTCTGGGATTATTTTCCTTTCTGAGATACATTTTTACAAGTTCCTTTAGAAGGGATTGTTGGTTCTAAACTCTTTCAGTTTTTATCTGAAAATGTTTTTACTTTACCCTTATTCTTGTAAGGTTATTTTGCTGAGTAACAATTCTTTATAGGTTTTACTACATTTTGGATGAGGTTTTTATTTTTTAAGTTCTGCTTAGTATACATTATATTTCTCTAGAATCACATCTTTAAAAATTTTTGGAAAACTGCCAGCTACCAGCTCTTCAAATATTGTGTCTTCTCGATTCTCTCTTAATTATTCTGAGATTCTGATGACACTTCCTTGTTCTATCCTTTATATGTCTCTTAACATCTTTTGCATATTTTTCATCCCCTTGTTTCTCTCTACTGCATTCTCTAATTTCCTCAGATCTTTTATTCAATATGCTAGCTATTTCCTCAACCATTCTGTCAGTTATTTTATTTCAGTAACCACATTCTTCATTTCTAAAAATTCTATTTGGTTCTTTTTCTTTTTTTTTTTTAATTAATTTATTTATTTCTCTCCCCTTCCCCCCACCCTCACCCCGGTTGTCTGCTCTCTGTGTCTATTTGCTGTGTTGTCTTTGTCCGCTTCTGTTGTTGTGAGCAGCACGGGAATCTGTGTTTCTTTTTGTTGCGTCATCTTGTTGTGTCAGTTCTCCGTGTGTGCAGCACCATTCCTGGGCAGGCTGCACTTTCTTTCGCGCTGGGCGGCTCTCCTTACAGGGCGCACTCCTTGCGTGTGGGGCTCCCCTACATGGGGGACACCCCTGCGTGGCACAGTAATCCTTGCGCGCATTAGCACTGCATGTGGGCCAGCCCCACATGGGTCCAGGAGGACCGGGGTTTGAACTGCAGACCTCCCATGTGGTAGACGGAGACCCTAACCATTGGGCTAAGTCCGCCGCCTTTGGTTCTTTTTTAAGACTACCTAGTCTCTTTTTTTCTTCCTAATAAATTTTTCAAAAATACAGAAAGGTAGGGAGATTATTAACCCCCATATACCGATCCCATAGACTTAGTGTTCATGTTTTACTATATTTGCTTCATCTCTTTCTCACTACTTTAGAGAGCTATATCTTATGTCTTTAGCCTAAGGGCAACTTTCAGCCACCCATTATTTACCCATTAAGCAGTTTCTGGACCTTGCTATCTGCTAGTGAGATAGGAAGTTCTGTTAGAAAAATTTACTATTTAAATTTTCTGTAAGTCCTTTGTCTTTGTTGGATTTTACCATCAATCTGAGCCTGTCTAGTTTTAAATCACTCAGGAATTTTTTATAGTTTTGATCAAGTAGTGGTAACCTTTCTGGCTTTTTCAATTTTGGAATGGACTATCTTTTTAAATAAAATTTTATTGAAGTATATCGTTCATACATGAACATATATAAATAATAAGTGTATAGTAAAATTAATTATCTACAAAACAAACATGCATACAAGGCTCCCGTATATCTGTCCACCACCAACACCTTGCATTGTTGTGAAACATTTGTTACAAACTATGAAAGAACATGATCAGAATATTACAACTGGGAAGCGGATGTGGCTAAGGCAAGTGGGTTCCCGCCTACCATATGGGAGGTCACTGGTTTGGATCCTGGTGCCTCCTAAAGAGGACAGTGAGCTTCAGGAAGACGCAGCAAGCTGACACAAGAGACACAAGAAGAAGAAAGAAAAACATAATGAAAATATTACTACTAACGATAGCGCATATCTTATATTTGGTATATTTTCCCCCCAACCCACCCAGTTATTAACACCCTACCTGAGTATTATATATTTGTAATCTTTCAGGAGAAAGCATTCTCATATTTATCCTGTTTACCATAATCCATCCTCCACCACTGTATTCCCTGCTTTATACAGTCCCATGCTTTGTACAGTCCATTCAAAGTGTACACTCAGTGGTTCTCATTTTCTTAACAGAGTTGTGCTGTCATCACTACAGTCAATTTTAGAATGTTTTCATTATCTCAAAGGGAAAATTCCTATACTCCCTTAGATACCCCATTATTTTATACCGCCCTATTTTAGAGTTGTTTTGACATTGTTTGAGTTTGGAGAAATCTAGAAATTAGAAATTAAGGTCCTCTTTGACTGTTCTCACCCCTAGAGAGGATGAATTGCCAAATACTGCTGATTCTGTCTCTGAAACAGCTCTTGTCTTCATTTCTTATTTCTCCATCTCCCACATTAGTCCAGGTACTCATTTCTTTTAATGATGCCCCAACTTTTCCTATTGCCAATACTTTCTTCTTACTTCAGTGTGTACATACTAACAAATCAATCTTTCCAAACTATGACTGTGAATGCATCATTTATCTATGAAAAATGATACCTGATAAACCTTAAGATAAAGTTCAGGTTTATTGGCCTGGTATTAAAGGCTTTCACCATTTATTATACCTAATCTTTATGTCTAACTTTGTTCTACTAATTCTGTGCATGAATAGCCTTCCGTCCTTTTCAGTTGTCCTCTCTCTCATGAATCCTTATGAGCCCAAAGTAACCTTTTTCCTCCTTGAAATTCCCTTTCCGTACTTTGTTTGTACCTCTCTAGTGACCCTTTTCATTTTTGATTGTATAAAATGTCTCCCTTATTAGACATCTAGGTTAATGTCCATATGTTAAGTTTTTTAGCTCCTACACAGGATATAGTTACCTTATATATTTTACTGCAAGTCTTCAAAACGTTTACTCAATGTAAAAAATAGTTTAGATTTATAAACCACTGACTTAAATTTTTGGAATATTGTAATCTTCTTTGGTAGGAATTAATAATATATGCTATGATTTTAATTTCTTAGCTCTACTATGCCTAGAAAAGCACATTTTTGACCAATGACCTCATACTAAGTATTGATGATAGTTTTGTGTTGGCAGCATTGGAAATTATAGCCCAAAATTCACCTTCTCTATAAACTAACTGGGAATGGATAGAAAAACTTAGTGGAGGTAGATTCAAACAAACAAATACTACTTTAATAGAAACATTTGAATTACAGATGCTATAATTATTGATGAAACAAAATGTGGAAGAAAATTAGATCTAATAAATTTGCTTATGTTATGAAAATTACAGTGATATTCAGTGTTTCATAGCTTTTATGCTCAGATTTACTTCAAGATGGGTAACTCTCATTAAAATGGTATTTGAAATTATAAGAACTGTGTAACCACATAGAATACTTTCTTATCTTCAGTAGGAATAATTATACTATAAATCCCAGTATGCAAGGTACTCTTTCTTTGCTGTCCACAAGCATTGCATGATATTATCCAGTCAATCAGTTACCTGGAAATAATATTATATGAAATGTAGTAATCACTACCTAGTAACAAATTAGTGTTGCACAGTAGCATTAACCCTGACTAACATTATGACTTAGAATTAGAAAATCCTAATTTTTCCATTATTGTTGACATAATTTATAGAAAAAGCCTGTCAGCGTTAATATAACTACATTATCTGCCTTCTTTTTCACATTATATTTAAGTGAATGAAAAGAATACTCTACAGGAAGAAAATAAAAAACTTTCTGAACAACTGCAGCAGAAAATTGGGTAAGTATTTTTCCCTAATTGCAGCAGAAAATTGAGTTATTTTTTTCCCAATATTTCTTTCTTCATTTTAGTTACTATATAAACTGTATAGATAAATTACAAGTTGGAGATTTCATTTTGTAAAAATTATGAAGTGTTCTGCTATGAAAAGTTCAAAGAAATTCACTGTATTTTTGTTTGTGTATTGGGAATATGTATGAAGAGTATATGTATCTCTTAGGTTAATGGGTAAGAATATCGGAAGTCTCTCTTGCTCTCTTGCCTTCGCCCTATCCTGGTGCCTGTCCTGGTGCCGGTCCGTGTGCAGGTACCTGCCTTCTGCACCCTGCTCTCACTGTTTTTCCCCCTGCCAAGATTACCGCACAAGCAAAACCTGCACATTTATAATCTATAATGAGAAGCTGTAGTCTGTAAATCAGCCTGCTTTATCACTTTTCAGCTCCGTCCCCTCTGCCTGGGACCCATGATCTGTTATTTTCTCCCATTTCTCTTCCCTCCCTACCTTAATGAATTACTGCCCTAACTAACCCAGTGTGCTCTTGAAATTCATTCCTGCAACATAGTCAAGAACCTAGTCAAAATCCGGTTACAATATAGCAGTTCTATATTTAGTTTCTTGAGGAAATTCAAATATGTCTTCTACAAAGGCTCACCGTTATACATTCCCACCGACAGTGTAGGAGTGTTTCTATTTCTCCACATCCTCTCCAGCACCTATAGTTTTCTGCTTTTGTAATAATAGCCATTCTATAAGGTGTGAAATGATACCTCAGTGTAGTTGTGATCTGCGCTCCCCTAATAGCTAATGATGTTAAACATTTTTTGTGTTTTGGCCATTTCTATTTCCTCTTTGGATAAATGTCTATTTAAGTCTTTTGCCCATTTTTTAACTGGGTTGCTTGTCCTTTTGTTGCTGGGTTGTACTATCTCTTTATGTAGCATGGATATCAAAACCTTATTGGACTGTGCTTACCACCTTATTGACTTTTCACCTTATTGACAAAGATCTTTGATGCATAAAATTGTTTAAGTTTGAGGACGTCCCATTTATCTATTTTTTCCTTTGTTGCTCATGCTTTGGGTGTAAGGTTTAAGAAACCGCTGCTTACCACAAGAGTTTGAGTGACTCACTCCTGTACTAGAAGAGATATAAGAGAACCATGAAATGAAGCGGTGTGGGGCTCCTGACAGGCACCAGGGCTCGAGGGGCACAGGTCCCCCTTGCCTGTGAAGACTACAATCTCTTAAAGGCCTGATGATAGGGAGGAGGAGGTGGCAATGCCTGAAGTGATCATCATTTCTTTGTGTACAGTTCATTTCTTATTTAAAATTTAATTGCCAGTAAAAAGTTTATTGGCTTTTTCTGAAAGTAAAACATTTCAGCCATGGTCAAAAAGGAAAAATATACTGGAGAGGATAGTATTCAGATTCTTTAGCTGAAGATGGTAGGAAGACATTCAGAATTGCTTTACCAAAAATAGGGAGTTATGGTTGGGGTATTGGGAATTTACAGAAGTGAAGTACTGCAAGAGCCTGGCTGCCCTGCGAACGGACACAGAGAGCAGACAACAAGCAAGCCTCAAGTGGGGGGAATAACTTAAAAAAAAAAAAAGGACTCTGGGTGTCTGTGGGCAGTTTGCATCTTCTCTGGTTTCTCCTCTGGTGGGCTCGTGGCTGTTGACATCTTTAGTCTAGGTTCTTAAGGTTTAAAAAGAGAAGCTTGAGGTGTATGTGGCTGGCTTCAAGGGACAGTATTTGGTAACCTACTCATTAATTTCTCCCATTTTTAAAAAGTGCTATTGTTAATTCAAAGAAATGATGGCTAGTTTCTTAGGAGAGCACTTGCCAAAAAATGCCAATGAGCCACTACTGAATTTTGTGTTAATAATGTCCTCCAGAACTTGTTGGAAAGCCTTTATTAGCACTAAGTATTTTCCTTTCAGTTCTTTGGGATTTTCTATATATAGGATCAAGTCATCTGTGAATAAAATAGTTTTACTACTTCCTTTCAAATTTGGAAGTTTCTTTTTCTTTTCTAATTTTTTTTGCTAGAACTTCTTGTACAATGTTGAACACTACTGGTGAGAGCAGACATTGTTGTCGTTTTTAAAAAAGATTTATTTCTCCACTCCCTTGTTGTCTGCTCTCTGTGTCTCTTCACTATGTGTTCTTCTGTGTCTGCTTATCTTCTCTTTAGGTGGCACTGGGAACCAATCCTGGGACCTTCCAGAGTGGGAGAGAGGTGCTCAATCTCTTGTACCACCTCAGTTCCCTCGTCTGCTGCATCTCTTCATCTTTCCCTATGTCTCTTTTTATTGTGTCATCTTGCTGCTCCAGGTGTCTGCTCAGGCCAGCTTACCGCATGGGCCAGCACTCCTGTATGGGCCAGCACTCCTCCATGGGCAAGCATTCTGCCCAGGCCAGCTAACTATGTGGGCCAAATTGCGTTCACCAGGTGGCCCCAGAAATCAAACCCTGGACCTCCCATATGGCGGATGGGAGCTCAGTTGCTTGAGCCACATCTGCTTCCCCGACATTGTTGTCTTATACCTAAAATTAGGGGGAAACTTTAAGTCTTTCAGCATTGACATCAATTAACATTGATTGATTTTCTTATACTGAACCATCAATGTATTTCTGGGGAAAATCCTCTTTGGTCATAGTGAATAATGCTATTAATATCCTGGTGAATTCATTTTAGTCCTATTAATATCCTGGTGAATTCAGTTTGCCAGTATTTTGTTGAGGAGTTTTGCATTTTTTGTTCATAAGGGTAATTGGTCTCAAATTTTCTTTTCCTATTCTATCTTTTTTTTTTTAAAGATTTATTTTTTATTTATTTAATTCCCCTCCCCTCCCCCGGTTGTCTGTTTTCTGTGTCTTTTTGCTGCGTCTTGTTTCTTTGTCCGCTTCTGTTGTCGTCAGCGGCACGGGAAGTGTGGGCGGCGCCATTCCTCGGCAGGCTGCTCCCTCCTTCGCGCTGGGCGGCTCTCCTTATGGGTGCACTCCTTGCGCGTGGGGCTCCCCTACGCGGGGGACACCCCTGTGTAGCAGGGCACTCCTTGCGCGCATCAGCACTGCGCATGGGCCAGCTCCACACGGGTCAAGGCAGCCCGGGGCTTGAACCGCGGACCTCCCATGTGGTAGACGGACGCCCTAACCACTGGGCCACAGTCCGTTTCCCCTATTCTATCTTTACCTGACTTTGCTAACAGGTAAAGCTAACCTCATAGAATAAGTTAGGGATTGCTTTCTCCTCTTCATATTTTTGGAAGAATTTGATCAGAGTTGGTAATTCTTCTCTGAATGTTTAGTAGAATTAGTCAGTGAAGCCATCTAGTCTCAGACATGTTTTTGATTATTGAGTCAATCTCTTTACTTCTTATAGGTCTGTTGAGATTTTCTATTTTCTTGAGTCACTTTGAGGTATTTGTGTGTTTCTAGAAATATGTCCATTTCACCTAGATTATCTAATTTGTTGGCATAAAATTGTTCATGATATTACTTTATAATCCTCTTTATTGCTGTAAGATCAATAGTAATGTCCCCAATTTGAATTTTGATTTCAGTTATTTCCATCAGAGATTAAGAAGACCAAGCATATTTTCCAGACTAGCCCCCCTGACCAAGTTAAAATGGTTTCTAATAATTCATCTCTTTATATTCTTCTCAATTATAGTTCTAAAATACTTGCATTATATACACAAGTATGCTTCTTCAAGTTTCATAATCTATTAACTTCTTTCATTTATTCACTTAGCACAAATTGCCAAGTGTCTATACCATAGGTGAGGCATTAGAGGAAATACTGGGGATTTATTGATTAGCAAATCAGTAATGGTGGTGACAAAGTCTGTTTTTCTAGTACAAGCTTCTGGCCTTACTCCTTACATGCCGCTACCTGCTCCCTCCCCTCTCCTAACTACTTTGAAACCAATCTTACAGCCTTAGGACTGCAGAGAAAAACATCTCTGCCTGAAGGGGAGAAAAGGGATAAAGACAACATCACATCCCAGCTATTCTAAATATCAAATATCTAAATATCTGATATCTCCCTTTTTTCTTCCTCTCACTCCTGCTATCCAGGATTCTGAGAGTTTCCTAACTGGGTAGTTATATTCCTCCTCCCTCCAAGTCCTTACAGAACCAGGTGACCTAATTACTGCAAAGGAAAACATTCCAAATGAAGTGTTGCTAATCTTAACCTCAGAAAATCCCTCACCCCTTTCCGTGGAACTGAACCATCCTAAGTACAACCTCAGTAAATCTCTCATCCATCCCAGTAATCAACCCCCCTTACTATCTTCCAAGGCTTTTTCTCCAAACTTCCAATAGCTTGTTGTCTCTATTTCAGTGAAGTTGAATTCAGTTCTCTCTCCCTCTGTAATAGCCCCCGGAAAAAAGTCATCCTTGGGTATTTAACATTATCTGGTGCAGTTTTTGTCTTTGACAGTTCTTAATTGTTTTATAAATCAATCACATGAATAAACATCTCACATTATGATAAGATAGTAGCGGCAACTAGGGATACTAGTTTAGGATTCGAGGATTAGGGAATACCTTTCTGGGATAATAAGTGGTGGTACAAGTGGTAGAAAGAAAGCTAGATATTTGTTTTATCTTTTGGTGACTTAAATGATAGGATTTGATTCACAAATGTGTAGATGGAGAGAGATGGAAGGTAATATAAATCTTTCAGACACTGTCGGAATGTTTTCTTTCGTACAGTTTTACAAAAAAACTTGTTAGTCTAAATATGAAATTATATGTGTACATGTTTGATTCTTAGATGCAGATATTTCCTTACCTGACAAAGAATCATAGGAATATTAACTACGTTTACCTCTGTGGCACTCAATGCTTTCTTTCCTCTCCCCTCACCCCTACCCCTATGACTTAGGAGAGAGCCGTTAAAATCCAGTGAGGAATGGTGTTTTTATTTTTCTGCAAGGCAGAAATCTCTGTATTATTCTCAAACCAGGGTTGGGTAGAAATGGGCCACTTCTGCAGGCCTGAAATGTTTAGAAGAAATCTGGAGTTTCAGGAATTTTTAAGAACATTAATGCATATGCCTTTTTCTGTGTTCTCAGGATCACATTCATTCCAAAATAAGGCTATTCCTTTAAGACCCACTTGCTGGGTTGAGGATTCTGCCTTCACTAGTGTTTTATTCCCTTCTAATTTAAGCTCTGAGCTTGATCTTTGGGTTGTCTGCTGTCAGATCCAAGAGATGAGAGAAAGAGTCTCATTATGTACTGCCAAGGAGGTCCTTTGGCTTTAACACTAGTCATTAAATTAGTGATTAATCACATAAACACAAAAGAATATAGAGAAATATCAAAGCATGGTGATTTAAAGTGTTGTAATTTTTGTAATGGTTTATTTTAAATAATAGAGAAATTATCAAAATACTCATCTTTCAAATAAGCATTTGAGTTTTGTTACCTGCCTTCCAGCCCTTGCTTATAAAAGCAAACTATTTCCTGTTATACAAGTCTCAGGCCTAGAAAACTTCTTCCTCCCTCTATTAGTCTTCTCTCTCCCTCCATTTCTATAAAGAATAAAAACAATAACTTATATCTACCTGCCATTTACTCTTTTATGTGTTTTATGTTTATTATTTCTAATCCTCACTATGATTCTGCAAGATCGCATTATAACCCCTTCTTTACAGATGGGACCAAAGTTAGCAAAAGTCACATAACTTGCTATGGTCTCACAACAAGTAGGTAATGAGACTATCACTCAAAACCCATATTTTCTGACTTAAAGTCTCTGTTCTTTCTACTGTGTGTCAATCAATGTCTTTTTAAAAAATTCTGTTTTTCTGGATATGGTCTGCCTAATGCAGAGCAGAATTATATGACTCTCTCTTAGTTCCCATTTATATAAAGCATGTGTAGTATATCTTAAGATATTTATGAATATCACAGATAGGTAAGATACCAAGTGTGTAGAGGTTAATACAGAATTAGATAGGCGATTGCCCTAAAGCCAAGGTATATGAACTATATCAAAACTAGGTTATTGCTTCTTGGCCCTTGGCTAAGATCCAGTGCAGTATCTGTTATCAGTTTAATATCTGATAGGTCTTCTATATTAAATGGATTTTTGGAGTAGGGAGATGGAATAGGGGCTTGCTTAGTCTACTCCATGCATCGACCTGGTATCTCAGTACCTCCAAGAAGAGTGAACCCACTTTGGGAAAAAAATAAATAGAAAAAGAAAAACAAAGAAAAAGAAAAAATATAGATTATATGAGGGGACCTATGTGGAAGAGGTGACCAGGGACTGAACATTTCAGATCTGCTTAATAAACCCGGTGCACCATCACACTTATGGCAAAGTTTGTGCGTTTCAGGACACTGCCTTCCAGGGTTTTCCATCCAGCTTTCACCAAGGGCTTCCTTAGTCTGAAGAATTCCATTACAAAGAATCAGTGGCTCTTAACACCTAGCAAGGACTATGCCAGAAGATGAGAATTGGCATCTGGCCTGGGAAAACTGGCCAAGAACTCAAAGATGCAACATTGGAGTCATCAATAGAAAAAATACTTAAAATTCATCAGATGGGAAGATGGTTTGTTGCTGGAAGATCTGCTGTTGGTCTTGGAGCATTGTGCTACTATGACTTGGGAATGTCTAATGAAATTGGAACTATTGAAAAGTCTGTAATTTGACCTTAGTATGTGAAGGATAAAATTCATTCTACCTATTTGTACTTACCAGAAAGAATTGGTTTAACAGCTTTGCCTGCCTTGTCAATGAATGGATATCCTGTTCTTATGAACTTCATGATGAGAGACTCTTGGGTGACAACTGGTACAACCTTTGTAGCCATGATTGGAACTGGAATGCTGATATGTTCAATACCTTATGACCACTGTCCTGACCCAAAGCATGTTGCTTGTTTGCTACATTCTTTTGATGGATTACAATGGCTTCTCTGGCAATATTAGGGGGCCCTCTTCTCATCAGAGCTGCTTGGTACACAGCCAGCATTGTGGGTGGCCTCTCCACTGTGACCACGTATGCTCCTGGTGAGAAGTTTAGGAACATGGGCACCCCCTGGGAGTGGGCCTAGGGCTTGTCTTTCTGTCCTCATTGTGATATACCTACCATTCTTCCACCTACCATAGTAGCCGGTGCCACACTGTACTCGGTGGCAGTTTACAGTGGATTGGTTCTTTTCAGCAGATTCCTTCTGTGTGGACACCCAGGAAGTAATCAGGTGTGCTGAAGTAGCACTGTTATATGAAGGTCAAGATATGATCCTTTCAGTTCAATGATGAGAATCTATATGGATACATTAAATATATTTAAGCAAATTTCCACTATGATAGAAAGAAATGAAATGACTCAGCTACTGGCTTCTCTAGTACATCAGATGTCTTGCTTGTTTAATAGGGGCAGATATTCACTAAGGAGTTTGTACACGTAGCTTTTGTTGAAGTTTAGAAGACAAGGACATGTCAACATGTTTAAAATGTTCCAATATTAATGTGATGCTTCAATCCTGCTTTTTCTTCTGGAGAATAATTTCAGTGGTTATCTTCCAGATAAGCACATACATTTCCAATTCTCATGTTAGAGTAATTTAAAATGTTTTAATGAACATGTAAACTAAGATTATGTTATCATAATTATTTTATCTATTTTTAAATTTATTTGGTTAAGTAAAAATAGAAAACTTGTGTTTACCTGCATATTTTTGGATTTAAGAATATTATCAGTACTGTCCTAAATGACATAGAGGTTTCGTAAAGGAACTAAAAGAGATGGGATGGGTCACCACAGTCTTACTTTGAATATTTAGAATTTGAAATTTAAGACCTAGCAGGGGGGAGCGGACTTGGCCCAGTGGTTAGGGCATCCGTCTACCACATGGGAGGTCCGCGGTTCAAACCCCGGGCGTCCTTCACCCATGTGGAGCTGGCCCATGCACAGTGCTGATGCATGCAAGAAATGCCCTGCCACGCAGGGGTGTCCCCCGCATAGGGGAGACCCACGCACAAGGAGTTCACCCCATAAGGAGAGCCGCCTAGCACAAAAGAAAGTGCAGCCTGCCCAGGAATGGCGCCGCACACACAGAGAGCTGACACAAGAGGACACAACAAAAAGAAACACAGATTCCCGTGCCACTGACAACAGAAGTGGACAAAGAAGAACACGCAGCAAAATAGACACAGAGAACAGACAACTGGGGTGGGGGGTGGGGGTGGGGGAGAGAAATAAAATAAATACATAAATCTTTATTTAAAAAAAAAAAAAAAAAGACCCAGCAGGGCATATGCCAGCATTTATTTGGAACAATAAATGTGGTAGAGAGCTAGTGAGATTTATCTGGCTATTTGGAAACAAACAAGGGACCACTTTTTCATCTGCTGGATTTAGCAAAATCAGTAATCATAAAACAAAGATAGGTGATTCATTTTTCTGCCCCTCCACCTGAGTGCTCTCTTTACAAGGTAGACATGGTCAAATCTGGCCCTTATTGTTACAGTATTCCAGAATGTTAACTTCAGAAAATCCCTAATATATTTTTGTAGAAGTCTTACTTTTGGATTTCTAGAAAAACTATTCTTAAAGTTATCAAGATAAAATATTCAAAGCATGAAGTTTGTTCCATATTTGAGAATTCAGTAATGTGTTCATAGTTGTTGGTTTTTTGCCTGTTTATTAAAATGTATAAATGAATACATATTTTCCTTTCTATTCTCTTTGAGATTTAAAGCCTTTATCAAAAAAGCTTATATTTGAGAACACAAAAGCCGTTTTTCTCTTAAGACTATTGGTTTTTTGTGTTTCCTCTCAGATTAAGCCCTAAAAAGCAAAGCAAAATTAGTTATATCTTTATGAACTGTATCAGTAAAAAGTAGAATGGATAAACTGCTGCTTTAGGGTTTCTCCTAGCAAAATTTTCCTTCTCCTGCATAGATCATTATTTAACTTCCTTGTGACACTTGTAAATTTTTTAATACAGATGAGATATTTTTTGAAGTCTTTAATGAAAGAAATATGTCTGTATACGGTTACTGAGATGATTGCTATTTTTGACAAATATTTATTGTAGTAATCCAGAAATAACTATTCTAACCATCTCAAATTATACAAGATGCTTATTTCTGAAATAAAGTTATAGCCAGAAAAAGAAACTAGACTATGTCATTTGCTTGGCAGACATACTAATTCTAATTCATTCTAGTTTAGAATTTATTTGGTTTTAGTGCTCTCAAATTCACAAATTTTTCTTGCTAAAGCTCACTGATACTTTTTAAAAAAGAAGAAAAGACTACAGCTTAAAATACAGTGAAGTGGGACGCGGACTTGGCCCAGTGGTTAGGGCATCCGTCTACCACATGGGAGGTCCGCAGTTCAAACCCCAGGCCTCCTTGATCCATGTGGAGCTGGCCCATGCGCAGTGCGGATGCGCGCAAGGAGTGCCATGCCACGCAGGGATTCCCCCGCGTAGGGGAGCCCCACGCACAAGGAGTCCGCCCCGTAAGGAGAGCCGCCCAGCGCAAAAAAAAGTGCAGCCTGCCCAGGAATGGTGCCACACACATGGAGAGATGACACAACAAGATGATGCAGCAAAAAGAAACACAGATTCCCGTGCCGCTGACAACAACAGAAGCGGATAAAGAATACCACACAGCGAATAGACGCAGAGAACAGACAGCGGGGGGGGGGGGGGGTAGAAATAAATAAATCTTTGAAAAAAAAATACAGTGAAGAATACTTGTGTTGATGAGCTCAGGGCCATGTATGTTAGGACATGCCTTAGAGCAATAAAATAGGTGATCTTTCAATTCTCTACTGAAATTTAAGATAGTGCTCTCCTTAAGGAAATTTCCTTTTATTTGACAATTTTTTAAAAATAGCAAGAAACATTTGTGAAGGCAACCTAGTTTCCTCTGCCTAAACCTCTGTAACAGGATGCTATTAATGTCTGAAATTCCCCTGAACTTTAGAAAACAAATTATTTGACACTATGTTTCTGACTCATTAAATACAGTAATTCTAGCTCACCTGAGCTTATTTTGGTATCTTGACTGCCATACATGGTAGTGCAGTTATTTAGTGACACTACAGTAAAAGATTATTTAGTAAAAGTTTGGCATTATAAAATTTAGAGAGAAGAGAGGAGAAGGAGCCAACTCTGTTGATCATAGAAATCAAATAAATAAGCTAAGTGTTGAGGTCATGATTCTTTGTTTTTAGAAATAGATGTGCTGAGTCTGAAAGAAAGTCAAAGGAGTCTGTATTCTTAAGATTTCAAAGGACTTTAAGGATTCATTTCATTCAGTCTTCTAAATTAAATTCCTTGTACAATTTCTTTAACATTGTTCAAACACCTTTACTACAAGTTCATTGTCTTACAAGCCTATTTAATTTTAGTCAACTGATAGTATTAGAAAGTCTTTTCTAAGCTTTAGTAGAAACCACCCTCCTTGTATTTGATGATTCTGGTTTTGACTTTTCAGTCCATCTGGAACACATCTACCTTTCCACTTGATGGCCTTTTATATATATGCATGAAGACAGCTATGAGGGCTCCTTTGAGTCTTGTCTTCACTAAAGTAAATATCCTTTGGTTCATTAACTATTCCTCATGTGCCATTGCTTGGAGAATCTTCAGAGTACCATTTCTCTTAAATGTTTTAGTTTGACAATATTTTATAAGAACTTAATATTCTAGGTATAGTCTGACCAATAGAGCAATATCATCACCTCCCTTTTTCTATATCGTTCTACTTATATTAATGTGGTCAAAACATATATTATGTTACTGTTGGTTCATTGTTGGGTTTACAGTTAACTAGTATCAATGCCTACGCCCTGTTTCTTCTAGCTGCTACTTTAGATTTGCTGTTTTAGGTATAAATATAGAACTTTAGAGTCATGGCTTCATGATTATTGAAGAAACCTTATGTCACTTAGTCTCCTTCATTTTAAGGTAATAGCACTACTGATTAAACAACTACTTATTTTCTGGGCAGTAGGTTACATCCATACATATTCCTATAAAAAGAAGTAAGAAAGTACAGTACTTTACCTATTTTTAGATGAGAAAACTGAGGCTCAGAATGGTGAGGTTACTTGCCCAGTGTGACTAGTAAGTGCCAGACCCAGGGTTTAAACTCAGTTCTCCCTCACTTCAGAGTTTGTATACCCCTTCTCTAGTCTTTGGGCTAAAAGAGCCTCGAAAGGTTACCTGTATGGTATCACTCTGTGTAAGTGGTAGAACCAGGACTCTATCCATTACTCAGTTCAGTGCAGTTATTCCTGTTACATTTCATTTTGTTGTATTTGACCCATTATTTTAACGTTCCTCTGGCAGTCTTTCATAGGCTGATTTTTTTTTTCTGCCAAATATGGTTAATTTTTATTCTTAGCTTTGTTTCTTCTACAAATTTGATGAATAAATATTTCATCAGTGCCTTGAATCAAGACCATGTAACATTAAAAAAATAAAGGCAAAAAAAAATGTTGACTAAAATCTGCCAGAGGATGAAGGTCTGAGGCACACCACTACAGAGTTCCTTCATTAATGATAATTTATTATGTGATATTGTTCAGTCAGTTAGGAGTCTGTGTTACTCTCTTGATACCAAGTTTATATTACCTTTTGTTTACAGTGAGAGGGTATCAAAGAGAATCATTGTCAGATGCCTTCCTGAGAGCCAGGAAGCCCTATAAAGCACTCCTCGGAACAACGGGTCTAATAACCCTACATACATTTTAAAGTCTTATTTGAACTATTCATATTATGAAACTTATACTGGTTTAGAGATCAGGGATTCCTTTCCTTAAGAGCTAACTAATAAATTCTCTGAAAATAACTTCTATAATTTATTAAAATCTGGTATCAGACTCATTCATTTGTAATTTAGGGAATCTCCTTCTTCCCTTATTTGAAAATCAGAATGTTTTAATGAATTTGATAGCTATAATATTGTTTCTTTAAGTTTAAACTATGTTTAATTGGAAATAAAAGTTCTTCAGAGCAGAGGGGAAAAGCTGAGTGTTAACTTTTCTACAAACTCCTTTTGAAGAAAGACCCTAGATCCTAAGGTCTTGGGAAGAAAAGAATGACTAAAACAATTTTGATAGGAATCTAAAGGGAAGCCTGAGAACAAAACTATCAACCAGAAATATTAAAAGGAAAAGTGAAAGAAGACTGACCAATGTGCATAATTCATTTAACCAAAAGCTGTGTCACGAACTCAAAGTGAGACCTAATAAAAAAAGAAAGAAAGAAAAACTTGCTTAACACAAGTTTTTCTCCTTTTCTTTTGTGACAAAGAAGACAAACTAGCACTTGTCTCCTTAATTTGGATATCACTAAAAGCTAGTTTTGCTTTTTGTTTTTTGTGGGGAGGGGGATTGGTTTGTTGGTTTTTTTCCCCTTTTGTGCTCCCAGCTACTTCTAGATTGACTCTGCCAGGAAATCAGTTTCTTTTCTTGACTCATTTGTGTTTCAGGTTGAATTTTTATGACTAATAGGTGAGTAGGTGATTAGTTAAAGTTAGGTCGGATAAATTTCACACTCCATTAATTTATAAAGCTTTCTCATATGACTTGGCTTACTTTGTTTTTCCAGAATAAGACAGGATTGTAGGGAGAGATTAAAAATTAGATATTAAGTATAAAGAGTGTTCCTCACTATAGAATATTAAGGTTGTTAACCACAAGTAATATCGATATATTACAAGAAACTGTTATAAATCTTTCTTAGGAAAAATTAATCTTTATCCCCTAATGCCCTACATATATCTCTGTCAGTTTATAAAATTCTCATTCTTTTATTCTTTGGTTGGAAATAGTACTACAAATTGATATGAGTATGGTAGAATAGACTGATTTGTCACGTAAAACCCAGACTGGTAAGAATCACATTTGCAAATAAGATCAGTAACGACTTTTGACACAGGAAGGTCAACTAGCTTTATTTTACTCAACAACCACAATCACAGACCCAGTCTTTAGGTGTCATTGCTCTGGATTTGAACTGAGTAAGAATATATACCTAGATGAGCAAAAATATATTTTTCTAGTGCAATCTGTCGTTTTTCCTTCATTAAACATATTTATTGTGCACTTACTATGTGCCAAGCACTATCTAGGTGTTTGTGATACATCAGTGAATCAAAGATCTTTGTATTCTAGTGCTTACATACTATCACACAAGCAGGACACATACTAGGGTATAGAGTGGTTTGCTGTTTTTAAGTAGTGTGGTCAAAGTAAACCTTAATGAGAGAATAAGATTTCAGCAAAGACTTGAAGGAAATGAAATAATTAGCTTAATTAACCTGGGTATCTGGGGCGTGAGCCTTCGAAACAGATGCAACAGCTAGATAAAAGAATCTAAGGTGGGATTGTGCATGTGTGCTTGAGGAACACCAAGGAATTGAATGTGGCTAGAGTAGAATATGATAGGGAAGGAGGTCAGAGAGGTAATAGAAAGGGTGATCAGATCATATAGGACCTTGTAGGTTATTAAAAAGTACTGTTTCTTGTATTCTTAGTGAAATGGGGAGATGTCACAGAGTTTTAAGCAGAGGGGTGATATGGTATGACTAAAATTTTAAAAAGGATTGTTCTGATTGCTGTGTTGAGAATATGGGTAATAGAAAAAAGCAATGGTGCCCTTATGCACAACTGAGCAGAGTCTAAGAAACAGATAAAGTAGATACAATCCCCAGGTATTGGTTCCTTTGAGGGCTAAAGGGACCCACGGGTTCTATGGTCATGGCAGATAGGGTTCACTGCCATGTCAGATGGCCCTTCTTTGGAGCTGGTGTTTCTGCGTGATGAAACTGGACCCAGAGGGGATCTCTTTTCATAAGACTATCATGCTACTTTACTGGAATTGTAGTTGGTATTGGGGTTTAAGATATATTTAGGGGATTGAATCTTTTTACTGACAATATGATAGCCAGGCCCTGAGCCTCAACAGACTCCAGCTCCTACAATCTGATTTATTGGACTCACCTCACTCAGCTAAGATGGAGTTGAAGAAGGACAACCACCACACCATGGAGCCTAGAGTGCCTACAACTGAAAGCAGGAGGATTGCATCCAGTAACCATGTGGAATCTGAGCCTCCTCTTGACATAGAGGTGCAACGGACACAACCAATCCAAGGTCCACAGAGAAAAGGTGGCATTGGAGTGGGAAAAGTGGACATGGTGGCTGGTGGATATGGGGAATGGCAGGAAGAGATGAGATGTGGAGGCACCTTTGGGACTTGGAGTTGCCCTGGATGGTGCTTCAGGGGCAATCACCAGACATTGTAAATCCTCCCAGGGCCCACTGGATGGAATGGGGGAGAGTGTGGGCCATGATGTGGACCAATGACCATGAGGTGCAGAGATACCCAGAGATGTACTTACCAAATGCAATGGATGTGTCATGATGATGGGAGTGAGTGTTGCTTGGGGGGGAGGGGTGCGGTGGGGGTGGTGGGGTTGAATGGGACCTCATATTTTTTTAATGTAATATTTTTACAAAATCAAAAAATATATATATAAAAAAAAGCAATGGTGAAAACTCAGGATTTGAAGCCTACTTACAGTCACTTCTCTCATAGTTTATACTAAGAATAACACATTATGTGACAAACCAGTCTATTTTATTATATTCATATCAATTTGTAGTACTATTTCCAACTAAAGAATAAAAGAATGAGAATTTTATAAACTGACAGAGATATATATAAGGCATTAGGGGATAAAGATTAATTTTTCCTAAGAAAGATTTATAACCGTTTCTTGGAATATATTGATATTACTTGTGGTTAACAACCTTAATATTCTATAGTGAGGAACACTCTTTATACCTAATATCTAATTTTTAATCTCTTCCTGCAATCCTGTCTTATTCTGGAAAAACAAAGTAAGCCAAGTCATATGAGAAAGCTTTATAACCGTTAACATTGAATTAACGGTATGCCCTGGCATTTGACTGTCTAGATTTAAATCCTAGCTCTATTACCATTTCAGTAAGTGATTTAACTTCTGCATCTTCATTTCTTCATTTGTAAAATGAGAGTAATAATAGCACTTACCTCACAGAGCTATGATGATTAAAACAATACGTGTAGCTCTTCTAAACCGTACGTGGCTGTGTAAACACTCAACAAATGTTGGTAATTATCAGTGTTAGTATTACTTATCATCCTGCAATTGTAACTTGCCAAGTCATGTTCATTCCACTGCCAAAGTGTTTAACATTAGCCCTTTCCTTTCCATACCTGCTTTCAGCATTCTAGTTCAAACCCACAGAAGCTCTTGCCTGAACCATTATAACCACTATCTAATTGATTTTTTTGTCTCCTTAGCTTTTGTCCTAGTCAGTCTTGCCCACAACTGCTAGATTATCACATTACTTCCATGCTCTAAAACCTTAATTCCTTTCCTTCTCATTTTCTAATTTTTACACTCCTAAATCAAAGATTTCCTTCATGTAGTTTTGGTTTGTCGTTCTCTAACACAAGTAGAATATTGCATGCCTTTATTCAAATTCTTTGGATCCTCTGCTGATCTGTGGTGCCATTTAAAAATCCTCTTAATCTCACCTCAAGTGCTACCAACTACACTTTATACTTCACCCCCCTACCTGGTACTATAGTTATGTTATGTTATGTTATGTTATAGTTATAGTTATGTTAGTACTTCTCTAATCTTTGAATTTAAATTTATTACATTAGATGGAAGGAATTACATCTCTATATCTAAGTCTGCTTTAATACCATACCATACAGTAAATGTTTTAATAAATATTTGTGGAATTAATTTTCTTTCAATTGTCATTTTTTCCTCTAGGAATGATCAGCAGCCTAAAGCAGCTGACCTTGGATCTGAAGATGTTATTCCAGATTCCCCAATAACAGCTTTTTCATTTTCTGGAGTTAACCGACTTCGAAGAAAGGAAAATCTCCATGTCCGATATGCAGAACAAACACATACTAAATTGGAGCATTCTGTGTGTATCAATGGTAAGGTTTAGAGTTTTATCTTAGTTTTCTGTTTTGGTGTAAAAGTATTCCATCCATTTTTAGTTTTTATATTATTCAATCTAGTATAAGATAGTTGTTGTTCAGGTGATTATGTTATAACTGTTGAGTTTAACTTTAAAGTTCTTATTGGTTCCATTAGTGAAGTGACTGGAAAGGCCTTTTTTGCCTGTATTTTCTAAGGACGTGTTGCTCCTCTTACTATATAACCACTCAGCATTTTATGAATAGTGAATGGTTTCTGTGTAGTGTGTGTGTGTGTATGTGTATCTTAATATCACTTTCTGCCTCCTGTGTGCCAAATACTATGCTGAGTGCTTTGCATACATTTTTACTATATTTATTTCTCATAAGTCTTGTGAATTAGCTATTGCCACGTTCATTTCATAGAGGAGGAAAGGTAGGCTTAGAGAGGTTAACTCACCCAAGACCACTTACCAAGAGGTAGATTAGTCAGATTTAAAATATAGGTCTTCCTGGCTCTAAACTTTTATACTTTTCAGTCTTGGCACATGTGTTTCCATCATTGCAGCCACCTTTACCTGGCTGTTTTTTCTTTGTTGCAATGTTTAGCAGTTGGCAGTAATTAATACATGTCTTTATAATGTATTTTGTAGCTTAGCAATACCATATTTCTAACTCTAGACTGCTAAATGCTTTGGAACAACTCTTTCATGTAGCCCTGAAATTTATTGTGTGACATGATACAATGACTATTTTTTTTTACTATTAGTCTAAAGTAAATGGTTCAGACTTTTAATTGTAAACCTAAATTGTTTTGTACCGAAGAAAGCATTTGTAGGGAGGGTGTATGTACATCATCTTAGAGGTATCTGTATAATGCAGATAAATTGACAGTAGCTGTGCCTTTAAAAGAATATAAATAGGACTTCTTCGATATTGGAAAATTGTGCAATTCACCAAGCTTTCTGCACCACTTATTATAAGCAGGTGTCATGGTTCTTTCTGCTAAGAGGATGCAGAGAAAGATATTTTGAAGATTGGACTTTCTCCCCATTTTATAGGCGCTTTTGTCACCATCTAGTGGAAAACAAATGAACTGTTAAAAATCCTTACACATAATTAGGAGCTAAATTAAAATGTAAAATCATGAATCTAGAATGAATTTTCATATGTTTTTTTTAGTCTCTAGTCAAACAAGACATGAGTCATTACAGGTAGCATCTGTATGATTTAAATCAGGTTTGAATCCATGTATA
Organism: Dasypus novemcinctus; assembly: GCF_030445035.2. Taxonomy (NCBI): domain Eukaryota; kingdom Metazoa; phylum Chordata; class Mammalia; order Cingulata; family Dasypodidae; genus Dasypus; species Dasypus novemcinctus. The sequence continues at coordinate 38,544,871 of NC_080688.1, forward strand.
AGACTATCCAGGGGTAAAAATCACAGCAGTTTCTTGTTTTTTTCTGTATCTAGTATTTATACTTCTGGCTTATTTCTTCATTCTATGAGAACAGCATATCACTATTTAAATACTTACTTTGTCTATTTTAGTCTTGTTCTGGTCATTTTTACATGGAATATGAAATTTTAGTTTTAAAATATATAACTTGAGTTACACAAATTATAAAATTGATTATTAATTAGTCCTTTTTTCTTTCTAACCACTTTTGCTTATTTATCTTAAAATTTATAGTGCTTTTTAATGTTTTCTAATTTTAGTTAATAAAGCTCTGCTTCCCTTTTCTTTGTCCTTTGTTTGGTTTTCTTTGAATTAAATCCTTAAGCAGCTGAATAATTTCTGATAAAGCATGTTTCAGGATTTCCTTCCAGAAAATAAAAACTCTAAAACAAAGATTACAGAAATATATGAAGCCATATACATTTAAAATTAACCTGTTGATTTTTAACAAATGCTCAAGGAAAAGCAGCATTAAAATATTACTAACATAGATTACTTAGGTCAGAAGAAGCTTATATGTGCTAGTCCTCTCTGCAACTGTCCTTAATTCCCAGGTTTTTTTCCTTATTGAAATGAAATAAACTTACTGCTTCTTAGAATATTAAAATTATATTAATAAAATTGTGCTTATATTGCTTTTAAAGACAGGTTTATATTGGTTCATCAAAATGATATTTTGATAATATTTTTCATCATTGTTTGTTTATATGTAATTTCTCCCCTTTTTCCTCTTAGAATCGAGAAAAGTTCCAAAGTCTTCAACTCATTCACAGCATAACCCTAATGAAAATGAAATTTTAGTGGCTGACACTTGTGATCAAAGTCAATCTTCCATGGCTAGTAAGAAAGATACTGAAATTACTTCATAAGTTTAAAATTTGTGTTAATTGGTGGCAACAGTCTGAACTAAATATATTAAAATATTTCCATACAATTTTATTGATATTAGTAGTTGTTTAGCAGTCCTTCTCATGCTGGAAAGTAATGTTATCCTATTAATACATATTAATATCCTATCCTTTATTAATACAAGTTGCTAATCATTTTTAAGAAGAGAAGACTTTACTGTCGTGTACTCATTCATTCAACAAATACTTGCGTCTACTCAAATATTGAGTCTAGTGTGTACCAACCACTAAAGAAAGCAAAGCCCTTGCCCTCATGGAACTTACAGTCTAATTGGGGAAGAAAGAAAATAAATATATGTCAGATAGAGGCAAGTGCTATAAAGAAAATAGAACAGGGTAAGAAGGGACATTGGAAAGCTTAACCCCTAAAATAACATTTGAGCAAGACTGAGGGAAGCAAATGAGAAATGAGTCATGTGGCTTTCTGGTGGTGGGGCATCCGACTAGAGAAATCAGCAAGCACAAAGGCCTTGACATGAGAGTGCTGTTTGCTTTGTGTGAGGAACATTAAGGAGGCCAGTGTGGCTGGAAGAGAATGAGTGAAGGGAGATTGATTGGAACAAAAAAAAAAAAATAGAGTTGATATTTACTAAGGTGGAAGAGAATGGGAGCAGCATGTTTGCAGGGTATGGGGTGAGAGTTTGGTTTAGGGAATTTTGTTTGTGATGCTGGATAAACATTCAGATAGAAATTTTGGATAGGTGGGTAGATGTGAGTTCAAGTTTAGAGGAGAGGTCTGGAATGGAGTTATATGTAGAAGTTGTCAGCATGTAGATGGTATTTAAATCATGAGACTGCCTGAGATAGCAAAGCAAGAGAATGTAGAATTGCTTTTCACCACAAATATTGCCTCTCTCCTCCATTTAAAACTCTTAGATATCTCTTCATGGCCTATAGGATAAGTTCTAAACTCAGCATGATGTGTTCCCTAATCTACCTAACTAGGCTCCTCTCCTACTCTTTCCTTCTTTTGCACTTTAGTTTTTAGCAGCTAAACTACATGTAGTTCCCAGAATGTATAATTTTGTTTCACATGTCTCAACCCTTAAACATGCCTAAAATTTCTTTGCATCCCCCAACCCAACTGGCCTGTCAAATTCCTCTTTCTTTCAAGATTCTATTTAGGTCTCACTTTGTATAGTTTTCCTTGATTCCCTAAGCCATATTTATGAGTCCTCCTATGTTTAAATCATCCCTTATATGACCTTTATTATAATACTTATCACATTTTATTATGATTCTCTTTTAACCTTTCTGTTTTAACTGTAAGCCGTAAGCTCCTTGAAGACAAGAAACTTTTCTTTTCATCTAGTACTTAGCACTGTGCCTGATAGATAATTGATGTACCATAAAGACTTGTGAAGTATTGAAATTCCCCATGCATAAAATTTTATAAAATACTCCAACATAGTGATTCACATAAAAATATGTTAGGCTAAAATTTTGAAATTATACAGTACTAAAAATCTCCCCCATACAGTATATTTTTATGAAAAATAATAATGATTTGATATTTGTGCTCTATCTTAGGTCACAATAAATCCATTTAAATATATATTATTTTTATGATCTTTTTTGAATTTGCATTAAGAAAAGTAACTGCCTTTATTACATTCAATTCATTTAAGCAAAATAGAAAACTTGAGAACTGAACAAGATTAGTAAGTGTGAATGCTAGATACCTATGATTTATTGCAATTTATAGTGGTTATTAGGGCTTTGTTGTACAGAATTTAAAATTTTGTTCAATGCCATATTATAAAGTGATTCTTTGAATCTCTTTGTTTTCTTTTTTGTTTTTTATATATCTAGTCTCTATAATTGTTTTTTTTCCTTCCCTTATTCAGAAACACATGGAGCAAGCAGTTATCCCACTAAGTCATCTTTTAATTTAGCTACAGCTGTTGCTGAAACACTTGGACTTAGTGTTCAAGAAGAATCTGTAAGTAATTGTTTAGTTTGTTAATAATATGAATTAGATGATTTATTCTTTTAGGTCAGTTTTTATAGAATTGAGCAAGAGAAAAGGGTTTTTTTTGTTTGATTTTTAAGAGAAGAGTTTTTTTTATCCCAAACATCACTGGATAAAGGCCTAAAACAATATTGATGTGAGTAGGAAGGTCCATTTATTTTGTCTGTCCTGAGTAGTTCCAGAAATCTAGTGTTAAGAATTCTTGGGGTATGGATTGAGTCAAAATTTAGGAGAATTATGATGGTTTAGAGGATTTGGCCAATCCTCACCTACCTTCCACCCCCATTTCCTTCTGAGAGAAGACCAGACGTTTAGATTGATCTCAGAATTTATTGGATCTATTCAACGTCCTTTAATATCGAGTTTGATTTGGAAAACAGACTGAATTCTTGGGACCACTATAGCTACTTTAGCCCTTCTTTGTCCTTATCAGACATTCTTCCTTTTTTCTTAATCCCTAGGACATAGAAGACTTGAATTTTCAATTTTACAGAAAAATTTTCTTTCAACATAGTTTTAAAATAGTATTACTTTGCTTTAGTCAGTAAGTGTATATGTATTTTTATAAAACTTTCTTGCTGTTGGATTTCTAAAAGTAGAATCAGTTTTTCATTAGATTTTTTAAAATATATTTTTATTACAGAAGTTGTGAGATTTTTCATTAGATTTTGAGGTTTTGTTCTTTCGAGTTTCAAATCCATCTTCAAGTGATGGTAGTTTTTAACCCTAGAACTTTAAACATATTTTAATGGTTTCTAATTCCCTTCTACTCATATTCTTGCAAAGTCAGTTGTTTATTATCTGTTAAACTCCAAATATAAATAATATATCCAATGATATATCAAAGTGGTGATCCACAGACCAATAACATTTGCATTTGTTGGAGATACAGAATCTCAGAAATAACCCTAGAGCTCTTGAAAGAGAACTTGCAGTTTAACAAGATCCCTATTTGATTTGTATACATGTTAAAGTTTGAGAAGCACTGATCTCTAAAGGACCCTTTTGAATTCATCTCCTGTCAGTATAACTATCTCTATTCTTTTCCACACATCTTACTAAAGTTCTTTGAAATCAGAGTTTTATAAACCAATAATAGAATGCACTTAAGTAAAATATTAAAATATTGATACTTTTTTCTCTTTAAACATAAAATGTGCTTCATATTTTTTATATTGTAGTGAAATTCACATACCATAAAATTAACCATTTTAAAGTGTACACTTTAGTGGCATTTAGTACATTCTTAGTGTTGTCCAACCAACACCTTTGTTTACATCCAAAACCATCATTAGCCCAAAAGAAAATTCCATACCAGTTAAGCAATCAAGTCCTCATTCTCCCTCCCCAAGCCCTGGCAGCCACCAGTCTGCTTTCTGTCTTCTAGGAGTTTTATAGTTCTGGGTCTTATATATAGGTCTTTGATCCATTTGGAGTTGATCATAAAGTGTGAGGTAGGAATCCAACTTCTTTTTTTTTTTTTTCCACGAGGACATCCAGTTTTCCCAGCATCATTTTTTGAAAAGACTATTCTTTCCCTATCGAGTGGACTTGGCACCCTTGTCAAAAATCAGTTGGCCATATATGTGAAGGTTTATTTCTAAACTCTCAATTTGATTTTCTTGGTCTATTTGTATGCTATTAGCAATTGATATTTAATATATACCCTTTGTAATGTTGAGGAAGTTTCCTGCTGTTCCTAGTTTTATAATTGTTATTATCAAGAAAGGGTGCCGTGGGAAGTGGATGTGACTCAAGTGATAGGGCCTCTACCTATCATATGGGAGGACCCAGATTCTATCCCTGGGACCTCCTGGTGAAATAGAAGAAGAGAAAGTGTTGCCTGCATGGCGACCCAGTGCCATCATGGAGAGCCGAGTGCCTCCGTGGTAAGCCGAGTGCCCGCACGGTGAGCCAACTGCCCACATAAGGACCCACGTGGTGAGCCAGGACCCGCATGGTGAGCCGAGTGCCTGCATGGTGAACCATTGCCCACACAGCAAGCCAGTGCGCGCTTGCAAGCCAAGTGCCTACTCAGCAAGACGAATGCCCGCACAGTGAGCCAGTGCCCGTGCAAGTGAGTCATGCAGCAAGATGGTGATGCAACAAAAGAGAGACAAAGGGGGGAGTCAAGGTGAAGCACAGCAGAAACCAGGAACTGAGGTGGCACAATTGACAGGGAACCTCTTTCTACATCAGAAGTCCCTGGGATTGAAACCCAGTGAATCCCAGAGGAGAAAGACGAGAAGAGAAGACAAAAAGAGAAATAGATATAGAAGATCACACAGTGAATGGACACAGACAGCATAAACAGCAGGGCGGGGAGGGGGCAGGGAAGGAAAAAAAAGAGTGCTATATTCTTTCAAATGCCTTTTTTGCATCAATTGAGATGAACGTTTGGTTTTTTCCCTCTGTTGTTCTGATAATGTATATTATGTTAATTGTTTTTCTTATTTTGAATTACCCTTGCATACTTGGGATAACTCCCACTTGTTCGTTATGTATAATTCTTTCGATGTGCTCTTGGATTTGGTTTGCTAGTATTTTGTTGAAGATTTTTTTACATCTACGTTAATAAGGAATTTTGGGTTGTAGTTTTCTTTTCATGTGGTATCTTTAACTGGCCTTGGTATTAGGGTAATGTTGGCCTCATAGATTGAATTAGGAAGTATTCCCTCCTCTTCAATTTTTAGGAAGAGTTTGAGCAAATAAGTGTAAATTTTTCTTGGAATGTTTGGTAAAATTCACCTGTGAAGCCATTTGCTCTTGGACTTTTCCTTATTGGGAGGGTTTTGATTATTGATTCAATCTCATTACTAATTATTGGTATGTTGAGATCTGTTTCTTCTTGAGTCAGTATAAGTAGTTTGTGTGTTTCTAGGAATTTTTCCATTTCATCTAGATTATCCAATTTTTTGACATCTAGTTGTTTGTAGTGTACCATTGTAGTACTTTTTATATCTGCAGGGTCAGCAGTAATATCCACCTTCTCCTTTCTGATTTTAGTCATTTGTTTCCGTTCTTTTTTTCTCTAGCTCATTTTTTTCCTTTCTAATCTTTATTTCCTTCCTCCTGCTCACTTTGGCTTAATTTGCTGTTTTTCTAGATCTTCCAGTTATGGGGTTAGGTCCCTGATTTGAGATTTTCTTTTTTAATAATGTAGGTGTGTTTAGAGCTATAAATTTTCTTCTCAACATTGCCTATGCTCTGTCCCATAAGTTTTGAAATGTTATGTTTTCATTTTCATTTACCTCAAGATTTTTCCTAACTTTCCTTTCTTTTTTTTTAATTTCTCTCCCCTTCCATCCATTGTCTGCTCTCTCTATCCATTCGCTGTGTGTTCTTTTGCATTCGCTTGTATTATCTGGCAGCACTGGGAAATCACATCTCCCTTTTTTGGTTGTTGTTGCGTCATCATACTGCATCAGCTCTGTGTGTGTGTGGCGCCACTCCTGGGCAGATTGCACTTTTTTCACATGGGGCAGCTCTCCTTGCGGGGCGCACTCCTTGCATGTGAGGCACCCCTGCACAGGGACGCCCATGCATGGCATAGCCTCCTTGTGCGCTGAAGCACTGCACGTGGGCCAGCTCACCACGGGTCAGGAGGCCTTGGGGATTGAACGCTGGACCCTCCATGTGGTAGACGGATGCTCTGTCAGTTCAGCCATGACTGCTTCCCTCCTAATTTTCCTTTTGATTTCATCTTTGATCCATTGGTTGTTTAAGGTTCTACAATGCAAAGACATAAGAAGTAATGATAAATCTATAGTTTGGGACATGCAATATATAAAAATATAATTTGTAACAAATACAACACAAAAGTGGGAGGTTATAGAAACAGTATATGTATCTGCTATTGAAGTTGGTTATCATATCAAATGTGATTGTTAAAGATTTAGGATATTAAGTATTAGCCCCATGGTAACCACAGAGAACACATATGAAAAATATAATCAGAAAGAAATGAGAAGCAGAAATGGTACAATGCAAAAAGAAATTAAACTAATTGGAGGTAGGCTTTATTGGAAGAGTTGAGGGTCAAAAAAGTTATAAGATTTATAAACAAAGTAGCAAAATGGCAGAAGAAACTTTTACACTTTCAATAGTTACTTTAAATGTAAATGGATTAAACTAGTCAAAAGGCAGATTGGGAGAATGGATTTAAAAATAATAATAATCTAGCTATATACTGTTTACAAGAGATTCACCTTAAATTCAAAGATATCAGTAGGTTGAAAGTAAAAGGATGAAAAAAATATTCCATGTATATAGTAATCAAAAGAAAGCTGGGGTAGCTGTACTAATACCAGATAAAATAGACTTTAAGTTAAAAATTGATATGAGGGACAAAGAAGGTTACTATATAGTGATAAGTGGTCAAACAAGAAGACACAGAAGTTATAAATAAACATGCATCTAGTGGCAGAGCCCTCAAGTATATAAATATTGATAGATTTAAAGAAAAAAATAGATGGTGGGAGGCAGAGGTGGCTCAGGTGATTGGTCTCACATCTACCATATGGGAGGCCCTGGGTTTGATTCCTAGGGCTTCCTGGTGAAGGCAAGCTGGCCTATGCTGCCGTGGAGAGCTGAGAGCAGACAGCGAACGCAAACAGCGAGGGGGTGGGGGGAATAAATAAATGAAGTAAAAATAAATCTTAAAAAAAAAAGAAATGGATGGTGCTATAGCCATAGTAGATTTCAGTACATCACTTTAATTAATGGATAGAACATGTAGACAGAAAATTAGTAAGAAAATACAAGACTTGAATAGTACTCTAAACTACCTAGACCTAATAGACAGATATAGAACACTTAATCCAACAGCAGCAGATACACATTCTTCTCTAGTGCACATGGATCATTCTCCAGGATAGGTCACAAAACAAGTCTCAAATTCAAAAATGTTGAAACCATACAATGTATGTTCTCCGACCACAGTGAATTGAAGCAGCAGTCAAGTAAAAGAAAGAAAACTGGAAAATTTCCAAATATGTGTTAAACAATATACTCTTAAGCATAATGTTTTTGAGGTTTATTCACACTATAGCATGTGTCCATACTTCATTTTTATGGCTGAATAACATTTCATTTTATGTATGTTTCATTTTTTACTATTGAAGGAATCTCAAGATCCCATGAGTCCTCTTGGTGATGAGCTCTACCATTGTTTGGAAGGAGAACACAAGAAACAACCTTTTGAAGAGTCCACAGGAAATAGTGAGGATGGTTTAAGGTAATTTGGGCACTTTGATTTTTAAAAAATTTTAATGAGCAATTGAGATTGCATTATATAATGAATTCCATATATATATATATAACTAAACTATTTTCCTCAGCATATAGTTTGTTATTCTGTTTTCATTTTTAAAATTTTTCTTCTAACTTATTATCCTATTTTTTAGTAGGGAAAAAAATTTTAACTCTCTTTATTTATTTAGATTTTCAGATTCTACATCAAAGACTCATCCCCAAGAATTAACTACTAGGGTATCATCTCCTGTATTTGGAGCTACCTCTAATGTGAAAAATAGTTTAGCTTTGAATACAAGCATGTCACCTTCTCTTTTAGAGACTGGGAAAAAAATCTATCTGAAAACAGCCCCTTTCAGCAACACTTCTAATTCCAGATCAGAAAAAACTAGATCAAAATCTGAAGACAGCATCTTTTTGACACATCATAATCTTGAGTCTGAAGTGAACATGATCATTAGCCAGTCATCTTCTAAAAAACAGATGCTTACAAATAAAAACATAAATGCGTCCACAGGTGTACAGAACAGCACTACTCACATTAAAGATGCCGTTATTGATAAAGATATACTTTTGATGCCTCTGAAACCATTAGGAGGAAGAACAACCAAAAGGAAGAAAACTGAGGAAGAAAGTGAACATGAAGTAAGTTACCCCCAAGCCTCTTTTGATAAAGAAAATGCTTTGCCTTTTCCAACGGAAAGTCATTTTTCCATTACTGGTGATTTGGTGATGGATAAACCTCTGGATCTCTCTGATCGGTTTTCAACTATTCAACGTCAAGAGAAAAGCCAAGGAATTGAGACCTCTAAAAATAGGTCCAGGCAAATGACTCTTTATGAGGCTTTGAAACCTATTCCAAAGAGTTCTTCCTCAGGTCATAAGGCCTTGAATGGGAGCTGCGTGTTAACCAAAGATTCCCCAGAAGATCCCTGTGTACAAGAGTGCATCCTCCAGAGTAAATCCTCTCCAGATAATAAAGCACCATTACAAGTAAAAGAAGAAAATCCAGTCTTCAAAATCCCTCCACATCCATGTGAAAGTTTGGAGACAGAGAATCTTTTTGATGGCCTAAAGGTTTGTGTTAAGTTCAAGGATTTCGATTAAAATGGTTACTTGTGATTTCCTCAAAACGCTAATAATTTTTTCCCTTTTAGGGTGCTGGTTCTCATGAGCCAGTGAAAATGAAAACCAGGTCAATCCAAGGAGCATGTGAGCTTACATCTGTTCTTCAGTTAAATCCATGTAGAATCGCTAAAACAAAGTCTCTACAAAATAGTGAAGGTATATACACTATAAGTATTCTTTCCATTCTTTTAGAATGACTTTAAATTGAATATTTTAATCCAAGACATTATTTACATTCTTTGGATAGATTGAATTGTTTGGAGGTAAAAATATTTCTTGCTGTATGGTTCTGTGTTTATGGGATGATTGTCACTCGTGTGATTTTACCTGTGATTTTCCATATTCTTGTGCTTTGAGAAAAAAATGCATTGAGATCTTTTAATACCTACTTTTATAGGTGATTATATGGAATTATTTATGTAGTTATTTTCTTTACAAAACCTTGAAAGATTTAAACTACAGAATTTTAAAGAGTAAAATGTAGAACTTTCATCACCCAAATCTTGTTTCTCACCTCATAGGTAACCTGTCCTTTTTCCTTTGCAGTTACTTGTGTATCCAAACATATACACAAATATACATCTGTATAGGTTTTTAAACTTCTTATTTGAAAACATTATTTTCTCTGATATGTTGTAAAAGAATCTTAAATATTTCTCTACTTCATATGTAGTATCTTTTCTTTTATTCCTCTTTGGAGAGTTATTCCTTCATTCTGGGTTTATTTTCCTCTTTTCCTGATGCACTTTTGGGGGGGGGGTAGTTGTAAGTTTACAGAAAAATCATGTAGAAAGTACAGAGTTCTGATACACCCTCAGAGACGTATTTTTTCATTGTTCTTCCAGCAAGGGTTTCATTCAGTCTTGGTGTGAAAACTTTTTTACTCCCATTCCTGAATGTTTTTAGCTTTTTGTTGTTATTCTTTTCATGACTGCCATAGAGTTTATAGTATACCAGCTTAACCTTCTACGTCTACTTAGAGTTATTATTTTGCCACTTGTTCTATAACTGTACTTCATGAAGTTGTTATGTATTGTATTAACATACATTGAAAACCCCTCCAGACAATGTTATAATTTTAACTTTTTAAAAAAACATTTTAGTGAGATAAATTCATATACCAAAAAATTCATCCTTTAAAATGTACAATAGTTTTAGTATATTCACATAGTTATATAAACATCACTCAGTCTACGTTTAGAACATTATCTTCACTCCAAAGAGAAACCTCTTATCTGTTAGCCCTCACTCTCCATTCTCCACCCCCTATATTCCTCTCCCACAACACAACCCTAGTCAACCACTAATCTATTTTCTGTTACTATAGATTTGCCTATTCTAGGCTTTTCATATATAAGTGGAATCGAACAAAATGTGATCTTTTGTGACTTCTTTCACTTAGCATAATGTTTTCAGTTTTCATCCATGTTGTTCTTTAGCACTTCATTCCTTTTTATTGCTAAAACAGTTCCATTGTCTATACCACATATTATTTATCCATCATTTGATGGGTTTTTCTTTTTGGCTATTATGAATAATGCTATTATGAGCATTGTGTCCCAAGTTTTTGTGTGGCCATATGTTTCCATTTTTCTTGGTTTATACCTAGGAGTGCAGTTGCTGGGTCATATGCTAACTCTGTCATAACCTTCTGAGGAACTGCCAAACTGTTTTCCAAAGCAGCTACACCATTTTACATTCCCACCAGCAGCGTGTGAGAGTGCCAATTTCTTCACACTCTCACCAGCACTTTTATTATCATTTTTTATTTTAATAATAGCCATCCTAGTGTGTGATGTGGTATCTCATTGTGGTTTTGATTTGCATTTCCTAATGGCATTCTCTGATTTGTATCTTTCTCTATCCCCCTTGTTGAGTATCTTTTCTAGTGCTTATTGGCCGTTTGTGTATTTAATTTGGGCAACTGTCTATTCAGATCCTTTGCCCATTTTCACTTGGGATATTTATGTCTTTTATTGAGTTGTAAAAATTCTTTCTATATCCTAGATAAAAGTCCCTTATCAGACATGGTTTGCAAAAACCTCCCATTTCATGGGTCCCCTAGTGTCTTGGTGAGAAATTTAGAAATCAATTTTTAATTTTGTATGTTTTCTCCTATCTAAGACGTATCTTTTGAAAATATCCAGTGGAGTATAGATCCAGGAGCAGACCTTTCTCAGTATAAAATGGATATTACTGTAATAGATACAAAGGTAAGTTAAAAAGTAAAAAACCAAGGCCCATTTCGTTCCTATTCTAGTGAGTTCTTAGTCAGCCTTCTCTCTTAGCTCACTAGAAACTTGGGATAATCACCTCTTAAAACTTGAGTTTATCTGTTTCTGAAAACTAAGAAGTAAAATGCTCATTCTTCCAAACTTATGGCATTTTTAAAAAGGTAATAACACTTTTCTGACTTCAAATATAATGTAAAATGCTGTTTTTATATTTTACATTATTTTACTGTATATCAAAATTCATTCTACCAGTTAGCAATGTTTAAAAATACTATATACTTTTTAAAGCTTAAAACTCAGTAGACTTATTTTTTGGCTCTTATTTAAATTCTATATATTAGAGAAGTTCTTTTTCACTTGATAGCATTTTAAGATTGAAGTATTCAGCAGTGCTAGAATATAATATATATATTTATACACCCACCAAGAAATCAAATTTGATTTATAAAATTGTGGTTTGTAGTTTATATTTACGTTCATTGTAATAAGACAGATTGGAGAATAAGGGATCACAAAGGTTAAGTGTTATATGATAATTCTCCTTTTCTTTGACTTTTCTTTTTCAAGGGTTGAGAGGGATTGTATGTTTTACATACAATCCAAAATATTTTATAGGCAATAAACTAAAATGTTTTACAGGCAATAAAACTAAATAATGTTTTACAGGCAATAAACTAAGTGTTTTACGGGCAATAAAAACTCAAATTGATATCTGTTCCTCACATGTAATAAGTAAATAAAAATCCATAGAGGAATAATTATTAAATTTTTTAATTTTTTAATATTTATTCAGGATGACAGTCAGTCAAAATTAGGAGGAGAGACAGTAGACATGGACTGTACATTGGTTAGTGAAACTATGCTTTTGAAAATGAAGAAGCAAGAACAAAAAGGAGAAAAAAGTCCAGGTAGAATTTGCTTTTTTCTTTAAATTTTAACAAAATTGTAGAGAGAAGTTTATAGTCATATCATTGTACTATTGAGCACGAGTGACCTGTGATTTATTTGTGGGAGATAAATCAGTTTTTTCTCATATTCTTTTAATTTTGGGTTTCTCTTAGTAAAGCTCAGTTTCAGTTATTTGGGAAAAACATCTTTACCCAAAATACTTTTTCTTTCTTTTTCTTTCTTAAACAATGGGGATTTATTGTCTCATGGCTTAGGCTAGGAGAAGTCCAAAATTATGGTATCATCAAGATGATGCTGGAGGAAGCAGACTTGGCTGGGTAGGGCATCCGTCTACCGCACGGGAGGTCCGCGGTTCAAACCCCGGGCCTCCTTGACCCGTGTGCAGCTGGCCCATGCGCAGTGCTGATGCACACAAGGAGTGCCATGCCATGCAGGGGTGCCCCCCACGTAGGGGAGCCCCACACACAAGGAGTGTACCCCGTAAGGAGAGCCCCCCAGCGCGAAAGAAAGTGCAGCCTACCCAGGAATGGTGCCACCCACACGGGGAGCTGACACAACAAGATGACGCAACAAAAAGAAACACAGATTCCCGAGCCGCTGACAACAACAGAAGCAGACAAAGAAGAACACGTAGCAAATGGGCACAGAGAACAGACAACTGGCGTGGGGCGGGGAAAGGGGAGAGAAATAAAATAAATCTTTTAAAAAAATAACAAAAAAGTAAAAAAAGGGAAACGGGCTTGGCCCAGTGGTTAGGGCGTCCGTCTACCACATGGGAGGTCCGCAGTTCAAACCCCGGGCCTCCTTGACCCCTGTGGAGCTGGCCCATGCGCAGTGCTGATGTGCGCAAGGAGTGCCATGCCACGCAGGGGTGTCCTCCGCGTAGGGAAGCCCCACGCGCAAGGAGTACGCCCCGTAAGGAAAGCCGCCCAGCGCGAAAGAAAAGTGCAGCCTGCCCAGGAATGGCGCCACCCACACTTCCCGTGCCGCTGACGACAACAGAAGCGGACAAAGAAACAAGACGCAGCAAATAGACACTGAGAACAGACAAACGGGGGGGGGGGGGGGATTAAATAAATAAATAAATCTTAAAAGAAAAAAAAAGATGATGCTGGGAAGTGGACTTGGCCCAGTGGTTAGGGCGTCCGTCTAACACATGGGGGGTCCGCGGTTCAAACCCTGGGCCTCCTTGACCCATGTGCAGCTGGCCCATGCGCAGTGCTGATACGCGCAAGAAGTGCCGTGCCACGCAGGGGTGTCCCCCGCGTGGGGGAGCCCCATGAGCAAGGAGTGTGCCTCATTAGAGCCGCCAGTGCAAAAGAAAGTGCAGCTTGCCCAAGAATGGCACCGCACACACGGAAAGCTGACAAAACAAGATGATGCAACAAAAAAACAGATTCCCGGTGCCACTGATAAGGATAGAGGCGGTCACAGAAGAACACACAGTGAATGGACAGAGAGAGCAGACAACGGGGGGTGGGACAGAAGGGGGAGAGAAATCTTTAAAAGAAAAAAAGATGATGCTTTTCCAAGAAGACTTGCACTCTGAGGCTGGCTGCCTATGATCCTTTGCCCTTGGCTTCTCTGTCACATGGCAGTGCACATGGTGGCCTCTCCTGGCTTTTCCTTCTTTGTTGGAAACACTGACTTTCGGATTCTGGTTGCTTGCTCCCAATTTCTCCCTCTGTCTGAGTTTCAATCTGCTTATAAAAGAACTCCAATAATAGGATTAAGAACCATCATCATTGTGTTGGGCCACCCCTTATCTGAAGTGACCTCATCAAAAGGTCCTCTTTCCAAGGTTCACACCCATGTTTTTCTGGGGTACATAGCTCCAAACAACAACCACCATCTACTGACAAAACGTAGCATTGTGCCACTTGACAGAAAAAAAATTAAAAGAGCCCAAATCCATTTTCACAGAGGAGGCATAAAGGATGCCTTTGAAAATTAGAGAAAATAAATCAGTAACTGGCATGATCATGGTGGGAAAAAATACATTATAGATAAATAGCTACAATAAGTTGTTTGTATATAGATTTAAATATACAATATAAAAATACATATACATGAAAAACGTAGAGGAAACCAAACAAAATTTCTGATAAGAGAGAGGTAAACATCGTGAGACTAGTAGATCTAAATATCTTCTAAGTTATTGGTCATGCTGGTCTCCTTAACCTGGCTACTTGGTACAGAAGCATTCAGATTGTTATGATTTTATGCAAATGTATAATTATATAATATACTGATTTTTACATATTATATGGAATTGAATTATTTCTGTTAATACTAAACTAGCAAGTACAGATGATGATGCAAGAAACACTTCTTTTTGCGACTTCATTAGAAAAGTAAGTAGGTAAGCAAAATTCTGTAGAGATTTTAATGTCAGCTATTAATTTACTTTTCTTCCCTTAATATGATATATTTTCTATTTTAATGTTCATAAGAGATTTAGTTATGTGATAACAACAGAAACAGTATTTTCTTTACATGGGTAAAGGTCATTTAAAGCAATAACATAAAGCATTTATGCATATTCAGTGACTACCCCTGTGACCAGGGGATTTATTCTTGCTTCATGCACATTTGAATTATTGTGGCAGTTCCTAGGAGTTTCACATTGGTCTACATAGAAAGTAAAAAGTTTGCTTGTTGCCCTAAGTCAATGCTCTTATGTGTAGATGGAGAAAGAAAGATGAATGATAGCTTGGAAGATATGTTTGAGCGGACAACACATGAAGAATATGAATCCTGTTTGGCAGATAGTTTCCCCCAAGTAGCAGATGAAAAGGAGGAATTGTCAGCAGCCACAAAGACACCAAACAGTAAGGCTGTTTTTAAGTGTGACTTCTCTTTAAACAAGTTCAGTAAATTTAAGTCATCAAGCTCATTAACAGGCTAGATAAGGGTAAAGTTTCATGTTGTTTAAATTTCTTTTCTACAGTTCTTTTTTTTTAATTTGAGATAATCTCAGACTTAGAGAAGAATTACAAACAATATAGTTCAGAGAGCTCTCCTATACCTTTCACCCAGTTTCCCTTTATGGTAACATCTCCTATAAACAGAGAACATTTATCAAAACTGAAATTCATCCTGGCTGTATAAATTTCTTCTTACTATAAGCACAAAGCTTATAAAAGTTTTGAGAAACTTTCTGTTAAGTAATAAATTAATTGTGATAGAATAGGAGAAAGCTTTACAAAACATTCAGACCCGTCTTCTGCTATGAATTCTTTCCTATCCCAGACAAATACCTAATATAACTCTTATCAGTCTTCTTAAGATCTGTTTCAGTAGAAGCAGTAATTTTATGATGTTAAGGGAGCTATCAAATGAAGATAATCTGGACTAAAAGTTAGTTAAAATGCTTGCTAAATATTTTCATATTCTTACCGTGAGTAAAGTAGTCGGGATGTTTAGTCTAATGCAAAGGTTGTTTTATGCTAGTTTAAATGAACATATCTTCTACTGTGGCACAGTCTATCTCAATTATGCTTTCTTTATGTTTCCATCGGGTTTTTAAAATGACAACCCTTAACTCAAGTGAATGAGACCCTAACCAGAGTTACAGAATAGTAGCCTTTTCATGCATATTCCATGGCAAAAACTTGATCTAGTAAATTTTGTAGTACAAGATTACAGCAATTGGTTTGATCCATGAGCTCTAACTCTATTTTGTCAGCAATTTTCTGTTAAAATTTTCTAATATTTTTATTTCCTAGTTATAACCTATCTTAAAGATACATTATAAAAATCAACAGAAGGGAGCAGATATGACTCAAGCAGTTGAGCATCCGCCTCCCACATTGGGAGGTCCCAGGTTCAATTCCCAGTCTCCTGAAAAAATCAAAAAGCAAACAACAAGCAAAACAAATGATAAAACCAACTCAGGGAAGCCAATGGGTTCGGTGGTTGAGCACCAGCTTCCCACATATGAGGTCCTGGGTTCAATCCCCAGCCCCAGGTACCTCAAAAAAAGTGGAATCTATGAAAAGCTGTTTTTTTAAATATATTTTTATTTGGCAGTTTGAACTTACTAAACAGTCACGCACATGTGTAGACTTGCCAAACACATACCAAACACATCAAAAAAAACTATTTTGTTTTGTTACTTGGTTATAATAGGCATTTGGCAGTTCTTTTAAAGTTCTAAAGTACTTTCAGAAATGTGATTTTTAGTTATAGTAATTCTAAGATAAGTGAGACAATCAGCATGCTTCTCATTTTGCAGTTGGAAAAAAAAGTGAGGGAAGTAGTTATAGAAAATTCAGATGATTTGCCCAGGACCTAGAATATGATGCCCAATAGAAATGAAAGTTTTGGTACCTGTCAGTAATTTCCAAACAAGCTATTTTCCAGTAAGTTCTGCATTCAGTTTGTGGTATGCTTATTTTGTTTACAGCCCATGGTGATAAACTTGATAAAGTCAAACAGAAAGCATTTGTGGAGCCATATTTTAAAGATGATGAAAGGTGAGTTGGTGTTGATTGAAACCAGCAATGTGATTGGGAGAACAAATGCTGCATTCAGCTCACAATAGGTTAGCTCGAAGGGAAGGCAACGCAGAAGTAAAGGTAGAGGCACAAGAGGGAAGACAAACCTGGGACCAGGGGACTCACAGCTTCTGGAACTGAGAGCCTCAACCCTAGTTTTCCCCTAGCGTTTATTGGGAAACTACCAAGCAGCTGTTTGCTATCTGAACTGCAACATCATTTACAGTAACAGGGAACAACTGCAACATCTAACAACTGCTACATTTAACAGGTGTAACATTTACAATAACAGGTAAGCCACTTTCCCACAACAAACAAAGAGCTAGCTTTGTCAGAGTATCTCTGAACTGTTAAATTGCTACTTTGGTTAAAATAAACTACACGTCATTTACTTTATGGTCATAACAAAAAGAGACTCTAGTGTAAAGATGACAAATTTTACAAATAAGGAAATTTTTACCACCACTAACCTTTTTTTGACAGTGGTAATAGTTATTTTCTCTGCTGTACTATATTAGATATCTTATTTTTATTCTGTTTTATTTTTAATTACTTGAACTTTGGAAATTTATTCAATTATATACTGTGGGAATTCATTAAATTGTATACTGTAACTTTTATATAGTGTAAGTATTTAAATGATGAGTCTTAGATTTTGCTTCAGAATTCTTTTATGAGGATTTTTAAACCTTTAAAAAAAACTTTAAGCATATTGATTTTGTTTTTTATTTATTTATTTATTTATTTCTCTCCCCTCCTCCCCCCCACCCCGGTTGTTTGTTCTCTGTGTCTATTTGCTGCGTCTTGTTTCTCTGTCCACTTCTGTTGTTGTTAGCAGCACGGGAATCTGTGTTTCTTTTTGTTGCGTCATCTTGTTGTGTCAGCTTTCCGCATGTGCAGCGCCATTCCTGGGCAGGCTGAACTTTCTTTCGTGCTGGGCGGCTCTCCTTACGGGGCACACTCCTTGCGCGTGGGGCTCCCCTACGCTGGGGACACCCCTGCGTGGCACCGCACTCCTTGCACGCATCAGCACTGCACATGGGCCAGCTGCACACGGGTCAAGGAGGCCCGGGGTTTGAACCGCAGACCTCCCGTGTGGTAGACGGACGCCCTAACCACTGGGACAAGACCATTTCCCAAGCATATTGATTTTGAACTATAGTGCTTCTTTCTGCCTTTTAGACAAGGATTGCAAATTCTTTTATCTTTGGTCATGCACTATTCATTCTTGAAATGAATTAAGGTATAGTCATTCATTCAAAAAATTTAATGCTTTTTTCCTTTAAGTACTGATGTTGGCAAATTGAGTCACTCAGTAAGTAGTTTTTCTTTATACTTTTATTTATGTTGGAAAAATTTAGAAATCCTGCAAGCCAAGATAAATTTTTATTTTATGCTTATAATTCTTTAATAGATAAGAGATGTCATTTGTTGTTAAAAGCTTAACTTTTCCCTTCACCAGTTTTCCAAAGAAATGGTGCCCTAGCATCTAAAATGTAACGAGGCACGGGTTTTGGGTTTTGTTTTCTATTTTTTATTTTTATAAGTAGCTTTATGAAGCCATGGGTTTAAATATATTTGATGTATTTATTATCCTATTTGTGCTCAAATTGTCACATCTTTGCCCAATGGAAGCTCTTTGAATTGACTCTCCAGTAGTCTTTATAGCCTCCTTGATTCCTGGGATAATAAGGTGTTCTAGAATCTCTTGGGTATGTCCTGTCTTGCCCTGGCATCTGCATTTATCCAGGAGCCTGTTTTCTTTTAGTGAGAAGTTGTATTTAACCCTAGTACTCCAAAGCATATTAGTCTGGACATTAGGGTTGCTTGTTGCTACAATTGGTCATTATCTCTAAACCTTGTGGATGGACAGCATTAGGAATAAGGTGTTTATTTCATTTTGCTTTTTAAGATAAATCGCACTTGTTCATTGTGATATCTCCAATCAAATTCAGAACTACCTTCTTTGTCTTCCGTCTGTACCTCCTTTCCTGCCTGCTAGAAATCCCGCTTCTCAATACTACCAACTTAATTCCTCATTTTACTTTATTCCACAATACATGCAGAGTAGTCTCAGAATAATACATACCACCACAAATAATATGATTAATTAAAATGGTTTTAAGACTTTTTGCATGTTCTTTTTGTCCTTCAGATATGTCTTATTAGAAATGTATAGTCAAATCTTGTTTCCTTTGTACTTATGCCACTAACTCAGTATCTGATTTTCATTTTGCTTGATTTCTTAGGAATTATTTTTTCTTTTTATATTTAATTCTTTTTAAAAATTACATAAAATATGTACATGGTATATTCAGATAAGTCTAGCTTCTATCCTTGTCCCCTATTATCCTATTCATTCCTATGGGTAACAATTTGTTAAAAATATATAATTTTCCTTCCATTTTAAAAAATAACATAGGTATATATATTCATACTCTTCCCCCTTAGAAAAATGGTAGAATGCTATATATATTCCTTTTACTACCTTGTTTTTTTTCCACCTAATTATATATCCTGGAAATAACTAAAAATAGTAGGTATATAGTGATATTCCTCATTTCTCTTCTTAGCTGAATAGTACTTCATTGTGTGACTGTACCATAGTTTATTCCCTGTCAGTGAGTATGTGGGCTGTTCACAGAGTTATGCTAGCACAAATAGGGCTGCAATGAATAGTTTTGTACATTCTCTTTTCATATTTTTTTCTTTTCATTTTCAGGATAGACTCCTAGAAGTAGGATTGCAGAGTACAAACTGTCATTTTAAATGTTTCTTCTAAAGTTTGCTAACTTTTTTTTTTTTAACCATGAGTAGTTTTATTTATTCTGAAGTCACTAGATAGCTGGAACCACAAAAGGCAGTCCCAGAATTAGCATGGTTCCTTTCCCCCTGAGAATACTAGCAAATTCTGGGGAAATGGGTTGTGTTGTATCAGGGACAAGAAGTTTAGTAATCTCTGAGGTGAGTCTTTGAGATCTATTACAGATGACAATCTACTAGTGGTTTCCCTGTTATATTATTACATTATGGTGTACTATAGAAACTGAATGGATATATTCCTCCAAGAAAAGGATATGGCCAAATTGTATTCTGCATAAGCTCAGGATTCCATAAACTATTGGAAAGAAAATTTAGTTATACTGATAGTTTTTTTTTTTAATCTGTCTTTTCTTGGTTTCCCATTTTTAATTCACAGAGTGTTCCAGAATTAAGGGTTCTGGGACTTAAACACAAAAATGACCTATAACTTCACAAGCTTTGAAATACAGCAAACAAAGCTTTCCTTTGAAGGAAAATGCTTGCCAGGAGCGTCTTACCTTAACTGTAACACATCAAAGATAAATATGTTACCAATAAGTTATTTTTTAAAAATCACCTTTTGTGAGTCAGACTGTTTAAGCTCACTGGAGATTTTCCTATTATAAACAAAATATACATGCTATCATCTAACTCTTCATTTACTTATTTTTATAAATTTGGATTTTCCATATTGGGCTTTTTAAAGCAGGGTACAAGTATATGAATAAGAACGTTTTATGCCTCTTAATTCCCTTTTTTCTCTGAAGTACTCCATAGCATATTAATATATACCACATTAATCCAGACCTCAGGATTTGACACTTCCTAAGTTTCTAGTTAACAGTAGGATCTGATATATTTAAGGGCAAGCATAAATGATATTTGTACCTAGTATTTGAAGAACTCAGGTGAGTGGAGACAGAAAAAGGAAACTTCTTTTTTTTTTCCTTCTGTTATTTGGGGAGGAATCGTTTGGCCCTGCAATCTCAGTTGTTAGTATTAATACTAGAAAACTGAGTTAACAGAAACATTATTCTCTTTCTTGGTTATGTTATAGAACATAGTAGAATTCCTGAGTATAATAATACAGTATTCCTTTTTTAATATTATTATATTTTACCCCCTACTTTATTATTTTCAGCCAGTCAGAACTATTAGGAAATAATAGTTAACTTTTTCAGTTATAGAGAAATATACCCATAAAAATAGCTTATATGTAGTAGGTACTCCATAAATATTTGATGACAATAGATAAATATTTCTTTAATAAGCATTTCAAATAAAATGAATGAATATTTTAGAATTATTCTTCTCTGGGATCCCACCTTTATTAATTTA
Organism: Dasypus novemcinctus; assembly: GCF_030445035.2. Classification (NCBI taxonomy): domain Eukaryota; kingdom Metazoa; phylum Chordata; class Mammalia; order Cingulata; family Dasypodidae; genus Dasypus; species Dasypus novemcinctus. Next base: position 38,565,953 of record NC_080688.1, read on the forward strand.
AACCCTAAACCAAAGATCTTGGTAATACAAAACTAGATTCAATTTTAATTTAATTAATTTTCCCCCCAGAGAGACTAGCCTACAAAATTTTCCTCATATTGAGGTGGTTCGTAAAAAAGAAGAGAGAAGAAAATTGCTTGGACATACATGTAAGGAATGTGAAATTGTAAGTATTTTAATGTAAACACTGTCCAATGGTGTAAATAAAAGTCCTCAATTTCTGCTAGGTTTTCATTAAGTTAATCTGGAACCTCAGGCAAGCCCTAGTTCTTATTACCAGATTACGAAATTTGTGTCAGTTTTCTTCTCTGTGTTTGCTTGTACTTAATTTTTTCCCTTGTGTTGCATTATGACAAAGGTTCATGCACATATACCGCTTGGGAAAATCTTTGATATTTCAATAGGAAATTTTAACATTTATTAACCATAATTCTTGGGAAATGAGGTATATTCATAATTGTTTTTCTCTAAACAGTTTTCCCCAGACATTTCCCTTCATAAACAAAATGTGATGAATAGGCTCTAGATCACCTTAGAAACAGTTGTAATTTTCCTTTTATACAGTGACTGCCTTAGATTATTGAACTAATTGTCCTATTAATGAATAGTGCTAGGCAGTTTCTGTGTTTTCTTGAAACATTTTTTTGTTTCATTCCTTGCTATCCATTAGGTGTCACATATCTGCCTCCAATAGTTTACTTCTCCATTTAAATTTCCTATTTAATAATTATGGGCTGGAAAATTTGATAACCACACATTAAAATTATGTGTGAAAATATGAGTAGATTTCAGGTAAGCATTTGGTGTTAGAAATGTGCTCTAATACACTAATAGTGGCAGTATAAATTAGGATGACTGTCTTGGAAAACTATCTGGCAATACAAGCAATACCTCCTCTATCATGCTTTTTCATAACACAAATTGAATAGATTATCATTTCTTAACTAAGGAACATGGGTCAACACTAGCTGCACTAGTCTACTGTTCTTTCTCAGATATGTTTTAATTTGGTAACATTGTCTTTCCTAATAAACCATGATTCTCTAAGGTCTTTCCATCTCAAATCCCGACTAAAATTTTTAAATTCCTGTTTTCATAGCATTGAGGATAGGGAAAAAGGAAAAAAAAAAAAAGTTGTTTAAGAGATACTCTAAAGATTTTGTTTAGTCTATGTAAGAGAAAAATGTATTTAAAAACTTTTACTTCAAACTTAAATTCTAGTCCTAACTCTGGCACTTTCAATGGAGAGTATCTTGGGTAAATTATTACTTCTTTGATTTTTTCAGTCTCTCAAGTGCAAAATGAAGGAATTGACTGTGTTTTATATGATCCTGTAATCTATGTTTTATTAAACTTCAAACTACTTTCCTTGTTTTCTTAATGTCTTGAGCTTGAAGACCTGTACAGTTTTTACATGCAAGTTTTATCTTTGTTTGCATGAAGTTATGATCGTTTTTTAAAAGTACTGCTTAAAGGGGAAAATCATAAAGCCCACAACATTCAGACCTAAGCTTTTATATTTAAAAATTATAAAAATATCACAGTTACTTTGAAGCATACATGTTATATCCATATAATAGTTGAGAGTAGTGCTATTCAAAATGCAAGTCTCTAAATTTTTATTACTATCATGAAACACACTGTAAATTAGCTGGAATTTTTTATTCATTGCAAGACTTTATTGATGAAGGAAGTAGTATGATGATTTACATTGTGATGCAAGCTCCTTTTCTCAACTGTGAAACATTTCACAGACCAGCACCGGTTATTGTTAGTAAGTAATAATTGTGTCTCTGGGTATTAATTACTATTATCAGCAAGAACTAACTTTCCTTGGAATGCTGGATACTTTAATAAATACCTTCCATAGCTTATAGTTAATAATAAATAAGCATAACACTCCATTTATTATTCCTGAGTGAAAAAGCTTATAAGCCCTTATTATTAGTATTATGCAGATATACCAGCAGAAGAACGAGAAAAGAAGTTGGCTTCCTGCTCAAGACATCGATTCCGCTACATTCCACCAAACACACCAGAAAATTTCTGGGAAGTTGGTTTTCCTTCCACTCAAACTTGTATGGAGAGAGGTGAGAGCATAGATTATAACATTTGGGAATAATACTTTTTTTTTAAATGCCATATATATCCAAGTCTGAACATTAAACTTTTTCTCCATGTTTCTCTTTTCTTTCTGCTACAAGTAATAGTTTTATTTCATAAATACAAATTCCTAGAGATAAAAGGCTTACCTTCAGCTCCTCAAGTAACTTATTAGGATTGGAGATTATTTATAATCACTACAATATGATTGTATATTTATCCTTGTTTATCATTCAAATTCAGAGAGCAGTTTCTCTTTCATCTTGTCATCAAAATGACCTTTAATAAAATAAATAGCTTACAAAACTTACCAGCAGTTTTAAGAACATCATTTTAAAGATATTACTCTGAACATTGTATTTTAAAATCTCTCTTATCCAAAATGCTGGATATTTATAAACCATATTTGGGTAAAAAGGGCTGTTGTTTAGAAGGTTGTTGACCCACCACCAGCTCCTTCAAATAAGACACTTACATTTTAATGTAATTTGAGAATATATGCAGCTTAAAGGTATTTAAAAGAATGTCATGAGTTGTGACTTTTACTCTATCTTATCAGCATTATCACTTAGCAACATATTGCTAAAAAATGTGCATACATGCTTTCCTGATTTCATATGAATTTTATCCCAAAATTTAGTTAGGTATAGTGTTCTGAAATCCTGATGCCACAGTAATATCTTTGGGGCATCATACTCCTATTTCAGTGCTCTGGGAGGACTGTGAACCTGGACAGTCCCAGCAATTGGGCAATAGCCATTAAGGTCTAAACTTTATTATAACCATTGTTTTAAATGAAATGAAATCCTCTCACATCCTTAGTCCCCTCCCCCCCATTTTTAATATATATATATCTATGAAGGTTTTTTAATTACTATTTTTAAAGAAGCTTTAGATTATGTAAATCAGAAATATAGGGGATTCCCATATACCCCACTCCCTCCCCTACTTTCCCCCTTTAAAAACATCTTTCATTAGTGTGGTACATTTGTTACCATTGATGCACACATATTGAAGCATTGCTACTAACCATGGACTATAGTTTACATTATCGTGTACGCTTTGCACCACACAATTTTGCAGGTTTTGACAAAATGTATAATGGCCTGTTTCCATCATTGCAGTGTCATGCAGGACAATTACAGTGTCCCCAAAATGTCCCATGTTACACCTATTCATTCCTCTCCCTCCCCTCAGAACCTGTGATGACCACTGCCTTTATATTCGTGATATAAGTTCTTCCATTGCTAGAATAATAATAAGTCTACTTTAATCCATAGTTGCAACTATTTAAGAGCTGTTCGGCTAAGCAGTGTCCATCTTAAAAACCCTTTGTTGTGAAAATATCATTCCAGGGGGTTTTAAAGAGCATCTAATAGCTAGTTTTTATGAAGGGACCTCTTTAGCTCAAGGTTTTACTCCCTACATTACTATATCCTTAGGCTTTTTTGCAACACATGGCATTTAAAACACAGTTGTTATTAAAGGAATGTTGGCACAGACATTCAGTTGGATATGTCTTTTATGAGAGAACGCTCTCTTATGTTTTATGAAGAATTTTATTTCAAAATGGACCCTAAAACATAAGGAATAAACAAATTAAATATATACAGTTTATCATATACCAAATATACCTCAATAAAATAGTTATTTTTTAAAAAAACCATAAGCAGAATCTATTAGCTAAGCAAAGACTTATCTTGAACTCTCCTGTTTTTTGCTGTTTTTTTCCATGGTCTGCAGACTGCCCGATTATAGACTAAATCATCTTGTCTTTTGGTTTAAAGCACTGAGTTTTATAAAAATGTGATGTGACTTCCTAGCCGTAACTGGAAAATACAGTAATTCTCAGAACATTTATGATTGGAATTTTAGGTCATGACAAGTTTAATTAATTAATAGTCTTCAGGTCTCAAGCTTATATTTGTAAATTATAATCATCTAAAAAATTTACCCACAAGAAAGTAAAATAACTTTGATTAAATATCAAATAATAAAAGTACCATCTAGAATTCCAATTCAGCCTTACCCATAGTGACTATTTTCAATTAAGAATCCTAATGGTCCTATTATATCACTAACAATGAGGGAGAGGGGAGGGGACCTTTCTCACTTTTAAAGACACTCCAGATATTTAGTTGTATGATCATTTTTCCCAAAAATGCCAAGTCTCTGACAGGTATTATCATGTTTCCACTTTCTCCACTAACAAGTCAGATTAAGTCCCCTATGACATGATATCTCTCTGCCTGATCATCAGATACAATCAGACCATCTGGATAGAGCCTGCGTTAGCACCCTAATATAGCCCAGGAGTGTGGGAGAGTACAGTCCTTCCCACCCTGCAAATTACATTATTTGAGACACCTTGAAAGAATCCAATGGTCTAAAGCAGGGATTCTTAACAAGGGGTCAATGAGCTTGAATTGAAATTCAAAAAAACATTCTTCTGGAGGCATGTTGGTGCGGGTCTGACATGTTTATTAAGTAATACACAATGTAGTGTTTTGGACTTAGTAAGGGGTCCATACTTTACACCTGACTGGCAAAGGGGTTCGTGCCAGTAACAAAAAAGGTTAAGAACCTCAAGTCTAGAGAGTATAGGAGCATGTCTAATGAAATAGCTACTGTGAAAAGTCTTTTTGATAGACACATTTATCATAATGACAAAGAGTTCATATTTAGATAAAAAGGAAATAACTTTTTAAAGTTGAAGACCTCTGAGTTGAACTTTGGAAATATGCAAAACTTCTATGTCAACACTTAATGTGTAAGTTAAAGAATTCACCTATGGGAGGCAGAAGAGGAAAGTACTAAAGAAGTCTCGTTCTGAAATTAGATTTGGGCAAGGTCCAAGCCTTGTAAGTTTGAACGATATATTTAATTTTCCTAGGCCTCCATTATCTCATCTGTGCAACAGGTGTAGTAGAAAATACTTCAAAGGAATGTGAGTTATTTGAGATGTTACATGTAAAATATGCTGTTATTCTTTTAAATGAGGAAACTGATGCTAAGTAAGTTAAATCGTTTGTCATCATCACCTAGCTAGTAATCAAAAGAATAATGTAAACGTAGACGGCATTAAATAAAACATTTACTGTATATATGCTGAAGAAATGTGTATTGCAAATACAGCACTCTAAATTTGTAAAACTTTTTTAAGGTTACATTAAGGAAGATCTTGATCCTTGTCCTCGTCCAAAAAGACGGCAACCTTACAATGCAATGTTTTCCCCAAAAGGGAAGGAGCAGAAGACATAGATGTAAGCAAAAACTGGTGAACAGAGGACAATTTTTTTCCTTTTTTTGTTATTTATAGTTAAAGTTGATATTAAACCTGATTTTTTTGGATCTCCTGTAAACTGATTTATAAATCAATGTTGTATTGAAAATATCTTTAAATGGCATTTACCAACCACGTAACTATTTAAAATGTAGGTGGATTTATGTTGTATTTTCTTGCTTTTGCACCTTTAAAACAATAAGTTGTCTTCATTTTGCACTCTAATTTAAGAGGTGTTTATTTACTTTATTTGGTAATACCTAAATATAATTTCAAAAATATTTTAGTCTGTTTTAGTCTGTGATTTGTTCCCTTCAGATCTTTTTCTCCATCTTCCCTTGATATTTACATTCAGCAGTGTCTCCATGTTATTACAAATCTTCATTCTCTTAGTCCTTTGCTTTTCTGTAAGTCATACCAGTGTCTGGCATTTAGGTCTTTTTTTTTTTTTTTTTTTTAAGAAAAGGCTAAATTTGAATAGTCCTTTCAACTCTCCAGCTGCTTTCTTTGTTGAATTGAAATAAGATTCTACTCTGTAGTAAATTCTTTTCGAGATGACCACATATGTACTGTACTTTATACTATAAGTTGACAACATTCTCTGATATGATCATCTGATCATAAAATTCCAGCTCTTCATGTTTTTTCATCAGGCTTTTTTTTTTCTGGTAAAGTTTTCAAGCTGAATTTGCTGAGTTCTTCTTGCCTTTTGTATTCATGTTTATTTGTATTATTTCTTTGGCTTGACTGATGTAATCAATTTTCAATTTGGCATCAAAATAGATTTCTCAATTTAGCAACTTTCAATTCCTCTAGGACATAGTGACTGAACCACTAAGATGACTGAGCACACCTGTGTCATTTTACTCTGTTTATTGACATCTTTTTGTTTATTCCTTTAATCCGTATCTTGACAGCATTACATGAATAAGAGTGTTACATAAGACACTGAATGGAATGCCTCACAAAAACCTATATGACCTTATACATGTAATAATCATTACTTTTTGAAGTTCCCACAGTCTCTTTGCTTAGAGTCTAGTCTTCCTCTTGATCATGTTTCCTATGTGAATAAAAGACATTGGTTTGTATTCCCCACAGAGAGCAAAGGAAAGGAAATTAAATTTATTGAGAATCTGCTGTATGTCTAGCCATTATGTACATTGTTCAGTTCCAAGTGTTATTGTGACATTTTTACAATCCTATCATAATTTCTGTTCTGCACTTTTTCTCCCTTCCCAAATTGTTTATCCTGTGTTTGATTTTTGTTCTCTACTGGTAATCAACTAATCTCCTAAAAATAACAGCAACCATTTATTGGTCACTTACTATATCCTAGGAACTGTGTTTTGCTCCTCACATAGATTTTTTCCCTTTAATCTTCAAATAACCCTGTAAACTCATGTATCACTTATCAATTACAATAAGCTGTAAAAGAAAATCATTCCCAAAAAACAGCAAGTTAAACCACAAATAACTGGTTTTACTTTGCTTACATTAAAAAGTCCTGGAGCTCAGCAGTCCAAGGCTGGTAATGCAACTCTGTGAAACCATCAGGAATCCACATTTCTTCCAGCTTTCTGCTCTTCCATACTTTGTATGTGGCCTTTATTCTTGAGGCTATAAAATAGCTATGCCATCTCTAGCATCATGCCCATATTCTAGACAGGAAGAAGAGAAAAAGAGAAAAGCACATGTCATTGGATTCTGTCCCCATTTTAAAAGTGTTCCAGAAAGCCCCACCCAGGAACTTCCTCTTATTTCTCAGTGGCCAGAGTTGTCACATGGCTGTCTCTTATAACTGGTAAGATGAAATTGGAACCCAGGATTGTCTCATTCCACATTCAGAGCTCTTATCCATTATAGTGTGTGATTCTAAAGCCAGGAGTCTTAGAGACATCTGGATTTGCACAGGGCACCACAGAATGTACCGTTTGAGGATATGCTATTGGCTAGCTCTATCTTTAAATGATATAATTGTTGCCGCCTTTCTCCGCCCCTCCTCCCCTTTCAGCCCCCGCCGCCCTTCCCGCCAGTCCTGCCCATATTGCCAACCTACAATCTGCCCTCTTCCCCAGTAACTGCTTACCTCAGGTCTATCCATCAGCTTCAGCCTGTCCACAGCCGCCCCTTAGCCAACCCTCCCTTCATCACACCCCTCCCTCTACCCACCCCTATATAGCTAAGTGTACTTCCGTAATAAAGCAGACCTGTTCTTGCGCTCAAGCGGTCTCCGTGGTTTTTCCCCAACCGCGCGTCCCCCACTCCTGGAGAACCGGTGCTCCCTCTTGGGGCACCCCCCGCCGGTGGTTCGGCAGGAGCAAGCCCCCCCGACTCTTGGGCCTGAGTGAGGACGAAACCCTCTCGCTCAGCTACATATAATGAAACAGACACTTAAAAATACTGGAATTGAAAGGATGCATTTAATTGCAAAACTGCAGTTTATGACATAGTTAATACTCAACTTTTCTTTAAAAAGATAGTATATATAAAAGGACTTTTTACATTTGTAAAGCATTATTCATGTTTGATAATATTTTCATGCAAATATATGTCAGTCACTGATTATATAAAGTTTCAAATTGTCTTAGAAACGTATTAAAGATCTCTGATTTGAACTTTGGAAATATGCAGAACCTCTATGTCAGCACTTAACACTTAAGTAACACCTTTCCTGCCTTGACAAACAGATATGCTGATAGAAGGCATTTTTAGGTCCTCTTGAAGTATTCAAGAAATAACTCTTGAAAGTCTGCAAAGATTCCTCCCAGGATTGTCTTTAATTCAAATTCAATTGTAAAATAGAAATAGTGTTACATAAACCAAACATTAGTTCAACACCTATATATCCAGCACTTTGTCTTCACTAGACACAATACAAGGGACATTGTCAGAATCACCCACAATTTGACAAATTTTCTTCAAAGGAGCAACACCAAAACATTATCCATTGTATCTTAACAGGCATGAATATGAATTCACTTTTGAAAAATACTGGTTCAGAAATAAGCATTTGAAATATATTTCAGAATTTACTGTTGTGGTTCTTACTCTCAAAAAGCAGTTTGACATTGAAAAGTCTCTTTAAGTTGATGCTGTTAGAATGATTCCTTAGAAAACTGAACTGTCATTATACTTGAGTCTTTAGCATGCACTTAAGTGAAGGTTTTATGAAGCAGTTGTCTACTATCACACCAGCAGAGACCAGAAGAGAGTCTTTTTTTTTTTTATCATCAATGGACATTAGGGGCTGAGTTAGTACAATAATAAAAAAAAAAAAACTCTAGGATAAATACAATATGAATTGGGAATTTTTGATACAGTAATAAAAGCTCATTGGGGGAAAAAGTTTTCAACATAGCTATTGTTGGAATAAAACAAATGACAGAGGTAAGAATTCATAATTGAGAGAAAGAAAAATCAACAGTATTGTGTACCTGTCATATACTGGGCATTTAAGGTCACCTAGTGAGAGAACAGACATAGATATAAAAAGATACCTAAGAAAAAAAAGCAGCTTAGGCTGAATTTCAAAGAAATGTTAAGGACAATTAGAACTTAAACTATATGCCTTGAGGATGAGTTGGACCTAAAGAAGCAGAGAGGAAGATATAATGTAATCTTAACTGGGGAACTAGACTGAATGTGAAAATGCTAGAATACTAAGAATCAGGAGGGGCCTTAAAAATCATTTGGTTCTAGCCCCTCACTTTATAATGAGGAAACAGAAGCCCAAAGATATTTGTGATTTGCCCAAGGTCCCAAAGGGCTGGAACAAGAATGTGACATGCCTGAGACCTACTCTGGTACTTTTCCTCCCTTCCTAGGTATAAATGGTAGATCTTAAGAGTAGAGAAGCTCAATGGTCTATCAGTAAGAGGCAGTGAGGAAGTTGACTTGTGTCTTGAGTGCATGTGGTGATTCTAATGCTGCTGGAACAAGAACCACATGTACCTAATCTTAAAAATCACTCTGATGCTTGGTGCTTGGTAAATTCAGATGCCCATGCTCTTCCCCTGGAGATTTTTGATTCAGCTGTGACCTGCATTACAGGCTCCTTGTCTCCAGATCATTAGCATAGGCAAATCCAAGAAATACTGTTTTAGGACGAGAGAGAAAACTAAATAGCAAAATGCTAAGCTGCTAACTTTCTCTGGTTGAAAATCTTTTGACCAAGTTGGTAACAGTAGGAATGGAAATGAAGAAATTTAAGCAACAACTTGATGATTATCTATTGCCTACCAGACTGACAACTGAGGATGCAAAGATGAATATGATCTTGTCTCTCCTCAGTGAATATAACCAACTCAGTGGTAATGGGGACTTTACAAAGTAAGAATCAATTAGACTACGCCTACCACTGGAAATGGGGAAGACTCTTGTTCTCCATGTCATAAATAAATCTCCGTTTCATTAAAGAGTAGGAATTGAATCATCCATAATTGTAAAGTGAACTTTTTTTACACATTAAAGAATTCAGGAACAATTCCATGGATATTTCCCCAATAAAATAATTTCTTAAACCAGAGACAAGATTATTTTATAGGACTGCAACACTTTGGCTCTGGAGTAGCCTTTCTAATGCATTTCCCTAATATATGTTACCCCCACTCGAAATTCAAGGTGCCCATTATCCAGTTGATTTGTCCAGGCCTTTTTGCTCTCTCTTTCCCCCTATGTATCCATTTATTTATTCATTTATTCACTCAGAGATCCCTGCGTTTATCCTGACTGACTTTGGGCTCTTTGAGGTACATTAACATTTCCACCAAAGCCTGGTAAGACAAATAAAAGATGAAACTCAGCCCAATCTTAGACCAGCAATCTATTTTGATAAGATATTGCGAGGGGAGAATAGACTCAAAATTTGAATGATGATAAGGATTTCCACCGATCCATGCATCTATCAACCTAGATGAATAATTCTTGGGGAAAAAAGAGATGTAAGCAAGTTTGGGAAAGCCTCTAAATTTAAGTTAAGGTATTCATATTTCCAGGTAAGATGAATTAGCTTGTTGCAGACCAATACTCTCATTAAGAAAAACTAGAGAAGCCAGACAAATTGCAAATATCATCTCCCTAAGTGCTCCAGGGAGCTGCTGAAGCAGCAATGGCTAGAAGTACTAAGATTATGGAAAGGGAAGAAACCTCCAGAAGGTGAGCTGAATTCTGTTAACAGTTTTTCCTTGGGTGCAGAAGGCTGAGAAATCCTGGCTCCACCAGCCAAAAGTAACTTCCAGCACATAAACCTTGTGTCAGAGTCTCGTTTCCTAGGTCACCTGACCTAATACAAACCATTTACTATTTTACTATTTCTGCTCTCAGCATTCAATTACATGTCTCCTTTACCACATGTGCAAGAGTATCTCCACCTTAAGAAATACCTGAATAATATAGTAGGTGTATATTCAACTTCACAAAATAATATCAAATTATTTTCTAAAGTACCTCTTTACACTCTTCTCAACAGTGTTTAAAATTTTCATTGTTCCTTATCCTTTATATTGCATATTTGTTTGTAAAAGAAAATAGAGCCAGCCCAGGGTGTAGAATAATTGTGTGTTAAGAGGTAGAAGCTAACTTGTCCAATACTAAATATTTGGAGGCTGACCTGTGGGGAAGGAATTCCTAGTGCAGAGATCCATAGACACTCAGGTCAGTCAGTCCTGGTAGAATGCTAAGGCAACAGTTCAGTCTCTAGTCCTCCATGTTCTGTACCTGCAACAGCAAGGCTTGGTTCCCAACTTTATAATCTTACCAGGGGAAGGACTAGTGCTCCCCAACTGATGAAGACTGGTGACCAAGGTTATGTCACATCTGCTCTTGGATCCCAACCCCCATGCACACCAGAGGAGGGGCTGGTACTTCCCAAGATGCATGAAAGCCTCACAGCCCCAGGGACCAGGGGCCCTCTCCCACAGACTGATATCCAGCTATTCTAGATTACTATAAGATTACATCAGAATGAGGTAAACAACAGGGTATCTGCATCCCAGCTACTGCTTTTGTGCTTATGAGTTTCCCACAAGACAAAGTATTCCAAAGGATTTGTTGATGTGCTGTCTTGTCAGTCCCTCATTTGGGTAACATGGGGAAGATAAGTCACAGTTAAATGCTGCCGATCTGGTAGCCATTATTTTTCCATTGTATACAAGGACATGCATATCTTTACTCCATTTTAGTATGTGTTGATGTTGCTTAGTTTAGTTCTCAGGGAACAATCACCTTTCCTTTCAAGTTCTCAAACAGGACCTCATTTTAGCCTCTAAGCCTTATCAGCTCACTTGGGAGAGTTTGTTGACATCTCCAGGAACCTCAGACAAATTTGTCCATGAAACAATAATAGTGAAACCAAGTAGTAGTACCAGAATGGGAGACAACTTGAAAGACAAGCTTGGTGACTTCTTTATACATGCACACACTGTAGTGAAAGAGGAACAGAACTTTTTGGAATTAGATTTAGACTTAGTTGGTAAAATTAGGAGTCATGTTTCCTGTTTTCTAATCCTTGTTCTTGAAACATCAGTTATTTGAGCAGTATTAAATCATCTTCATAAACAGGGCCTTTCCTGCTCTTTCTACTTTACCCATAAAAGAATAAATCGCTTTAGTCAAACACCACCAACACATTCCTCTCCTGTGTAGCTGCAACTGAGTGTACGTCAGCCCATGATGCCTAAATACCAATGAGCAAAGGTACCATGTTGGTTGCATTAGTGGTGCATGGTGCTTCTGCATTAAGAGGCAAGGTTTACTTGATCCCCCCATTTTAAGGCAGCTTTATGTGTGAATTCACTAAACTTGCAAAAGGAGCACAAAGAAGGTATGGTGGGAGAGATACTCAGGGCCTAATATGGTGTCTTAAACATAGTAAACGTCACTTAAATGTTTCTTGAATGAATAAGTGATGCATGAGTCTGAGAACTAGGATTACTGGGACTTGGCCGACCGTTCACTTCTGTGTTACTCTGGGCAAGTCTTTTTGCTTTAGGTTCCACATTGGTAGAAAAAATGGACTGGATGATATGACCTTTGAGGTCCCATCTAGCTCTATCAGCTTCTTACAGTGAGTTCAGACTATAGGATCAGATGAAAACATGACCTTTGGAACCAGGTAAACCAGGGCTGGAGGTCCAGCTTTGTCATTTGGAGTAGGACATGGGCAGTGCACTCAAATTCTCTGAGCTTTCCATACCTATAAATAAGGATATTATGAGGTGATTAAATGAGATGACTTAAGTGCTTACTACAGTGCCTGGCACATGGTAACAATTCAGTAATTGCTAGTTATCATTATTGTCAGGTATTACAGAAATGATGAATTAGAAAGAAAGTGTTTTGGAGAAGTCAGAATTTGAGTTGGTCATTAAGACTAGGTAAGAATTAGAAAGGCAGGGGGAGCATAGTGGGATTGGGGATTCCACAAAGGAAAGGGGTTGTATGAGCAAATGCCTAGAGGCAGGCAAATAGGGGGGTTTTGCAGGTTATGGTGGGGGCTACAAGAAGACAATTAGTCCAGCATTGAAGTCACAACCCATTAGGACAACAGGGATGTTTAACTCAGGATCTCTAAGCAAACTTGCACAGAGAGATGCTCTAAGACACCAACACCCGTTCTGAGCCCTGGGTGCTCCCTGCTTTTTAAATGTTCGGACTCTGGAGGAGAGATAAGAGCAAGTAGCACTTCTTGGCCTCAGAATGGTATAAAATGAGTCTTTTTTAAAGAGTGAACTTCACTCCATAAGTACCACTTCTCATTTTGCTTGTAATGAAGTCAGCAGAAACAAGGTAGGAGTTTGAAAAGTCTCCCCACGACCAAGTGAAAACCAAAAGACCAAATTAGTACTTTTCAAAGACTACTCACAAAGGATTTTCCGAAGTATACACAGCCTTGTTTCATAATTCAGTGCTTGAAAGACAAGCCTGCAGATTGCAGCACCCAGAACGCTGATAGTTCAGCCTGGAGGTGTGTGTTTCAGGGACAGTGTTTTCTCAGCAGCTCTACCTGTCCCCCAAATTGAGCTTCCCGGGCATCTCTTTTGTTCCAGACAAGGGAGGTGGACAGAGTTAACCTGACACAAGTGCTGAATTATTCAGCGATGTTCCTTGTCACACCCTTCCTCTCATAGAAAACAGGCTGAAAGCTTCTTAATCAGTAAAACAGCATAGAAGGGAGGCGTGGGGAGGCATCATGCCCAAAAATATTAAAGCATGACCTCCTTAAGTAATTTCCAAACATCTACAAGAAGGAATAAGGTAGAAATGTTAGAAAATATGATACCCTGTGAAATCAAATATGTAAACTGTGACATTTGTCATGGTTCTATTTGTTCTTTGACAGTGTAACTATTGCATATTTTTCATTCACAGGAAACTGATAAAAATATAACCTTCATCTCACAAGGAGATAAACCCAAGGCTTTGTGGATTTTGTCACCCTACTCCAATGATTTAATCATTAATTCCTCTGACTTAGCTGAGTAGGCCCTTAAAATAATTTCAGGGGCTCCAGAATCACCCCCATTTGCCTGTGACCCTACCTTGACCCCATATTTACAGAGTATTACTTTTTTTAATTAAAGAAGTTGTAAGTTTACAGAAATATCTTGCAGAAAATAGTGTTCCCATATACCCCCTATTATTAACACCTTGTAATATTTTAATGTAGTGCATTGATTAAAATTGAGGAAAGATTATTATGATTGTATAAACAACTGTAGTCCCATGGATTACATTAGGGTTTACTGTTTGTGTTTTTTATTCTAATAACATATATACAACATTCAAATATATAATTCAGTGATGTTAATTATGTTCATAGTGTTGTGCTACCGTCACCACCATCCATTACCAAAACTTTTCCATCGGATTATTTATTTGTGTGAAAGGATTATATCTCCAGGATTCTCCTGCTAAAATGCGATCACCCCTGCCTAACACATTGCACATTTTAATGGTCATTCTTAACCTATTGAGTAATGATTATTCTTACTCATTTCTCAGCTGCCATGTGGAAAAAGGAGGACAGAGTCTTAGGGGAGAGTGTTCTGGAAAGTGAAATATTGAAGAAAAGTCTGAGATGCAATGCCCAGGAAAGATGGCACAAAGTGGCACCTGTGGGTCACCCCCAAGTTTGCTCCTTTGGGTTCCTGTAGTTGTACATTAAAGCAAGCACAGCAGTGATCATAGCGGGCTTTGCTCTTCAGAACCTGCTCATTAGAGCTCCTTTGCAAACAGAGGTCCTCGTGTGACTTTGGGCTGCAGGAAGTCCAGGGCACCTGGGATGCTGGGGTGAAGGCACGGAAGAGGAGGCTCCAGGGGGCAAAGAGGAGGCTGCCACAGCTATTCCTGTCTGCTCTGGTTTGTATATTTCATATGATTAAAAATTATGCACATCTGCAGGGAACTGTGAATAGATGTGCTCCAGTTGTCACTGTTGCTGCATTGGGGTTGGCAGGCCTGATGCTGAAAAGCGTAAGCCAAATAGCTCTGCCTCTTCCTAGGAGTTTACATGGAGTGGCCCATAGCCCCAGGGAAGTTTCAGACTCTCTCAATGGGTCCATGAAGTCATTTTCATAATACTAATACATTATTTGCATTTTCCACTGTGTTGACATTTTCACTGATGATGCAAAAGCAATGGTGGGTAAAGGTGCCTTGACACAAATCAAGGCAGTAGTCCTATTATTTGCTGGGGAAGTCACAGACACCCTCAGCAGCCATCTCCCAGCCTTTACCTACCCCTCCTCTTCCCCTCTTGGTTATTTGTGTGCCAGTGTTTATTGGTTCCACTCTTGCTTCTTTGCATGCAGGTGTTACATATCCAGTTGAGCTTGTTTGCACACAGGTGTTCAGTACGTTTCTATTTTCTCAAGAGACCACAGGCAGCAGAGGGAGACATTAAATCTTTACCAGCCTCAGCTGCTTGCCAGGGCTCACTGTTGGCTCACTAGTAGAGCCCCCTACCTCTGGAGTGTGTAAAAGCCCCGCACTCAGGCAGTGTGGGTGTCTCTCATCTCTGACATGGAATGGAATGAGAAGATCCCAAGCAGTTGGCTTCTCCGATGTATCAGCCACAGGTGGTCCCTCAGCTCTCCTGTGAAGCAGGTCGTTCAGAGCTGCCATTCACCAATCCTGACCCAAGCAGTTGGCCTCCTCAGGGGACCAGCCACGGTGGGCTCTTTTCCCCTGCTCTTTTGAACCTTTTCTGCTGTCTGAGTAGTAAAGGTGGCCACATGCTAAAAGTCTCTGTCATGCCTGAGTCTGTGTTCCTGCACTGTATAGCAGCTCATTCCACATTCTTTACAGCCATTTTCACATAAGAATATCCTTGCTGAGGCAATAAAAAAGTGTTGATTTTATTAAACTTCAACAGCTTTTCAATATTCTGTGTTAGGGGTCGTTGTCTTGAGGAAAATCACTTATACAGCTAAGTTGGAAGTTGCAAGCTGAACCGTTCTCTGTGTGGAACACCATTTTGAAAGAAGGACTAACAGACATATTATGATTATTGATACTTGATTATTTGGCAGACATTGTCTCAAAAATGAGTGAAGTAAATCTGTCACTTCAAGGAAAACAGCAGCCAGTTTTCTATTGCCAATGATAAAATTTGAGCTTTCAAGTGAAAATTAGAATTTTGAAATCTTGTATCTGCTACTGTAAGCTTGACAGCTTCCCCAAAATACTTAAAGATTTTCCTAATAAGATTGATGATATTAATGAATGTGATTTTTTATTGTGGAATGAAATGTGTCAACTTTTAGAAGATCTACGTATCTCTGTAAACCAATGTTATCCAAATGACCAATGCAAATCATGCATGAGCAAAAGATCCAAGTGGATTTTAATGGAACTGGTATAAAAAAAAAATGCATTGATAATGGTTTCAGATTCTACATTGCAGCTAACCTTTAAGAAACTACCACTTGTTGAGTATTGGCACAGTAGCAAAGATGAATATCCAAAATTATCTGGAAAGTCTATTAAAATACTGTGTGAGCTTCGATCTTCTTCATATACTTCAGCCCAAATAATATATCACAACAGACTAAATGCAGAAACCAGCATGAGAATCCAGTTGTCCTCTGTTAAGCCAGCTGCTGAAATATTTGAAACATGTTTTCTCACTAAATTTTTTTGTTTGGTAATATATGGTTATTTCTCATGAAAATTTTCCATTCTATGTTAAATGTGATAGGCTTGTTTTATTGTTTTTTAAATGAATAAAGGAATTCTAAATTTTTCTCACTTTTCTAATATTTTAAATGAATAAAGGAATTCTAAATTTTTCTCACTTTTCTAATATTCTGAATATCAACTGATATATACATTACCCAAAGCTCTTTAGGATCCTCAATATATTTTAAGTCTAAATGGGTTGTGAAATCAAAAAGGATTAAGAACTGCAGGTATGGTGAAGAGAGAATGCAGTTTGGATCGGTTCCACCTAGACTCCAATCCAGACTCTGCTATTTATTAGCTGTGTGACCATAGGCAAGTGGCTGTACCTCAGGGTGTATGTGTATAAAATAGCAAAAATAATATCTCCTTCATAGGCTCGTTATGAACATAAAGCAAAGTAATATCCATAGTGTCTGGCACATAATAAGAAAGAAGTGGGGAAAAAAGGAAAGGGGAAGAAGAAAATTCAGTTCTCTTCCCTATCTTCTAAAAAGATTTGTTATGTTCCCAGGATATAAGAATTTTTTCATCGTCGATCTAAAGGCAGACTCTTTAATTCTCTGAGGCTCCTCTGTTAGATAGTTTGAAGTTTTCTTAGATAGAAAATCTCTTCGTATGAGATTTTGAGAGTTGGAGAGCAGTTAAGGGATATGAGGCTCAGGATCACATTAGCAACAGATTAATTGATCAACGTGCAAAGTACCTAATGTCTACTCAGTAATTTATAGGATTGTTAGAATTTTTTAATTAAAAAATCTGTTTTTGGGGGAAATATGTGAATAAAAATACATTTGAGTAGATGTAAGTAACATAAAGTTCTAAGAAAGAAAAGGGGCATTCCATAATAGAACTGAGAGTTTGACCTGCGATTTTCCTAGACTCTTAAAGAAAATGTCACACTTATGATTAATGATTTCTTCATTGACAATTTTACTGAGATAAGTATAGATTCACGTGCAGTTGTGAGAAATACTACAGAGAGATCTCATGAATACATCACCCAGTTTCTCCCAATAGTAACATCTTACAAAACTACAGCACAATATCACAACCAGAATATTGCTATTGATGCCAGTCACCCATTTTATCCAGATTTCCTGTTGTACTTATACACATTTGTATGTGTGTATTTAGTTCTTTGCAATTTTAACACATGTAGGTCTACTGAAATTCACCACCACGGTCAAGATACAGAATGGTTTCATCACCACAAGTTCCTCTCATTTGGCCCTTTTTTTTTTTTAAGATTTTTTTTTTTTTATTTCTCTCCCCTTCCCCACTGCCCCCCGCCCCAGTTGTCTGCTCTCTCTGTCCATTTGCTGTGTGCTCTTCTGTGTCTGCTTGTATCTTGTCAGCAGCACTGGGAATCTGTGTCTCTTTTTGTTGTGTCATCTTGCTGTGTCAGCTCTCTGTGTCTGCGGTGCTACTCCTGGGCAGGCTGCACTTTTTTTCATGCGGGGCAGCTCTCCTTACAGGGCGCACTCCTTTGCATGGGGGGCTCCCCTACGTGGGGGACACCCCTGTGTGGCATGGCACTCTTTGCACCCATCAGCACTGCAGGTGGTTCAGCTTCAACCCACGGGTCAGGAGGCCCTGGGTTTGAACCTTGGACCTCCCATGTGGTAGGCAGACGCTCTATCCATTGAGACATTTGGCCCTTTTATAATCACACCCATCTTTCTTCCGGCCCCATCCCTAACTCCTGGCAATGCAACCACTAATCTATTTTCCATTTCTAAAATTTTGTCATTTCAAAAATGTTATATAAATGGAATCATATCGTATGTAACATTTTTGTATAAGCTTTTTTTATTTGGCATCATTCCCTGGAGTCATACAAAGTGTTGATTGTATCAATTCCTCATTCCTTTTTATTACTTGTTAGTATTCCATTGTATAGGTGTACCACAGTTTAAACACCTGTTGAAGGATATCTGGGCTGTTTCTCGTTTGGGGTTATTGAGAATAAAGCTGCTGTGGACCTTCATGAATAGCATTTTGTATGTTCATTTCTCCAGGATAAAATGCCCAAGAATGTAATTGTTGAGTTAAATGGTAGTTGCATATTTAGTTGTATTGATGTGGGCTATGGGTAGAAAGCTCTGTGTCTCTTCAGAGATAACTAAGTTGTTTGACTTGTAAGTGTGGAACAGTAAGAGGCTGCAGTCCTGCCCTTAGGGACAGTGACAGCGGCTCCAGTCCCAGGAAATGTTTAACAATGCAAGGGCTATAAACTTTAAGTATTTAGGGGAAATGCAAAAACCAAGGCTTATCTAGAATGTCTGGAGTCCATGCTAAAAGCTTAAAAAAGATGTAGAAGAGATATATGCTAATTGAAGCCTATTGAGAACTGAAACAAAGGGACCATTTGGCCTTTCCTCTCTGTATAAAAGACGTTTAAAAATCTTGTTCGGGGCTCGGGATTCAAAATGAAAGCTCCCGAGTCCGGCCGGCCGTCAATAAACCATTTTTCCTTCTCAAAATCATTCCTGAGTCCTGGCCTCTCTATACTCAAATAATTGAACTTCTCTTAAATTCCACAACAGTATAAGGAACTGCAAATTTTTTTCCAGAGTGGCTGCAGCATTTTAAGTTTTTACCAGCGGTATATGAGTGATCAGTTTCTCCACATCCTTGCCAGCACTTGCTGCTATCATTAGTTATTTTAGCCATTGTGATAGGTGTATAGTGATATCTCATTGTGGTTTTTGCCCAGCTCTATTTTGCGAAATTTATTTAAAATGAAAATCATCTTTATCCCATAGCAATTTTCCAATGTGGTTGTATGGCCATCTGGTCAGTGCCAGCTTTTAAGACTGGATCAGAAAAAAAATTAAGGTAATAGAATAAATAGATTCCATATATTCTTAGGATTTTTCCCCCTTCTGGAACGAGGGTTTCACCCCTAGCTCTGTTGACTCCTACCCATTTATATTAGCCAAAGGGGTGATGAGTACCAGAAATCTGTTCGCTTTTATAAAGGGTATTTGGGGTAAAAGCTTATGGTTACAAAGCCCTGAAGAGTCCAACTCAAGAGGCTGTAAGAGGTATTTTCTCACCAAAGTGTGTTGCTGTGTGTTGAAGCAAGATGGTTGCCAGTCTCTTTAAGGGTTCAGCCTTCTTCCTCATAAGGCTCGGTGGGCCCAGCTTCTCCCAATCTCACATTTCAGCTGGAGAGCGCATTTTCTTTCCCAGTCTTCTCAGCTGCTCCGGGCTCTGGTCCCTTCATTTGCAAACTTTCAGGTGAATGCCTCAGCTGTCCCCAGGGCTTTAGCTGTTTGAGCCTTCCTTCTGTCACATGGCAGGATCGAAATGACCAAGTTCTCTCCTCTTCTGTGTCTGTGGAGCTCTTTCTCCCTGTGCCGCCTTCTGTGTGTCTTCTTCAGTGAGTGTCTGTTTATACAGCCCACCAAGAGGGCAGGGGCTTAAACTGAGTTACACCCTACTGATTGAATCAAAGCCCTAATTTTAACATAGTTTAATCAAAGACATCTTAGCTGAATCTGATAAAATCAAGGGGCTCACACCCAGAGGAACAGACCAGTTTATACACATAATCTATGTCTCTTTTTGGAATTCATAAATAATATCAAACTGCTAACCTTTTTTTTTTTTGTTTTTTTGAGGAAAGGTATCAAGCACAGTAGGAGCTACCATGGGTGAAGTCTTAGACTGAAGCAAGCATGGGTCCCTGCTTTCTGTGACAGTCTTGAGGATTATCTGGGTACATCTGGGAAGAGAGGGCTCTTCAGTGCTGATTGCCAACCCACTGTGTAGTAAGTGTACCCAGAACGTGCTCAGCATTGGGAACTTCCAGAAAAATCACAGGCCAGGAAGTGTGGGCAAGAGTTACGCAGTGGAACTGCAAATGCCTCTAAACTAGGATATTGGTGTCTAGAAGGTACAGAAGGCAGACTGCGGCAGTGGCTGCTGTGTGTATAATTTGACCATAATCTACAATCAACATTTCAGTTCTCTATCCCCACCTTATAAATTATCTTACCATATCAGCACACACCAGCACTCCACAACTGAGGGAGCTTTCTAAGCCTGACAAAAGATTTTTAAACGTATCTGAAATGTCTCTCATTTCAAGCTTTGATTCCACTGTCTGCACTTCCTTTGATGCCATACAAACACATTAGTCATGATGACCTTGTCCTCCTGAACACGGCTCTGCCATTTGCTCTGAGGAACTGAAGATGTTTGTTTTCTCCTTCAGAAAAAAAGAAAACTTTTTGCCCATTTCATTTTATTTTCAGCTTCTCTTTCATAAAAGATAAGCTGATGCTGAAATACAGTGATTGACCATGTCATTTTGAAATGAATTTTTAATGGCAAGCAGTTTGTTCCACTTGGGAAGAGGCCAGTCACATCTTCAGCAACCAGGCACAAATCAGGATGGGTCATTTTCAGCAAAAAAAAAAAAAAAAAGTTTTACTTAGATCCATATCACACTGTCCATTGTCAGTGGTGTTTCCTGATCCTGAAGAGGGGCTAGCCCCGCCGTGGCTGCTGCTCTCAACCCTTGGGACCAACCCCCCACCTCTCACACTGTCAAACTTTCCCTCACTAGACATCCCCTGTGGTTTTTGTCACACAGTTACTGGAACAGGGGGACTGTTGTGGCTTACATTGTGGGGTTCGCACTATCATTTTTCACATTGCAATGGTTTCCACTGTGGGGTTCATGCTGTCGTGGTTGATGCTATTGTGGGTTACGCTGTCGTGTTTCCCACTGTGGAGGTTCATATTCGGGTTCACACTGGAGTTAACACTGGGGTTCACGCCGTGGTGGTTCACACTGTTCCTCACCCTTGGCTTTTGTCAGATACATCATATTTCCCATATCAGCAGCTGAACTTGGTTTCTCTGGGTGCTGTTCACACACCCACTTCTCTTATCTGAGAAGGCAGAGCAGAAACAGCCCGCGAGCACATAGGGAGAGCAAGGGTTGAGGTAGTCCTGGGCCCCTTTTTGATCTATCCAGCTCTTGTCTGCCCTTCACAAGTGCCAAAATTAAAGACATTCACCAAAAGAAGGAAAATATGCTTGAGCTTTTCATTGCGCTCTGGTCCTTTCCTAAAGGAAGGTTTTTAGGTGCCATCGTTGCTAAGTAGGCAATGGTTAGGGACCAAACTACCCATTGGATGGTGGTAAATGTTTAACAACAACAACAACAACAAAGAAACCTGTATGCAAATTTTATACGCAAGTTTATTAGTAATTTTACTGATATGAAAGATGTAAGCCACAATTTATGAATCATAATAAACAACACTCTTTACTGTAAATTCCATATAGTCCATTGATTTTCACAGAATGCTTTCATTGATTTTTGCTAAACTCATAGTTTGCTGAAGTCTTATATTCATGGCTAATAATGCAATTAATGAACCAAATGTAGTTCTGACATGAGTATTGGTCAAAATTTTCATTTGCTTTAATGATTAAGACAAAAGTGAAACAACGAAGACATGTTGGAACGTCATTCATCAATGATGTAAGTGATTTCTTTGATAAACTAAGTTTTTGAATACCAGAAGAATACCCAGTTTCTTCGGGTAGGTACAATGTGACATCTACATACAAAAACTTTTACATATAATTTGCACTATAAATACTTTCTCCATCATGTTTTTACATTAGACCATTAGTAAAACAATTGTTTAAGCCCTGACTTACAGCATTTGGTGATTTCCATGGTGTAAATATTCCCACCATGCCTGATTTCAAGCTACCAACGTGAAGTCACTTGAGCACCGAGTTGAGAAAGGATGTGGAGGAACACACTATAGTATAGTATTTCCACACAGTAGACACAAATAACCTTGATAATATAGGTGCATAGGCTGTAAACAATAGTAAAATAATTAGAAAGTGATGAGGTTTTGAGTATTATCTGTGTTTTTAATAGAATTTAATTAGAAGTTTACACAGCTTAATTTTTAAATGGCCATGTTTAACAACTGGCCCACAAAATTCCTGAAAATTTGGCAACTGGCTTTCACAAGGCTCATACATGCCAGATCTGACACCCCACTGAGATTCCATTTCTCCATGGGAATTACGGATACTTGGGTCAGCTCCCCACCTCCAAAGCAACCCCACAAACATAGAAATTGGGAGGTTCCTGTCACATTGGCCTCACATCTCTTCAGACTTTTCTTCTTTATTTTCTTCCTCCTTCCATGGGTCTAGTCATTTTCTGGTGCAGTTTTCTCCACAGAGTATTCCCCACAGAGTCCACTTCTCAGTGTTTCCTCTGTGGCTCTCTTTATCATCATAATGATTCATTCGTTTTTATTTTGCTCTGTTTCTTCTTTTCCCATTGTAGCCTTGGCTCTTTTTCCCCCTTTTCCCCTCTCCCCTTTTTCATCTCTCAGCACACAACTTTCCACTCACCAGTTTCCACGACTTTCTCCAATTCCTCCCTCTCTTCTTCTCTTAGTCTGACATCACAGGAGCTTAAAGGTAAAAGGAGGCTGCAGGAATCCATGTTCATCAGGGGACTACAGCAGGCTTAGCCTTCTGGGGCATTTTCTTCCCAGATTTTCTGATACTAATGTAGCGCTTTGATGAACTCAACAATCAGAATAGGAGTCAAAATCTACAGGTTTATTTGGATGAGAAAGGCATGGTACAGAAGGAACTGTTGGAGAAGGCAATAAGCCATATGATAAGGCAATGAAAATGGTGCAACTTTCTGGAGGACCAAGTAAGGAATTTTCTAGAAAGATTGCTAATGGCATCTGGTCATCAAATACTGAATAATTTATGGACTCTTGAAAAGAATAAGAAAAAAAAAAAGACTGCTTTTTTTTTTTTAAAGATTTATTTTTTATTTTATTTCTCTCCCATCTCCCCCTCCCCTGTTGTCTGCTTTCTGTGTCCATTCGCTGTGTGTTCTGAGTCCACTTGTGTTCTTGGCAGCACTGGGAATCTGTGTCTCTTTTTCAGTTGCGTCATCTTGCTGCATCAGCTCTCTGTGTGTGCGGCGCCACTACCGGGCAGTTGCACTTCTCTTGTGCGGGGCGGCTCAATGCAGGGTGCACTCCTTGTGCGTGGACCAGCTCACCACATGGGCCAAGAGGCCCTGAGTTTGAACCTGGACCTCCCATATGGTAGGCAGACATTCTGTCAGTTGAGCCATGTCCACTTCCCTGGACTGCTTTTCAAGGAAAAATATTCTCATGGACCCTCAATGTTTCCTTAACTTATTTTTATTATGTTATTTAAAGTATACAAACCAGCTGTGAAGCCCTTATGCCCTTATATAATTGTAAAACTGAAACAAACGTACTAAAATACAAAAAATGCCCACAAAAATAATCACATTTAATGAACAGCATTTATTTAATGTGGTAAATGATGTTCTTAAATAGCTGACTAGTTGTCTTGTTGAAACAGTTAATGAATCAATAAATGAATAAATCTTGACTTTATTGGTGACAGGAGATAGCAGATTATAGCAGCACTCTTCCCTCCAACCTCCAGTACTTCACTACCACAAAACACACGTTAGGGAGTGAACAGCACGAGCATCACATGAACAAGTGTTTCTTCTCATATAGTATCGTTTCCCACTTCTGTCACTATTAATAAACCAGGAGGGAAGAAAAAACAAATCATATTCACCAGATACCAAGTGAACCTGGCTTTAATTATACAGTTTAAAAAGTTGACTGGGGAAAAAAATTTATTTTCTTGTAACTGATTTTATCTCTTGGGCCCCAGTCCTGCCCTGCAAGCAGAAATGGCATCTTGTCAATTCAAGGTTAGCACAGTCCCTGCTGGGGAGATCATCAATACTCGAATCTCTTCCTCTTCTGGAAAGTGACTTGTAGAAGAGCAACTCTGGCCCATGCTTACTGGCATCCATCCCTGCCTTAGTTCTGAGGACTGCCATAACAAGGTACCACAAACTGGAGCCTAAACACCAGAAATGTATGTTCTTACGGTGCTGGGGGCTTCAAGTCCAGAATCAGGGTGTCGGCAGGGCCGCGCTCCCTCTGAAGTGACAAGGGAAGATGCTCCTTGCCCCTCCCTGGCTCTGACGGTGGCCGGAAGTCTTCGGCACTCCTTGGCTGTCAGCGCAGCCCTTCATCCCTGCTGGTCTTCACATGGTGGTCTTCTCTCTTTGAGTGGCTCTGTGTCCAGATTTCCCTCTCTTATAAAGACGGTCATATTGGACTAGGGACCATCCTAATCCAGTGGGCCTCGTCTCAACCAGTAACATCTTCAAAGATCCTTTTCCCAAATAGGGTCACATTGACGGACCCGAGGGTCAAGGGTTGAACGTGTCTTTTGGGGGGCACAGTTCAACCCGTGGCAACTGTGTTGGCTCCTTCTGTGCTACACTGGCCCCACAGGTCCTACCAGCCAGCACTTACCCTGTCTTCGGGATGGAAGGTCAGTGAGCCCACTGGTCTGTGCACTCTGTCTCTGATTAATTCTGCCCATATCCTGAAGGTAGACAAGAAGTCCCTTTATGCTCCCTGTCTTCATCAGGAATCAAGGGAGACATGGTGGTGTGGGGATATGGCAGGGAGGCCACTTTTCCACACCTAGATCTCCCCATTTTAACCACACTTCTGCGTGTCTGCCATCTTCTTGCAGAATTGCATGTGGGAAGTGGGACATATTATGTTCTGCCTCATATCTCTAGCCTTTTCTGGGAGGTTTATTGCTCCCACTCCCTGGGTTCAGCCCAGAAGGAGCAGTTCGCCCATCCTCTTTTTCACCTGACTCTCCCTCCTTCCTCAATCTGTGGGACCTTTATCAAGATAGAGTCAGGAAACTGCTTTGGCATCATCATTCAATCTTTTGAGTCAATTGCTTGTGGAATTAAGCAGTGATATGTAGGCTCTACCTCCATCCCAGGGCAGCCCTGTCCACGGTGGGGGCACTTCTGTCGCTGCTGCCAGGCTCGTGGGGCAGCGATCACATGAGCGGATACGCATGAGCCCGGTTCATGCAGCCAGTGTAGAAGGGACTAGGAGAGCAAACTGATTTGGGCTCAGGTGGCTCAATCTGGAGACGCTGGAAAGGAGACACAGAGGGTCCTCTCTGGACTGAGAAAGAAGCCAGCAGCAACTGGTGTCTGCGAGTTTTCAGCTTCGGGAGGCAATAGCTGGCCAGGCAAGTCCCCGAAGACCACGGCTCCCGGGCACATTCTGACTAGTTTCCCTTGACTCCCTGGGGCACTCAACTGACCCCTGGATTTAATGACAAGAAGTGCCCCCCAGAATTCTTCCACCGCTCCCCACCCACTTCTCCAAAGAAACCTTTGAGTTCGCTGACGGCTATGGGAAGACTTAGAAGTTCTGTTACTGATCAACTCCCTGGCTCAAACCGAGACTTGTTTGTGGTTTCCCTTTTAAGTCAGAATCTAAATTAAACCGTTATTTCTTGTATGCCTCTTCAGCTGATGTCTAAGAGTTATGATCCAAATATCCTGATACTGCGGACAGCTAGACAATGGATTGTGCTGTGATAGAATAAGTTTCCGCTGCTCGGCAAAGGCTAACCCAGCTCTGATACCCTCATTAGGGAGGCAAGAATACATGGTGTTAAAGTTATATGGCCTTCTAATCTTAGTGGGTATTTTCTTCCAATTGAATTTTCTCTCTCCTTCCAGGACAGGTAGCACCACATTTTCCAGACAGAATCAGCACTGGGGCCTTGTAGCAAAGGAGTTTGACTTCAGCTCCCCACATGTCTCTCTACCGTTTCCCAACAGGCCAGATTCCCATCCACCTTTCTCAGGCTGTGCTGTGTCCCTGCTGGCCCTTAGCTGCTCTGGCACCCCATCCCCACCGCCGCTCAATGCCTTCTCTGCCAGGATGGACCTTCGTTCTCCAGACTTTTCTCTCACTTCAGAGTCCCATCCACACAGTAGTTTTCTATCTCAGTCTTGCCAGGTTCAGTTCTCTGCTTTCCAAGGGGCTTGGTCAGTCTTCTCGCTGGAAGGTGGGTGGGTGGGAGGGGAATTGCAATTCAACACCTTATAGATTAGGGGCAGGAACTTAAAATATATATATGAAAAAGACAATAAAAAAAGATTTGCAGAAAAAAAAAAAAGTAGATTCATGGAAATAATAAATGTTGGGATAAAATGTTTTAAACTTCTAGGGAAAAAAAACCCAGTTCTCTCTCATGTAAGTCTTAGTAATAAAAAATAAACATGTATTTTTTAAAATAAAAATAAAAAAATAAAATATATATGAAAGATGCTGCATTTATTGAGTAGCTTTCTGCCTTTTTTTTTTTGGTTGATAAAATATACATAAAATTTCCCATTTTAACCCTTTTTAAGTGCCTAGCTCTGTGACATTAATTACATTTACAATGTTTTGCAATAGTCATGGTTATCTATTTCCAAATCATATTTTTCCTTTTGTATCTGGCTTCATTTAGCATAATGTCTTCAAGGTTCATCCATATTGTTGATGAATCAGAGCTTCATTCCTTTTTGTGGCTGAATAAATATTCTATATGTGTATAGATCAAACTTTGTTTACCTGTGGATGGAGACTTGGGTGGTTTCCATCTTTTGGCTACTGGAAATAATGCTGCTGTGAAAATTGATGTACAAATATCTGTTTGAGTCCCTATTTTCCATTCTTTGGGGGTATATAACTAGGAGTAGAACTGTTGAGTCATTGGTAATTCTAAACTTTCTGAGGAACTGCCAAACTGTTTTGCACAGAGGCTGCACCATTTTACATTTCCACCAGCAAAGTACCAGTGTTCCAAATTCTTCACATGCTCACCAACACTTGTTCTTTTTCATTTTGTTTAGTAATAGCCATCCCAGTGGGTATAAAGTGGTATTTCATGTGGTCTTTCCCTAATAATTTATGATGTTGAGTGTCTCTTCATGGACTTATTGGCTATTTTCTTTTGAGAAATGTCTATTCAAGTCCTTTGCCCATTTTTTAAAATAACAAACTATTTTTAGAGCAGTTTTAGGCTTATAGAAAAATTTCACAGAAAGTACGGAGTTCCATATATTCTTTCTGTGCATAGTTTCCCCTATTATCAGCATCGTGTATTAGTTTCATACATTTGTTACAATAAAATCTAGAGTTTACACTGGAATTTTTGTGTGACCTATGTAAGTGCCTGAGGGATGGTGTCTGTATGGATTCTAGAATCTCTGTTTTTTTTTTTTAGATTTTTTTTTTAAGATTTATTTATTTCTCTCCCCTTCCCCCCCACCCCAGTTGTCTGTTCTCTGTGTCTATTTGCTGCGTCGTCTTTGTCCGCTTCTGTTGTCAGCGGCATGGGAATCTGTGTTTCTTTTTGTTGCGTCATCTTGTTGTGTCAGCTCTCCATGTGTGCAGCACCATTCCTGGGCAGGCTGCACTTTCTTTCGCGCTGGGTGGCTCTCCTTATGGGGTGCACTCCTTGTGCGTGGGGCTCCCCTATGCGGGGGGCACCCCTGTGTGGCACAGCACTCCTTGCGCGCATCAGCACTGCGCATGGGCCAGCTCCACACGGGTCAAGGAGGCCCGGGGTTTGAACCACGAACCTCCCATGTGGTAGACGGACGCCCTAACTGCTGGGCCAAGTCCGCTTCCCTAGAACCTCTAGGGTAGCCAAAGAATAAACATTTGTTGGTGTTTATCCTGGGCTGCCCAGTGGAGCAAATACTATGTTTGGCAGCTCACTGGATAAAATACAATCCAACATTTACAAACACTCTATGTGCCAGCCCAGACTTAAGTAAGCATTACGTCTACTCTCTCAGTTAATCCTCACAAGCTCATTACAAGGTAGATTTATTTATCAGCTTTTGTGTGATGGATGAATGAATCCCCCAAAGCCTGACTAGTTCTGTGGCATCTGATGACACTTAGTAGCTGAACTTGCAAAGCTGAGGGTTTGGGACATGGTGATTCCACCAACATACAGCCACTTCCAGAGTGTCAGCCCAAAGCAGATGTCTAACTTTCTTAAGCTGTCTTGATCACACAAGAGATCATCTGTTCCAGCCCCTGGATAAGGGGCAACTTATCAAAGTCCTGTTTTCACTGCAAGGTGCCATCCATATGTAAAACCTAAAACCCAGATCAGAACTGACATGACATGGAGGTCAAATGGGCCTATGTCTGTGGAAACTCAAGCAGTTTCCATCACACATGCTTTACTTGCAAGGACTCTTAAATAGCAACAAGAATGCATCCCACCAGTGAAGTCAGGTGACATGTCTGAAACAGCTCCATAGGAGGACAAAAGCAGGCATGGGGTGACAAACACATTGACAAGGATTCTAACTGTCCAGGAAAGCAGAGGAAATGCCTCTCACCAAAAAAAATCTTGAGGGAAGATTTAAAACTTGAACTATGACATAATCTTACCACAAAATGTAAATATCTAAAAGGAGAGAATTCTAATTATTCTGGCATTATGCAGCTTTCAGACTCATTTCAATACGAGCTGATTGTTCTGTGGCTTGTGAAGCACCCTACTGCTTCCCTAACATAATCTAAAGCAGCAGCGATGGGAAGGGGCTGATGTGCTGCTATTGCACTAAGATGAAAGTGGCTCCCTAAATGGGTCTGGTTTGGTAATTAGGCCCTTTATTACAGCTCTCAAAAGTAAAACCAGACCAAGCAACTTTCTTTGATAGTAATATAGTCCAACCCTCTTCTAGTCAACAATACTAATCTAAAGCTATGTGGTTATAGTAACAAAACTATAAAATATGGGTATTTGAGATCAGAGGAAACTTGCAAAACAGTACATACATATGATCTGAAGAACAATGAGACAGTTTGCCTCCAAATACACATCTTAAACACTTCTTTTCCTTCCTATCCATGTCCCATTGAAATCCATGTTGATTCAGTATCCTGGGTCCCCATGCATTCATCCACTCATCACTAGTTTTGTGAAAGCGGGACAAAGTCCCCTTTTCCCCCTGTCCTTTCACAGTCAGACAGGGAGATAAGACTGTAAACCTCCAGCATCTTACTTGTAGTGTTGCTTAATGATTTGGGGAGTTGT
This sequence comes from Dasypus novemcinctus, assembly GCF_030445035.2. Lineage (NCBI taxonomy): Eukaryota > Metazoa > Chordata > Mammalia > Cingulata > Dasypodidae > Dasypus > Dasypus novemcinctus. The sequence goes on from NC_080688.1 coordinate 38,595,537, forward strand.
GGGAAAGGCAACCATTTCTAAGACCCTCTCTCCACACAGGGTGGGAACAGTTCCAAGATGATCCCAACTGCCTCTTTCAGTCAAACTAAGCGCTGTGATCTAGGCACACCCTAGCCCCATCAGAACATCTAACCCAAGCTTTTTGTAGCTGTGTGGACAGAGAACATTGATCAGTCTGATCAAATGCTACAGCTACTGGGATTCTCCGATAGAGATTATTTTAAGAAGCAGGTTCAGGAGGGAAGCAATGAAAAATTGAATGGAAGTTTGGATGAGTCTGTAGGCCAGGGAAAATAACTTGGAGGAAGTTCTTTTTTTTTAAATGTTTACATTTTTTACAATTTTTTAAAATGTATTATTAAAATAATGCGATTCATTGCAGAAAATATAGCAAAGCATTAAAGTATAAAGAAAGAAAGAAATCACCAATAACCCTCCTCCCACCCTAAAGAGAAGGCCGAGAAACAACTTTTTCAACCTGTCTAAAAAGTGGAGCTAAAGGAATCTTCCATGATCAACAAATATCAAGTATCCTAGAGTGTTCTGGGTGTCTCTCCTTCATTCCAAGAGTTTCTCATCTGCAGCCCCACAGCCATCATTTATGCTGTGTAGGTCAGTCTCAGTCTTGGGCAGGACTGGTAGCTACCTATAAAGTGCATGTTCCCTGTTCCCAGGCTCTGCCCAGAAATAACTTTTCCAAACTGTTCCCCAGAACCAGAATGCAGGAAACAACCCTAGTTATTTCGCAATTAAGTTTGACTGAGTTTGCCTTAAACTCATTCTCAGTAAAATGTGAATAACTACTGTTTGATGTTTCCCAAGAGAACAGGTTTCTACAAGGCCAAGTTGTCCGATTTCCCCTGAGAATGCCTCCTCTTGCGATAAGCATGCAAGTCTTCTCACAGATTGTTTTCATATTTGAATTAGACATGACTTTGAGCCACTGAACCCCAAAGTGATTAAATCCCTTCAATTGCCTTTGAGGAAGAGTCATTCTGTGCGAGTACTAAATAAAATTCTCTGGTCTCTTTGAGATTCCTTTACAATGAACTAATTCTCTTGTTGTTTCTTTGGAATTCTTTGAAGTCCCAAAAGCTTCTGGAACATTTTACATGAGACATTTCTAGGTTCTTCTTCCTTAGGAACAGAAAGTTGCTGAAAATCTCCAAACGCTTTTTTTTTTTCTTAGTTCCCAAAATTGGGGTGGGAGGTGTTGAGGGAGTTCTAAAATTAGTCAAAGCCCTTCAACACTGAATGTGGTCTTTACCACATGGATTTAAACTGAGCCTGAAATATATTAAAAACTCACCTGGTTAGTTTTGGAGGCAACAGCACATTCATTAATATTCTTGGCTCCACTAATATTATACCTGGAAATTTGCCTTATTTCTGTTCCTTGATGTGATAAATGATTACAATAATAGCAAACGTCCGTGACAACAAAAATTCACCATTCATTGAAACATTCCTTTCTCTTTTTTAGAACAGAACTTGGCAAATTACAATCCACAGGCCAAATCCATCTCCATTGATTGCTTTTTAAATAAAGTTTTATTGGAACACAGTCATGCCCCATGTTTACATATTATGTATAGCTGTTTATACTACAATAGCAAAGACTGTACAGCCCACAAACCCTAAAACATTTACCATCTGGGCCTTTAAGGAAAAGGCTTTCTGAACTCTGTTTTAGAAGATTAGCGCTGCTTTTTTCTTTGCTTATTGTTTCCTTTTTATTTCATAACTCTCCAAAATTAGACCAAATAATATTGTTGTGACCTTGAGTGAGCCAGCTTTAGTCTTAAATGTTCTTATCTATAGAAAGATAGAGTAGAACCAGTGATTTCCAAGTTCTCCTTTGGCTGTAAAAAATCTACAAATCTATATTTCCAAAACGGATTATTAATTTACAGTTTATACTTTCTTCTAAAGTCTGTAACTTGCTCAGTTTCCTTCTGGCGTAAATTAATGGTTTCCTCCTTAATTCTCCTTGGCTTATTCATCACACCAGCAGGGAATGGCAGCCCATTCCTAGCTTATGTTATTCTTTCTCTGTTCCAAGTTGCAATGATTTAGTGGGATTGTCCTAGGAGGGTATGAGCAAACTATCAAGCAGAAATTCCTGGCTGGTCTAGAGAGGAGAAAAGGAATTCTGTAAAACCGAATGACGCCATTGATGGGTCTTAAGCAACAACTGTGCCCAATTTAAGGCCAAGTCCTCTTTCTCCAGTTCATTAACCTGGGGAAGAGGGGCCAGGAAGAAAACAAGAGGGAGATGGTGGGAGGGGGAAAGAGAGAGAGACTAGACTGAGCAGTTGCACACCTTTTATTAAAAGTCCATCCACCTCATTAGAAGGTTGTGAGACTGAACAAGATCATTAGAAGGCATCTTGATCTGAACATCTCTGCCAAGTGTTGGATGTGGATGACACCCCAGGGAATGCTGTAGGCCAGCCCCTCCTTTCCAACAATGAAGAAACAAGATTTCTCATATTTGCTGGAGTAAATTAGTAGCAGAACAAGGCTGAGACCCAGGTGTCCTGACTCCAATCCAGTAACTAAAGGTACGAGGGCAGTGTCCACTGAGCAGAACCAAAGCAAGTGTCTTACCTAGCCTAAGTCGCCGCCACTAGTCAGGGTGACATGGATAGGCCGAACAGGAAGTGAGGGGGACATTCTGACACCAGGATACTGCCTGCCGCCTTCAGGCAGCACCCATCTGGTCTACAGGTAACAGTAAAGATACCCGGGCATTCCTTAACCTTGGGTCTCTAAGATGGAGTGAATGAATTCGCCTCGTGAACGGAACACTGCTACCATTTACTCAGCAACGGGTGGAAGTATAAAGAGTCAACAGACTACAAACCCCCGGAAACTGTGTCCAGGTCCATCCCCGTGAAGAGCGGGTCGACGTTCTCAGCCAGGCAAGGCCAGGGCCCCGGCTCCTGCTGGTCAGACCCAGCTGGGTCGTCTCCCACCATCCCCAGCTTCTGCCAGCGTCTTCCGTGCAGCCCCGGCTGTCCGGTCCACACTCCGTGCTCTTCAGAGTCGGGGTGATTGCAGCTTGGTATGGGGGCTCCTATTATTATTTGTGGAAAATCCTCAACATCTTGCTCTGAAATTGCCCCAAGTTCATGTTTAAACCCCAGGGCCTCCTGCTCCCTATTCCCTGCACCCTAAATCCCTTGCCAGTGTCTGCAGTCCACCCCGCTCCCTCCCCACACTTTCGCTCAGGTGGGGAAGGCTCATGGGCTACTCTGGCCAATGCCTACAATGTCTACAAGTGTGTCAAGACTCAAGCCCGGCACCACCTCTTCAGGAAGCATTACCCAACCCCTTCTTTTCCTATCGTGGTTTAACCATAGTATTTGCCTTACGCTAGCACAGCTAGTCTGTGAGTCTCTGGAGGACAGAGGCTGACTCTTTCCTTCCGTCTCCCTCACACTTAGTTTGGTGTCGGCTCAGAGCCGGCACTGAATGAATGTCTGTTGACTCAGTGAACGGGGTGCCTTCCTCCAGTTCTCTCAGCTGAGTGCCCGCTACACTTGCTCAGTCCTAAAAGCTCCTTCTTCTATCTTGGGGGACCACCTCTCTCTCCGAGAGCCTCAGCCTGAGGTCCAACCCTCCCTGCTGTGGCTATGCAAGGAGACTGGTCTCATGGGTGCTTGCTGGAAGTGAGTAGAGGCTCACATCCCCTTACACGCTGGGTGTAAGCTATTATGTTTCCTTCCGCTTTTGCAACCAGGGGTTGGGGGTTGGGGGGAGGGTTTAACTCCAACATACTCTGTCCTGGACGGCCTGTCCTGCCGTGGGTCTCAGCAGTGGGCTCCATAATGACAGACACTACAAAGTTTTTCTTTTCTTTCTGAACCTCCTGCCTGCTCCTGGCCAGCCAGGGCTTGCTGGAAAAAGTCTCAGCCTGTGCTCCCTGGGGCCAGGCTGTTATTGTCTCCAACTTGGCTGGGCATGTGCTGCTGCCCCCAATCCTTTTGCTTTTGCCCAATCTCCTTCCTTTCCATAGTCCCCACATGCATAGAACTATAGCGTCATGGGGGAAGAGGGGTGCCATGCAGTGCACAAGCTGGCACTGTGTCCAAGGCTTGGAATGAATCCCCTTACTTAATTCTCACAACAACCCTCTGCCTGAGGGACAGTCTTCTTCCTAATTTTGAAATGAAGAAATCCCAGCTTAGCGAGGGTAAGGAACGTGTCCAAAGCTGCATAGCTGCTAAGAAGCAGAGTCCACACACAGCTGCTGCACTTCGCTACTCACCGTGGGCTGCTCCAAACCAAGACTTTACCCCTCACCTCACATTTCCTCATCCACCCCTGTCCTCCTCCTCCTCGCCACAGAGAGCCTTGCTTTATCCTTCTCCCTACAAAGAGTCCACGGGCCGTGAGCCCCCTCACGGCCTCGTCTTCCCAGTAGGCTTACCTCTGGCCGCGTGAGCACTCTCTTCTTCTGCTAGGACTGGGGTCCTTCTCCTGGCTCCTGACCTGGATCCCAGGCCTCCCTGCCAAGGGGATCTGCTCCCTGAGCTCGTCTCTCTTCCTTGGTTCCATTCCTTCCCATTGGCTCCTTTGTCTTCCATCCAAGAAGGACAAAGCAAAGCCATCTCTTGAGGCCTCCTTTAACTCAAACTATTGCCGCACGTCTCTGGTAAACTTCTTGAGAGTGTAGACCAGCACTCTCTCATTTCCTCAACTCACGTTCATTCTTTAAACTCTAGAAGCTGGGTTTTGTTCCCCCGACTCTATGGGAACTGTTCTTACTGATGCGATCAGAGGCCGACAAGTCGCCAACCACGCCAACGTGGAGAGTGCTCACCGTGTCTGACGCCCCAGAACATGTGGCTCTGTTGGTCTCACCCTGCCCCTTGGAACTTGCCCATCTCTTGGGACACTACTTTCTCCATCTTTTCTTCACTCTTCTTGGATGGTCTTTTCTCTTTGACTTTCATTGACTTTTCCAACTCTACCTACTCCTTAAATAACCATATTTCCCAAGGTTCTATATGTTTCCTTCATGAGCTCATCAGCAACTGTTTCTTGAACCATCACATGCAAATAGCTTCACTTCCCTCCCAGAGTCCAATCCTGTATTTCCTGCTGCCCACTGGAGGCAAACTTAGTATATCAAAACAGGATTTTGTTGTGGTCCCCAGCCAACACTGTCATCAAGGGTTTCCCACCTCTGTTAAAGTGACCACCACCTGCTCAGCCTCCCAACTGGAAACATGGGTGGGATCCTTGACTCCTCCTTCTCCCTGATCTTCACACCCCACCCGTCACCATCTTGACGAGGCCACCTGAACAGTTTCTCTTAGATTCTATTTTCCTTCCCCCTGCCATGCAGGGGGCCCATATCCCACAGATGAATTATGGAGACAGCCTCCTGGCGGCTCTTCCCCATAAACCTCACCCCACCCAAAAGCATTCTCTAAACCTACTGCCACATGGAGCCTCTTACAAATACATCAAACCATGTTCTTATCCTCCTTTAAGTCTCTTCTGGCTTCCTGGCCCTTTGGTAAGTCCTGGGCCCCTGAGCACTGTATACCAAGTCCTTCCAGTCCCCCCTCACACCCCTCTCTCCCCAGGTGCCCTGTGCCACGTGCGCACATGATTTCCCACCTCCTCCTGGATGTCCTGTGCTCTTTCATCATTCTGGGCCTTTGCACGTGTGGTCATCTCTATCCATATCGCCCTTCCTCTCATCCCTTGAACTCCTCCTCAGCTCAAAGCCATTTCTCTGGGGGCTTTTCCCAGTCCCCCAGGCAAACTAAGTTACCACCTCCTCTTACCACATTCTGTACATGTACACTTAACCGTGCTTATTCCAGTGTGTTTTAGCTGAACTGTTTCCCTACATTTCTCCCCTGCACAGGAGAGTTCCCTGAAGGGAGGGACTGCTTCGTTCACCTCTGCATCCCTCACAGTCAGCAATTGGCAAAATCGTGCCTTTAACGTGAATGGCTAAACAGCCTTAGTGTTTTGGCCTTGAGTAGGCTTTAGAGATTAAGCCAGCAAAAGGGAAATGAGCACAGAGGGAGGCACAGAGCTGGTGCACCCTCTCCTTGTCTGGGAGCCAATATAAAACATATTGAGCACCTACCGTACACCAGCTGTGAGTCGGCTGTGTTTCAGCTGTTTGTGCATATGAAACATAACCCCAAATCAAACCTATCCCATCCGTCCTGTTAGACAGTCCTGTAGGCCTGGGGCAGGGGGCAGGGAGCTAGTTGGATGATTTTGCCAGTTGGAGGGGAGGTGAGAACAGCAGTTGGTGAAGAAAGGGGTGCCTGGGGCAATTCTCAGTGGAATTACTGCACCTCTGGCCCTGCTATGCTGTGGCAGCTATCACTGAGCCAGAGTCCTGTCTTACTCTGAGCAAGACAAAGTATTGTCCCCTTCCTGGTCAACACCTTCTGGGAAGCATCATGGTACAACAGGAGAGGCACAGGCTTCAGAGCCATAGAGACTTAGGTACAAATCCCATACACAGCCATCCCTAGCTGTGTGTTCTCAAAGCAAGTTACTCAACCTCTCTGATCTTCCAACCCCTCACCTGAAAAATAGAAATAAAAATATGTACTTCATAGGATTTTTCATTCCTTCTGCAAATATCTCAAGTCGTCATTTATGCCATCTCTGACCCAGTCAATGGGAACATAGTAACTTTAAATATACCAGGTAAATAAGAAATATTAGTTTCTTTCCTTTATGCTATTTATTCCCTAGGCAAAAGCAAGGAATCCTTAGAGAAATCACCTCTATTCTTTCCTTTCCTCCAGGCCAGTGTGCATTATTTTGTCCTCCAATAAGATAAGCTAATAACAACAGTAACATCAGACACCTTCCAAGTACTTTCTATATTGAAGGAACTGTTGGCAGCACTTATAAATATTTACTAACTTAATGCTCACAACTCAATGAGGTTGGGTTTTATAAACAAGGAAAAAGAGGCTCAGGGAAGTGAAAGAATTTGTCAGGGTCACAAAGGTAGTAGATGGCAGAGCTGGGATTTGAACCTTGGTTACCCAGACTCGAATCTATTCTCTTGACAATACATCAGAGAAAGTAGAGTTCAGTTCAGTTCAGCCTGATACATCTGGATTGTATCAGTTCTGCCTACCTTACTTTCCCCACTTTTCTTTTCTTTTCTCTGCTTTCTCATCACTTTTCCTCTCTTCTCTTCTTTTTCTTTCAGTTGAAGAAGACAAAGGCCACTTTGGATAAGATTTGGTGACATGTTCAGTTATGCAACTATGCACAGCGTTTATTCTGACTCCCATTAGTGAACACAACACTAGAGGATCAGTATAAAGGCAAATGGCTGAAATTAATTATCATTTTGAGTAAATAATATATGTTACTTTATCCTCCTAGTGTAACAATCATTCAAAGGTATCAGTTCTGATAAGAAAGTATTAACGTTAGATTTCATGGTGTTTCTTTTAGTTTAATGAATACTAATCCAAAATATGTTCTTTGTTTCGGGTCATGCTGTTTGGATTTCTGCCCCCAGAAATACTTGCCCTGTTGTCTCAGTTTCAAGTAGCTATGGGAGTTTACCTTGAATCAGGTTTTTGGGATGGGATGGGGTGGAACATTTACCATCTGACATGTCATCACCGAAGCTCTACATCCCCAAGCCGCCAGAGCCAAGTTCAGAGATCAGGTCAAGGTAGAGTGAAAGCAAGCCCATGGACGCCCTGTGACCTCAGCACTGCAGAGTGACCTGACACCCAGGACACTGGGAGATGGCCATCACATAGAGGAACATAGGAAACAAACCCTCCACTGACCCTTCCAGAACATCACCCTTGAACTGACACGAGGTCACCGCAATCCAGAACCCAATTCCAGGGGAAAAATGCTTGCTTGTGTCAGGGTGATGATCTACCCAGAGGCAGTAAGAGAGTCAACAGGTGTCCTTGCAAAATGGGGGTATACATTTATAGAGGATGGTGTCAGAGATGAGCGGGACATTATAGGAAAAAGACTACTTACAGACAGAATTTCCAAGCACTTCTGAAAGAGTCAATGAACTCCTCTGACTTTTCATTTCCTCTTCTGTAAAATGAAGATCATAATACCCTGCTGATCAGCCTGAGAACAAATGAAAAAATTATGTAAATGAGATCAAATTTGGATGCTGTCAAGTGCTCTAGAAATATGATGAATTATATTATTGCTATTCTGTAATGGATCTCTAAAAGAAGTGGAGTTTCACCGGCAAAACATGTGTGCAGTGATTTCTGCTAAAATGCACCAGGAAAAATGGTGCAATTCAGTATGAGATTTCAAGTGACTTATTGCATTTTTAAATCCGGGCGAAGAGAGACAGCTGTGCAAACATAACAAAATCACAAAAATACAGTAAGGTAGTGTTAGAAAGGGACTTTCCATTGGCACTGAGTACTGCAGAGAAAATCGAGGCTGGTGAGGAGGTGAAGTTTACAGCCTGGAAGAGCCAACTCCTCTGTCCCCTGGGCATGGGGGAGTGAGGGGTGGCCACTGGGCTGCAGCCTCAGGGGAAGAAGAGCTTGATGCTAAGGGCAAATGCAAGAGGCCGTGTCTTCATTTTTGTTTTACAAGTAAAATGAAAGTCGCGTTTCCTTTGAAATGTATTAATTGCTGCCAACTTTTACCTATGAACCCAGTGAAAATGAAAACATACACACACATCCACAATTCCAACTGAAAAGTTTTGTTGGGCATCCTTTGTCTCAAGGGGATAGCCTAGGGGGAAAGTGGAATTTAAGATGAGTATTTCACAGTACTCCAGCACATTTAATCAGAACCAATCTGTTCCTTTAGAGTTGCACAAAATCGTAGAATGTCAGGGTTGCACAGGAACTTAAGCATTCCCTGACCTAGTCTTCCTCAAATGCTTCAATTTCACCCTATGGTTTAGCAATTCGTAATGCAGGTGTTGGAAATTGACCACCTAAGATCATAGCCTGGTTCTACCATTTCTTGGCTGTGGGACTCTGAGAAACTTTGAAAATATCTCCAAATCCCAGTTTATTCCTCTCTATATCAGAAACAATAATAATTGCATTTACCTCAGGATTGTATAAAGAGTAAATGAAGTAAGGTGCCCCAGTGTCGTGTCTGCATCTAGAAAGTGCCCATTTAATGTCACCTACTACTAATCATCTTAGTCAGATATAAGATCCAATGGAGTTAAAACTCCACCTTCCTTTGGCGAGTCAACCCTGTTGTCTATAGAGTCCGACTAGCTATCTCTTCACCTGTAATGTCAATTTTTAAAAAAAATATTTATTTTATTAATTTCTCTCCCCTTCCTCCCCACCCCTTGTCTGCTCTCTGTGTCAACTCACTGTGTGTTCTTCTGTGCCCACTTGCACCCTTGGTGGTACCGGGAAACTGTGCCTTTTTTGTTACGTCATCTTGCTGTGTCAGTTCTCGTGTGTGTGGCGCCACTCCTGGGCAGACTATGCTTTTTTTTTTTCACATGGGGCAGCTCTCCTTGCAGGGCACACTCCCTGCACGTGGGATACCCCACACAGGGACGCCCCTGCATGGCACGGCACTCCTTGCACGCGGTATCTCTGTGCATGGGCCAGTTTACCACATGGGTCAGGAGGGCCTGAGGATCGAACCCTGGGCCCTCCCATATGGTAGGCAGATGCTCTATCAGCTGAGCCACGTTCACTTCCCCTGTAATGCCAATTAACTGAGCATTTATTGGTTAGAGTCAGGGAAGGAAAAGATTTCAGAAGGGAATTTTAATAAAATTCCTTTAAATAAATCCAGGGAAGCAGAGGTGGTTCAAGTGATAGAGCTTCCACCTACCACATGGGAGGACCTGAGTTCGACTCCTGGGGCCTCCTGGTGAAAATGAAGAGAAAGCGTTCCGGCATGAGTGCCCGCATGGTGAGCCAGTGCCCCCCACAAGTGAGTCATGCAGCAAGATGACGATGCAACAGAAAGAGAGACAAGGGGAGAGTCAAGGTGAAGGAACTGAGGTGGCACAACTGACATAGAACCTCTCTCCCCATCAGAGGTCTCCAGGATCAAATGCCAGTGAATCCTAGAGGAGAGAAAATGAGAACAGAAGACAACAGACAGCTAAATCTTTAAAAATAAATAAATAAATAAATCCAATTCTTTCATTCAAAAGAAGCAACGCCATTGTTTGCACGATACAGAAGTCTCTCCTTTGTGCAAATGTGATGACTACTCCTCAAATTGAGTCCAGCATCCTTGTTCATATAGTGTGCAAAGGGTATGCCAGCAAGAGGGGCTGCACGGAAGCAGGGGCCCCTTCCCCAGTTTTATGTGTATTCCTAGGGGATGCCAAAGGCCTTGCAGGCCTCAGGACAATGACAAGGTGCAGCTTCCTAGAACACTAGGAGTTCATGAAGAAGAATGCAAACATTCGTATGAATTTTTAAAGATGAAATGGGATACTTCAAAGAACCTTTCCAGCAGTGCCTCCAGTACCACAGGGACTGTGTCCTCTGCTCTGCCAAGGAGAGCTCCAGTGGAAAAGCCAGGGACTCTCGGGTGTAGGGGAAAGAGCACTGAACCAGGAGTCAAAGACAGCAAGCCCTCCGGTCCGTCCCACCTTCCTCCCTTGCCTCTCCTACTGTCTCGAAGATGCCCCCGCAGTTCAGGGATCCCTTGCCCCTCCCCTGGATTGTTCCAGCAGCTTCCCAAGGGCTTCCTTTACTCAAGCTTTCCCCATGAAACTGCAGAGTGGTTTTTGACAACACAAAGAGGCTCAGCCCATGCTCCCTGATGGAAAACCTTCAGCACTTCCCTCTGACCTTGGAAGTACACATTTCTTTAACTTAGCGCAAGCCCCCCCCAACCTGACTCCAAATGGCCCCAAAATCCTTTGACCTTCACACCCCACCTCCCTCCTCGCTGTAGCCCTCTCCACTCTCCAGGCTTTTCCAGGCTGCTTTCTCTGCCCTGGCTTGTCTCTTGATGAGCTTTCCCTATCTCTCCCAGGCAGTGCTAGGAAGAACAAAGCAAGCTTGCAACACCACCGTAGCATCCCCTGGCTGTCAGTAGGTGCTGACCAATTTTGTTCTCATTCACTTTTCTAGATTGCAGAGTGTTGCTTCCTGAAGTCCAACTGCTCTTTGGAAACTAAATCTCAGCAGATTTTCTTATTCCCACACAGAATTAAAACAAGAAGTGAGAATCAGAAGTGTCCAGTTGTGACAAAAGTCATATTACAAAACCGTAGTGTCCTCATCTCTTAAAAAGCTCAAGTCTCCTCAGGGGCAGAGCTTGGCAGTCCAGAGCTTCTGCTTGCGATTCCATTGAAATTCATTTCAAGAGGTTCTCACTGGCATTTGATTTCATTCTGAGACAAGGCCAAATGTCTTCTGGTTTTGAATGCCAAAGAAAGCCCCTGTAGAGTCTGACAGATCACAGAAAGACAGTGACTGCCGAGAGCCAGGCTGGGGGCCAGCTGGGGCTTAGAAGAGACATACGTGTTTCCTTCATTAAACTTTTTTGGAGGAAGTTTTGTGTCCCAAGCAAGTTCTAACATCACTAAAAAAAACAAAACGCAAAACTAAGCTAAGCTCTGCCAACTATTTCCATCTTCTTCCAGAAAGACAGAGAAGTGCCTATCTCCTAACTCATTGCCAGAGCAGAATGAGTAAACAAGTTCTGCTCTTTTAAGTAACACACCAAACTCTACTCACATTTATCCCAGTTTGTACTCAAAACCAAAATTGGTTGGCCCTACCTCACCAAACCTAAATTCTGTGGCTGCTTCTGGTTTCATTTTTGGTTGTTATTGTTTGTTTTGTTTTTCCCACAGCCCGCAGTGAGCAATGATCAATAAACTAATGAACAGAAGAAAAAAAACAAGCAAACCACTCTGGAGGACTGTGCAAGCACCAAAGCCAGCAGAGAAAGGCTGTCCGCCGAAAGTGGTTTCTTTCCATTCTTATAAGGATGCTAATTGATCCTGTCCTGAGCTCTACCCACAGCTCAAATTTTCATTTTTCCATTCATGCATTCATCCATGCCTCTAATTCTTATTGAGCTGCTGTCTGTGGGGCATTGAATTGAAATTCAGCTGTTAATACAGCAGTTCTCAAACTTCAGTGTGCCAGAGTCACTTCAATGTTAAAATCCAGATCGCTTGACCAGGTTCCCAGAGTTTCCGATTCTGTAGCTCTGGAGTGGGGCCCTGGAATTTGCATTTCTTGGAAGTTCCCTGATGTAGTGAGTTGAATAGGGTCGCCCCCACCCCACATGTCCACATATAATCTTGGAATGGGGCTTTATTTAGAGATAGGTTCATGGCAGATGTAACTAGTTAAGGATCTCCAGGTAAAATCATCCTGGATTTAGGGTGGGCTCCAAATCCAATTTCTGGTGTCCTTATAAGAAAAGGAGAGGACATAGAGACACACAGAGAAAAAGGGGATACGAAGGTGGAGGCAGAGGTTGGAGTGATGCGTCCGCAGGCCAAGGACTGCCGGCAACCCCACCAGACGCTGGGGGAGAGGCACAGGGCGATTTCCTCCTCAGAGCCTCCAGAAGGAAACAACGCCATCCGCAATTTGATTTGGGATTTTTGGCCTCCTGAACTGCGAGAGACTGTTTTGTTGTTTGAGCCACCCAGTTGGCAGTAGTTACGGTGGCCCCAGGGAAAGAGCACACCAAGGAATGCTGATCCCCTAGCCCTGGGATCCCACGCTGAGAGTCACTGCATTAACGTACCCACCACCGGCTCCGCACAATGCCTAGAACTTTGAAGTGCTCCATAGATAGTCATTAAACTGAAGTGAAGCAGATTTGCAAAAATCCTGGGCTCTCTAACAGATCAGCTTTTGCAAATATTTACTTTTTTCCCAGCTGAGACAGATATGCGTGTAAGGATAATTTTATAGACGCGGGTGGTCTCATTTACCAGTCAAATATTAGGTGGAGGGCAGAATATTTTTTGGTGAGCTGACACATATGTCAACGTCTTGGGGGTTATTAAGAAAAACAAGAAAATAACTTTATCATCCCTCCCCTTCTCCTCCGTCTCCACAAGGCTATCAGCTAATATTTGTAAACATACTTTGAGTTCCCTGGAAGGGAGAAACCAAGTCGTTGCCAAAGGAATCAAATAATTTCTCTCTGTTCTTCTTTAAGGTGGGAGACAGGGCAGTGTTATCAAAAAAAAAAAAAATCTTGTCTTCTTCATCACATCCTGTTAATCAAACTTGAGGATAAACAAGAAGCCTCATTTTTTATACCCTCAAAGTTCATAGTCTAAGGTTATTTGGGGAGTGGACTTGCCAGTTGGATATTTTAAATAATACTTTTAGACTTATAACTGTGGCTTGTTTTTTTAAAATCATGTTGTATCAAATGTCCTCTTTTGTTTATTGGTTTCTCTCACTACTGCCAAGTTATTTTATTTCTATTTATCAAATGACAAATCTGGAGAATTGTAGATGATACGGGTTTATGATTTCGTTTTTGCCCCTCTTGGTTATCACACAGAGAGGAGTAATTTTTAATTCTTAAACTTTAATAATACACCTGAAGCCATTAACTTGTTGTATTTCAGATTACAATTCCAGGTAAAAATTTAGCTCCTTTTATTTCAATGGGTCTCTCATGCTTCAATTCTGGTTGTCTTTTTTCAGTGCTTGGGAACTTTTTTTTAAACTTTATTTTTATTGTTCTTTAGAAAATAAACACCCATTATAAACATATTGAGAGGGGAAAGCAATAAGGGCACCTAATAAAATGGCTAGCAGCAGATTTTAAAATATATCTCTGCATCAGAATCATAAATAGCATTAACTATGGAACCTCTAAATTTTAATCTTAGCTTTGGGTTGTACATCAGGACAGGTCAAAAATATCAGGTGAAGCTGTTCTGTCCCTCATTAAAGAGCACAAGTAACCTAGGAGGCGGCCTTCCATCCTCGAGAGGGTTAATCAAAAGCAGGATCTAGACCTGCTCTGCCTCCCAATACCCAAAATCCAAACCAGAATCAGGACGGTGCCTGCAGAGCTCCAGAAACTTCACCAGGTCCAGGGCCCTCCAGACTTTGCTGGTAGGTGGTAGATGGGAGAAGATTCTAGGAAATTATACAATCTCCCAAGGGTTTTCCTTTTGTTAGTTCCAAAGGATGGATGGATGGATGGATGGATGGATGGATGGATGGATGGATGGATGGATGGATGGATGGATGGATGGGAGAGATGATAGATGGATAGAGAGGTGACAAAAGAGCTGAAGCATGTTTGAAAGCTCTCATTTACTGAGCACTTATTGCATGCCAGGCACTGCACTGATTGCCAAATCTATCTTTTTTCAGTTGAGGTATAACTTAGATGCCACATGGGGTAGGTTGAATATGTACCCCAATGTAGCCATGTTCTTAATCTCAATCCGAGCTGCTGAGGGTGTGGACCTTTCAAAGAGGTTATTTTGGTTAACGCATGGCACACTGAACCCAGCTGGTCTGGATCTGGATTACTTGTAAGGAGAGGGCCATGGGGAGAAGCAGGGAGGCAGTGGGAACCAGAAAAGGAGGAAGAGGACCCTACCATGGACAGGAGAGCCAAGGATGGCAGCAGCTGGCCGGACGCCTCAGTCTTCAGGTAGAAAGCAAGCTCTGCCAGTATCTAGGTCTTTGGACTTCTTCAAATCATGAGCCAATGAATTCTCATTGTGTGGTATTGGTGATAGTAGCTCAGACACCAAAACACCATACAAGTCACCCTTTTAAAGCACACAATTTAGTGGATTTTAAACAGATTAATCACGTTGGGAAACCATCACCACTAGTTATTCCAGAATATTTTCATCACCCCCCAAAGAAACCCCATACCCATCAGCAGCCACTAGATAGTGTTTTTAAATCAATTTCCTATGTAACAATATAAAGACAATTTTCAGCTCTTGGCAGTGGTATAAGAGTTCCTTGCTGGAAGTTTTCTTTTGCTGAGGAGGTGCTTTGATGAGCCCAAGCTGGAGAGTAAGAGGAAATCTACCCTGCATAATAGAGAAAGGCTCCTCTGTGGCCATCTGGGAGGAAGGTATAATTAGTCCAAGACGAGCAGGAATGGGCAAAAGGGGCAGGAAAAAAGACTATGCTAGAGTAGAGATTTTGTTTTGTTCATAGATGTCCAGATGTCTGGAACAGTGCCTGGAATATATAGCATGTGCTCATTAAATATGTATTGAATGATTTAGTTCTGTATTTGTTGGATACAGGGTTCTATTAATTTCTGCGTCTATTGGACCAAGTTTTGAAATCTCCTTGTTCAAATCTTCCGTATTGTAATCAATGTTTTGCCTCCCTGATACATCAGCTTCTGAAAGAGTGATTTCTAAATCTCTAGTATTATAATCATGGCATTTGTCAGTTTCTCCATGTGATTCTGTCTTTTTTTTACTTTATAGATTTCAAGGTTATGTTAGGTGTATCAGTCAGGACTCTAAATTGCAAGCTACAGGAGACTTTGGCTCATTTCGGTAGAAAAAGTGTCTCCCGGAATGATCAGGCTTGAAACACAAGCCTTAACGCCACACAGTCAAAAACTGCAGTCAAAAACTGCACCCATCGGCAAAGCACAGAACAGATCTGGTGAGGGTGCTGCTGTTAGCTTGCAAAGTTATGAGTACATCTTGCCACCACCTCCACCAATGCCTTGAAAACTAGCCCTTTAACAGCTACTACTTCCATGCCTGGCAGCGCCCAAATGCTGCCCCAGGATCTCAGCCTTGCCAGAGGCACCAGCCTACCAGGGAAATCGTGTGGTGCTGCTTCTCTGTGTCACTTGCTCCCCAAACCAAGTGAGGCAAAGGTGAGCTAGTTACGTGATTTGCCTTCAAAGAAAGGGAGGCTGACAAAATGACAGTGGGGCGTTCTGAGCTTCTGTAGCAGGAGAGTAGGGAATTCTTCAAATCTGGGAGGTGGGTTGGGATGCTGGGCAGGATGAATGCCTATACTGAAGTGCATTCAAGGTCATTATTATTATATCCTCCTGGTATGTTTGGCTGTGGACTTTGCTATTTTTGATGTGTGAGATACTCAATTCCCGAGCTGTGTTTTCTTTCATCCCTGCAAAAGCAGGGCTTCCACAGAATCGGACGGGAGCCCTTTCCTGAAATCTCTCCCTGGCCTAGATCCCCATTCCGTCCCGCCTTGCTGGAAGCACAGGAAGGAGGGGAAGTGGACTTTCCTTTAAGAAAGAGTTTTTTTCTCTTTTTTCCTAGATTCTCCATACCTGGCTGCTAGTCCACCTCCTAGAGGACAGGAGCTCCAGACAGAGTCTACCTGCTCCTGCAGGAGCCAGAGTCCCTCGCAGGGAAGGAGCCTTCCTACGTCCGCTCCATGGGGTATTCTGCAACTTGGTTTTTCACTTACCTTTGTGTTTGGTGGATGTATCCATACTGATAAATGTAGCTCTGGTTCATTTGCTTTACCTGCTGTATGTATGCATTCTTTGCATGAAAAATCACAATATACTTATTCATTCCCCTGTTGATGGGCTATTTAAGTGGTTTCTAATATTTTGCTATTACAAGCAAATGTAAAATGTGAAATGTTTTTGCTATGGCTCTCCTTGTGCCATGCACAGAGAAATTCCCAGGAAATGTATTTCTTGGTTGGAGGGCATACCCATCTTCCATTTTACTGGAAATAACCAAGCTTCTTAGTGATTGTACCCATTTACCCTCTCACCAGCAGTAGGTAAAAGTTTGTTCCTATACCTCCATGCCATTCCCAACATTCATAATTTTCAGATGGTTTTATTTTTTCCCAATCTAAAGAATATGTAGTGTTATCTCACTGTGGTTCTGTTTTAAGTTTCTCTGATTACTGGTGACTTGTAATGTATTGATATTATATCCAGTAACTCACATATAGTCTTTTTTTTTTTTTAAGATTTATTTATTTCTCTTCCCTCCCCCTCCCCCACCCCAGTTGTCTGTTCTCTGTGTCTATTTGCTGCATCTTGTTTCTTTGTCTGCTTCTGTTGTCAGCGGCATGGGAATCTGTGTTTCTTTTTGTTGCGTCATCTTGTTGTGTCAGCTCTCCATGTGTGCAGCACCATTCCTGGGCAGGCTGCACTTTCTTTTGTGCTGGGCGGCTCTCCATAGGGGCGCACTCCTTGCGCATGGGGCTCCTCTGCGCGGGGACACCCCTGCGTGGCACAGCACTCCTTGCCCGCATCAGCACTGCACATGGGCCAGCTCCACACGGGTCAAGGAGGCCCAGGGTTTGAACCGTGGATCTCCCATGTGGTAGTCAGACATCCTAACCACTGAGCCAAGTCTGCTTCCCCTCTCAGCCCAATTCTTAGTTTTTGGACATAAGGGATTCATTTCTAATGGTTTTTTTTAAAATTTTTTTAAGATTTACTTTTTATTTATTTCTCTCCCCCCAGTTGTCTGCTTTCTGTGTCCACTCACTGTGTGTTCTTCTGTGACCGCTTCTATCCTTATCAGTGGCACCGAGAATCTGTGTTTCTTTTTGTTGCGTCATCTTGTTGTGTCAGCTCTCCGTGTGTGCGGTGCCATTCCTGGGCAGGATGCACTTTTCTTTCACTCTGGGTGGCTTTCCTTACGGGGCGCACTCCTTACACGTGAAGCTCCCCTACAGGGGCAGGGGGGCACCCCTGCATGGCAGGGCACTCCTTGCACGTATCAGCCCTGCGCATGCACCAGCTCCACACGGGTCAAGGAGGCCCGGGGTTTGAACCACAGACCTCCCATGTGGTAGGCGGAAGCCCTATCCATTGGGCCAAGTCCACTTCCCTCATTTCTAGTATTAAACCTATCCATGGAAAGAAGTTCTTCAACTCCAGACACTGCAGAGTGTCAGGCACATTGCAGATATTCAATATATATGTGTTAAATGAATAATGGCCAAATGAAGGCATCTACTTAGGTTTTGAATTGTGCCTTTCTCTTTAATCTAGAAATTCCATATTCAGGTATATAAGCGTAAGGAATTTGATATATGCATTCCCTACTTTCCTATTTTATATATGTAAAATCAGTTAAAAAAATCAATATTGAGAGCAGCCCTAAAAGGAGGGAGGGGGTAGGAAGGGATTATCACACACTGACATTTAGGGGGAGGTGAGAAGGCATTGTTGCTAGGCAACGGGCTTCATTCCTAGCAATTGCTGACCCCAGCTCTATAAAGGTCTCTTGTCCCTCCCTCCTACTTCTCATACCGCCCCTCAGTCTTATCTGATGGAGTCAAGAAAAAAAAAACAAGACTATTGGCAGACTGAAGGTGGACTGAGTCTACCAACAAAATCTCTTGCCTGAGGTAAACCTAGCTTACAGTCTATAAAATGCACATTACAGATTGAAATTTCTTTTTCCCTCTGGAGAGGACACACTGGCATTAAGTTCTGGTTGTGATGTTATGCACATTCTGCATCCATAGACCCAGATTGTTGAGATCTGAAAGGAAACCCAGAGATACAGTGTATTAGTTTAGTTTTCACATAAAGGAAGAAAATATTGATTAATGTAACCTGGCAGCCTAATGCCTCAGTCTCCCACTCCCGGGTTAAGCAGGAACAAAGGAAACCAGCTTAAGCCAGTCCTATAGGCAGTAAAAAAGATGCCCAAGGAGGAGCTAAGTCAATACCAATTCAGCACTAAATTCCATTCCTTATTTGGCAAAGGGGAGCAGGTGAAAACTAAAATGGTTGGAATGTGATGGGGGAAGCGGTTAATCACAGACTTTTGCGTGGGAAAGTTAAATCTTCTCGGATAGGCTGTAACTTCTGAAGTATCCAGTCTATGGAGAAACAGGAAGAGCTTGCGTGCTAGGCTTAGGGGTATAAATTGTGTCATTTTTCTTTGTTCGGGGCACCAGCCACTTTTCTGGTTGTGCGCCCCTTCTTGCAAGATTGAGAATAAATTCTTCTCCACAATCAGGTGAGCCTTATTTTCTTTCAGAAGATTTCTTTCTGACAACAGGGACCATGTTTTTGCAAACAAGTATCCCCTTATGAGGAAATCATGGCAGAATTTTGAATGAGATGGGGGTTCCAGAGTGGGAATGATGGTTCTGCTTTGGTATTTGAAACTATCGGGGAGTAGTCTATTAAAATTTGAGAAGAATGGGCCTGGGAGGCAGCTGAACTGTGTGACGTGGACACGTAGGTTTAAGGATCGCCAGCGTGGGTGTGGTGACTGAAGCCAGCGCAGAGACGAGCTCCGCACAGACGAGGTGTAGTTTGAGAAGAGAAGGTCAGGGGCTCTCCAACTTTGTGGTACTTTAGGATCACTTGGGATTTTTTTAATATTCCAATGTTCAGGGTGAACACTTGGCCATTTAAACTTGGAATCTGGAGACCAACCAAGGCAGTGTTTGTTTTAAATACTCCAGGTGCTCCCAATGAATGGCCACATTTAAGGACAGCTGTAGGACAGTGGCTCTAGAAATTAGGCGTGAATCAGCATCACCTGAGGACTTGTTGAACACTGGTGTCTGGGCGGAAATTTTCCATTAACAAGTCCCCAGGTGCTGCTACTGCTGGGAGCCAGGGTCCGCACTTGGGGAAGCTCTGGTCTAGTCGCTGCTTCTCAGATTTGAATGTGCATCCAAATTGCCTGCGAGGCCTTGTTAAAATGCAGATTTTGAAACAGTAGTGTTACCAGATTTAATCAGGTTCTTTGACTATGCTAGAGAAAGGAATTTCAAGAGCACGGTCCGGGTGAGTTAGGCCAGTTACTCAGGTAGGGCGCAAAGAGAAATGGGAGAAAACAACAGAAAATAACAGAGCAGGGGTCCCAGGTAGTGAGGAAGGGGATGAAGAAGGCTAATTTACAAGCTACAATTCCCCGTTATAGATGATAAATCCCCAGGTTTACCTGCGTGGCCCCGTGGTGAAGGAAAAACGGCGACAGTGGCACACAGAGGGTAGGACTGTTCCGCAGGCAAAAGAGGAGGGCGAGAGAAAGTGCAAGCCTCCGGGTTTGCTTTTAAATTGCTAATTAGTGTACGGCTCTGCTAAAGGAAGGAGAGGGGGCTCCAACTGTTTGCTGATTGGATTGATTACCCCACCCGTCAATGCCGGGCTTTTCCTAGTTCCCAGGAAGAAGTCTTTGTTCTGGATAGCAGAACCCCGGGGGTGGGGGTCCTCCAGCAGCCGTCTTGGGGTTCCAGATGTCCACGTGGACTGTGCCAGGTTCCAGAACTGTCTATGCCCTATCTTACTAGGCTGCTGCAGTAGGTTGTGCTGGGAAGAGAGATTCTGCACTTGGAGCAGGCTCAGGTGACACTAGCTCTCTGGTGATGTTACCGCTGCTGCCCAAGGACTTTCCTCTGCACTCATTCTCTTACACGTTAAAATCTGAGAAGAACGTGACTGGGAGGCAGCTGAACTGTCTGAAGTGGAGACCTGACTTCAGAGGCACCAGCGTGTAGGTGGTGGTCGAAGCCAGGACAGTAGAGGAATTCACCACGGCAGGTTTGTAGTGTGCGAACAAACGGGGCTGGGGACCGAGCTCTGGGATAATCACCTCTAAAGGAAAAGAGGTAGATAGGGGAAGAGGTGTCTGAGAAGGATGCCTGCCAGGAGGAGTCAGTTAGGGGGTGAATGAGGCCAACTGGGGACAGGAGCTATGCAATATTTGAGGAGGATGTGGGAAAGGGTCACATGCCAAAGAGGACTCAGGAAAGAACAGCAGAGCGTGTGCCCCGGATTTAGCACAACTGACCACTGGCAACTGAGGCAGGTTACTGTTAGATCCCGGTTCAGTGAGGCTGGGAGACAGAGCAAAGTTCAGGCAGAGAAAGTTTATTAGATCGCTGGTGCGGAGGGGGGACTGAAGTGAAACTTCAGCCTGCTTGACGGACTTGGGTTTGCTCTTAAATAGCTTAGGGGCGGGATATTAGTGAGAACAGTGGGAAAAGTACTGATTTTACTCTCCTGGGAGCAGGTCTTGGGGAGGATGAGGTGTACGTGTTGGAATGCACGTTCTGTCTTTCAGGGACAGAGGGTGGGGGTTTGGGCCATCTGGTCTCCGGGCAGAGGAGACTTGTTGGCGCCAGCTGGGGATTGCCAGCTGGGGGGCCGAGGGCGGGTCGTTTTGCCAAATGGGGCTAACAGTCAGTACATGGTAACTGAGAAGACGGACCACAAGGCGGCCGGGACCACATGGCCAGCAGACAACACGGCTGCAAGACCTCTTTGGGACCTTGAGTTTAACCTTGAGGTTCCAGTTTCTCTTTCCAGGACCTCTGCTTGGCCCCAGGTATTCCAAACTGACCTCACCATTGACCCCCACTCTAGGTGGGGTAACCAGTAGCTGCTGGGGCCCATCCCTTATCATTAGGAAGGGAGAGGAATAATTAACAACTTCAAAGGTAACCACACAGGCAGAGCTCACTCTCTTGCCTGAGAAGCCTGAACCCAATCCTGGTGTTTATTTCCAGCTTTCTCTCCCATTTCTCAGCAAGCTCTATTATTTCCCCCATTTCCCAATAAATTCTTTTTACTGCTCTAACTAAACTAAAGCGTTCTTAAATTCATTTATGCAATGTAGCCAAGAACCTCAGGGAATCCAACACTTCCTGGCCTTCAGTGAGTTTATGAGTCCGCGATGACACAAGAACTTCATTAAAGGACCAGTCTGAGGTTTACTAAATAAGACACTGAGTTTGGATGATGTTTCTGCCCCTTGGGCTCCTTCTGTCTTTGACTCCCTGGGCATCAGGTCTCGCCCTGGCAGCTCATCCGACTGTCTACAACCTCACATGTTATCTGAGCCCTTCTCTGCAAGGATGAGAGAGGACTGGACTGAGAGGCCCATCCTATAATACCCCACCCTCTCTGCAGGAACACAATCCCACCCCCATTCCAAACTTCAGTGATCCCTCTTGAATGTGAAACTTGACTTCTCTGGAAGTCCAGGAGCAAATGAGATAAGCCTCCTACAGTCCTTTGATTCTGAGAAGATGTTCAAGAGACCCTCCTGATTTCTCCAAAAGATGCATGGTTGCTAGGAAACCAACAATAGGTGTTAACCACATCTAGCATGAAAACGTTCCCAGCCAAAAGCACTTTAATTATATTCAGGTGAATTTTTACTGCTGTTCCATTATCACCTTTCAAAAACTCAACTGGCTAATATTTTTTGAGCTTTTTACCCACATCAAATTTGCAAAGCTCAGACCTGATCTTGCGACTCCTCAGCTCCAAGGTCTTCTGTACTCCACCCCCTAAGAAAAAACAAACCACAAAACAAAGTCCAAAAATCTAACCTAGAAAGCCAGCCTCATATTGCAACACTCCCTACTCTCCTCTTACGTGCCTGCTGCTCACTGTTCCCACTTCACACCCTTGGGCCTTCCTGAAACCCCACCCTGCTCTTGCCTGGACTATGCTTTGCCATTCTTCAGAGTCCAGCTAGAAAGATAATATTAATTCCAGGCATAATTAATTGCTTATTCCTGTTCATTGGTGATTTGAGATTTTATAGCAACTATGTACTGAATACTTCTTTTTCTCTTTCTTTCTTTACAGGGCACCATGGATATCTGTTTTATGCCTGCTTCTATAATATGGATTTTCTATTGGAGACAAAATGAGAGCAGCTGGTAATTCTTTCATTTTACAAATTACAGTCCTGAATTAATAAATACAGAGTTGAGAATTAAAAAAATTTTTAAAGCAGCCTGTAATTTTCCCAGAGTGGTTTTTAAAAAATTATGTATGCTCTGTTACCCAATCATACTTAACATAGCAGTGGGAGCTATCTTCCTGTATCCAGGCTTTGTTCAAGTTTTATTAAATTAGCATGCTCCCAGAAGGCTTTCTACTCTAGAGCACAATCATTGTTTGAAGTTCCTGGGCCTCAAAAAGGTCATTCCTAAGGAAATAAATGGCTGCTCCACATGATGCAAAAACAGCCCACTGACTATCCATGAAACCTGGACTTTAAGATAGCAAACTTCTGTTTTCCTTTTGACACAAGCTTAAAATTCTCTTTAAATCCCCTTAAAATTCTCTTTAAATCCCCGTGCTTTTAATTGGCCCCAGGTTACCGAGTCTCTGAATTGTACCATTGCCATTGTGATGCAGTTTTGATGAGGCATCAGATCTTTGAAACGTCTTCATTTTGCCTCCCTCTTGTCTGTTCTTTGAACTGGATTGCGTACCCCAGCACGACGCTAAGTTATAACCAGTTGTGTACTCAAAGTCCGGTCAGAAAAGCAGAAACCAACTCGGGTATTTCAGAGGGAATTTAATATAGGGGATTCATTATACAGAGGATGAGAGAGTGGAGAAACCAAACAGGAGAGGGCACAGAAAGTAGCAAACAAAGAGAAGCTACCAAGGCTCAAAGGGCAAAGGGAAGAGAAGGTGTTAATGGAGAAAAAGTTGTTACCAGAGACATCACCAAGGTAGAAAGAGAGGGAGAAAAATACCATGCAGTCTCGCTCTCCACCCCACCCCAGTTGCCAATCTTCCAGTAACTGCTATTGGCCAAACCTCCATGGAACTGAGGGCAAGGCAACCTGAGAAGTGTAGTTCCCTGAGATAGCCAATGAGCAGGTATGACAGGGACACAGGGCAATCGATCCCTTTGGGCCCTGGAGATGAAGCTAGTTTGCATCATTCTCTAATCTAGATGTCATCGCAGACCTCCTCATAATCTCACTGAGAACATACCCTAGCTAATAACACTCTGAAAGATAGCTCTCTTCACCTTGAGGGTTGGCCAACTTTGGGGAAATAACCCACCTAATTAAGTGTTAAAAATGATTTTGTAAGGGAGAAATTAATACCTCTATATTATGACCATGTCCCATATTTAATTTCAAGTAGGTTTCAGGTTTTTGTCTCCAATTAAAGAATGTCTTTCTTTTCACCATTTAATGTTCGAATACTTCCTCATTTTAAAAATATGTCTTAGCCCTTTTTCTGCCACATCTACTCCCTAGGGTTTTTCTTGGTTTGGCTCTATATTTAGCAGCTACTTCAAGTAGCAGCTTGGGAGCTTTAGGCAAATTTAAATAATCACCTTTAAATCAGAAGGAACCTCTTAGGACTGCTTTGCTAAGCTGAGCCCAGTGGTCTGAAAATCGTTTCCCCAAAACATTTAACATGTACTCCTGAGAAATTGTGTACACACATGAGAATATCTGACTAGTGCCATAGAAACTCGCTAAAAAAGCAGCCAGAATAAGGGAAAGCAACTGGAAAAGCCATGTTTCTATTTACAGTTAGGAATCTTAAAATCATATATTTATTTTTGAAAGCTATATTCTTCAGAAATCCTTGTCTGTATCTCAGCCATAATGTACAACTCCTTTACTATTTTATATTCATATTTTTATTTATAAAAGCAATAAATGCTCATTACAGAATATTTATAAAATAAGGAAAATTACAATGATAACTTAAAAAATCATAACTCCAATATCCAAAGATAACCTCTGTTAACATCTCATTTGATACCTTTTGTGTTTGTGTTTGTATGTGTGTATAAAACAATCTTGTGGTCACACAAGTTTTATTCACCAGTTTTATTGATACATGTTAATAAAGTACAGTCAGTGGTATTTGGTATAATCACATAGTTGTGCATTCATCACTTCAATCATTATAGCATTTGCATTATTCCAGTAATAATAATAATAATAAAACAAAAAACAGACCAAAAAAAGCTCTAAATCTTGATAATCATCTCTCAATCTCTCTATTTTTCCCCTACCCTACACAGCTGCTAGTCTGTTTCCTTCTTTCTAATTTATTTGTACTTACATTTTGTATAAATGGAGTCAAACAATTTGTTGTAACTTTTGTCTAGTTTCTTTTGCTTAGTATATTTCATTTTTTTAATGCTTAATGGAAAATGATTAATATATGACTATATTACTATCCATATTTTGCTTTGGTTATGTTTTTACCTGATATTAACATCTTGCAACATTAACATACATTTGTTTCAAAGAAAAACAGTCTTATATATGCAATATTACCCACATTCATATTTCACATGAGGTTTCACTCTGCTATACAGTCCCATGTTAAATTTTTTAGCATTCCTTCTAGTAATATATATGACCGTAGACTTTCTCTTTCAACCACTGTCATTCCCATTTAACAGCACTGCTAGTTACAAACATTATGATGTGCTTTCACCATTTCTACTCATTTCCAAAGGTTTTCAAACAACCTTTATACCAATTCTGCACTGACTAACCCTCACCTTTCCATTTTCTAACCTCAGTCTGTTTTCTGGTGACCTATAATCTAGTTATTAACTCCTTGAGTTTACATGATATACCTAGTTTATAAAGTGCAGTCATATAGTATTTGTCCTTTCATGTCTGGCTTGCTTCATATACATAATATCCTCCAGGTTCATCCGTGTTGTCATGTGATTCATGACTTCAGCTGCATAATATTCCATTGTATGTATATGCCACAGTTTGTTTATCTGTTCATCAGTTGATGGACACCTGGGTTGTTTACATCTTCTGGCAATCATGAATAATGCTGCTATAAACATCGGTATGCTGATGTCTGTTCGTGTCACTGCTCTCAGTTCTTCTGGGAATATACCTAATAGTGGTATTGCCGGGTCACGTGTGGCAAATTTGTATTCACCTTCCTTAGGATCTGCCAAATAGTGCTCCATAGTGGCTGTACCATTCTACATTCCCACCAACAGTGAATAAGTGTTCCTATCCACATCCTCTCCAACACTTGTACTTTTCTGTCTTTTTAATAGTGGCCATTGTAATAGGTGTGAAATGATAGCTCATAGTTTTGATTTGCATTTCCCCAAATGCTGGTGATGTTGAACATTTTTTTTCATGTGTTTTATCGCCATTTGTATTTCTTCTTTTGACAAATGTCTATTCAAGTCTTTTGCCCATCTTTTAATAGGGTTATTTTTCTTTTTATTGCTGAGTTATAGCATCTCTTTATATGTCAGGGATATTAAACCCTTATCAGATATGTAATTTCCAAATATTTTCTGCCTTTGAGTCAACTGCCTTTTCACCCTTTTGAAAAAAGTACTTTGAGATGCAGTATTAGTTAGCCAAAGGGGTGCTAATGCAAAATACCAGAAATCTGTTGACTTTTATAAAGGGTATTTATTTGGGTTCAGAGCTTACAGCTACCAAGCCAAAAGCATAAGTTACTTCCCTCACCAAAGTCTATTTTCACATGTTGGAGCAAGATGGCTCCTGACATCTGCCAGGATTCAGGCTTCCTGGTTTCCTCTGGGCGCAGGTCCTCTTTTTTTCCGCCACAAGGTCAGCTGTAGACTATCAGGTGAATGGCACTGTCTCTCTCCCCGGGGTTTCTGCTGTGTCTAAGGAGCCATCTCTATTCCTCTGTGTTCTCCTGGCTCAGGTCCTCTCTTCCCAGGGCTTGCTGCTCTTTCCTCTGTGTGCTTACTCCCTGGAGCTCCAGCTTAAGACTTCAGCATCAAACTCCAACATCGAAACTCCATCATCAAAATCTCCAACTCTGACCTTTGCCATGTCTTTTATGTGTGAGTCCCCAGCCACCAAGAGGTGGGGACTCAACACTCTACTGTTGTGGCCCAATCAAAACCCTAATAATAATTTAATCACACCAGGTACAAATATGTTTATATTTACAAACATAATCTACTATGTATTTTTGGAATTCATAACTATATCAAACTGCTACACTCTACCCTTTGAATTCCAAAAAGACATTACAATATTCAAAAACCTTAAATCAGTAACAATGCAAGTATTAAATCATATTACAGTTAATTGAAAGAAATACAGTTTGTCTTGGGGCAAAATCCCATATGCTACAGACCTCTGAAACTTATAAAAAAATGTGTCTGTTTCCAATATACAAATGGACAAAGGAAAAAAATTTTCATTACAATAAGGAGAAATTAGGAGGGAAACATGAGTCACTGGGTCTTCTACATTTCACTAAACCTTCAGGACATGCTTCATTAGATGTCAAAGTCTGAGAGTCATTCTTAAGATGATGGTTCCTTCTCCTTGGTGAACCCACACTTTCCATAGGCTTGCCCAAAGGCCATTTTCTTGGTTCCATCCATCAAGCATCTGGGTGTCCACCAAGTTCCAGGCCTCACCCTCCAAGAGTGTTGTGATGGTTGACACATATTACCCAATCTTTGGGTTAGAAACTTAACCCCCTAGAACAGTGGTGTGAAGACAACATTCCTCCTAACCTTTGGCATACAGACTCAACCCTCTCAGAGCAAGGAGTTGACCTCCTGGCCTTCCCTAATCCTTGGGGGACAGATCCACCCCTCTCAGACTAGCACCTCTCAGACTTAACCCCGTAATCCTTCGGGAATGTGCTCCACCCTCTCTGTACCCTGGGGCAGCAAAACTTTCCCAGAACATCAGGTAGGAACACCCACCCTCTTCAACTGCTGAGACAAATTCACACTCTCTGTACACATGGGTGGGGTTCCTCTCTTGGCCCAAGGTGATGTCTTAATTCCAGATCTCAGAGAAGCAAATGTGGCTCAACTGATAGAACATCCGCCTACCATACAGGAGGTCCAGGGTTTGATACCCAATGCCTCCTGGCTCATGTGGTGAGCGGGCCCATGTACAGTGCTGCTGTGCGCAAGGAGTGCCATGCCATGCAGGGGTGACCCCTGCATAGGGGTGCCCCCTGAGCAAGAAGTGTGCCCTGCAAAGAGAGCCGCCCCGTGCGAAAAAAGAGCAGCCTGCCCAGAAGTGGCGCTGCACACACAGAGCTGATGCAGCAAGATGATGCAACAAAAAGAGAGATTCCCAGTGCCACCTGAGAAGAATGCAAGAGGACCCAGAAGAACACACACAGAGCAGACAATTTGGGGGGGGGGAGAGTTAGGGGGGAGGGAAATTAATAAAAATAAATCTTAAAAAAAAAATTCCAGATCTCAGCTTCCATGGTTTTCCTCTTAAAGCAGTTTCTCCTCAATCTCTCCTCTCCATGTCCCTGACAATGGTTTTGTTCATACAGCTCTCTCAAAAAGCTTGTTGGTTTGGCTTGCAGGAAGCAGGGGTCCAAGCCATCAGACAGTAAGACTTTCCACAAGTCTTTTGAGATAACTGCATCTTCATTCCTGATTTACAAGTTCCAAGTTAGTTAAGCCCTCCAAAGGGGCACTTTCATCTGGGAGCCTGATTTCCAGAGGCTTGGAATTTCCAGAATCACTTTCTGTTTTCTTTGTGCCTGACAGTTTAGTCCTCAGTATATCTCTCCATCTAGCATTTTGCTATAAGCTGCAAGCAGAAGCCAAGTCACATACTCCAGGTTTACTTTATAAATTTCTTCAGCTAAATGTCCAAGATTGCCATTTCAAATTCTTCCTTCCATAAAATATTGGGAGTTAATCTTGTTAAGTTCTCTGCAGCTTTAAAACACGATCGTCTTTCCTCCACTTTCCAACAATTGTTTCATCATTTACTTCTAAGGCATCATCAACCATCTCTTCAAAGTGACCTAGGCCTCTTCCATTAAGCATTTCACAATTCTTCCGAAAAATACCCCTTACTCATTTATAAAACCATTCCAGCATTTTGCTAATTGCAAAAGCACTTCCCCATTCCTCGGTACCAAATTCTGTATTAGTCAGCCAAAGGGGTGCTGGTGCAAAATACCAGAAATCTGTTGACTTTTATAAAGGGTATTTCTTTGGGGTAGGAGCTTACAGCTATCAGGCCATAAAGCATAAGTTACTTCCCTCACCAGTCATTAGCCATGTGGTGAAGAAAGATGGCTGCCAACATCTGCCAGAGTTGAGGCTTCCTGGGTTCTTCTGAGCTCAGCTCCTCTCTTTTCTCCATAAGATCAGCTGTAGACTATTACACGAACGGCTCTGTGTCTCTCCCAGGGATTTCTGCTGTGGCTAAGGAGCGGTCTCTATTCCTCTGTGTTCTTCCCCTGGCTCAGGTCCTCTTCCCAGGGCTTGCTTCTCTTTCCGCTGTGTGCTTACTTCCTGGGGCTCCAGCTTAAGACTTCAGCATCAAACTCCAACATTAAAACCCCAACAACAACAATCTCCAACTCTGTCCTTTGCCATGTCTTTTATTTGTGAGTCCCTACCAACCAAGGGGCAGGGACTCAACACGCTACTGATGTGGCCCAATCAAAGCCCTAATCATAATTTAATCACACCCAGGTAAAGAACAATTTACAAGCATAATCCAAGATGTATTTTTGGAATTCTTAACGATATCAAACTGCTACAGGTGCAAAAGTTTAATTTTGAGGAGGTCTCATTTATCTATTTTTTCTTTTGTTGCTCCTGCTTTGGTTGTAATGTCCAAGAAACAACCACATACCACTAGATATTTAATATGTTTCCCTACATTTTCTTCTAGTAGTTTGCTGGTCCTGGCTTTTATATTTAAGTCTTTGATCCATTTTTAGTTGATTCTTATATAGGGAGTGAGAAAAGGGTTATGGTAGTTTGAGATTATTTTATGAATCCCAAAAAGAAAAAAATTACATTTGTAAACCTATCTCTTCTTCTGGGTGTGATACTTCATTAAACTCAGCTGAGAAGCCTTTGATTAGATTACTTGATAAGGTTGTTATTGGGCTTTTCACTGGACTACATCAGTTAGATGTGACTGGGGCTGAGTCTTTGCCCTCTTGCTGCGGTTGATATTAATAGATAGACAGAAGAAAAGGGAGCCAGCATATTCGATTCTGCAGTGTGAGAGAGAGGACTGCAGGAATGCAGAAGCCCCCAAGAAACTCAAAGACGGTGGGCCCGCAGAGGAGCTCAAGAGGAGATGAACCCTGCTATATGTCTGGTTGCCCTCAGCTGAGCTCAAACCTCAGCAGAGATCGGTGGCCATGTTGCTTCAACATGTGGCAGCGACTTTGGGAAGAAAGTACCTCTGCTGGTGCCTTGCTTTGGACTCTTCAAGGTCTTGGAATTATAAGTTTTACTGGAAAAAAAAAATCTCCTTTATAAAAGCGAACCCACTTCTACTATTTTTCATCAGCAGCCTATGGCAAATGACAGCAGGGGTCCTCTTTCATTCTTTTAGTTATGGATATCCAGTTTTGCCCGCACCATTTGTTGAATAGACTGTTTTGTCCCAGTGATGCTGACTTGGTAGGTTTGTGAAAAACCACCTGGCCATAGAGGTCTATTTCTAGACTCTCACTTCTGTTCTATCTGTCTTATCTTTATATCAATACCATACTGGACTGACCATTGTAGCTTTGTAATGCGTTTACAGGTCAGGCAGTGAGAGTCCTCCCACATTGCTCTTCTATTTTAGGATGTTTTTGGCTATTTAGGTGCCCTTTCCCTTCCAAATAAATTTGATAATTGCCTTTTCAGTTTCTGTAAAGTAGGCTATTGGCATTTTGATTGGTATTGCTTTGAATCTATAAATCAGTTTGATTTGGATTGACATCTTCACAATATTTTGTCTTCCAATCCATGAACGCATAATGCCTTTCCATTTGTTTAGGTCATCTTTGCTTTCTTTTAGCAGTGTTTTATAGTGAATTTAGGTCCTGTACAACTTTGGTTAAATTGATTCTCATGTGTCTGAGTCTTTTTGTTGCTATTATAAATGGAATTAATTTTTTTCAGATTTCCTCCTCAGATTGTTAATACTAGTATATAGAAAAACTACTTATTTTTGCCTGTTGATATCCTGCCACTTTGCTGATCTCGTTTATTAGCTTAAGTAGCTTTGTCATAGACATTTCAGAATTTTCTAAATATAGAGTCATGTCATCTGCTAATAGTGAGCTTTACTTCCTCTTTTCCTATTTGGATAACTTTTTTTCTCATCTAATGGTTCTAGCTAGAACTTCTAGTACAATGTTGCATAACAGTGGTAACCATGAGCATCCTTATCTTGTTCCTGACCTTAAAGGGAAAGCTTTCGACCTTTCCCAATTGAGTATGATGTTGGCTGTGGGTTTTTCATATATGCTCTTTATCACACTGAGGAACATTCCTTCTATTTCTATCTTTTAAAGTTTTTCTTTTTTCAAGAAAGAATGCTGGATTTTGTCAAATGCCTTTTGCTGTATCGATTGAGATGATCCTATGTTTCTTTCCTTCAATTTTTAAATGTGGTATATTATATTTATTGCGTTTCTTGTGTTGACCATCCTTGCATACCAGGAATAAATCCCACTTGGTCATGATGTATAAGTCTTTTGATATGCTGTTGGATTCTCTTTGCAAGTATTTTGTTGAGAATTTTTACATCTATGTTCATTAGAGAGATTGGTCTGTAATTTTCTTTTCTTGTTGTACCTCTATCTGGCTTTTGTATTAGGGTGATTTTGGCTTCATAAAATGTACTGGGTAATTTTCCCTTTCCAATGTTTTGGAAGAGTTTAAGCAGGATTGGTGTTAATTTTTCTCAAAGTGCTTGGTAGAATTCACCTATAAAGCCAACTGGTACTGGACTTTTCCTTGTTCAGAGATTTTTGATGACTGAGTCTCTCTCTTTGAATGTAATTGGCTTGTTGATTTCTTATATTTCTTGTAGAGTCAATGTAATGCATTTCTAGGAATTTGTCAATTTCATCTGGGTTATCTCATTTGTTGGCATACAGTCTCTCTTAATATCTTCTTATGATCATTTTTATTTCTGTGGGGTCAACCATGACATCCTCCTTTCATTTTCTGATTTTTAAAAATTTTCATCTTCTCTCTTCTTTTTCTTTGGTAGTCTAGCTAGGGATTTGTCAATTTTATTGATCTCAAAGAACCGGCTTTCAGTTTTGCTGATTTTCTCTCTCTTTTTTTTTTTTTTTTTTTTGTTCTCAATTCCATTTATTTCTGTTCTAATCTTTATTATTTCTTTCTTTCTGCTTGCTTTGGGATTGGTTTGATTTTCTTTTTCTAGTTCCTCCAGTTGTTCAGTTAGATCTTTGATTTTAGATCTTTCTTTTTTTTTTTAATATAGGTGTTTAGAACTATAAATTTCCCTCTCAGTATTGTCTTTGCTGTATCCCATAAGTTTTGATAAGTTCTGTTCTCATTTTTATTTGTTTTAATATATTTACTAATTTCTCTTACAATTTCTTCTTTGACCCACTGATGGTTTAGGAGTGGGTTGTTAGGCTCCACACATTTGCACATTTCCCCTTTCCCATCTATTATCGATTTCCAGCTTCATTTCTTTATGATCTAAGAATATGATTTGTATAATTTCAATCGTTTTATATTTATTGAGACATGCTTTGTGACCCATCACATGGTCTATCTTGGAGAAAGTCCAGAAGCACTTGAGAAAAATGTATAATCCACTGGTTAGGGATGCAATGTTATGTATTGCTCAGGTTCTATGATTCCTTGTTGATCTTCTGTCTAGTTGTTCCATCTAATGATGTGAGTGGTGTGTTGAAGTCTGCAACTATTATTGTAGAGATGTCTATTTCTCCCTTCAGTATTGCCAGAGTTTGCCTCATGTATTTTTGGGCATCCTGGTTTGATGCATAGATATTTATGACTGTTACTTCTTCCTGGTGGATTGACCTTTTTATTAATATATAATGACCTTCTGCATCTCTTATATATATTTTTCCATTTAAAGTCTGCTTTGTCTGATATTAGTATAGCCACCCCTGCTCTTTTTTGGTTGCTGTTTGCATGGAATATCTTTTTCCAGCCTTTCACTTTCAGCCAGTTTGTATCTGTGGATCTAAGGTGAGTCTCTTGTAGACAGCATATGGATGGCTCATGTTTTTTACCCATTCTGTCAGTCTATATTTTTATTGGGGAGTTTAATCCATTCACATTTAGTGATATTACTGTAAATGCATTATTTACTTCCACCATGTTATTCTTTGGCTTTCATACATCATATCTTATTTTCATCTGGCTTTTTACTCATTTGGTTATCCTTTCTGATAGTCTTCCCTTCTACACTCTCCTCCAAGCCTCTCTCTCCTGTCTCTTTCTTTTGGGCTGTAATGCTCCTTTTATGTTTCCTGCAAAGCCAGATTTTTTTTTAAATGAATTCTCTTAGTTAATGTTTATTTTTCAGTATTTTAAACTCCCCTTCATATTTAAAGGACAATTTTGCTGGATAAAGAATTCTTTGCTGGCAAATTTTTCTTCCAGTGTCCTAATTATATCATACCACTGTCTTCTTGCCACCATGGTTTCTGATGAGAAATCTTACTGGGTATCCCTTGTATGTGATGGTTTGCTTCTCCCTTACTGCACTCAGAATTTTCTCCTTATCTTTGGCATTTAACATTCTGGGTAATTGTTTCTTAGACTAGGTCTGTTTGGATTTATTCCGATTGGTGTGTGCTGTGCTTCTTGAATATGTAAATTCATTTCTTTCATGAGAGATGGAAAATTTTTAGCCACTATTTCCCCAATCCTCTTTTTGACTCTTTTCCCTTCTCTTCTCCTTCTGGAACTCCCATGACACATAGGATATTGCATTTCATGTTATCATTCAATTCCCTGAGCCCCTGCTCAATTTTTTCCATTCTTTTCCCTCTCTTTTTTTCTCTTGTCTTAAATTTCAGCTGCTCAGTCTTCTGCATCACTTGTTCTTTCTTCTATCATTTTGAGTCAGCTATTGGATGTCTCTAATGTTTTTTATCACACCTATTGTGTCTTTCATTCCCATACGCTCTGTTATTTTTCTATTCAGGATTTCAAATTCTTCTTTTTGCTTGCCCAGTGTCCTCTTGATGTCCTTTATCTCTCTCT
Source organism: Dasypus novemcinctus (assembly GCF_030445035.2). NCBI lineage: Eukaryota > Metazoa > Chordata > Mammalia > Cingulata > Dasypodidae > Dasypus > Dasypus novemcinctus. The sequence continues at coordinate 38,629,222 of NC_080688.1, forward strand.
CTCTCTTTTCTTTTTTGATTAAGTGTTCTTTATTTGATCTTTTGTGTGCACAACACTATAAGAGTTGCCCACCCAGCCCCTTCCTCACCCCTAGTTAAAGTAGCCAGGGAGTATCATTTGGAAAGAGTGAAGGGAGCAGGAAGGGCAATCAGTAAGCCACCTTCTAATTAACCCTCTTTCTAGAACCATTCTCTATAGGTCCCACTATAGTTGCGAGCCCTATGGAGACAAAGAGGGATGAAGGAAGGACAGACCCAGGAGGGAGTCCCCAATCACTGCCCAGCTAGTGATGCACACCTTCCCCATACCCAGTGTATGGAAGGCATGGGCCAACTGCATGGCCTGGAAGCCCCACTTGCCCATCTGACAGAAGAAAACGGGGTTCTCATCTTCTAGCTTTGGATTCTCAACTGAGTACAAAGCCTGGAAAGCAGCTGGCTCCATCTGCAGGGCACTTTCCAGCTCAGACACTGGGAGGAGGAGTTGAGAAGATAGGATGGAAAGCCAGCAGCTAGCAATCTTGGATTCAGGGGCTGTGCCAGGAACAGATGGGCCCTCATTGTCAAATAAATCTCAAGGGGACCCCAAAACACAAAGAGAAGCCCATCAACATGTGGTATCCCACCCCCACCCCCCAGCTTCAAGGACAAGATAGGGCCTACCAGTACCAGGAAGTCAGCTGAATAACCTTTGAATGCGGGCCACTTCCCGAGTCATAAAGGGGGTGAGGAGGAGGAGTGGGCAGACTCAGTCATCCAGCCTCAGGGAAGTCAAGGATAGAGAAGCTGGTCTGCCCCTCTCCTCACTGCCTGTTATCCCGTCAAACTGGAAGGGCCAGTTATCCTGCCAGAATCCACCTCTGATCAGTCCATTTCTAGGGAAGCTTAGGGGTGGCTTAAGGGAATGCAGGATCCCAGTAACCAGTACTTTCCCCATGCCATCCTACGTAAGGTCCCCTGGCTAAGACCCTTGCTGACATCTCTACTCTAGCACCGGGGTGTCCCCTCTCATCCCCATACCTGGGATGTTGACTGTCCCTGGGATGGTCCCAGCTGCTGCCTTCTCCTGAGATCACACATCGATGAGCCGGGCCTGGCCCAAGGCAGGAGCGGATGGAGTTCAAGGAGTGAGACCATGGATGCTGAGGAAGGGGGCACAAAAGCCTTCAGTGGCAATGGAAACAGCATCTCCTTTATTTCTTTACCTGTATTATCTTTCAACTCATAGATTTGATTTAGAAGATTTGTATGAACCTTAGTGATTAGTTATCTCAAATACTGTGTCTCATCTGGGCCTTTTATATATTCCTTTGCTTGGGCCATTTTTTCTATTTTCTTAGATTGGCTTGTAATTTTTTGCTGATGTCTAGGCATCTGATGAGGGTGGTAAATTTCCTTAGATGCTCAATTTCTCTCTTTTGTAGGGATTTAGTGGTGAGAAACTGTGTGTTACTGCTGTCCTTCGATTCTTGGTTCAACCTGTTCTGGGTCTTTGGGATTATCTCTGTTCAGTTGCTCAAATCCAGGCCATGGACCCAGTAATGACTTCCAGGGGCCTTGGGGAGGAAGAAAGAGGCCAGAAAAGCCCTCTTATTTATTTACTTTCAATTTCCTCACATGCAATTCCTTAGTCTGCCAGAAGATGGCACTCTTTGGCCTGATCTGAATGCATTCACTGCAACTCCCACCTGGAAAAATGTGACAGAGGATCCTGCCTCAGGGCTATGCAGAGCCTTTGAAATTAAACTTTCTCAGAGGCTATTCTCCAACCTTTGCTGGCAGTCCCCTCCCTTTTCCCAGGTAGGAAATAGTTCCATTTGCCTCTGTGTCCTCAACAACTGATCCCTATCAGTAATGAGCGTGTTAGTGAGAATTGGATCTTATTTCATTCCCTGCCAACTCCCAGGCAAACAATGGTGCAGCCCAACCCAACTTGGATGGACTCGTGGACACAGCAGACCAAGGACAAGCTTAGGCTGTGTCCTTCTCCCTCCTGCTGGAAGTCCCCATATATAGTTTCATATACTGAATTTTTTCATTTACCATTTTATTTTGAGGATTCCCCCATATTAAAATTTTGCCCTTTAAAAAAATTTCACTGGTTCATAATATTCCATTTTATTGCTGTACTATAAAATTATTTCCCTTTTATCAGACAATTAGGAACCACACTACTACTTACGCTTTCACAAGCCAATATGAAAAGACTGGGTTTTAGTTTTTAATAAAGATGTAATATCATCATGAAAGAAACTGGTATTGCCTCTTCTAGGCCTCTGTCTTTCTTAGTTATCTTTGGTTTGACCTTGACTTCACATGAAGTCATTTCCTTTTGTTACATTAAATAATAAGTATGAACATAGGCCACCACCTAGAGGAACCCTGACTAAAGGGGTGGCAATGGATGGTTATTAAAATGATCATTTAGAAGAAGATAAGTCTATTCGTTATAAATTTCAGGTCACTGCTACCCTCATAGCTTTAAAGAAGAAGTGATGGATTATGCAAGCTAGGGGAGGCCATGGTTAGTGCCTGTTTGGTTTATTTGGGGTACCCATTAGTTTCCTTTTGTACTTTTCTAGTAGGCATTAATGACTTGGAGTGGGGCTGGATCAGAGTAGTCTTTGCAACATTAAAAACTGCCTTATCCAATGCATTTATACTATTGCTATAATTATATTATACTGTAGTATATTTACAGTTTTAATAGACTTTATGTAAGTTTTATATTTATAGAAAAATTGTACAGAAAGTACACTGAGTTCCCATATATACCCTTGCCCTGCAAGTATTTTTATAATATACTATATTTGTGCTCCATTATATTTTATTATATTGTATAGTATTGAAGGCATTTATACTATATACTCTACCATATACTATACGCTGTATTTCAGTAATTTTCAACCTTTTTGGTCTTGTGACTCTATGGGAGTTTTATCTATCAGTATTTAATGTGTTAGAAATTAAGCTAAAATTCTTAAAAGTATATTTATTGGTTCATTTGAAATTAGGCTGAATTCTTTATGCATCATCTCACTTAACCTTCATAAGAATCTTTCACTGTTTTTGTTATAAATATTCTTTTCCTTGCCTTTCTACCCTACACTATCTCTATTGCCTTATGTACTCTTTTCTTCCTAAATAACATGAAAATTGTTCCAGGTCTTGTTGTGATGAGCAATAGTGTAATGACGTCAATATTATACTATAATATAGAGTAATATAAAAATGATAGTATAGTATAAATATAGTAGTAGCAATGGCTTTTAAATTGTGTTCCTAGGACCTGTGAGGGTATTCTAGAGCTTTCGGGGGTTCCGTGGGGTCAAAACTATTTTAATAATAAAATTCATTCTCTTATTTTAGCAGTCATCCCTTGCTTTATTCAACATATTTCCTCTCCTTCACAGATGCTATATTTTAGCAGCAGCATCAACCTTATCCTCATTTATTAAGACTTTCACATGCATTTGCTCTTTTAGTTACTGTAATGACTCTGAAACATAGACAAGGATGAGGATTTTTATTCCATCACCAGCATTCCCTTTAATAAAACATGGAAGGTTGTAGAACATAAAAGGGGAGAGAAAGGGTATGAAATATGACTAGTTACCACCACAAAAGAAGTCCTCTGCACATGTCTATCCCCGGGCATCGGGAAGGGCAAGTGGGGTGGCGGCAGACAGGGTCTAACCCTATTCGTAGAGAAGATAGCAGCATCAAGGCCAGTAGAGAAGGTCGACCTTGAGCCCAGTAGAGAAGGAGCCCTTGAGGAAGATGTGTGGGTTGTGGTGCTGTTCTCACCACGGGCCCTGTACTCCACCCGTATGGAGCTGCTGAGGGCTGGGCCAGGGCCATGGTGTGGATACGGCCACCCTCCTTGCACGTGGGTGGAACTTCCTACTGGCAGAACTCACCCACCCCCAATGAAGAGCTGGTAGAACTTGCTCCCACACCACAGGGAGACTGTCAGGTAGTCCCAGGCACCCTGGTCCTTGAAGGAGGGCAGCAGGTGGGCTGCCAAGGTCTGCTTCTCCACCTGTGCCATCAGGTCCATGAACGTGTTGTGGAAACCCTCAATTGTGAATTCGGTGACTCGACAGAAGCATACTGGTATTCCAGGTGTAGGAGACTTTTTGTGGAGGTCGTTGATCTTCTATTGGTAGGTGTTGCCATCCTCAGCATACTCTTTGTACAGAACTGAGAGCTCCAGCCACTCTGAGGCCAGAAAGTTCTGCACAGCAATCTCTTGCTGAAGGTGTTCCTGCCGAGCCATGAGGGCTTCATCATAAGCTGGACAGTTAATGCCCTCAGAGTCACTGCCCAGTGGCTCCTGCGTCAGCTGCAGCGGCTCCTCCACTGCCGTCTTTAACCAGTGCCACACTGAGGATGGTTTTGTTTTCTAAATTTATTTTTGATGAGAGAAGTTGTAGGTTTATAGAAAAATTATACAGAGAAGACATAGTTCCCGTATCTCCCCCTCACACATGCAGTTTTCCCTATTGTTAACACTTTGCAATAGTATGGTACCTTTGTTCCAATTGTTGAAACAATATTATTATAATTATATTATTAACTATATCCCATAGTTTACATTAGGGTTCACTGTGTTGTACAATTCTATGGTTTTATTTAATGTATTCTGGTAACATATATGCAACCTAAAAGTCCCCCCTTTTAACCACATTCAAATATGTACTTCAATGATGTTCATTACATTCATGATGTTGTGCTCCTGTCACCATCATCCATTATCAAATCTTTTCTGTCATCCCAAACAGAAATTCTGCACCAATAAGCAGTAGCTTCCCATTCCCTACCCCAACTCTGGCCCCTGGTAACCATTATTCTAGTTTCTGACTCTATGAATTTTCTTATTCTAATTATTTCATATCAGTGAGGTCATACAATATTTGTCTTTTTTTTTCATTCAACATGATGTATTCGAGGTTCATCCATGTTGTTTCATATACCAGAATTTCATTCCTTTTTATGGCCAAATGATATTCCATGGAGTATATACCCCACATTTTGTTTAACCATTCATCTGTCTATGGGCACGTTACTCCCATCTTTCGGCACTTGTGAATAATGCCGTGATGAATACTGGTGCACAAACATCTGCTCGAGTCCCTCCTGTCAGTATTTTTGGGTATCTTTGAGGATGGTTTTTGTTTCCATGTGCTTGTATGCTGCAGTTCATGGTGGTCATCTGAGACTTTGCTGATGACCATTTTAAGTCCTGCTGCACTGCATTATTATAGACATCTTTGGAAAAAGACAAAGTGAGTAGACAAGCCATGTCTAACTGTACTCTCTATTCTAGCAGAGACATAGGCTATTTTTGGTTCCAGATTCCCCTGGAACCAAATTTTTATTTTAGGCAAGTTACTTAAGTCACTCTAAGTGATTGGCCAGTGTCAACAATGCTAGTGATGATACTACTACTGTACCCCTAATCCAGGGGTTCTTAAGCTTTTTTGTTCCATGGACCCCATTGCCAGTCTGGTGAAAACCACAGACCCCTTCTCAGAATGTACTGGCAGATAGTTTTATGGCACTCAACATCGGAGGTCACAGAAAATAAAGATAACAAAATTGATTTTTTAAAAAATTCAAGCTCATGGGCCTCCTGGTTAAGAACCCCTGCCCTAATCTAAGGTTAATGTCACAAGTTCAAAGGAAGACAAAGCAGCCAAAATTATGTCTCCTTTTTGGGAATGGAACTTGGATGGAAAAGTACTGACAAGAATTTTCAAAGCAACAGATTGTTTACTAATTTAATATAATGAGCTAAGGATCCCTTTGGAGTATTTCCTGTGAGCATTTAACATCCCCATCCTGTTTGCAGCTCAAGTCTCCAGAACTTCTTCAAGCAGTTCCTAATTCAGTTTTCTACATTCTTTATATACCAATCTAGAGGCAAGGAATTAGAGGAGAATTATATTTGCAAAAATAATTAAGGGGAATGACTATGCATGAGTCAGTGAGATGCTTGGCTAAAAAGTTACTTTCTAGGTCAAGATCATGGATCCAAGCATAAAATGAAGAGCCTAGGACGCTCATGGCCAATGGTGTGTGCTTAAAGTGCTTCAGGTCAAGCTTGGTATTTGCCCGATAGCCATCAATTTATTTTCAAAGAGCTGCCCCAAAGTCATCAGGGTTAATCAATTCTAACCACAGGCAATTAAATAGCAAGCAAAGGCATCCCAAGAGGGGATTTAAGGAAGAAAGCAGAACATGCTATTTGATTGTCCTAATCATTTAAGAACCAGTCATGACAGAACCAATCATTTCCATTTTCTGTTGCATTTTAGTACTCATCCACTAACTGACAACATATTTTCCCCTTGTTTTCAAAACATTTTTATAGACACAACTGAAAAACAATCCCCCTCACTTTCACTAAGTGCTGGGATGTGAATTATGACTGGAGACCATCAACAGGACACACCTTGTTCAAAAGAAGCAGAGCAGGCAAGAAACAAAGAAGGAGCATTTGTTAACACATAGTTCCCAGCCCAGTAGAGAGCTTTTCAGGGAACTTAAGGAGAGGTAGAAACAGAAATGATAGGAGATGTGAATGACACTTGCGTAATACAGATCCCAAGGCTAGCACAGATAAAATATAAGTAGCAATGAGAATCATATGGTCCAAAAAGCGGCCATAAGTCTCCTGCTGAAAACAGAATCTGATAAATCCTTGACTTGTCTTGACATTTTTGTCTCAGAACACTAGATTCAAGTCTGGTGAAGCAGGAGTAATGGATAGGTGATATGGAAGATGGGATCATGGAGAAATAAGCAGCCCTTATTAACTTAGAAAAAAATTCAAAAAGTTTATCAAAAAGGTACGTACAATGAATGAAATGATGTCTGTGACTTGCTTCAAAATTATCTAGTGGCAACAGGAGGAGGATGAAGGGTATTACATGAGGATAAAAAACAGGATTGCCTATGAGTTGATAAATATAATTGGGTGCGGGATCCATGGGGTTCATTATACCACTCTCCCTATTTGTGTTTATGTTTTACATTTCCCATAATAGCAAATATAACAAAATAGGACAAAATAAAGCAAGTTACTTGTTCATGGCAAAGCAAAAATACAAAATGAAACAAAACAGGCAAAAATACTCTAAAAGGAAGGATGACTCTAAAACTCTAAAAGAAGAGATGGCAAACTTTCAAAAGAGAAGCAAATCCCAATTAAAAGTAATCTGTGTGCATTTTGGGGTGACCCAACTGAGTGTGGTAATATTTCAACAGGGGACACTTAGAAATCTGTGTGGGCATTTTTGCTTGTTGCAGTCCCTGGCAGCAATGCTGGTTCTCAGTGGATAGAGGGCCAGAGAGGCTAAAAATCCTTTAATCTGAGGAGCAGACACACAGAACTGCCTTTCCAAATTAGTGTCCCCATTGAATAGCACGGGTCTAGGAAACCAGGGCACTGACGGGGATGCTGGAGGGGCTTCTATTAACTAGATTAAAATCACATGGCTCATGAACTGGAAAGATAAATAGCAAAGGTTGTGTTCTAGTTTGCTAGAACGCCAAAAGTAACATACCAGAAATGGGTAGGCTTTTACAATGAGGATTTATTAGCTTACTAGCTTACAGTTCTGAGGCTGTGAAAATGTCCAAACCAAGGCATCATCAAGAGAATACCTTCTTCCTAAGACCAGCTGCCAGAGATCCTGGAGGACTCTGTCACATGGCAAGGCACATAGCAGCCTCTGCTAGTCTCTTCCAGATTTTGTTGCTTCCAGCTTCCTGCTTCCAGGGCTTTATCTCTCTTCCTCTGAATCTTTTTTTTTTTTTTTTAAAGATTTATTTTTATTTATTTAATTCCCCTCCCCTCCCCTGGTTGTCTGTTTTCTGTGTCTTTTTGCTGCGTCTTGTTTCTTTGTCCGCTTCTGTTGTTGTCAGCGGCACGGGAAGTGTGGGCGGCGCCATTCCTGGGCAGGCTGCACTTTCTCTCGCGCTGGGTGGCTCTCCTTTAGAGGTGCACTCCTTGCGCGTGGGGCTCCCCTACGCGGGGGTCACCCCTGTGCGGCACGGCACTCCTTGCGCGCATCAGCACTGCGCATGGGCCAGCTCCACACGGGTCAAGGAGGCTCGGGGTTTGAACCGTGGACCTCCCATGTGGTAGACGGACGCCCTAACCACTGGGCCAAAGTCCGTTTCCCGAATCTTATTCTCTTATTAGGGACTCCAGTAAGAGGATTAAGACCCACCTCTTCTTAACTTAAGATCCTCCTCACCAAAAAATCCTACACACAGTAAGTCCACACCCACAGGAATGGATTAACTTTAAGAACATACTTTTATGGGGTCCATACAGCTTCAAGCCATCACAGGCTGAATAATAAAGATCTGCATGAAATTATAAGAAGGCTAAATGTTTTGTGTGACCTATGTATTTTCAAAAAAATACAATTTAAAAATGCTAAAAAAAAAAGATTAAAAAAAAGGCTAAATGCCAAATGATACAATGCTTGTTAAGATTCAAAAGTCAGCTCAAGTACTTTTTGATATATGGGAGGGAGAATATAATGTTTGTGGGTTTCCAAAAGAAGGCAGCATTTTCTATGATATGGAAAAGGCAGCACAAACATGGGTAAAAGATAATTAAAGAGAGAATGGTAAGAGGGTAAATAGGCAGACAGGACTGCACTTGGGCCACTGAACCCCTGCAGAAGACTCAACCCTTGTCTCAGGCTCTGGAAGCAGTCTTGCCCTGTTTAGGGAAATGTTATAAACCACAGGCCAGTAGCTCTATCTGTGGCTGAACAAACCTTATCTCTGAGCATATCATTTCTGATATGGCCTCTCTCACTATGAATTAGGTCCTAGCCTCCAGTTGCTTATAGCCTGGTTTGGGGAAGCAAGACAAATTGAAACAGCAATTCCAAAGAGGTCCAAAGACACCCCAAGTTTATGTTCTGAACGAATGGCACAAATGGGAAACAGTGTGCTCAAAGAAAGGAAGAGTTAACCGTGGGTTCAAGTAGATAGGGAGTGCTTTCAATATTGAAAGGAGCTTTGACCCAGACTTTAAAAGAGGAGCAGGTATTGGATCACACAGAGAAAAAGAGAGGGTGCATTTGGGGGAGGTACAGAACTGGGGAGGAAATAAAATGAACAAAAGCTGCATCCCTTGACAACTGTCTTGATTAAATACTTCCACTCTAACGAACTTTCCGGGCCAGCTCTGTGCCGGGCCTGTGGCCTTGTTGTCTTGCTCAGCCCTCTGGTATTTCTGGGGCTCAGGACTTCCCTCGTTTACTTGCCTCTGTCTCTTTGTTGCCCAGGCTCTCATGGTCTGTGTTTTCTGGCCTCAGTCCCCCATCTGGCTCTCTTGGCCAAATGCCACCTGCTTTGGCCTGATACAAAGAAATGACACCGGCTATTTCTGGACAACAACCCAGACACATTCACGAGAGCAATGGACACAGCCACTTCACACAGGCAAGGAATTGGCTTCATAGGCTTGAAATGTTTTTTAGTTACCAAATCCAAGGGAAAGACTAACAAAGTTGTCTCTTCCTGTCAATGTGCTTTGATGCAATCCTTTTTATTATTTATGTATTTTCTGAAAATTGGAACCAAATATGATAGAGAAATTCACTTAAATGCATTGCTAATGATAGTTTGGAATATTTGTGGACAATGTTGGTAAGAAATCAACAGTGATATGGTATCTGGAATCATCTAAAAAGCATTGACCCATCAGCACTACGGGGTCAACAAATGTATGTGAATCAATATATAAACTGTGATGAAAAATAAACCTGCTGTGTAATCCTTATATATGTCAGGGCCAAATGTTCACGATAGAGTGAAATAAATCATTATGTACCTTCTAAATATGATTTTTTAAAACTACATCTCATATATCTTTTATATCTTAAGTTACTACCATTTACAGTTGTATTAGTCAGCCAAAGAGGTGCTGATACAAAATACCAGAATTGGTTGGTTTTTATAAAGGGTATTTGCCTGTGGTAGGAGCTTATAGATACCAGGCCATAAAGCATAAGTTACTTCCCTCACCAAAGTCTATTGCCATGTGTTGGGGCAAGATGGCTGCCAGCATCTGCTAGGGTTCAGGCTTCCTGGGTTCCTCTCTTCCCAGGTCTAGCTTCTCTCTGGGCTCAGGATTCCTATCTTCCCAGGGCCTGCTTCTTTCCATGCTCAGGTTTCCTCCCTTCCCAGGGTTTGCTTCTTTTTCCTCTGTGTGCTTACTTACCGGGGCTCCAGTTTAAGACTTCAGCATCAAACTCCAATATCAAAACCCCAACATTAAAAAACCCTCCAAATTCTGTACCTTGGCCATGTCTTTTATTTGTGAGTTCCCATCCACTAAGGGGCCGGGACTCAGCACCCTATTGGCACAAGAGGTTTACTTGATGACTTAATCAGGTAAGCCTCTGAATCCAATGCCCAGAGGAAAGGACCAGTTTACAAACATAACCCAATATTACTTTTTGGATTCATCAATGATATCAAACTCCTACCACAGTCCAGTGACTGAAGAAACATTTTTTTCCTTCCAAAAAATTAGAAACTGTATTTCCTAGTCAAATACCCAAGTAGACACAAATTAGGATGACAGTTGATGACAGCTATATAATAAGCATTCATTGAAATAAAGCCCCACGAAGGCAGACGAGGCAAGGGCACAAGCAAACACACTTGTCTTTGTTGACCAGCACGGTCAACGCCTTGCTTGTGTGCTTGGGTTTGTGCTTATCTGATATCATGTTAACACAGGCAGGAATGTTCTGAATATTGGAAGGATTTTTATGTGTGTGTCTGAGGCTGTTTTTGCTATGCTTGCTGGCACATATTTTATTTGATGAGCTTTTGATAAGTAGTAAACATTTCACAACATACAGACACTTGATAAAAACAAGTTTCCTTGGGAAAAACAACTGGAGATTCAAAGGAGCTGATGCTGCTCATGTACTATATTTTTTTTAAGATTTATTTATTTCTCTCCCCTCCTCCCCTCCCCCGCCCCAGTTGTCTGCTCTCTGTGTCCATTTGCTGCGTGTTCTTTTTGTCCGCTTCTATCCTTATCAGCGGCACCTGGAATCTGTGTCTCTTTTGGTTGCGTCATCTTGTTGTGTCAGCTCTCCGTGTGTGCGGCACCTTTCCTGGGCAGGCTGCACTTTCTTTCGCACTGGGCGGCTCTCCCTATGGGGCTCACTCCTTGCCTGTGGGGGTCCCCTATGCGGGGGACACTCCTGTGTGGCGCGGCACTCCTTGCACGCATCAGCACTGCGCATGGCCAGCTCCACAAGGGTCAAGGAGGCCCGGGGTTTGAATCGTGGACCTCCCATGTGGTAGGTGGACGCCCTAACCACTGGGCCAAGTCCGCTTCCCCTCATGTACTATTGAAGAGTATGAACACTTGGTAGGAAACAGTGGAGCGTTTTTATGACAGGGATTTCTACAGGACCATGGTTTTGATACATTGCCTTAGTGTACTGAGTTTTTAGACAGACTGTATGAAGCTCCTTACTCTGGGTTCAATGTCCTTCTGCTCTATATTTTAATAGACTTGAACTTGCTAATCCCAATAATGACTTGAAGAAGGGATTTCTTCTGAAGTATAAACAAGAAAGGATATTTTCTTTTTCAGAGTTCAGGTAGGACATAAGATGTCCTTTGATGTGCCTTCCACATCAAAGATTCTTCACATAGTCACTCAAATGTCTGTTGTTTGATCACTAGGCTAAAAGCAGATCAAAGACAAGTATTAAAAATGAATTATGAAATGGGTATAGAGATTCTCTTTGGGTTGATGAAAAAGTTTTAATAATAGGTGGTGTTGATGGCAACACAACATTAGAAATGTAATATCACTGAATTATACATGGCTAAAATGGCAAATGTTATGTCATATATAAGTTACCACAGTTTTTTAAAAATTATGAAGTTCAGGCTTATTCAAACCCCAAGCACATAGAATTCCACTCATTTAAAGTAAATGTGCTTCTTTCTAAAATCTTACTTGTATTTCTTAAAATTATTCAGCTATGTTTAGAGAATATGTTAACTCATCTATAGACACTTTGATTCTAAGAAACAAATTATAGAGTGCTAATTTATTTATTTATTTTAAGATTTATTTGTTTATTTCTCTCCCCTCCCCCCCACCCCAGTTGTCTGTTCTCTGTGTCTATTTGCTGCGTCTTGTTTCTTTGTCTGCTTCTCTTGTTGTCAGGGGAGGGAATCTGTGTCTGTTTTTGTTGCGTCATCTTGTTGTGTCAGCTCTCCGTGTGGGTGGCACCATTCCTGGGCAGGCTGCACTTTATTTCGCGCTGGGCGGCTCTCCTTACAGGGCGCACTCCTTGCACGTGGGGCTCCCCTACGCGGGGGACACCCCTGTGTGGCACGGCACTCCTTGTGTGCATCAGCACTGCATGTGGGCCAGCTCCACACAGGTCAAGGAGGCCCAGGGTTTGAACCATGGACCTCCCATGTGGTAGACGGATGCCCTAACCACTGGGCCAAGTCCGTTTCCCTAGAGTGTTAATTTATATGGCATAAAACATACATACGGATTTGAATATGCATGTACATCTAATTGATTTAGGGCATCAATCTTGCTGGATGCGTCTTCTAGGAGGGCTGCAGAAAGCAGGTCACCAAGCCAGGGACATGCCAAGGGATTACTACCAAGCACCAGCTGATGATGTAACTAGAAAAAGACCTTGAATAAAACGGTCGACTCAGACCAGCAGAATAGCTCAGCCTTCATGTAATGTCAGGTGTTAAAAACTGCTTTTGACCTTGAATAAAAGGGGGAAATGGAAAGGACAAATGAGTTTATATGGCTGTGAGCCTCCAAAAAAAGAGGAGGTCATCAGAGGTGTTGCGCTTATGCACGCCTCAGCAGGGTCCCAGAGACAGCCAAAGTAGATACAACCCCAGGTACTGGTTCTCCTGAGGGCTACAGAGAACCACAGGTTCTATGGTCATGGCAGATGGTTCTGCAGTTCAGTGACATGTCAGATGGCCCTCTTTGATGTTTGTGTTCCTGAGTGTGATGGATTTGGATTCAGATATGTCCTTTCTACACATGCCTCTTCTGTCACTTTTACTGGACTTGTGGTTGACACTGGGGTTGGTGTATACTCAAGAGACCTGAATCTCTGGACTGTCCATGTGACAGCCAGACCCTGAGCCTCAGCAGACTTGCAGCTCCTACCCTCTGGTTTATTGGACTTACCTCGGCCAGCAAACAGGGAGGTGAAGAAGGTCAACCATCATACCAGGGAGCCAAGAGTGCCTACAACTGCAAGTAGGAGAATTGCATTCAGCATTCATGCGGAATCTAAGCCCCCTCTCAATATAGAGGTGGAATGGACATAACCATCCCAGGGTCCACAGGATGGAGGAAGAGAGTATGGATTAGAGTGGACTTAATGATATTCTACTCTGGAACTACTGTGATTAGTAATGGAAGAAATTGTAGCATTAATGTAGAGAAAGTGGCCACGGTAACTGCTGAGAGAGGGAGAGGGAAGAAGAGATATGAGGTGGGGGCATTTTCAGGAATTGGAGTTGTCCAGGGTGGTACTGCAGGGACAGTCACTGGACAATGTATGTCCTGCCATGGCCCACTGGGTAAACTGGGCCAGAGTGTAAACTACAATGTAAACCATTATCCATGTGGTGCAGCAGTGCTCCAAAATGTATTCACCAAATGCAATGAATGTCCCACGATGATGAAAGAGGTTGTTGATTTGGGAGGAGTGAGATGAGGGGGTGGGGAATATGTGGGGACCTCTTATATTTTTTGAATGTAACATTTAAAATAAAGAGAGAGAAGGAAAAAAAAAAAAAGCCAGGGACAGATGCACAGCCTTCCCCACTGGGACACACTCTTAAAAGTGTGTTGTCTGCAGCCCAGCTGTTTGTGCAGAGGCTTCTGGATCCCAGCCTGCTGAGTCTTTCCACCATTCACAGAGTCAGCCACAACACTCCAAGTATGCCCCCAACACTGTATCAGTTAACTTTCATTTAACTTAAAAAGAAAAAAACAAAACCTCACCTAAACCAATAGTTTTACCACTAGACTGTTTAAAACCATTTTCTTTTATCAGCTTGCCCAAGAGTGAAATAACAGAAACACCAGGAGGTCTAGTAAATGAGCCCCCTTTCCTTAGCTCAATTCTCTCCCCCAGCCCCACACTAATCTTTTCAATGCTCTAGAATTCTTAGTACACAAGAGAACACTGCAGGTAGCAAGGTTTTTACTTTTATCGACTCAGAATAGAGGGGAAAGAAACCCTGTAACTCCCTTCTTTGTACTTCAATAACCCTGACCCACCAGAGAAGTTGCTGGCAGATGATAACCTTTGCAGTTCTAAGAAATGGTTTTGTTGCAGGTAACATCACTTTCCAGAAACCTCCTCCAGCACCTTCCATTCCAGTTCTCCTGAGCCCATTGTCTATTGATTGATCACTGTGCTAAAAGCCCCTCAAAGATGAGTGCTAAAAACGGATTCTTAGGTTCAGGCTTCTTGAAACACCAAGAGCATGGAGCTCTGTCACTGAAAGTCTCCTTCTGTCACGGATGCCACATGGCTCTTCTCACTGTAATTGGTCTTCACATCTTCCGCCAGCTCCTGGGGGGAGGGAGGAGGTTAGAAACTGCTGGGTCCTTCTGCCATGGGAAAGTGGAGTCCGACTCTGCAGGGTCCTGCAGAATCAGGAGAAACCTAACTAAGCTGGGGGGGAGAAGACCCCCCAGCCCTTATTTCCCTTGGTAACCTTCTCTACCTTGCTCACCAAAGTGCTTCAGAGGTTCTCACCTAAAAATGTTTTTTTTTCCTGAGTTTTTATACAACAGTAACTTCTAGAGAAGATGGGCATGTACTGACCCATACATTTTGGGGTATCCTTTTCTCAGAGCTTTCGAGATACTTCCAATGGCCAGAGGGATCGACTCTTGGGGTTTTAAGCTTGGAGTAATGGTCCCTGCCTGAAGAGTCGGTGAGAACTGGTGGAGGAGCCCAAACAGATGCAGTCTTTGTCCTTAGCCAGGCTGGGAAACGGTCCAGGAGCAGATGCCACGGTTCTTCCGCTCCAGGCCTGCAGAAAGCGCCACGAGACATGAGGGAACCGGGCAGCCGGGAGGCAGCACAGCTCCAGGGGCACCTCTCACAGGAAACAGTGCGGCTGTCTCCCGTGGTGCTGTGCCCTGTGGTAGCCCTGAGTGCTGTTTTCCATAATGTGGTGACGATTCTCCCGAGACCCACACCACAGGGAGCTTCCTGGATGAAGGGCTGTTGCCTGTTCTGGGCACAGAACGAGAATGAGAAGGTACATGGTGGTCAGTAAATATGACTTGATTGTGTTCTCATATGTTGGGAGCAGCCCAAATTTTGGAGCCAGGAAGTTGGAAGACTGGTTTTGCTACTTCAGACTGTACAGCTAGGCTAAGTGACTTGTTTCAAGTCTCAGTTTTTTCGTTCATCGTTTGAGTTTACTGCATCTAGCACTCACACCTGACAGGAAAATTCTTCCTTTTCTGGTAGATTCTGGGTCTCTTTGGGGAGGGATTGGGGTGCTGGGTCGGGGGGGGAATTGAGAGAGGTCGAGGTTGGCTTGATTTAATTTATAATGGAAAGAACAGAGAGTTCCTAGAGGAAGAAGGGCAAATCCATTGGAAAGGATGAGAAACAAGGAGAGAGAAAGAAGAGCCAGGGTAGGCTAAGGTCAGGGAAAATTGGAGAGAAGGTGAAGGAAAAGAGGAGAGAGATACGGGGAGCAGCTAGAGAACATGTGAGTTGTATTTAGAGGGAGAGTGTTTGGGACCTTGGTGTGATTTCCATATTCCCCTTTAACATTTTTAGAGCTACTTCGTTTAAGTATTAAACTGCTTTCTAACTACCGTTTTGGTGGTTAGATCTTTAATGCTACCCTGTGCTGTGACCGGGGTGTGAAGTGGTATTTTTGAGTTACACTTAAGTTCCATTGTTTGCTATGTAAACCACCCCATTTTGCGTGAAGTCATAGTTTTCTCTTCTACGCTGGAGCTTGTGGGGTAGGAGTCATAAAATTTTACCTTTGTCATTTAATAGCTGTGTGGTTGTGGGCAAGGCACCGAACATCTCTAAGCCTCAGTGTTCATATCTGTAAAATAGGTGTTAACAGTACCATTCTTGCAGAATGTAGGAAAGTACCCTGGGTATATTTAAAGGAACTTTGCTGCCCACATCTTCTTCTTAAGGAAAACGGCAGTTCCATAGGCCCTGCTACTAAAAAGTGGGTATTTTGTTTTTGTTGTTTTTTTTTAGGCGGTACCGGAGATTGAATCCCGGACCTTGTATATGCAAAGCAGGCACTCAACGTCTGAGCTACATGTGCTCCCCTGTTTTGTTATTTTAAATTTTGTTGGTGACATGCACCCCCCACCTCTGGACCCAGCTGACTGATGCAGCAGTGGGCACTTGACTCAAGGACAGCCAACCCATAGTCTGGTCATTAGTCTACAAACTATGACTTACAATCAGATACCTCTTTTGGGATACTGGAATTTAGAAACTAAGAGAATGAGCCAGCTAATAAGTGACCAAAAGGGAGAGTAGGACTGGTGCTCACTAGAATTTCTGGCTGGCTTTTCCATTCAGACATAAAATAAAAGTTTACTCTCTACCACCTCACTCCCTACTTGAGACTAGAGATGGCCATGGGACTTGCTTTGGCCAATACAATTGAGTTGAAAGGACACATTTTACTTGCTGATGTGAGCATTTAAGAGCCTGCATTCAATAAGCCATGCTTTCCCTTCCCTTGCCAAGGCAGCTGAGGAGGCTCTGTGCTAAGAGCAGCTAAGGAGAGTGAAGGCGTGTGCATCCTGAATCCTGCATCCCGCAGTCCCTCTAGAGAGTTGCCAGGACCTGCAGTTAAGTTTGTATGAACAACAGAAAAAAAATCTCCGTGATGTTAAGCCACCTGAGATGTTTGGATTGCTTGTTACTGTAGCATACCTAGCCTACTCTGATTAATATAGAAATGATAGTATGAGTTTGAGTCTGGGCCATGGTAAATCAAAGCCAATCTAAGCAAATGGAAACTACGAGAGAACAAAAAACCATTTAGGGAGGAGGCGAGGAAGCCAACAGCAAGTGGAGAAAGTGGTAATTATACAGAGAGATGCAAAAATACCATAAAAATCTGTCCCTAAAGCTGTCTCAATTCCTGACTGCTTTTCATTTTCTGCAATCATCCCCCTTTTACCTGAGGCTCTGTCACTTAAGAGGATCTCTATTTGCAACTAAAGAAGCTCAACTAAAACAAGGATTATTCATTAGGAAGGAGGGCCCCTCCAATCTGCTGTCCACACTACAGCCAGAGTGACCTTTTCAAAATACAAATCAGATCATGTCACCCTCCCTCCTTTAAAATCCTTCAGTGACTTTCCATTGTTCTTATTTAAAAAAAAAAAAAAAAAAGGCCCAGTATGGTCTAGCCTGTTCTTCTTCCCCAGGCTCACTGCTTTAGCTGAACTCGTTTTCTTTTGGTTTCTGGTGCTCTCCCACCACAGGGCTTTTGTACATGGCATCCTCTCTGCCTGGAACTCTGAACTTCATGTAATTTCCCTTACTTATCCTCCACAAGTCAGCTCAAGTGTTGCTTTCTCCCCAAGGAAGTTTTCTTGGCTCTTCTGACCACCAGTTTTCTATTCAATGTTCTCCCAGTATCTGGAAACTTCCCTCCAGGGATAGGTCATAGTGACAGCTTTGCATTTATGTGACGGTGATTTTTCTTTTATTAACATGTATCTGCCCCACTGGACTATAAACTTCTCCAGGTCAAGAACTGTGACACACCTCTATAGCCCCAGCACCCAGGACTGCTGGCACAAAGAAGGCTTCATTCTTATGTGTTATTGAATTTAATGTTTTCTGTGGTGTTTCCAGGTTTCAAACCTGCAGCAGACTGAGAGAGAATTGTAGGCACCTTTGATTTGACTGACATCGGGCGTGCGCCCCATGAGGTGTGGTGTAGAGTTGGCCACTCTCTTTAGCATCAGTGATGAGCACACAAACTTTCTAGGAGCATCTTTACAGAGCCCATTTATGTCACTCGAAGCTTCCTGAATCCAAAGGAAATCTCACAGAAAGTGAGTTAAATCACTCATGCATTTAAAACACTCTCTGGATCTTTTCACAGTAGCAAATAATAATTTTAAAAAATATATGCCAGAGTCCAAGAAAATGTCTTTGTTTATACGTAGGGGCAAGCGGTATTCTGCATTGTGAACAGATGGGGTTTAATATCTGATGCAATCATCAGAGCACATCTTTTTCAAACTTCTCTCTTCCTTCTGTCCTGTGATATTTACTTGTTTTAGTGGTTTCCAAAGAGCAGCGGGGTAGTTTTATGTAGGAATTATATTTGGAAAAATAGTGGCAGAGGAATTCATGAAGATTGAGTCATTGCTTTTTTATTTTATTTTTTTAGTTTTAGAGACTATTCCTACCGGGTTTCCGTTGCTTGATTTTTTTGTATCCTCATAAAACTGAGAGCTTAAAGGAGGAAAGAAATAAACTTCTCCTCTTATAATCCAACTTCTCACACCTATCTCATATTTACTTTCCTGTAGAGTGCTGAAATTCACTTAACCTCTACCCCCATGTCCAGTGCATAGAACTAATCGCTTCATCTTATAGCTGTCAGGAAAGAATAAAGCAAATTAACCAGAGCACTTGCCATGAAACAGAAACTTTCCAGAATGGGGTTAGTGCGGCATTTAATTTGGAAACCTTTTTTTTTTTTTTTTTTGAGGTGCCAGAGATTGAACCCAGGAACTTGAATGTAGGAAGCTAGTACTTCACCACTGAGCCACATTGGCTTCCCTTACTGTGGCATTTAGATACTGAAATCTTCTGCTCTCAGATCTTTCCACATGATGTAGACAGAAGGACGGGGAACTTAACATTCTCCAGCTCTAGGGAAAGCAAAGCACCTATTTCCACAGTCTTAAAGATTTATTGCAGCTTGAGCTGCAAAGGCAAGCATTCACCCCAGTTTCTCCCACCCCGTTCCCCACCTCGCCCAGTAGATGCTTTCATCTCCTGGGTCCTAGTAAATGCTTTCAAAGGAAACAGCTAGAACTGACATTCCCATCTACACTTAAGGAGCAACTTCCATACCACTTAAAAGAAATGATTTTTTTTCCTGCATAGAAAAAATAATTTACGTCAGTGTAGAAAGTTTAAAAATACAGAAATGAAATAAGAAAAATAAAATCACCTAGAATTCTAACATTTTCATGTAAATCTTTCTTTTTAAGTGTAATTTTCTTTTTTTTTAAAGATTTATGTTTTATTACGCGCCCCCCCATTGTTTGTACGTGCCCTCTGCCTCTCTGTGTCTGTTTTGTGTCTGCGCGTCTTCTTTTTTTTTTTTTAGGAGGCATCAGGAACTGAACCCAGGACCTCCCATGTGGGAGAGAGGCGCCCGATTGCATGAGCCACCTTCATTCCTCATGTATGTAAATCTTTCTAAGATTCTTCTAGGCATGTATATGTTCATGGAATATGTATATATATGATTAAAAATAAAGTGACACTGTACATTTGCTTGATAAACTGATTTTTAAAAATTAACTATATAGCATGATATTTTCCCACTTTATTAAACAATATTTCACATCAGTATTTGAAATGGTTATATGGTATTCCATTATAGTGTATTACTATGGTTTATTTAACCAAGCCCCAGTTGCTGGCTATTTAATTCCAATTTTCTGATACTAAAAAAATATTTCAAGGAGTGTCTTTGTGTACAGATCTTGACAAGCATCAGCAATAAATTCTTTGGCATAAATTTGAAAATATTAAAATGCCACATCACAGGGAATACCCATTTTAAAGGTTTTTGATGTGTACCTTTAAACATCAATTTTCAGTCTTCCTAGTCTTGCCAAAGTCATGTATTATCTTAACAAAAAGTACTTTGCCAATTTGATAAAAGAAAAATGTTATTTCAGTCTGGTTTTAATATGAATTTCTATGATTGTTAATGGAGTTGAAAGTTTTTTTTCATATTTTAATCATTTATATATTTCCTTTTTGTTTTGACTAACTATATCCTTTCCCTCAGTTTTTGGAGTATTTGTTTTTTTCTTACTGATATACAAAACCTATTTAAATATTTAGGATATTAACACTTTGTTAATATGCTTGCAAAATTTTTTCCTGGCTTGCAATTTGTCTTCATTTTATTTATGATGCTTTTTTTAAATGCACAAAAGTGTTTTATTTTTACACAGTTGAAACAGTTAATCTTCCTCTTTATGTTTTCTGACTTTACCTGTATATGCTTTGAAAAGTTTTCTCTAAGTTACAAAGACTTTTTTCAATAAATCATAATCATGCACTGACTGGTAATAGCTCTTCTACTGTTGAGCAAGATGTAAATAGTAATTGAAGGCAAGGACCAGCTGTTATGCTTACCTACCTGTGAATGGTCCTGAATTTAGTAGATTGCAATCCATCTATAAAAAAATTTTTAATTGAGCATCTACTATGTTCCAGGCTTATTAAATGTAGATGAAATGGACGACAACTGGTACATACCTGCTTCTTCATGAATCCTGCCAACATGTATTGAGTTATGATAAAGTGGATAGAAGGAGACCAGGACAGAAGGGAGCAGTGGTAGATGCAAAAATGTTCTTGCCATTGAGAAATGTAAATTCTTGACGCATTTAAAAGAAGCTGACGGATAACTATAATACAAGGGAGAAGGTGATAAATTCCTTGTGACAAGTGCAAAATTCTCTACAGGGCTCATGCTGTGTGATTAGGAAGGGGTGTGAGGATTAGGCTAATGTATCAACTTGGACAGGTAATGGTGCCCAGTTGTCTGGTCAAGCAAGCACAGGGCTAATTGTAATACAAGGGCATTTCATAGACTTTAATCATCAGTGACTTGATTGCATGGATGGCTGATTACATCTACAATCAACTGAGGAGACTGCCGTGAGCAATGAGTGACATCTCATCCAATCAGTTGAAAGCCTTAAAAAGAGAAGTGATTTCAGCATTCAGGGAGAGAATCCCCATCTTTACTTCAGATAGCCAGTGTCTCCTGTGAAATTCAAAGAGGACCTTTGTGATGGTTAAGCTAATGTGTCAACTTGGCCAGGTAATTGTGCCTAGTTGTTTGGTCAAGCAAGCACTGGGCTAATTGTAATACAAGGACATTTTAAGACTTTAGTCATCACTGAGTTTACTGCATAGATGGCTGATTTCATCTATGATCAACCAGGAAGATTGCGGTCAGCAGTGAGTGACATTTTATTCAATCGTTGAATCCCTTAAAAGGGGAAGTGATTTAAGCATTCAGAGAGAATTTCCCAGCCCGTCTTTGGACAGCCAACATCTTTCAGGAACTCATAAAGGACTTTCATCAGACTTTCATCTGAGTCCCTGGCTTGCAACCTGTCTGCGGAATCTGTGCATCCCCCCAGTCACGTGAGAGAATTTTATAAAATCTCATACTATTGACAGGTATCTCCTGTCGGTTCTGTTTCCCTAGAGAACTCAGAGAAGCCTGACTAATACAAGGGTCTGTGGAGAAAGTAGCATCTGTAGTGAGCCTTCCATAAGAGATGAGGGGGAGAGCATTCTCTCACTCCTGACCTCAAAGAGAAAAGATGCAGGAGACCCAACTTCTCCTGGTAGTTCTATAAGAAAAATTTTATCAGACAAATATGTGTGTGATCAACCCACAGTATCTAGAGATGAGGCGTGGGGAGGAGCTAAGGGAAAGGAATTAGTACTTTTTAGGTCTATCATCTTTCTTCTGCATTTACATTTTGTTGTGGTATTTTTTGGTGTCCAGACATTTTTCTTTCTCATGCCATTAAAACTTCTCGAGGGTGTGGCAGCTTATATTGTCCAAAGATGGACACACTGATATATATCCTACTCCATATGATCTTCTTAGGGACATTAACAGGCTTCACTGAGAAGTGAGAGTCCAAGTTCCCTCCTGGGTGGACCTTTGTAACTGCTTCACCCAATAAATGTGATAACATGATGGTGTAAGACAGCCAGAGCCAGGGCCTAAAAGGCAGTTCGGCTCCTGACTGGCTCTTTCTCCCTTCCAGAACCCAGCTGCCATATTGTGAGGAAGTACAGACCATATTGTGAGGAAGTCCAGACACATATGTGACTACGTCTCTGGATGATTCTAGGCCCCAGAGAGCAGAGATGAGTCATCTCCGCTAGGCCCAATTTGAGTTCCCAACCTACAGGACAGTGCTGGCTTCGAGGTCAGGGTATGTGACCTGCACAGGGCCCCACACTTGGTTTAACGCTCTGCTGTCACGCTCTTGAAATTCTTAACTTTTGAACAAAGGGTCCCACATTTTCTTTTTTCCCTAATAGGTAGAACAAGAGCCACATTTCAAGTTTAGTAGTAAGCTGAATTTTGTTAGAATGAACTCAACTCTCCAGCCCCCTGGCTGCAAACTCTAGAACCATATTTCTAGCTGCTCAAACATCTCTGGGATATCCTGAAGTTAATCTAGCCAATTGCCCCCCCGCTTGCCTTAGCAGCCCCCTCCCCTGACTCTCCTTTTTTTGTGTTTAGCTTGGCGGTGAAGAGGATGAGCTTTGGAATCAGACCAATCTTGTGCTCTTGGCTTCTTTAGCTGCTTTGATGGTGGTTAAGAGCAGGACCTCTGGAGGACCAGAGCAGGATCTGAGCCTCAGCTCCACTGACTCACCCTTGACCTTAGGCAATTTAACTATCACTTTTTAAAATCACTTCTTTTTGTCTCAGTTTCCTCATCTGAAAAATGTTGATAAGATGGTTGAGAGGCTTAAATGGGATGTTTGATGAAAATTACTTAACATAATGCCCAGAGCACAGTAATCACTTAATGTTAACCATTATTATTATTACTTTTGTTAGTGCAACATCATCAATCAGGTCTCTCAAACTATTCTCCACAAGTTCCTCTCTATCACCTACTACATCCAAATGATCATCAACTTTTTTCTTCTTTCTCATTTGCTCTCCCCTATCTCCTGACCAAGGTCAAATCTCCTTGACGCTGCACATGCTGCTTGTCCTGCAACTCTGCCTGATGCACACATAGGCTTCAGAATCAACTCAAGTGTGCTTTCTAAAGCCCCCACAGGCCCCCCCTCCATGTACCTGTGACTTCATCATATCCTTCTCTTAGCACTGCAAGCATCTCCCTCTGTGTATCTGTCTGTCTCAGGAGACCATGCTCTCAACAAGGGCAGGATCTGTGATGTCTGCATTCAGTCATTCAGTGTCTTCTTCCTGAGTACCTACAATGGGCACTGTGTGTCCTAGGTGCAGGGGCCAAACAGGTGAAGTCTCAACCCTCACGGAACTTACATTCAAGCCAGACAATAAACAATAAAGAACAGGTAGTGACAGTGCTATGAATAAAATTAAAGGGAGGTTAAGGAGCAAGGGAGCAGTAAAGTGGTTACTGCTTTAGCTGGGGAGTCTGGAAAGGCCTCTTGGAAGAGGTGACCCTTATCCAGAAACCTAGATACAGTGAGGGGAACTACTATGGAACCATTCCCAGACAGAGTAACAACTGCAAAGGTCCTGAGGCACAAATGAGTCTAAAATGTTCCAAGAAGGGGAAGCGGACTTGGCCCAGTGGTTAGGGCGTCCGTCTACCACATGGGAGGTCTGCGGTTCAAACCCCGGGCCTCCTTGACCCGTGTGGAGCTGGCCCATGCGCAGTGCTGATGTGCGCAAGGAGTGCCATGCCACGCAGGGGTGTCCCCCGCGTAGGGGAGCCCCACGTGCAAGGAGTGCGCCCCATAAGGAGAGCCACCCAGGGTGAAAAGAAAGTGCAGCCTGCCCAGGAATGGCGCTGCCCACACTTCCCGTGCAGCTGACAACAACAGAAGCGGACAAAAGAAACAAAAAGAAACAAGGTGCAGCGAATAGACACAGAGAACAGACAACCAGGGGAGGGGGGGAAATTAAATAAATAAATAAATCTTTTTTTAAAAAAAATGTTCCAAGAAGAAGCCAGAGGGCTGTGTGGCTTGAGCAGAGGCACTCAGGGGAAAGGAGTTGAAGAAGAAGTCAATGAGAGAGCCAAAGCCCAGATCCCATACAACCTAGTGGACCAGGATAAGGAGTTTGGATTAATTCGGAGTGTGATGGGAATTCACTGGAGGGTTTTGAGCAAGGAGGAGGAGAGGCTTGCAATGTAATTTTTATCTCAAGGTGACTATTGTGGCTACTTGAGAAGTGACTGAGGAGATGGGTTGCTGATCAGGAGTACAGGCAAGAAGGCAAAAGATAAGGCTGTGGCAATAATGGAGGAGAGATATGGTGTGGTTTGGATCCATCCTGTGGAGTAGCGAAGAAGGGGTCAATTTGGGGAACTCTTCAAAGTAGAGCTAACAAGATTTGCTGATGGATTGGATGGGGGGTGGGAGAGAAAGACAGGAGCCACGGGAGACGTCTAGGTTTCCAGCCTGAGCAATCGGGTATTGGATGAGTGATGGGGTCATTTATTGAGATGAGGACTCCTGAGGGAGCAGCAGCTTCCCAAGGCAGGGAAGATCACTGCTTTGGTCTGGGGCATGTCCTATGAGAACTCTATTAGATGACCAAGCATAAATACTAAACGAACAGTTGGAGATGTGAATTTGGAGCTCAGGGGAGAAGCCCAAGATGAAGATATTAACTTGGGAGACATCAGCATATAGATGGTATTCCAGAGAGCTTAAAACAACTATTTCATTATGCCCACAAATTCTGTGGGTTGGGAGTTTGGGGCAGGTTGCAGCAGGAATGTCTAGTCTCTGCTCCACAATTTCTGAGGCCTCATCTGGGGAGACCCAAAGTTCTGGGGGCAACATGATGCCTAAGGGCTTGAATCCAGAAGCTTCTCCACTCACACATCTGGCAGCTAAAGCTGGCTCTTCACAAGGACCTCATCAGTGGCTGCCAACTGGCATACCATAGTGGCTTCTCCTCATGGCTTCAGCTTCCTTTGGGCCTGGCAGCTGGGGGGTTGATAGACTTCTTACTCACTAGCCTGGGCTCCAAAAGTGAGTTTGTCAGTTTACGAGGCAGAAGCTGTGCTGCCTTTCCTAACTTAGCCTTGGAAGTCATGCAGCATCCTCTTTATCTCATTCTGTTGGTCCTAAGAGAGTCACAAGCCTGCCCAGATTCAACGTGGGGTGGAACCCCCTCTGTGGAAGAGGTGTGAGGGTCATGTCCTAGAAGAGCGTGTGGGATGGGAGATTATTGTTGTGGCCAACTTTGGAAAATAAACGTGGCATTGGTGGATGAGATCAGCGAGTGTAGACTGAGCAGAAGAGGGCCTGGACAGAGCCTGTGGACCCTCAACGTTTAGAGAGGGGAAGGAGGAAGAGCCAGAAGCAGCAGGAAGTCTGGAGTCAACACCATTTCCTGCGGTGGCTGCCACTTCCTGCTGAAGCTCCTTAGGGTGAAGGAGCTGCCCAGGGGCTCAGCTGAACACAACTCCTCAGCTCTGCCAAGGTGATCCGACCACCCTCAGGACACTTGAAGATCTTAAATCGCACAGGAGTATGGGGAGGGGGGGGAGCCATAGTCTAGTGAAGGCTCAGCCATTTTGAAAACCATTTTTTACCCACTTCTTTTAAGAGCTGAAGAATCCTTCGATTTACTCAGCTCTAAAAAAACTTAACATTCCAAACAGTAGCATCTGGGTGTAGATTTAACTTGACTTCAGAGTTTTCTCTAAGAATAGTTGGTGAACATTTTGCCTTACATTTTGGAGAATTTCCTAAACTAAGAATGTTCAAAGGTACCAGGTTTTTTCACCTCCAGGAACCTAAACTGTCAGAAGTTCTCTAAATGGCAGGTCTCCAAGAGCAATTAAAAAAAAAAAAATTAGTCCCTCTTCATAAAGACCCTGCACTAATAGTTAGAATAAACAGCCCATGTGTTAGTTGGAAATTCCATTATTATAGAGCTGTCTTGCTGAAATGGGTTCCCACCCCTACAGAAAGCTATAAAGAATGATACAGTGCTGTTATGCAAATGATGCTGTCACACCCAGTAATGCTTAACTACGGAGTTAAAAACAACTACACAGCAAATCCCACCACTCCAAACTCCCCTCACTGCTCCGTGTTCTCTGCGTTCACACACTGTATACAAGGAGACCTGACCTGGAGCGGCAGCAAGAAGAGTGTAATTAGAAACACTTTCCAAGGAAATGAGCACGGCGACTGAAGGCCTGAGGATTTCCCGTGAGCCTGGCGCTGCAGATATTCATTATAGGTACTTGGCGAGGCACAGCCGCCTCTGCTGAACACCGTGCCTCATCAGCGCTGCTGGCTGCAGGCGTGGAGGACAGCCCCGCGCCCGAAGCCAGGAAGCGTGTCCATGGCAACACGGCACTCCATTTTTAAACTTTTCGTTGCATAAAAATAAATTGCCTGGGCTTTTTTTTCTTTTCTATTTCTTCCGACCAATTTCAGAGTTTGTAACAGCCGGTGAACACCCTCTAGATCTAATGTTTGCTAATAGTTAACGACTAGCTGGGTTAAGTGCCCTGGTCTTTACTTCCAGCGTCGCCAACTCCACCAGCCATTCATTTCTGCCCCCGGAAGCGCTTTCCAATCAAATGATCATTTAATCAAAACCCAAAGAAAATGAACTAGTATTGCTGTCAACAATAATGATCAACTCTCCCTGGGAATCTAAGTGGGTTGTAAATTTAAGGAAGAGTGTCCTTTGGTGGGTCAGTTAACAATAAGAGCGTCCTTCTTTGGCCACAGTGAAGTTGCACCCTTTGGGCACTGGTCGCACTGGGCGTGAGGATGCGGATTCAAAGGCTGTGAGACCCAAAAAGGTGGCACACATGCTCTGGAATTTTCTGAGTCCTTATAGACTGGTCCTGGAGCCATTAGTCATTCTTCTTTGTCCAGGCCTCGTAACCTTGATGTTAAACCAAGTGTCCCAAATGTTTCTTGGGCAAAAGCAGGGGGGAAAGTTTGCCTCTCTGAGCAATGAATATGTGGAATCTGAATGCACAATCACCGCAGTTCCTGCATCCCAGCAGGCAGCGGTCCAGGCAGGCACCTGCCACATGGTTTAGAGGTAGGGTCTCCAGTAAACCCCTTATGCCACCACCGGGAGAAGGCAATCATCAACCCATTTCAGTCAGGGAAACTGAGACTTAGAGAGGTTAACTTGGCCAAGGTTGATCACATAAAATATATGTATATATTTTAGAGAAATTGCATGTAGGCAGAAAACAGAGTTCCCGGAAAAGGAGCGGTGGCTCTTAGAGGAGGACATCCTCAGCCCGCGGGCTGCCACTCCTCACCCTCCGGGGTCAGCAGACACACCACGTGCTGTCAGCGGGTGGAGAGGGCACCACCTACTTGGCAGTGGAGTCAGATGCCTGTAGCCACAGACCTCGTGCAGGTTGGCCGATTGCTGCTCCATAGCTCCTGGCGGGCAGACCCGATGGAGAATTTTGGTGTTCAATTCCCATCTGTTTCCCCGAGCCTCAGGTCCTGGGGAAAACGAGGCCTTTCCTGGCTGGGTTCCCTGAAGTCACACTCTAGCTGTTCAATCTGGGCCCTCCCACCTCCCTTGCTGGGCTCCCACCTGCCCTCGGACTGCACAGGTTCACCCGCCAGTCCCTGCTGGCTTCTAACCTGGTGGTTCCCAGGAGGGGTGGAGTGTGATTTGTGAAAATGTGAGGGGCATTTCTGCTTGTCACAATCGGTGGGGGGGGGAGGCACTGCTGATATTTAACGGTGAGGTGAGGGACGAGGTGCCCTGGCAAGTGGAGGTGTTCGTCCATGAAAAAGGGAATCCTTCATTATGTTCAAACACCTCATTAAAATGTATTTCATAATTGAAAAACCTCATTATAATTATCTCAGCCTATAATCTAATTACGTTTTACAAATGAGCACAAGACTTTCACATGGCCTTGCTATGCATCAGATTTTCCAGGAATGCAATTAAGGAGTAAACTGAGGGACACTGTGCTTTGTTACTTTACCTAGAGCTGTTTGCAGTTTTGGAAAATCACAGCAATGCTAACTCCTACTATTTGTGTTGCAAAGTGTATCTACTTTATCAGTTGCTTTTGAACTGCCCTATTCAGGTGAGTCCAGGGGGGCAAGCATCCAATGCATTTGTTCAGTTTTCTACTGTAGTCAAGCCCCCATTATTTACATATTGAAACATATATTATTGTCCATTTTTATCCTTTTATTTCTTCATTTTACAATTAGGGCATTGTGTGACTTCTATTTTTTAATTATGTGTGTTGGTCAATTATACTGGACCACAGTCTCTTATCCAAAATTCTTGGGGCCAGAAGTGCTTTGGAATTCAGAATTTTCCGGCCTCTAGAAAACTATTATAGTGCATATACAATATATTATATAAGCCTCCAGCAGGGTCTGGAGCAGCATCCTGTAATCAAACACATGAATTTTTCTGCAGCAAAATATATCAATAGACACACAGAGTGGGATAAAAAAAAAGTCTGTATTTAGTCTTAGGTCAGTTCAGGGTAGGTTTTGCTGGCAAATGGAAGTTGGTTTCTAACTTTAAAAAAAAAAACATCAACTTTTGATTTTCAAAGTTTTTGTATTTTGGAATTCTGGATAAAGGATTATAGCCCTCTATTGTCAATGACTTTTCCTTCAGGATAATGAAACGGACATTTTAAAGAGGAGACTTTGGACCTTGACAGACTCAGAAGCATGGCTGTGCCTACCAGCTCTCAGCAGAACCCTTCCCTACTCGCCCCCGCCCCAGCTCTGCCCATTGCCCCTTCCCTAGCGCCTCCTCTGGGTGCAAGTGAATGTGATCTAGTTATTCTCCTGCCTGCCTGTCAGCCTCTGGATCTCTACAAATTAACTTTGTCCTGGAACTTGGCTCCGCTTGGCAGCGCCTGGCTGCCCCCAGGACAGATAGGCGCCCTGGGACCTGAGCACTCCAGGCTTCCCAGGCTCCTCTCCCACCAGGCTCCGGCCCAGAGAGAACCTACTCCCTCTGCCTAAAGGGCTATTCTTTTTTTTTTTTTTTAATTTATTTATTTCTCTTGTCTGCTCTCTGTGTCCATTCACTGTGTTCCTCTCCATCTGCTTGTATTCTCATCAGGCGGCACTGGGGAGCTGTGTCTCTTTTTGTTGCTCTCCATGAGTGTGGCACCACTCTTGGGTGGGCTGCGGTTTCGTGTGGGGCGGCTCTCCTTGTGCAGGGGCCACTCCTTGTGCTGGGGCGGGGGGGGCACCTTTACCCGGGGTCATCCCTGCTTGGGCCGGGACTCCTTGCAGCAGCAGCACTGCGCATGGGCCAGCTCACCACACGAGCCAGGGGGCCCTGGGTATCGAACCCTTGGACCTCCTATATGGTAGGTGGACGCTCTATCTGTTGAGCCACATCTGCTTCCCCTGAAGGGCTGTTGTATCCCCCTTGTTCTACCAGTGAGGGATTCCTCCTTTAAATCCCAAGTTCAATGTCACCGGGTATGGACCTGCCCCCCAAAGCTGCTAAGCAGCATCACTCCTCAGGTGGGATCCCTTAGCTTGTGTGTATTTTTTATTTTTATTTTTTACATACATGCCACATGTCAGGCACGTGTCTAGCTAAGAATTCCAAGGTGAGTAAGACAAGGTCACTTTCCACCAGGAACCCCCAGTCTAGGTAGAGGCAGACAAGTGATTGCTCTCCAACGCAACGTGGGCTGCAAAGGAGGGGCAAACAGCCATGGGTGGGGCCGAGAAGCCCCCCACTCTGCCAGGGGGTCTTGGAGGATTTCACTGAGAGGAGCTGTTTAAACTGAGTCTTGAAGGGTCAGGGAGAAGCAGGCCAGCAGAGGACAGTGCCAAGACACAGAACCAGAAGTATCCCGTATGCCGACAGCAGAAGGGGGGGACGGGGCAGGCCAGGCAGGTAGGCGGAGCTGGATGCCCCAAAGCCCTGATGCCATGATGAAGAACGGGATGCACCCGTGACCTTGGAGTTCGCGGGATCATGGCTCCCAAGGCCTGCTTGGGGTGCCTGACACTCACCAGCCTCCCGGGGTGCCATTGGAATGAGGCTCCCCGCCCCTCCTCTCCCAGGACTGGTTCCCACGGAGGGCAGGAGCTCACATTTGTGGGGCAGCTACTTAGTGTGCCAAATGCTTCACAGAGTTCTTTTCAGAAAGGGGATCCTTGCTGGTGTGCCCAGGGGACCTAATCAGGATAATGTGGTGTGTCTTTCTTGAATGTTAATTTCACTCAAAGATTTGGGAGTGCAAATGGTCAGCAATTTAAAACATTATTTTCACATTACATCAGCCATTAGATTGTGGAGCAGAATAACAAACTGACATACACTTTTTCTTAATTTATTATTCAGAGAGATAATACACATTACAAAATTCAAAAGGAATAGAAGAGTTTAGCATGAAAATATACACTCCTGTTCTACGAATCACCCAGCTTCACTTCCAGGAGGCAACCACTAGTCCCAGTTTCTTGGGAATGCTTTAAGAGGCATTCTATCCAAGTACAAGCAAGTGCCTACATATGTGGGTGTTTTGTTTCAAATACAAATGATAGCATAAAATACATACAACCCCCATAGTTCTGGCTTTTTTAGATAACAATGTAACTTGGAGATCTTTCCAAACTATGTACATAAAGAGCTGCTCCCTTCTCTTATCATCGGCACCCTATTTCATTGCATGGATGTGCCACAGGTGAACCTGCTCCATGATGATCACTTAGGTTATTTCCAGTATTTTCTGATCACAAACAATACTACAACAAATATAATCCTGAATAGTCTTCATTGGTTCATCTGCTAGTCTATGTATAGGACAGATTCCTAGAAGTAGGTAACGAAGGATATACTGTATTGTCCAATTGCTCTCAGAAGAGAACTTCCAATCTATCCTATGTGAAGGTCTGTTTCCTCACCCCTTGGCGAATACACGATAACAATAGTGTATTCTCAAACTTGCTGACCTTTGCCAATCTGATAGGTAAAAACTTGTAGCTCATTATTTTTTACTTGCTTTTGTTATATTATGAAAAACCCTGAGTATCTTTTTTTAATGTCTAAAAGCCATTTCTGCCCACAGAGAAAAGGTGGCACTGGAATGGGAAAAGTGGACATGGTGGCTGATGGATATGGGGAATGGCAGGAAGAGGTGAGATGTGGAGGCGCCTTTGGGACTTGGAGCTGCCCTGGATGGTGCTTCAGGGGCAATCACCGGACATTGTAAATCCTCCCAGGGACCACTGGATGGAATGTGGGAGAGTATGGGCCATGATGTGGACCATTGACCATGAGGTGCTGAGATGCCCAGAGATGTACTTACCAAATGCAATGGATGTGTCATGATGAAGGGAGTGAGTGTTGCTGGGGGGGGAGTGGTGGGGTGGGAGTGGTGGGGTTGAATGGGACCTCATATAATTTTTTTTAATGTAATATTTTTACAAAATCAATAAAAAATTAAATAAATAAAATAAAAGCCATTTCTATTTCTCATTCTGGAAACTATTTCCATTTCATTTGCCCATTTCTCTTTTGGGTCATTGGCTTATTCCTTTTTGATATTTAGGAATTTTTTATTTTTTAAAGCAATTTTACTGATACATAATAAAGCATACACTTCCTCCAAGGTGTACGATCAATGGAATTTGCTATAATCACATAGTTGTGCATTCATCACTTCAATCATTATTAGAGCACTTTTATTATTTCAATATTAATAATAAAAAAAAAGAAACAAAATTCCTCGCCTCTCAATCTCTCTATGCTTCCCCCACTCTACACAACTGCTGTTTAGGAATCTTTTAAGTATTAAGGAAAGGTAATTTTTGTGATGTGAATTACAAATGTTCCCCTCCAGTATATGTCTTTTGACTTGTTTTTTTTTTACTCCTTATTTAAGTAACTGGTAAAAATGTGTATAGATGAATTTATCTTTGCTTTTATAGCTTCTGGGTTTTATGTCATAGTTAGAAGGCTTCTCCCCTATCTGAGGTGATCTAAAAATCGTCTCATTAATTAATTAATACATTAAAAATCTACTAGGCTCCCACTTTGTGCCAAGACTGTTTTAGGTGCTGCGTTGCAGCACTGAACAAAACAGATAATGGGATTCATATTCTGAGTTCTTTTGCTAAGGTCTTTTCTTTAGCACTTTTATGGTTTCACTTTTAACATTTAAATCATTCTTTCAC
Organism: Dasypus novemcinctus; assembly: GCF_030445035.2. Lineage (NCBI taxonomy): Eukaryota > Metazoa > Chordata > Mammalia > Cingulata > Dasypodidae > Dasypus > Dasypus novemcinctus. The sequence continues at coordinate 38,661,479 of NC_080688.1, forward strand.
TGTGAATTTAATTTGGTGTAAGCTGTGAGGGATCTACTACTTTATTTTTCCTAGGTGCCAACCCAGTTGTCTCAAAATTATTGACTGAAGATACTCTGTTTTCTTTACTGATTCGAGAAGTCAAGTTCATCATACGTTAAATTCCCATAGCTCACACATTTTTTAAGCTAAAGCGAAGACTTCAAAGAAATGTCCTGCTTCAAGCCTGGCCCCCAGATTCCTCAGGGCTGGAAGTGCACACTCCTGGCTGTAGGAGCACTTGGTGAGAAGTCTGAGTGTCCGTGGCATTTTGTTATCTTCACAATATTCACCTCCAAGGTAGATAGTGTAGCTCCATTTTGCAAGTGGGCAAATGAGGCCTAGAGAAGTTAAGAAAGCACCCCAAGGTCTTGGTGGGAGACCCCCGTTGTTTTATCTGTCCTGCACTTCCCTTCTGGGAATTGCCTGTCCCCCTCACCCTCTGCCAGCCTACCTAGATGAACATTCTGGTAGTACGAGACCCAGCCAAGCTGGCCAGTCCAGCTTCACCAGTCAGTCCCAGGCTTTCTTTGTAAATGAGGAAAGGACCTAGAGGGACCAGTTCCGTAAGACATGAAGGTGAGAATACGTCAGGAGCCATGTTTCTTGCCCCATGGGCCAGAGAAGCAGAGGCAGACAGAGGAGCCTAAGCCAGGCAGGAAGCAAGAGTCAGGAGGGGAGCAAAGGAGAGTCCCAAAGCCTTCAAGTCACGGTTCTTCGGAGGCCTGGGGGGTCAAGGCGGTGGTCCTTTCCCTGTGTTCCTTGAGACCTTCCTGTATCTCAGAACAAACTCTCTGACCTTTAGAGACCACCTGTTAGCAGATGGGAGGGCTGTGCTGGTACAGACTCACAGCCTTTTTCTTCTCTTTCAATCTAATTTGTGATTTAGAAGAATAAGGCCTTCTTCACCTCTTCATTGTGTGAAGGCGTTAAACAGGGACTCGTGCCAGCATTTAGCCAGCATCTCACCTTCTGTCTCCCCCTATCCTGTTCCACCAGCTTGCTTTTTGTTCTTTCAGCAATTACAGCTGTTCCCCACCCCAGCTGCAATTCTGGAAGCCAGGTTCTCCTCATCGTGTCTCTCTCCAAGGACCCTTATCTCCCTTCCCATTGCCAAGTCCAAGGTTTGTTTTTTGGGTTTTTTTTTAAAGTTTCATTTATTCCTCCCCTACCTCATTGTTTGCGGTCGTGTGTGCTTTCTGTGTCTGCTCGTCTTCTCTTTAGGAGGCACCAGGAACCGAACCTGGGGCCTCCCATGTGGGGGAGAGGCGCTCAATCCCTTGAGCCACCTCAGCTCCCCGGTTTGCTGTGTCTCTCATTGTCTTTCCTCTTGGCGTCATCTTGTTGCGTCAGCTCGCTGCGCCTGTCATGGCAGCTCGCTGTCTTGCTTGTCTTCTCCAGGAGGTACCAGAAAGCGAATCTGGGACCTCCTGTGTGGTAGGTGGGAGCTCAATTGCTTGAGCTACATCCGCTTCCCCAAGTCCAAGTTTTATTACCTCGGGCCTGAAATGTATTAAGAGATTCCTAAAGCTAACACCCCTGCACCATTGCATCTTATGTATAAACAAGGGTCTAAGTTCCAATGTCGCCCCCTGTGGGGCCTGTCTGACCCCTAGGAGCCAGTCACTGCTGCGCTACCCAGGGATCTGACACAAACCTCCCCACCCCAACCCCCAGCTCCTCAGGGATTTGCTGAGCAACCTGAGATATAGTTAACATAGTTACTGTGCTAACTCTGTGGAGCCTCAGTTTCTCCCTCTGTCAAAGAGGATAAATAGCAGGACTGTGGAGAGAATGAAATGAAACTGTAGAAATGACCATTTCAGCACTTGCACATAAAAGGTAACCCGCTTGTTTCCTATTCCCAGTTTCCTGAGTGGGCTGTTAACTCCTGAAGCCTGGGACCTGGCCAGGCCCAGAGCAGGAGCTCAGTGAATACTGAATGGAAAAATACATGAATGGAAAACGGATGGAAAAAGTCCTCTCCCCTCCTTTCGATCTCTTCAGTCCCGTAGGTGCCAAATTAATGTTCCTTCAGTTCGGCTTTCATCACGTAAGTTGCTTCTTGTTTAAAAACCATCCATGCTTCTCTAGTTCAAATTTCTTCTCTTGGGCCTTGTGATCTAGCCCAAGAGACTCATCTCAGATTTCCCCTCCTTATTCCCCGATACAATCCTTCTAATCCAGCTCTTCTGCCAGGTCCACCCACTGCCAGCCCCCTCCACGAAGTCCCAGCCTTGCTTATTTCTCTGCAACTCTCAGAAAGGTATGTCCTTCTCCTCTGCCTAACCATACCATATTCATCTGCAGCAAAGAACGCTAGTTGTTGCCTATATCCCTAAAGAAATCGGAAAAAAAAAATCCCCAGTAATTCCACCGTTAACATTTTGGCCTATTTTCGTCCAAGGTTCATTTCCATGCATTTTAAAAAGATTTAAACATTTTTAGTTGGGAGGCAGTTCCTACAATGACCATGCACTATCTATGTTTAGGTAAGCAAAATGAAGCAAATAAAAATTGCCATAATCCTACTATCCAGGGGTTTCACCTTCTGATCACATATAGCCTTTTAGCTATATATTACTTTTTGAAAAGAACTTTTTTTTCCACATAGCTGAGATCTTGTGATCTACCTAATTTCTATTTTTGTTTTCTTTTGTTAGAATTGTTTCAAAAACATTTTTCATGCCATTAAGAAAGTTTGGTAAGGATGATTTTTAAAGTGGAAGCACAATATCCCATTGTTTAAGTAAACCATAATTTTCTTAGTTTTCTTATTGTCCCATATTTAGAGTTTCTTTTTTTTTTTTTTTTTTCAAGTTTTCTTTAAACAATGCTGCAGTGACTATTTGGGGGCATAAATCTCTGACCTTCTTTCTTCTCCATATCTCCTTAGACTTATTACAACAACTATACTTCTTGAGTGCTTACCAGGTACCAAGCATTTTTTTCCCCTACATGTTACTGCACTGAATTCTCATAACAAAGCTATAAGGTATAGATTATTCTTCCCATTTCACTGATTGAAAAAACTGAAGTACAAATAAGTAATGCACTCAGCCTACTCCAAGCCACGACAGTGGGGCACAATTTAACGCAGTTTGGCCTGACTCCAAAGCCCACAGCCTTAGTCATGAACTTTTTAAGGCCCTTGATACATACTGCCAAATTACATTCCAGAAAGGTTTGCTCCAGTTTGCCCTCCACCAGCAGTGTAAGACCGCCCATCACCCTTATTTCTCCTTCTTTCAAGCAATTGCTGGGCATGTGCATTTCACCTCTGTGAGCTGGCTCTTCATGTCCTTTGCCCATCTAACGGCAAAGGCTACACCCACCACAAACCAGTCTAGTTGAACTTCCCAGTGGCAGGCAAACTGGTAACGTTTCCCAGCCAGCCACATCCATCCCACCCTGATGTATGTGAGAAGGACGTGAACAAATGCAAACTCTAGAGAGTGATGTCTTACACTGAGAGACACAGGGCCCTGGTGGGGGGTGGGGTGCAGGAAGCTCCTCTTGCCTTGCCTTTTGGGGGCACCGGATGAGCCTTCCTGGGAAGCCTGGCCATGTGGGTCATATGTAAGCTAGGGGCTCATGAACTGTCATACCTGACAAGTGTTTTCTTCATTTCTCACCAGCTGGTAGTTCATGCATGCTGATATAATTTCAAGGAAAACAAAGCCTGGGGTATGCTATAATTATTTTTTAAGGAGATACGGGGGATCAAACCCAGGACCTCGTACATGGGAAGCAGGCACTCAGCCACTTGAACTACATTTGCTCCCTGGTTTGCTGTAATTTAAGCGTCAAGTTAACACACCAAAGAAAATTAATTGATTTTCTTAAAAGGGCCAATATCATAAAAATTCTACAGTTCGATCATGGGTAGAATCCTGGGCATGAACCACCAACCCCTTTTTGGAAGACCAAGGGCATGTCACGGAAGCATCTGAAATGTATTTTCCTGATGTAGTTCTAAGGCCAGAGTAGTCGATGCCTTGGGCGGCAAAACAGGGGCTGACGGCTCGCGTGCTCAGCCGCATGTCGGTGACAGCCACCCCTCACAAGCACCCTGCTGCATGCTGGACATCTGCTAAGGGTTTTGCACAATCCTGGTTTCTAACCTGCACAAGGACCACTCAAGGTAGGTGGGCTCTGCTCCAGCCTCGAGGTGCCCTTGTTCTCAGCCTGACGGGTCGTCCTTCCAGTGAGTGCTTGGTGATTGGAACATCGCTACGCTCTCCCTCCTCCTTCCCAATTGGCCATGCAGTAGTCAAAGGATAATTCTGATGAATCAGAAGAAATCTGAAGTGTAAATGCATTGGCACTATTGCCTTCGGATATCTCCTCTACAAAAGACTGGAGATGAGGAAGGATTACTGGGAAGACTGACGCTTTTCCTCAAATTGAGGAGGCACCATTGGCTTGAATTGTTCTTCTTGATAAGGCTGCAACACATGCTACAATCATTCCTAAAAACACCTATTTTTCTCAGCTTCTCACGCAAGTTCTAAAAGCCTGAAGGCTCTGCAATTCCTAGGTGGGTACTTTACTAAATTATTCTGTCCTTCACAAAGTGGGTGGGGTCCAGAGACCATAAAAACCCTCTTGGGCCCATGGGTGGGCAGGGACTTCTCGGACAGTGTAAGGGGATTGTAGCGCCAGCCATGGAGGGATGGGCAGGTTCTCAGGCAGGGTGTGGGAACTTGGATGATGGAACCAAGACAGGATGTGTCAGGAGCGCCAGCTCCCCTGGGCATTCTTCTCCTGTGCAGGGGGAAGAGGTATTCTAGGTAGGTGGTCTGAGGTTGACATAGTCGACTCTGGTTGGCATACACTTTTTTTTTTAAACACACTGTATTATGGTGATATTATTAACATGACTTTCTCTGCTACTAGCTCAAGTGCCTCCAGGATAGAATCATATCCTATTCTCCTCAGTACTCAGAGAATCTAAACCAGAGCCTGGCATTTAGTCGATATTGGGATAAGGGCTATGAATAAGCCACATTTTGTTAGCTGCTATATATGGATGGATAATACTCATTGAATTTGTCTTCCTTTAATATCCCTGAGCTTGTGGTTAAGTCTTTTTAAGTGTTGCATTTGGTCTCAGATGTTCTGGGGAAATTAAGGAAGGAAATCAAGGTATCTATGCTTGAGCAAAATTGTAAAGGGGGAAATTATTACCTCTCCACCCCACCCCCAGCCAATTGAAATGATCAAAAGTCTGCATGTGGATGGTGAATTTCAGGGAGAAAAGTTGGGGCTTTGAGGATCTCCTCTTGGACATCTCCCTCCATTTCTAGTCCTGGAGGGTTTATCTAAGTTTCACCTGATTAAAGAAAACAGCAAGTTTCTCACACATACTATGTATCTTAGATCTATTATTTGGTGTGTGTTCCAGTGCTGAGCAGCAATCTCTACTTTTATGGAATATGCATAAAACAATCTGATCTGAACTGGAGCTGACAGCTGGTGTTTCTCAAGTCCTTCCTGTTTGGCAGGACCAGGGAAAACTACAAAAACCTAGAACATAAAGCATCCTGGCATTTGTTATGCCTATACTTGGCATGTTTCTAATAGCTACCCACTAAATGCCAGATACTCTGCTAGATGCATAATTTATGTCATCACCAATCTTTACAACTTTAAGAAAATACTGTTAAACCTACCTATACAGGTGAGGCAACCAAGGCACATGAAGTCTGTAGTTTATTTAAGCTGGAGCTCAAAAGTTTACACATTTGCAAGGGCCTGAGCTAGCACTCAAACCCCAGCACGTCTGATACTAAAGCCTTGTTATTTCCACTTGAGCAGACTCCTTCTGTCATGGATGCTATCTGCTGTCATCAATGAGCAATTTTAGGCTTCTTGGTTTCTTTCTTTGTTAATTGACACTCAATATGTGTAAGTCAAAACAGTCCATGTGTTTTGGGTTCATGCCTGCCAAAAGAAGTTTTCAGAATGGGTACTTAAAAGAGGCATGATGAAAGTGAACAGAAAAAAAGCTTGGCAGCTGAAGAATTGCATTTCAAGTTATACTCCTCTTTGCCTGCAAGCCACAAGAAACATGTAGGCAAAACTTCCGCTTCCTGAAGTGTCTCCGTCCTTCCCTCCTTTATTCCCAGATCATCTCCAATCCTGGCAGTAGCTTAAAGCCTCCTCCCATAGGCCTCCCCTCAAATTAAAATCTCCTTCTCCAAGTTTCAACATCCTTTACAGCCCCTCTGCTCATTTGAGCACTTGTTCAGAGTCTGCCTTGCACAAGTAATTTTAATTAATTGTGTCATGAGCTTTTGCATTCCAGTATTTTAAGTATCAAGGGCACAGGGCTAAGGAAGATATTTCTTTTAAAGCAAGATGGTGCTCTGCACATAAGTTATTCAATAATACTTAATGAATTCAGAAGTGAAAAATAAGTGGATTTGGAATAATTCATGGAATAAATTAGGATGGTATAAATAACAGACATTTTAAAAAGTATTTTATGGTTTATGAAATGTTTCCTGTGCAGTCTCATCTGCGCCCCACAGTAACACACAGAGGAAATTGGCCTAGCGAGGTTAAGTGACTTGCACTTGAAAGCCAGATACTCTTACTCCAAAGCTTGTATTATTCCATTATAGTCCACTCTCAAGTATCAAAAGATTAAATCTGGAGGAACCTTGCCCACAAAACATCCTTACCAGCAGAGGGCGCCAGAACATATATGGGTCTTGAAGTCAGACCTGTTTGCAAACTGGCCCAGCCACTTTTCAGCTTTGTGACCTTGAAAATATAACTTAAGTATTCTGAACTTCATCTGTAAAATATTGAGGATAATTCCTCCCCGAAGGTAGTCATGAGGACTAGAAATAGTCTATGGCTGGCACACAGTAGGTGACCATTAAATCGCATCTCTTAAGATATCCATAAGGGGCTCAGAGGAGCAGTTTAGAAGTTAAACAGAATTTGATTACTGTTTGATGCTTTCATAAATATTTGAAATTAGTTTAATTCTTGGGACTTAGGATTGGCAAGGAGTTATACTACCGGGGCAAAGATATGGGTATTGATGAAAAAAATTGTAATACCCAGTGCCAGCAACAGCGTGGGGTCACAGAACGCTTCCGACACGGCTGGGTGGAACAAACTTTCTGGATGGCAAGCCTTAAAAACGTAACATGTTGTTTGCCCCAGCAGTAGCACATCTAAGTATGGAAGCAATGAAAACTATATTGGATGGTAGCGAAGATTTAGAAAAACAAAGGATGTCACAGCTACTCTATTAATAAAAGCAAAAGTGGAAAGGACCTAAACATTCACTAGCAGGGCACAGGTTTCTTAAGTTAAAATACATCCATCCAATTGGATACTATGGTCATGAAAATGATGCTACAGAAGAATATTCTAAATGGAAAGATGATCACCACATTAAAAAAAATCATGATACAAATAGCATGGTTTTGCTTTTGTTTAAAAATACACACAGATGGACAGAAGTAAAAAATTTTAACGATTTCTATAGGTGATGAGATTGTCAGCAATGCTTGATGCTTATTTTTTTCTCCTTGCTTAACTTACCCTCTGAACAGCTCTGCAAGGAACATTTATCACTTTTGTAATAAAATACGAATTGTTTTTTCTTTCAAATGAGCAGAATGGGCGTCTTTCATTTAACACTGCCTTCCAGCACCACCTTTCAGGGCTGGTAGTCATGTAAATGAAATCAATTGTACTAAAGGGGCTGGGAGGATTCAAGGTAGTTAGTTAAACAAAGTAATTAAAATCCTGATTCAATTTCACACAGCTGGTCACCAAGCTTTGCCTCAGCTGCTGTTAAGACTGCTGGGAAGAGCTACCAGGCCCTCCGGTTTCAAAGGCCTAAACCAGGCATGAAATAAAAATACAAACAATTGTTCATTTAAAGGGCCACGTGCCATGTTTGTCCACAGTGACTGTAACCTGATACCGAGCTCAGACTCCACGTTGGCTGCGCATCTCTGGGCAGCATGTACGTGCTCTCCATTACTCAGTTTCCTTTCCTGAACTTGCAGTGGAGTGGAATTTCAATGTAGAGTTACCCATTAACTCCAGGGCTAAATTAAAACCTTTAATTTAATTAATCCTTTGCGCTTAAACACTGTGCTTTCCCTCAGAAAAAAAAGTAGCAAAGTTTCTTAAATGCCACAGAGCTTAATTCGGCGTGCCAATTGTTCTGTATTGCATTTGGTAAATCACCCAAACGCCACCGCACACGTTTTCGGATCGCTCCCGGGGCATGCCTTCCCTCAGCCAGGCAGGCTGCTTGGCGCTGAAGGCTGGGGGCTGAGTAGGTCACTCTACACCCCGCCCGGATTCAGACTGAGTTCTGGAAAGGTCATCGCGTCCTTGGGCAGGAACCTGTCTTCATAGAAAACTTGGTAGGTGCCAAACGTGCATGAAATTAAAGACAGGACGTAATGAGCCAGTTTGGTCCAGTTTAAGGCGGAAAATAAGAGAGACCATAATCCCCACACACAACTCAAGGTGACAAGGGGAAAAAAGGGTGTCAGGCCATTTTAGCCCACCTTTTCATAGAAAACGGAGCCCATTCCAGGGCCCAAGTAAAAATTTATACTGGCCTTTGATGAGAGAGATGAAGGTGACAGAACCATCAAATGGGGTGTGGAAATGAGTCTGGCCACGTTGTTTACGCACCCGGGCTTTTAATGCACCCCGAGTAGTGCATTTATCTCAGGGGCTGCATCCTTGGCCTGCCAAGGAATGAGTCGCAAGCTCGATGGTTAGCGACGGCTTTGAGGTGTGACTGTCCACGTAGGGGCTGTGGTTCTACTCTTAAACTATTAAGTAGGATGTATTTCACGGGTCCTAACGGCCAAGCGGAGTCCAGTTAAAACTCACTAGCGGGCCAATCTCTGCGTCGTCCCCAAATTATTATCATACAGGCCCACACCTTTCCCGGTAATACACCCCCCACTCGGTGACTCGTGGGTTCTGCTCCCACCCCCAAAAATTCCCGGTCTGAGCGCGCCGGGGCAACGAGCTCGCCTCCCGCGCGCCCCGGGCGCCACCAACTCTCCGGGCGGGAGGCTGAGGGCACTTGACTGCGCGGCGATCGTCCGCCAGCCGGCCGCCCGCTGTCCCTTCCTCCTCCGCCGGTCCTCTCGCCTCCCGCCGCGCGTCTCCGCAGCTGCCGCCTGCGGCTTTGTTTTCCTCCCAGGTTTCATTCCCCACACGTGATACTGTGTTATTGCAAAGAGCGCTTCGGAGCGCGAGCGCGGGGCGCGCGCACCTATAAATACGGACACCAGGGCCCGGGAGCCGAAGAGCGCCAGGGCGGGGAGGGCCCGGGACCCGCCGACCGAGCGACCGGCGGGAGGACGGCCGGACAGCCAGCCACCCAGCCACCCTCCGGCCGCACGCGTGGCCCGGGCGGCGCCCCGGGCCGAGTCCGCGAGGGGCGAGCATGGCCCGCCCGCGGGGGGGCCGGGCCGCCGCGCACGCCCCGCGCCCTGCCCAGCCCGGGTCGCCGCCGCTCGCGCCCGCCGCTTAGCACTCGGCGCTGCTCGCTTGCCGGGGTATCGCCCAAAGATCGCCGCAGACGGACACAATGGCGGCGGCTGCGGCCACCACGGCTGCCACCGCCGGAACAGCCGCCTGCAGCAGCAGCAGCTGCGCGGGCACCGACGCCGGGGGCACTGGCGGCAGCGGATTGCAGCAGCCGCCGCAGCCACGGCCCGCGGCCCAGCCGCCGGCGCCCGAGCACCCCAGGAAGCCGCGCATGGACCCACGGCGCCGCCAGGCTGCCCTGTCCTTCCTCACCAGCATCTCGCTGGACGGACGGCCGCCGCTGCAGGACGAGGAGTGGGGCGGCGGCGAGGAGAGCGGCGCCCGGACTCGGCACAGCCTGATCGCCGCCGCCGACCGCGGAGGCTACGGCGCGCACTGGGCGGCGGGCACCGCGGGCTCCGGCCCCTGCGCCCTGCAGCCCGCGCCGCTGCCGCCGCTCCTCCCTGGCGCGCACGCGGCCGCGCCCGGCCCCGGGACTGCCCGGGGCTTCGCTAGCCCCCTGGGCACCGGCCGGGCGTCCGGGGAGCAGCCGCAGCCCCCGCGGCCCGCGCCTCTCTCTGCCTCTGGCCCGCCGCAGCCGCCCGACGCGCCCCGAGGCGCCGAGCAGGAAGAGTCGGAGGAGGACGATGCCTTTACCAGCGTGCAGGTGCCGGCGGCCGCCTTTTTGGGCTCCGGGACCCCCGGCAGTGGGAGCGGCAGCCGGGGCCGCCTCAACTCGTTCACTCAGGGAATCCTGCCCATCACCTTCTCCAGGCAGACCTCGCAGAACTACTGCGCCCTGGAGCAGCTGGGCCAGGGGGGCAGCACCGGCGCCTTGGAGCAGCTGCAGCGGTCCCGGTGAGTATCCTCGACGGGACGCACGCCGAACCCTCCCCCCTTCCCCGCGCACCCGGCCTGGCGGCGGTCTCTCTGCTGCCGGATGTGGGTCGCCCCCACCATCTCGCGCCCTCCAGGATCCCGCGACTCCTGGCCGGAATTCCAAGCCGCGAGGGTACGTGAGGAAGGGAGAGTTCACGGGGTGTGTGTGTGCACACGCGTGTACCCAGCCTCCCCACACGTGGGGAGTGCGAGCTCGCTCTCGCAGAACTGGAACCCCGTGCCCCTGCGGTGTGGGTCTGGAGTTGGGAGTGGTGGGAGCCCCTCAAGAAGTGGCGGTAAAGCTTCATTACAAGGAGATCACGAAGTTGCTGAAATCCGGGCCAGACCCGGAGACGCGCTCTCCCCACGCGGTGGAGACTTGGGTCAAGCTCACGGCCGAGGAGGCAGAGTCGGGGCCCGCCGGCTGCTGTGCGCGCGCGTCAGCCTCAACTCGCAGCAGACATGCCGGGAACCCCTGCCAGCGCTGAGTATTCCTACCGCCTAGGAAAACTTGGCAGTTTCCTTTTATTTTCTAACAACTGGCCCTGGGAATGGGGGACAAGGAGAAAAAAGGACTTGATACGTTCCCCCCCCCCCCCCCCCCACTCCAAGATGAGTTTGCTAGACTAGGCAAAAGCTTGTTGTGCTTGCAGATATTTGTCATTATAGCAAAAACAAAATGTTGAATATTTGCTTATTGCCCAGGAAGTAGCTGGAGCTGATGGCCCTGTATTCAAGGGGCAGTCGGAATTCGGGCTGTGGGACTGGAGACTGGGGAGAGGACCCTGGTGGGGTAATGATGCCCGGGCTTCCCAGGAAGTGTCTCCCTTGTCTACCAGGCCTCCTCTCAAACTGTAGCATACGCTCCACCTCGGCTCCGTTATTTTAACCTCCTGGCTCCTCAGTTTCTCCTTCTGGGGTGAGAGCTTGCCAAAACTTAGCAGGCATCAGATGGGAAGGAAAACTTTTTTCTGTAACAGCCTCTCTGGCAATGCTCACCTAAAAACTCAGGCTCGCCCTGGCCTAAGAAAGAAGGTGACCTATTGGAAAACTTAACTTCCTTCCCCAGCGTATAAATGGGGAAGAACTAGCCAGGCTCGTCAGAAGTTAGCACGTAGTCTAATTGCTTCCCAAACGGATGAAGTCGTGACTTGGTAGCAGGGCAGCACGGGTGCACGTGGGCCGGCAGATGGGTGTGAGCCTGGGACTGCGCTGATGAATGCTGGGCACAGGTGACAGTCTGGCTCTGGCCGTTTCTGTCCGGGCTGCGTCTCCCCGCTGTGGGTGCGTGTGTCTGGGTGGGTTCTTCGTAAAGGAGCCATGTGCACTCGGCAGTTTCAGGGCTGCTCCATGCTACCCCTTGACGTTCTTATGCTGTGAGATATTGGTCTATAGTTTGAGCCCAAGCCGGGTTCCTCGAGAGGGTTATGGCAGGAAGTAATAGTCATGCATGTGATGCTCAGCCAGAGTGGAAGGCCAGTCTACGCTGGGGCTAGAGAGATGCTTTCTCCGTACAGAAAGCTTTTGGGGATTGGGTTACATTACACTTTTTGCTCTAAGAAACTCAATTCAGGGGCTATTGAGGGTTTCCTACTAGTATCTCTGATCCAAGGACACTCCAGAAATTTAACTTCTGACTTTATAAATATGAACCTCTGAGAGGTCTTCTTGCCTTCCCCAACACTCACTTTAAGATGAGTTAGTCAATAGAAGGTGCTTCCTGAATCTGACAGTCACAATATCATGACTTCTGAAGAATCCGTGTTTGGCAGGTTAATAAGCTATTTATTTATATAAATTTCTTATTCAGGTTGTAAGTTGATAGAAAAATCATGTAGAAAATAGTTTCCATATCTTCCTCCTACATTAAACCTTGCATTAGTGTGGTACCTTTGTTATGGTTGAGGAAACAGGATTATTATAATTCTATTACTAACTAGCCCAGAGCTAAATTAGGGCTCACTGTGTTACACAGTCCTATGGGTTTTTTAAAAAAATTTTATTCTAGTAACATATACAGCCTAGAATTTCCCCCTTTAAACACATTCAAATATTTTAAATTATTAATACTGTATGTTTTTATTCATGTCTTATATTAATATTTAATGGTGTAAAAATTTAAAATTATTCCAGCTGTCAGCAGGAACTGCATTAAACTTAATGTACAGGGAGGGAGCAAATGGGTAAATCAGGGACTTAAGAAAAGCTGGTTTCAGATTTAGTGCAAGTGATGAACTTCAACTATCTAGCATGTTTTGTTCCCTTTACTGTGCTGCTTTCAAGAATTTTGTCATCAGCGTGCTGCTTTTATGACCACTGAAGAGTACTCTCACCGGCCTACGTAGTGTGCACACTCGTGTGAACAGGGTCCTGGCCAGGTTAAAGAATGCGAGTTGCTTTCCTTGTGCACCTCCCTTAAGGAAGCCTGGTAGTCCGTGTAGTTCCATATGTTACTTAATGGATGTGTTCCTGGAAAGCTATTTTTAAATAAAAATATACTTTCTATGGATTTGTTTCTTGCTATTGAAAGAATTGCATAGAACCTTGCTACTTAGAAAATTGGTCTCTGGACCATCTGTTCTCAGGAACTGGTTAGGAATTTGCAGACTCTCAGCCACACTCTAGACTGTAGACTCCTTGAGTCCTAAATTGCATTTTTAATAAGATCCCCAGGTGATACAGGTACAAATTAAAGTTTGAGATGCACAACTGCAGTGAACCCAAAGCTGCCTTTTTAAAATGAACTTGAAATTTTATATATCAGGTTTGTTCTGGGTATATAAAAATCGGACTTTCCGGGGCTGGAATCTTGAAACCCTCTCTTTTGTTTTTCCAGTCTGTAAACTTATAAAACCGACCATAAGTCATTGCTTGGACTTCCAAACTGAGCTACCTGGAGGGAAGAACATTGCAGTACCCAGGCCTTGGTACAGAGTGGGTCCCAGTAAATTCCTGTTGGTTGAGTGATTATACCTTCTCTGTGCACTGGACTGGATGCTCGATATCTCCCCCATTTAATCCTCAGAACCTCCCCCTGTGTAGATTCTTTTGCAGACACAGATACCACGGGGCTCAGAGAGGTTAAGTAACTGCCTAAGACTGGCCCAGCTGCTGAGAGGCACAAATGTTCCAACCCAGCTTTGGCCTCAACGGGAGCCTGGATCTTTGACATCAATGCAGTGGCATCCTTCTCTCCCACTCTGCTGTAGCACTGTGCTTTGCTTGCAGCAGCGTCAGAGGTGACACCTGAGCTGTTGGCTGAAGTGTTCTTTGTGGATCCAGCAGGCCCAAGGTTGTGCTGTGATTCTGTGCTCTGTCTCCTAGTCATGCCCCCCAGGTTAGCCTCTTGGGGACCTCCTCCCTCATTCTGCTGTCGTGTCTAGGGAAGCCGGGGCTGTGGGCCAGGGGCCTTGCACCTGGGAAGCCAGCACATTGGGCCTCTGATTGGGGTGTGAGCAGCAGGATGCCTTAAAGACGCCCTCTGGCTTGCTGACCCCGCTTGGACAACGAGTTCTGCATCAGGTTGGTGTTCATAAATGAAAAGGAGTGTGACTTTATATGGTATATTTTAAGGCTTCGCATTTCAGACAACAGCTGGCAGCAGCCCTGGCTTACCCCACTGGCTTGAGCTTGTGAGTGGCAGGCGGCCGCCGAGAAGCACGAGCCGTTCTGTGCCATCGAGCCTGGTCAGGGTGGGAAGCAGGGCCCTGGGTGGCTTGGCAGGTTGGCATGCAGGGCAAAGATGTCTCGTAGAACCCCCAGGTGTGACTCTAAAATAACACAGGGGTTTTGCCTTTTTGAACACCCGAGTTAGCTCTGTGCCTGGTGGCAAGTCAGGCCCTTCAAGGAAGGAGGGCAAGTGATACAGAAGAGCCCTAGATGGGGATACCAAGTCTTGGGTTCGAGTCCTGCCAGTGCTGACATCCCTGGGGCCGTGGACAAGTGAATCTGTCTGGCTGGGTCTGTTTCCTCCCGAGAGCCTTGCCTGTGTCTTGGTCTCGTAGGTGCTTACTATCTCTGAGGCTGTGAATTGAATTTTGACAGCAGCAACAACTGTGCTTGCATTTATGGAGGACTGACTATGTGCTGGGCATGTGATAAATGCTTTATTTCAGGGATCCTCAAACTTGTGTTAATTGTGCTCAGAATCATGCGGGGATCCTGTGAAAAAATGGAATCTGATTCAATAGATCTGGGGAGGGTCCAAGATTTTATACTTACTATATATATTTTTAGGAGGTAGCAGAGATTGAACCCAGGGCCTTATACATGCAAAGCAGGCACTCAACCACTGAGCAATACCTGCTCCCAGGATCCTGTGTTTCTATCCAGTGCCCAGGGATGCCAGTGGAGCCCAGCCTTGAATAGGGAGGCTTTGCATGGTACACTTATGCCATATATTTTTTTTTAAGATTTATTTATTTCTCTCCCCTTCCCCCCACCCCCGCCCCACTTGTCTGTTCTGTGTCTTTTGGCTGCGTGTTCTTCTTTGTCCACTTTTGTTGTCAGCAGCACGGGAATCTGTGTCTCTTTTTGTTGTGTCATCTTGTTGTATCAGCTCTCTGGGCGTGCAGTGCCATTCCTGAGCAGGCTGTACTTTCTTTTGCGCTGGGCGGCTCTCCTTACGGGGCGCACTCCTTGTGTGTGGGGCTCCCCTACGCGGGGGACACCCCTGCGTGGCACAGCACTCCTTGCGCGCATCAGCACTGCGCATGGGCCAGCTCCACACGGGTCAAGGAGGCCGGTGGTTTGAACCGCGGACCTCCCATGTGGTAGACGGACGCCCTAACCACTGGGCCAAGTCCGCTTCCCACTTGTCCCATTTTAAGGCTGGGCTCAGTGCAGTTAAGTAACCAGCTCAAGGCCACTCCCCCAGTAGGAGGCAAGGTTCATGTCCATCTGCTGGCAATGGGCTGGAGCTTCCAGCCACCCCTCCCTCTGCATTGCCTCTCTTGGGGTCAAAACTGGGTTCCTGCTGGAACAGCAACTGGAAACCACCTGGCCTTGCAATGCAAGAAGCCCAGAAAGGACTTTGATCTCCTGGGCAATAAGCAAACATAATTTTACAGCAGTGTGAGTTGTGGAAGCCAAAGCTGAGGTCCCAGATGGGGACAGGGTCTGACAAGTGGGTCTGGCTGGTGGAAATAGGCAGGGTTTCACTCTCCTTGCAGTCCCAGAGCCTGTGATGTGGCAAGTGAATTGGGGGGCGGGGTAGGGGGCTGATTGGAGGCCTGCTCGTCCGGAATGTGCCCAGGGAAGACAGGTCAGGTGTGACCTCACCGGGAAGGATGTAGAAACCACTCTGGCCTGAATGGTGTCCCCAGCCGCTGTCAGAGCTCTGCACACATGCACTTTGCCCCATCAGAATGAGAGCTCTGAGCTGGGCGGACAGCCAAGGGCAGGGGGCCTTAGAGCAGAATGGGAAGGAGGGGCAGGTGAGCCCAGGTGATGTGTCAGGGTGTGGGCCAAGGAAGGGAAACGAGGCCTGCCCCTGCCCCTCTGGGCCTCCCTCTCCTTATGGAAGGAAAGGGTTGGGAAAGGTGAGAGCAGCCGTGCTTTCAGGTCTGGCCTCTTCCCACATCTTCATCTGTTGAGGAGGCCTGGGCATGTTTGGCGTGGGGAAGTGTGGATAATCTGACCCTTAAGAGGTAGAGGTGGCAGCTCGCGGTTGGCAGAAGATGGACTAATGAATGAATGGGTTTCCCTGGGTGTAAGAGTGAAGTTTAAAGTAATACCTGCAGCTGTGTTTCCTCTGGCAGCAGCAGTGTGTCAGCTAGGGGGACAACTGGGAGGCCAGTCAGGCTCGCAGCCGGTGCCTGGCATGCAGTCGGTCCCCGGCCACTGCCCCTTTCCCGTCTTGGGAAGGATCTGTAGTTACCTGCTTCCAAAGGGCCTCGGGGTTTACAAGCAGACGTTGCTTTCAGCCCCCTAACGGCACAGAGGGGCAGGAATTCAAGGTCTCGGGGCTGGCAAGGGGTGTTATTTATTAGGTATATAGTAGAGGAAATTCTGATATTGGGACTTAATGCCTTGTATCATTTATTCATTCAGTAAGCATCGGACACACCACATGGCACTGTGCGTGTCATGGGACATAGCGGCGTCAAACATGGTCCCTGTCTGTGCTGGGGACACATAGGTAAACGGGCAGCTTCGAACAGAGTGATGAGGACCCCAGCGGGGTGAGCTCGTTGTTTGAGCTGCTCAGGCAGGGGCCTTTCATTCCATCCCCAGTGGAACCCGGTTCAGTACCTTGGACTCGGTTTATTTTATTTAACACACACACAGGCCTGCCGTTTGCCAGGCCAGGCATTATTCTAAATACTTTATGGGGATTAGGGAAGTTCATATTTATAACGACTCAGAGACAAGGACCACTATCATCCCATTTTGAGGTACAGAGAGGTTAAGTAATTTGCCCAGAGTCACTCGGCTCCTACGTGGAGCTGGGTTTGAACCCAGGCGATCTGACTCCGGAATCCTGCTCTGACCGACCTCTTGGTAGGGTTCTGGTTTATGAGTCCAGCTCATAAATGCTTGTTAAATTGACTCCAGCTGAACGGGCAGAAGCTGGCCTAAATGACACCCCTTAGGCCACTTGCTAGTGCTGCAATTTCCTTGTGGACGTGAGGGATGTGCCTTCGGTAACTAGGCCCTGCCCAGCTCCCCCTGTACTTCTTAGCCACAAGGAAATCCCCATAAACTTTACTGCCTCCTTGCTCACCTGTACTCTATGTGCCTTATTTATCCAGAACATGGTGTAACAGGAGCATGATGAGGTACCCAGACAGTCAGGAGGTACCTCTGGCCTTGTCCCCCGTCCCGCTCCTCCTTGAAACGGGAACAGCAGCCTCCTCTTCCTGGGTGCGCTACCTTTGTACAGGCATTGACGGCTCCCCAGGACCACCCCCCCCCCCCCCCGGAACTTCTCAGCCTGCCCTTTCTCCTCGCCGGGGTCTGTAATCGTGGCCCACAGGCCCAATCAGACCTCCTGGCTCTTCTAAGTTGATTGGCGCCCAGCCGCTCCATGTCTCTGTACGGTCTTTGGCTGTGTTTGGGCTGCAGTGGCAGAGTCGAGGCGCTGAAGCCGCGACGCCCACGAAGTCCAGGCTGCCCGGCCTTTGACAGAGGTGAGTGCGTCTGGCCTGCCCGAGCCTGGCGCCTGTACCCAGGAGCTGTGCCGCGGGCCCCCCGGCCCCTTCTTGCCTCCTCCCTGCCTTTGCCCTGGTCTGAGCCCGGGTGATGTGGCACCCGCCTGGGAGGCTCCTGGCTTTGGTTTGAACCCCCTGTCAGCCCCTGCTCGAGCTGCCAGAGAGGCGCTCTGAACCCCGCATCTGTCCCCGTCCGTCCTTGGCTCTTTGTATTTCATGCCAGATGTCCTCCGGCCACCTCGGCCGCTCGCCTCTTAGGACTCTGCCCCCTGCCTCTTAGGACTCTGCCCCCTGCCTCTTAGGACTCTGCCCCCTGCCTCTTAGGACTCTGCCCCCTGCCTCTTAGGACTCTGCCCCCTGCCTCTTAGGACTCTGCCCCCTGCACACCCTCAGGGCCTTTGGGGGCGGGGCACCCACCCCTCTCCAGGTCCCTGGCTCTTGCACCCACTAGTGGTCCTGCCGTGTTCCCAGTAACGTCCCTTCCCTTCAAGTCCACAGCAGAACCCGGGCTTTAGCAGAGCCCCTGGGACCCTCCACTCCCAGAGCTGCACCCCTGCTCCCCACACACCCCCTCAGGATTGCCCTGGGGTCTTCGTGCTCTGGGGGCATCTCGGAGGCCCCAGCCCAGTGTCTTAACACCAGCTCCAGGCAACGGGTTGATGGGTCTGACAGATGGGTTCATAGGGAAACTTGATCCCAAGACCTCGGTAGAACTGCATAAAAATCCTTTTAGGGTACCTTTCTCCTCAAAGCCCCACTTATCCTGGAACTGCCCTTCCAGCACCTCGGGTCTTTTATTTTCACCCAACAGTCACTCCAGACCTTTTTCTAAAAGCCTACCTGTGCCCTCCTTCACCACCTCCTTCCTCAGCTCTGCGGCCCTAACCATTTGACCAGGGAACTTCCAACTTCACTGAATGTGATCCCTGACCCCGGGGGTAAAACGAGGCCAGTTGTGTAAGATGCACCCCCGCCCACCCCACCTGCCAACGCCTGCCTCTTCCTCGCCCGGGGAGGTGTGGGAACAGGTGGGATTCTGAGTACCTGTCGCGGGCTGGGCATCTTACACGCGGTGATTCAGTTAACCTGCACGGCGATCCCATGAGATCGCACATCCACAGAGCACTGAGGAGACCGAGGAGAGGGTTGGGAACTTGCCTAAGGCCACATGGCTAGAACCTCGGATTGGACCACTGGTTTTCCAGCTTCTGAGCTGCCTGTTTCAGCTGCGACCCCCCCCCCCCCCCCCCCCCCCCCCGTCGGTAACTGAAATCGGAGGTGGGAGTATTTACACCCCCGGAATTGGCAAACGCTAGCTTGTCTATTCCATTCACCCCGCAAGTCTGGACAAGAAGGTCACCATGTAACAAATCTCTATCGGAGAGAGAGTTTGAAAACCGGGAACTTTCATAAGAATCTGTCGCTTAACATCATAATGTGAATTTTCCCAAGGGTCACTGCCACCCATTTTCCACCTAAAAAATATCTGACATCCGCAAGTTCCAGCCTACATGCAATTTACAGACCTCCTCACAGGCACTGTGGGGCTCCAAGGGCTTAGTATTACGTGTAGGAAACAAAATCATTAGCCATCGTTCTCTTTCACAAGCTCTGTAATTTTTTTTTTTTTTTTTTTTTTGTTTGGTTTTTAAAAGGCCTCCGAGAATATATAATCAATCTGGGTTTCCTGGGTTTTTATTTTTCTTCTTTGTTTGGGTTAGCAGCTTGGGTAATTGCACACTGGTTTATATTTAACAAGGTTATCATTAATGTGGTTTGGGGTTTACTGCTGCACACTTGGTGACAGCGATGAAAGTTTGTGGGCACACCATGCAAATGCTGGCGGTTTAGGACTTGGAGGACTGTAATGGTGTGTGTGAAAGGCTCAGTCTCGTCCTCAGTTTAAGCCCAGGGATGGCTTCAGTCTAGGTTAAGTTCCATGATAAGTAACTGACAAACCATTCAACAAGGGACGAACAAAATATTTGAGAATGTCAATCATTTCTATGTGCCTGGCACACTGATTGTTACTGCGAAGCACTTTCCTCTCTGGCTCAGTTATTTATAAAGCACAATGTCTACTTCAATAGGCTTAGGAGAGGAGGAGGAGGAGGAGAATGCCAGGGAAGGGAAAGCAGTCAAAGGCTATAGAACGTTTTTTGCCTAAGGACAAACATTGGCATTTAGGGGACAAATGGTTGATTTGATGTTGAAAGGAAGTTCTCAGTCAAGTGTTAGGCTTTCTTTGCTTTCAGAGGGTGAGCGGTGAAGAAGGAAGGTGGGATTACAGATGTCTGAGGTAATTGTGTGGGTAATTGAGGGATTTAATTTATCCATCACATAACTAATACCAAATAATAGTGTGCGTTCTTAATTTGTTCCGTGCTTTATGGCTTACAAAATGCTTGCATAGATTTCATTTCAAGTCATTTCAAAAAGGCAGTGTAGCAGCTGTTTTAAAGCTTAGAAAGTCTAGACCACGAACAATTAATTTAAGTGACTCATCCAAGGTCAAGCATTCCAGTATGGCAGAATGGGGATTGAAATCCTAGTTTTCTCATTCTAAATTGAGTGTTTTCAAACAAAGAAACTCTACCATGGCAGTATCACTTACAGGGGATTAAAAAAAAAACTGTGCTGTTAAGAAAAACAGAAAATAATGTTTTCTCTGAAGTTAAGAGAACAATGTATTTTCATTTTCTGAAATGTACTATAAAATTTTATTCTTCTTCCTGTCCTAAATCTTCCACTTGGTATATTTGTAACCTCAAAGGAACAAAAATGCAGAGCCTCATCCATTTCAGATCTATGGGCCAGAGTCGATCAAGGTCAGTATTTTAAAGTACAAAGAAATATTGTGCTCTGGTTTTGGCTGGCCAGTGTCTTCTCATCAAAGGAGGATGCTGATTTTCAGATGATAAGCTCTGGTACAGGCTGCAGAGTCCTGGTTTGGTACCCTAGACATGGAAAATTTTCTCGTAAGGACAGCTGTCTCCAAATACAATTTGGGGTCACTGCTTGCCACATGGAATGGGCTTTCTTCATTTCCTGCACTCCTATGGCACAGCTTCATTCTCAGCCAGTTGGGTAGGCAGATTCAAGAGTGGGAAGATCAGCCTTGGAGTCAGACAGCCCTCATGTGACCCTTCTGAGCCTCAGTTTCTCCAACATGTAGAACACCTTTTAGGGTTTTGGCAGGTATTCAAATAAGATTGCAACATTAGCAGATGTTTGGCATTTAGTGTCTGTCGATAAACTGTAGCTGTTAATTGCATTAATTGTCCTGCATCCTAACTGTCCTGTCAAGAAGCAGTTGAGAAGTTTGACAGGGTCTGTTAAAATTGTCTGGAGCAGTGCTCTCTGCTTTGGTGGAGCTAAGGCTATACTGAACAGGTAATTTGCCACATTGTTTTAATTTCATAAGTAGTAACAAAGTAAAATCATAACAGGGCAGGAAAACCATGTGCCCTTCATTAGGAACTGCCTTTTGCTCCCAGCCTACACTGGAGTCTTGACAATTTCCATTGCTAAACTAAGGACTCAGGGACAGGGAAGGAAGGAGGGGTAAATTCAGGAAACGTTGTTAGACCTGTAGAGCAGCAAAGCCAAGTGGTTGAATAGCAGCCAGTGTTGCCCACGTGCCAGTTAATGGAAGACAGTGGAAGATTTCTGCAGCCCCCATCAGGGCATATGTGGGGGGAGTATATTACCTGCAAAGACAGTTCTTTGTTTCATGCTCACTGTGCTTTTTTTTTTTTTTTCAAGGTACCAGGGTGGGAATTGGACTTGGGACCTCGTATGTGGGAAGCTGGTGCTCAAACACTGAGCCACAACGGCTCCCCTGAGTTGGTTTTTTCATTTGTTTGCTTGTTTCTGGTTTTTGTTTGTTTGTGTTCAGGAGGCACTGGGGACTGAACCCAGGACCTCCCATGTGGGAAGCAGGCCCTCAATTGCTTGAGCCACATCTGCTCCCCACTCCTTTTTTTAAATTATGGGTGCCCTCTTCCAAGGCCAGGGACACTCAGGGAACCCCCCCCCCCCATTCACTGTAGGCTCTGCCATGTAGACTCCCATGCTACTTAGGCATCTGCGCCCTGCCTTTTTGTCTTTCACCCACTGGTTCCCCTCCCTGTTCACAGGTTCCTCTGCATGTGGCTCCTGCCTCCCTCCTTTTAAAACTAGGTAAACAACCTTGGGGCTTTGTCAAGGGTCCCAGGTATAGCTCATTTGGCACTGGGTCGGCAGCTACTTATATGATCAAATCTGCACATGCCTCTGGGTGCCAGGCTGGGGTGGCCTGGTTTGTTCAGAGACAAATGGGGTCTGGCACCGCCCTCCAGGAGAGAAGTAGAATTACATCCCAAGGCAGGAGAGAGGGAGAATTACAGTGGCAGGACATATCTGGGAGCTGCCCTTTCTATGGCGGGAGTGGCAGGGTTTCCTGTACCTGTAGGCCAGCTGTGACTTCCATGGCCCACAGGGGGGTGGGCGAGACTCCCTGGACACTCCCTTAAGGAGGGCGAGTTCTATTTCAGAGGAAGGAGAGGGAGGGTTTTGAGCAGGTGGAACTTGGAGGCAGGCTGAATTTGAGACCAGAACAGTGTTTTTTTTTTTTTTTTTTAATCCTTTTGGCACTGTAACTGTCACCTGTCCTTGTGACTATCCACAGAATCATGGAGGTACTAGAGGAAGTGCAGTGTGTGTGGAGCTCAGAGAGCAAGAAGAGCAGGTGAACCTAAAAGTCATGTGGAAGATTCAGGTCTTAAGCATAAAGGTGGCGGAAAGCCACAGAAGGGTTTTTAGCCAGGTGGGGTCATAGACTTGAAGGTGAAGTGCTTGGGAAATGGATCAGATAAGGGGAAGCAGCAGATGTGAGGAAACCAGTGTCTACTGCAGTTGCCCAGGCAAGAGATGGTGGCAACTTGGAGTGCAGTGATTGTGTGTGCGCGTGCGTGCGTGCGTGCAGATGTGAGAGAGGTTCAGGAGGTAAGGGGGCTTTGGAGAGGGGTTGGATGCAGAAGGGAGGTGGGGGAGGTATCATCAAAGGAGACTCCCAAGTATCTGGTATGTGGACTGCTTGATTGGTAGAGCCTGTTTTTGTTTTTGTTTCTGAGGTACTACGGGCTGGGGATGTCATATGTGGGAAGGCGGCGCTCAGCCACTGAGCAACATCACCTCCTGAGTTGTTTTTTGTTTGTTTCGCTTGTTGGTTGTTTTTGCTGTTATTTAGGAGGCACTGGGAACTGAACCCAGGACCTCCCATGTGAGAAGCAGGTACTTAACCACTTGAAGCACATCAGCTCCTTGGAAGAGCCTGTTTTTAAGAAATGATACCTGGAAGGAAAATCCTAGTACTGGAAATGACCGTATTTTCTTTCCTTCCTTCCCCTTTCCCTTCCCCTCCCCTCCTTCCTTCCCTCCTTCCTTCCATTATGTGGCTTTACTTCAAATAGCTGAGGGTAATATGTCAGAAAGGTAATGAATAACTTTTTGGTCGAATATGAGCATGTGGATATTTTTCTTTTTCTCTCTAAGTGGAAAATGATTCTGCTTAAAGAGAGATCATCCTAAACTTTAAACTCATTTCTAACCTACTGGACCTAAAGTTTCCAATATTACCTTTTAAGATAAATGTTGAACATATCAAATTTCAAAAATACCCCAAATCAGATTCACTCATTTAATTTCAGTTAAAGGCATACAATTCCTTCTAATTAAAAAAATCCTCGAACTAGATTATTAGATTTTTTTTTAAACAATTTCTAGTTCAACTTGCACATACTTGCAACTTATTGGGCTCAGAAGTCCTTGCTATCCCAAATGTGGAAAAGAACTATATGTTCTCCAAGAGAAAAACAGATGCCTTAGAGAGACTGCAGAGTGGGCTGATGTTGAAACTAAGCATCAGAGTACCCATTGTCTTGTTCTGGGATTCAAAGGAAGATTGGCGGTTTGTAGTAAAAATGACTTGCTTATTCAACACTAACTGTATGTAGCGGTTAAGAATGTGTGGTGAAGGGAGTGGGTATAGCTCAGCAGTGTGAGCGCCTGCTTCTTTTATACGAGGTCCTGGGTTCAATCCCTGGTACCCCCTAAAAAAGAAAAATTACTTAAAAAAATTAAAAGTACATTGAGGAACCACATTGAAAGTTAGTTCACATCCCCAATCTGCTGTTCACTGGGTGTGTGTGACTTTAACCAGCTTCCTTAATCTCCTTGAGCCTCAGTTATCCATAAAAAAGGAGGGAAATACTAATCAGAGAGTTAATGGGATGGCTGAGGATTAAATATGATTTCCATAAAGCACTTAGCATACAGTGCCTGGCTAAGTTTTCAAAAACTAACTGACGTTATTTTTATATCCCAAATACTCTGCTGGGGCTTTACCTATTTTATCGGAACTACCGTCACCGTGCCAAGGAGGAAATCGAAACAAAGAGTTCAATTTCTTGCCAGGTCACACAGAGCCTGGTGGCCCTGGGATCCTATCTAACGGGGAAGATCACGCTCTTGCTACTGTCCTCTCTTGCCTTTTGCCATTTTATCTAAGCACGTTTTGTGACCCTCCTGAACAAAACGGGTCCTGTTCATTAGAATCCGGGTGGTGTGTCTTGATATTTCAGCATTCAGTCAATGTTCTCGTCATTTCTGTTTTCAGTCCATGTTTGAGTATGGGTGCGCCGTTGGGAGGCTGCTGTGTGTGTATATGGAGCAATTAAACCAGATTTTCTGTTTGATCCTGGTTGCAACAAACGCTAGTGAGTAATTGGGACCAGGCCTATTGGAACAGATGCAACTGTTATATTTCAATCCGGTTGTCCAATCTAGATCCACCCTCCCTGTGAGCTGTATTTCACAGAGCTCAAGGGAATTTAGGCTGTCGAGCTTAAGAGGCGCGGTGTTCCTTATGTATAACTTTGTTCTGGCGGAGCCAGGAAAATGAAGTTAAGTCTGAAGTATCAGAAAATGAATAAGATACACGCAGGCTGGCAAAATCTGGAATTAAAAAAAATATTTACATGGGCGCTCGGCTTTGATTTTTATATTGTCACAAATCGGTACCAGATGCCTGCATTTCAGCCAGATTCCCAAGCTGATCAGGGAGTGTGAGTTGGAAAACAAAACCACTTTGCCATTTGGGATGCTGATTGATATTTTAGAAGTTTCTTTCTGTTTTCAAAGGGAGAATAACACATATTACAGACCTGGAAAACAGAACTCATATAAATAACAATTAACAGAAGATGCCCAAGGGAGGAAATCTCCAGTTTTCTTTTTATAACCCTGGCAAAAGTAACGGAGGTGACATTTTATTAGCATTGGCATCTTCTCCTTTCACCGGGAGTTAGCGCAGCTCTGGGAAGCTGTGTCAAGAGCCAGTAGCTCCACCTTCGTCTTCCTTCAGTCTCCGGTCAGAGGGGAGAGAAACACGGGAGTATATCTGGGTGGGGCAGCTGGCCTTGCCTGGCAGCCTCCCTGGGGCAGGACCCCAGAGTCCTGGGGTTGCTGTGTACACATACCCCTAAGGCTCAAAATAAGTGACTGTCTGTTTTGAGTCTTCGCTTTGGTCTCCCATAGTGTTTCCTTCTCCCGCAGTCAGTTTCTCTTGCTGGCATCTGAATGAGATGCATCTGGAATGGTCGGAGGCTTCTCTCCATTCCCTGGGTGCTTTCTAGAAGGTGCTGCGTGCGAGAACCTGTGCCGATTTTCCCAGTGAGCTGTAGGGGCGTCCTACCAACTGGGTCCTGAGGGGCGGCTGGGTGGCTGGAGAATGAGAGGCGGGAACAGGGGGCTCGGCTGGTGTCCTCAGGGGGAGCTGACGCCGGCCCCCGCCTGTGGCGGCCGCGGTCGGGGGACGCCAAGACTGTCTTCCTAGATCTTCTGTGTTTTCTTTTCTGAGCCCGGATTGAACTTTTTCTCTGCCTGTGCTCTAAGGCAGTGAATTCTGATCATCATATTTTTCATTAACTATTTACCCCAGCATTGATTGTCTACAGTGGGCATGGGTGGCTTGTCTACTGTGGGCATGGGTGGCTTGTCTAGATTGGCGTGTCCTGGTCGGAGTCTGTCCTCTCTCCACCAAGGCCTGCCTCCCCCATCCTCATAGTTTTACTCGGGCGACATCCTGAGGCAGGAAGTGCGGGCTTCACCGCTCGGTGAAATACGACCCCCTGGCTCCTTCCTCTGTACTGTGCTGGACTGGCACAAATACAAGATAGGACAAGGGCTTTAAAAACAGCATCCATGTGTTGACATCATATTTTTGTGATACCGTTTAAAATGTTATCGTCTCTCTGATCATTTGTATATGATTTAAAGGAGAAGAAAAGTCACACAGCACGGTGATAAAGAGTGTAAATTCTGGAGCCAGGACTTCTGGGTTTGTGCTCTGGCTTTGCTTCTCCCTGGTCGTGTGAATTTGGGGCAATTTATAAATAAAGTAAACCTTTCTGATCCTGGGTCTCCTCATCTGTAAACAAAGATTGTAGTAGAAACACCTGAAGCATGACAATAAGGAGGACGAACTGAATTAACTTGTACCCGCAATTACAGCCATGCCTGATGTGCTATGATTTAATTTAGTGTGGGTGGGTTCTCAGGAAATGCACCTTGGATCAATCAAGGATCACTCTAAAACTGAGGAAATGGCAAAAATTAGGGAAACGGCTAGGCCCGAAGTCAAGAGGAGAGTTGGCAGTTTCCCATCATTTCGATCCATTTGGGTCTCATGGTTCAGGCCTTGGGAAGTCTGGTTTCGAGCTTTATCCAGACTCGAGGGTAAGCAGCCCTTGGTCAAGCCTGTCATCTTTGAGGTGCGGCGCACTAATCAGACGTGCCCGTGTTGGTGGGCACCCGCCTGCCTCCAAGGTGGGAAAACATGAGGAATAGTGTGGACATGAATATGGGACCTCACAGTCAGGACATAATTAGTTACGCAAATAGTAAATTTCCACGCCAGCCCCCAGAACCTGTCTCTTTACAGCTACTAAAATGCATTTTAGGAGAGCCCTCCTTTCCTTCTTTACCCAGAGTTTGGTAAAGATGATACAAAATTGTGGCATGCTCCGTGGGATGGTCTCCAAACTGAAGGCATCTATAACCCATCAAATGCTGGCGTTTCTAAGAAGACCCCAGCGGGCCAAATTATAAGGGAAGGTGAGTTATTTTCCACGTCTGTGTAATTTCCCTTCGCTCTTGGGCAGTTAAGATACTTCCTTCATTTCTTCCTTCCTCTCTGGACCCTCATCTCACAGTTAAGTGGCACAAAATTAAATGAACCTTGTTTGGAGGAACAAGCAAATAGGTCAGCAGATGATGGGAGTTTTCTGTTTGCTTTCATAGAGCCAGAGCCTTGGAACCTTCCAGATCTGAGGGGTTGGGAACCCCTCTGTTATATGCTCACCAAAAAACTGCAGACTCTAAGCTGGTTTCTGCCTGATTATCTAAAATTAAACTTTGCTTTGCTTAACCTGATTGCATCGATAATATAAGCCTACTAAATAAAGTTGTCTTGTCGGAAAACTATTTCTTTAAGAGAGAAAGCCACCTTTCCTGTAGCA
The DNA here is from genome assembly GCF_030445035.2 of Dasypus novemcinctus. Classification (NCBI taxonomy): domain Eukaryota; kingdom Metazoa; phylum Chordata; class Mammalia; order Cingulata; family Dasypodidae; genus Dasypus; species Dasypus novemcinctus. The sequence continues at coordinate 38,688,621 of NC_080688.1, forward strand.
AGGATTCTGTGACATGTTTTAAATAGACCTTTTACCCTTGATAGTTTTTTTACACTGTATAAACTTTTTATCCACGAACAAACGATTCTTTCTTCTGTGTCTGTGTTTATTCCGCTTGAGGCCACGGTGCAAGATACACTGCTAAATAGATTCCAGTCAGATGATCTAGACTGTGTGATCTTATAAAAGACATCTGTTTAAGTTTAAAAATAAATAATTAAAACACACACACAGACAAAAGGTTGTTGCTCCTAGCAAGGTATAATTAGTCTGCTGTTACAGAGGCGCTCTGTTTTTTTGTTTTTCGTTTTTGCAAAAGAATTTTTCTTTTTTCATTTACTCGAAAGATAAAAATCTAGGTAGAGAAAATAATAAAGATTCGATTTTTCTTTTTTTTAGCTCATTAGCAAGTTACACAGTTACAGTATCTTTAGATGATACTACGATTTTTTTCCATCTCTGGGTAATTTTTGTCTATACTCCTTTAAAAATCACCTAATAAGATTATTCCATGCAAGAACTTTCAAAAAGACGTGTTGATTTTCAAAAGGTTATTTTGATAGATGATGGGTTAGTAGGCTCTTAAATTTAGAAATAGGAAAAGACATCTGTAGGGCCATATCATGGAATTTGCCCATCTTTTCAGTATTACTCCTTTACTATAGCCAAAAATGACTACTAAGTCTTAGAAGTAAATTTTTTCTATGACGTTGTATATGGAATAGTGAAAAATGGGAATCAGCTAATCAGCTGAGCATAGGGAAATAGTGTAAGAGCAAGTCCGTAAGTCCACTCCCATGGCATATCTTATAGCAATTAAAAATCATTTATTTTGAAATGCATAAAAAATACGGGTGTCCTGAGAGAAGAATAGCTGTGTGATAGAGAAGATACAGCGAAACGTTAACTGTAGAACAATCTAGGAATCTAAATGATGAGAACAGGGATGTTCATGGTAAAATGTTTTCAGCTCTCCTGTGTGTTTCACAATTCCTATAATAAAATCTTAAGAGAGGAAAAAGACATTGGCAAAGTCAGCTTCTTGATTTCTTTGGCAGGACCCACTGCACATAGTATGCAGGGCAGTAGGTGGCTGCCGTGGGCTGCGCGTGCGTGGACTGTCATGGGCTGCTGTGGGTGCCGTGTGACAGGTGGGCTGTGTGGCGCTCAAGCGGCTTCTACCTGGGGGGGCCACCCGTGGACCAGTGGGCCCTCCAGCACACCTGCTGTCTGAATTCAGGTGCTGAGACGCTGCGCAGGCCAAGAGTAAAGCAAGGTGGTCGCGGTCATTCCCCTCCCATGGGCACTTAAATGTAATTTGTAAGGGCCAAATGTCCTGTCTGGTCTTCATTCTGAGGCTCCCTGTTTCTGAGGGTCCCTTCAAATAAGAACTGGCCTGAGGACTGTGCTAAAAAAAAATCATGCTTTCAAAATTAAAATGTTATCTGTGTTGTCTCGGCTTCATGGTCTTTTAAAATACTTCTCTGGTGCTTTGTGTGGTGCTGTTCCAGAAAGGTTGTATGTAAATTACAGTGTTAAAAAAGGGTGACATTTCAAAAGTAACAAGTAAAATTTCTCATAATCCCTTCACTGCTAGCGTTTTGGTGAATTTACTATGATGTAGGTTTCTGTCTTCTGTCCATCCATCCTGTACTTTTTTTTTAAAGATTTCTTTTATTTATTCCCCTCCCCCCATTGCTGTTTGTACTTGCTGTTTGCTCTCTCGTGTCCATTTGTTGTCTGCGTGTCTTCTTTTTCAGAGACGTCGGAACTGATCCCGGGACCTCCCATGTGGGAAGGAGGTGCCCATTGGCTTGAGCCATCTCCACTCTGGGCTCGTTGTGTCTCTTCATTATGTCATCTTGTTGCATCATCTTGTTACATCAGCTTGCTGCACCAGCCCATTGCATCAGCTTGCTGTCTTGTCTTCTTTAAGAGGCAACAGAAACCGAATCCAGATCCTCCCATGTGGTAGGCAGGTGCCCAACTGCTTGAGCCACATCCACTCTCTCATCCCATATTTCTTTTTTTTTTTTTTTAAGATTTTATTTATTTATTTAATTCCCCCCCCTCCCCTGGTTGTCTGTTCTTGGTGTCTGTTTGCTGCGTCTTGTTTCTTTGTCCGCTTCTGTTGTCATCAGCGGCACGGGAAGTGTGGGCGGCGCCATTCCTGGGCAGGCTGCTCTTTCTTTTCACGCTGGGCGGCTTTCCTCACGGGCACACTCCTTGCGCGTGGGGCTCCCCCACGCGGCGGACACCCTTGCGTGGCACGGCACTCCTTGCGCGCATCAGCGCTGCGCATGGCCAGCTCCACACGGGTCAAGGAGGCCCGGGGTTTGAACCACGGACCTCCCATATGGTAGACGGACGCCCTAACCACTGGGCCAAAGTCCGTTTCCCCATCCCATATTTCTTGAACCCATAACTCTGTGAGGTACCGTGCTAGGTACAAGGTCAACAACAGCCCAGCTTTCATGGAGTTTGGGGATTAACATATATATATATATATATGCATCTGTATGTATGTTTATATATATGTTTAATTTTTAAATGGCATCATGCTTTACATATGTTTCTGAATAGCTTTTTTCTTTTTTCATATAAGGTAGAAAAGAAACACATTTTTATTTTTTTAAAGATTTATTTATTTTTTTATTTCTCTCCCCTTCCCCCTGCCCCCAGTTGTCTGCTCTCTGTGTCCATTTGCTGTGTGTTCTTCTGGACCGCTTCTATTCTTATCAGCGGCACGAGGAATCTGTTTTTTTGTTGCGTCATCTTGTTGTGTCAGCTCTCCGTGTGTGCGGTGCCATTCTTGGGCAGGTTGCACTTTCTTTCACGTTGGGCCGCTCTCCTTACGGGGCACACTCCTCGCGCGTGGGGCTCCCCTACGCGGGGACACCCCTGCGTGGCAGGGCACTTCTTGTGCGCATTAGCACTGAGCATGGGCCAGCTCCACAGGGGTCAAGGAGGCCAGGGGTTTGAACCGCGGACCTCCCATGTGGTAGGTGGATGCGCTATCCATTGGGCCAAGTCTGTTTCCCAAGAAACACTTTTTTAAAGTACCAGGAAATCTATAAAATAAACATTGTGATACAAAAACTTTCTTAGAAAGTTTTTGTAATATAATCACCTTAATGATTGTTGTGGATGTGTTACATTCTTCCAAAGCCAAGTATTGTTGGCTTAGACAGCCGGCGGCTTAATGCCCCTATGTCCTTCCATAAATTTAGCTAAAAGGAGGTATACTGGGCATTGTTTTTCATTCAGTTCATTCATTCAGGAGATGTTTATACCATATGCAGGGGCTGGGCATAGAGGGTTGAAAAACTCGACTTTGTCCTTACCCTCGCAGAACTGACAGTTCAAGGGGTAGACAGACATTAAAAGAGCAAGTAAAATACAAATCTGGTATAAGTTGTGCTAAGCGCCCTGAAAGAAAAGAACATGGCTGTGAAAAAAACCTGAGGGGAGAACGAGCTGGCTCCTGGGAGGAGGTGTCTTAGGCCACCAGAGAAGTGGGTGGGAGAGGGATCCAGGCAGAGGGATCTGACGTGTTCCAAGGCCCCCATGGCAAGAGAAAGCCTGCTCTTGGGGAAGGAATGAAAGAGGACCGGTGTAGGTGAGAAATATAAGCAGGAGAGAGCCTTAGCAAGGCTGGCCGTGGTTTGCGGGCTCAGAGCTGGAGTTTTCCTCCAGGTGCAATGGGAAACGGCAGGTGGATCCGAAGCATGGCAACAAGAGCCCGTTGGCTTGCTTTTGGCTGCCGCAGGAGACCAGGCATGAGCTGCCAGAGGAGTCCTGGCGAGAGAAGACGGAGTTCTTCAGAGGATTTCAGAGATGCACTCCATGGTACTTGGTGATGGACCGAACGCCAGCATATCAGGGAGGGGGCATCAAAACTCCTGCGTGGTGGTATGGGAGAGGGCAGCCCAATGGGGAGACTGGTTTCCCAGCGCGGAGGGCACGGAGTTGGCGCCTGGGTTGGAGCTATCAGTGCGACGGCCGTGGGGAGATTTAAGGAGGCGCCTGCGTGGCCAGGGGCCTGGGACTCCAGAGAGGTGGGTTGAGGGACAGGTTTAGGTGCCATCGGCGCGTAGGAGGCATTCAAAGGCCCGGGAGGGATAAGATCACCCAGGGAGTGGGAACAGGGGCGACCAAAGTCCAAGCGAACTCCGAGGGTCTTTGCGTGGAGAGGTTGAGTAGAGGGGCACCACACGACAAAATCGAGAAGCCACAGGAAAACTGGGTGTGTGTGTGTGGGGGGTGTCAGGGCCTCGGGGCTGGGAAAGGGGGTGCAGAAGATAACTGTGGGAGGGTCCTGTCCCCCCATCTCCCCCGTTCCCCGCCCCGCAGTGGCCCTCAAATCCCTCATCTGTCTGCTCGCTGTTTCTGCTCATTGTCTTTAGGAGACGTTGGAAACCGAACCCAGGACCTCCTGTATGGGAGGCAGGCACCCAACTGTTTGAGCCACATCTGTTCCCAATGCAGGAGGGTTTTAATGGTAGGAAGAAAGATGCTTGAGGAGTATGGACTTAAATACAGAAACCAGCAGGCTTGTAAGGCGCCACGGAGTGCCTGTTTTAAACTGGCAGGCATGGGTTTATGGTGACGTGCAACTGCTTGACTGCACGGTCACTTAACACAAGGAAGCAGGTTATGGTTATTCCAAAGAGGGGGTCAGCGCTGATAGGAAGGATTGAGGAAGGGCCCCTGCATGGAGGAGCGTGTCTTCCAGCTACCTTATACTAAGAGTTATTTTTTTTAATGAGGTAAAAAGAGCTTTAAAAATATGAACTTAATCTGCATAATGATCTTGTAAGATAGGTTCTGTTATCCCCATTTCCCGGAGAGGGAAACTGAGGCACAGAGTCATTATTTAGCTCACCTAAAAGGCCCCAGGGCTAACAAGTGGTAGAACTGGAGTCTGAACCCCGGAAGTCAAGTTCGAGAGTTCTGGTTCCTAAGAGGGGTGTGGTGCTGCCTCCGGGAGACCGTCACGGCATTCCCTTAAGAGAGCAGTGCTGTAAGGAACTTGTTCAACAACATTCAGTAATTGGACCCAAAAATTTTCCCTGAGCTATCTAAAGGTTCTTTTAGCTCCAATCACCCAGATACTGCATCCGTAGTTAATTTCACTTTGCAAGTCAGGGGTGTCCCTGTAGCAGGGTGGGCGTACACACGCATCCTATGTACACGGTACTCCTCATCTGTGCACCTCCAGCTGGTACACTTTCTCAGCCCTGCGACGCCCGGCCGGACTTCAGTCTCTTCTTGGACCCACCATCAGCCAGCAACGTGGGGCAAACACATTGGCACGCTCGCCAGCTCTGTGTTTTCTACCTTTTTTTTGAAGCATCTGGGCCCCTGCTGTTGCAAAAGCAGGAATGAGATTCTTTTCCCACCTTCGGGTTAACTCAAGGGTAGGCTCCTACTGAGAGACAGGCATGATATCGGCGTAGAAGAGGGACTCTGGTGTCCCTGTGCTCTGCATGCTAGCAAAACAAACTGAGCAGAGTACAACCAACAACCTGCTAAATCCCCCATCCACCCTACCCACTCTGCCATTTCTAGAAGCAATGTCTCATAAAGAAGTGGTTTACAAAGGGAAACAGGGCTGATTCAATGCCGTGATTCCTTTACCAAACTTGATGCCTGAAAAACAAGTGCTTTCCTGTCTGTTTTCCAAGGAAGGAAGCAATTCTAGGGATGTGTGTGTGTGTGTGTGTGTGTGTGTGTGTGTGTGTGTGTGTGTAAGCAACTAGCAACGAAGTTAAATAAATTGCAACAGGTTGCCTTGTCAGCTTTTATTCTCTTCCTTGCCTTTCCACCTATTATCTTCAGTAATGTTGCCAACCGATTCTTGAATGCTACCCAATATACTGTAATAGTGTAGATATACACATAAACACATTGGTCTCTGCATAATATGAATCCATTGTTTTTTTAAAACTGTGCATTTTTCTATTACAAAAAGAATGCTTTTATAAAACATTTAGAAAAAAAAAGATTGAAATTTCCCATAACCCTTCTACCTACAGTAAATGTTTCAGGATGAGACATGGACACATGGGCTGGGATAGGTTCCATCAGCTCTACAGAGACCAAATGGTACGCATCATCCTGCAGACGTCCTTCACTAAGCACATCACAGACATCCTCCTGCCTCATGCTCACCCTCGTGAAGCCTCGCTAACTCTTCCAGAGAAACTGGGGTGTCCACGGTTTCCAAGCCCTCCAGAATTTCTCTGTTGAAATTCTGAATGGAGTGGGAAGGGCAATGTGTCCCGGTTTCATAGTAGAGAAAACAAGCTAGCTCTGAATGACTTAACCAGGACAGGGGAAACTGGAAATAGAAACCAGATTTACTCACTCACTCACTGCCTGGTGCTTGATTCACTTGATAAAACAAATCTTAAGATCACTATCAGCGGAAATTATTTTCCCTCCTCTCCAGGGAGTGTGCTTTAGTATTTTTATGTTTGCTTAATGGTGATTTCAATACTGCAGCGCTTTTTTTTTTTTATTAAAAATGAAAGCTTTCCAGGTTTCTTTAGGAGACTTCCTGAATCTTTATTCCTGTATGGCTGGAGACTTAGTGCAGCCACAGAACAGAGCCAGGGACACCGAAGGACGTCTCTTTGGCTGTCTTCACTTCCCCTTTGGAGAAGCATCAGGCTCCGGGTGGTCCAGCCGTGGCCCAGTTTTGTTTTGTTTTTTTTTTCCCCAAAAACTGTTTGGAAGCTTAGGGCCTATTTTATTTTCCAGATGCCTCCTTTTTGCAGTTCTATTAGCTCATTCAAAATATATTCCATCGGGCTAACAAGACACCACCCTTAAGGAAATAATATCCGTTAGAGTCTCTCGGTTACAATTTTTATTGTGTTAAATTGGTGCTAATTATTTGGCAGTGTTTCGGGTGCTGATTGTTTTGGTGTGTCCAGTCACCCAACAGGTGTTTGTGTACCTACTATGAGCAGGGCACGCTGAATGCCAGCCCGGGACCTCGGGAGCCCTGAGCTGCGTGGGAGAGCCAGACCAAGCTCCCACCCCCGTGCCCCGGAGGCGGCGGGCGTAGGCGGGCACGGGCCTTCCCAGCCCGGGCTCAGCGCGGTCCAGCTGCCTGAGGGAGGGGCGAGCTGGGCCTGGGCCACCTGGCCATGCCCACGCTTCAGAGCAGCACGCAGGTTCCCGGAACCCCTTGGGAGCTGCCCGCTCTCGGGGCGAGCAGGACGACGCGGGCTCCTGGGAGCTCAGCGCCCCATCACCGCTGAGGCCGCGGGCCGCCCCGGGGCATCTGACGGGCCTGGCGCAAGGAAACCGGGGCGTGGAGCAAAGCCGAGCCCCACGCGGGGCTGACACCCAGGCCGGCGCCCCGCAGCCCTAGGGCCTGGCGGCGCGGTCGGGTCCCTCAGCAGAGGCTCCCGAGCTGCGTGCGCCTGTTCGTACAGGACTCTTTTTTTGGGTATCCATGCGCCGCTCTCGCCACCTGAACATCCGGTGTCATGATCACACACACAAAACAATGCGGCTTCAGGCGTTTCCTAAAGAAGCCGCCTGGTCTGTCCGGAACACCAAATTATTTCTAACGTTCACGGGCCTTGGGGTTCTGAGAGGGAAGCCTCCGCTGGCCCAGCCGAGGTTAAGCCAAAATTAATTTTTTTAAAGAACCCAAGTCGTTCCTCCCCAGTTGGGTAAAACTTTCCCATTTCTATGGTGAAATAACTTTTATTGGAAAACAAACTTTGAAATGGTTTGAAGCGACAAGAGCTTTCTTTCCAACGCAGCAGAAACAGAAGGAACTTCCCTTATTCTGCGAGAACCGCCCGGAAAAGTCATCAGAATTTTCAAGGCCTGTGGGAGCCGCGGCGGCGCTGCTCTGGGGTCTGAAGTGTGCGGGTGCCCAGGCTCCCCCATGCCTCCTTGGGAAACCTCCTGTTCCCCTGATGGGAGCCCGACACCGCTGGGGCCCGGCCGGCAGGGGCCAGGGGCGAAGGGGCAGTCGCTGCGGGCGGCCTGGGCCTGGCGGCCAGCTGGTAGACCCCGCAGCCGGGCCTGCAGGTCTGTTTGGCTGCCCTGGCAGCCCCCGTGTGGGACGACCTGGATCCCGGAGCCATTCCTCGTGGCCCCCCAGCTCACCTCACTGTGACACTGCCCCATCTCTTCCTCCAGAAGAGGTTACTGGATTCTATCTAGGCTCTTGGCTGTGCTGCAGAAATGAATTTCAAGAGCATGCCGGGTGAGGTGGGCCAGTAATTTATTCAGGGAGGGAGGGAAGAGAAATGGGAGAAAATAACAGAGCAGGGGTCCCAGCCAGTGAGGAAGGGCATGAAGAGGGCTAATTTACAAGCTACAATTCCCCATTATAGGTTATAAGCCCCCAGGGTTACTTGTGTGGCTACATGGCAGAGAAAAAATGGTGACAGAGGCGTACAGAGAGGGCAGGACAGGTCCACAGGCAAGAGTAAGGAGAGAGGGCTCTGGTTTGTGCCTGGCAGTTTAAATTGTTAATTCTCCCACTCCTCTACTAATGGAAGGGGAGGGGATTCCAGTTGTTTGCTGTTTGGATTGATTACCCCACCCCTCAATTCCTTAGTGAGGACCCAATGGTAAAGCTCCTGCAGAACAGCTGGGCTTTTCCTTGTTTCTAGGAGGAAGTCTTTGTTCTGGGTAGCAGAGCCCCGGGGGTGGGGTTCCTCCAGCAGGCATCTTGGGGGTTCCAGATATCCACCTGGACTCTCTGCCAGGTTCCAGATTTGTCTATTAATTCCCTGTCTTATTAGCCTGCTTCAGAGAGAGACACTCACCGGTTGGGAGCGGCAGTTCTAGAGAAGCGAGATGCCAGGACGCTTTTCTGAGGCTCCAGCTTGCCCTCCTCCCCTACCTCCTGGCCCCGTGTGTGAACGGAGGGGTTTCGTCTATAAAACGGGAATCAGAACGTACCCACCTTTTGACAGGGTGTTGTGAGGATTAAATGCACAAATGTCTAGTGTGCTTGCGGCATAATGCTCAAAACGGGAGATAGGAATGTGTCACTGAGGGCCTGCCCGCCCTGTGCTGCAGGCCCCTGTGCCTCCCAGGAGCCTCCGGACTGTTTGGAGGGCCGCCGTGCCATGCACGTAACAAATGCCCCCTTCCTTCCACACCTTCACCTGGAGGGTCGCCCTGGCAGGCAGACGATGTGCCAAAACCACCCATCCACGGCTTCCAGGGCAGCCTATCAGTGGGCCTTGGGCCCGTGTATGCCCTTATGCTTGGTTTGGTCCAAGAAACAGAAGCCAAATGGCTGGCTTTTTTATGAGCTTGGGAAAATGGGCTTATTATGATTATGAGGCATTAAATCTCAGAGCCAATTTAATACGCACAACTCGGCATCCAAATGAGCCCCGCTTGCCATTATGCTTGACAACTTCAAAGGACACGTGTAAAAGTCCTAGTGCAGAAATCTCCCTGACAGCCAAGGAGCAAAGACCAACTGAGGGGCTCTCTTGCTTCGCAAAATTAAGATCACCATTTCTCACACCTGTCGGCTGCAAGGAAAGGCAAGAGTTTGCTCTTCCTTTAGAGCTCAGTGGGTACTCATCTAAATATTGGGATGCTGATGATTTCGTCAATATGGGACCTAGACAGCGGCGTTCCCGCTTCTCCCCTGGATTAGTGATCACTTTCCCTGGCTTGTCCCTCCTCCCCACTGGTGTGGGTGCTCCCATCTTTGTTCCCATGACACTTGGGGCACATCAATGAATTCTTTGTTTTTATAATTATCTATTAATATAGACTCTTGGAGAAAAGAGGAGAAAGATGCACATATGTACACACTTCGCATCAAATTTTAGAAGGTTCACAGAACCTAGGAGGTCCAGGGAGCCCAGATCGAGGACCCCACCCTAAAGAATGATGCCATCGAGCATCCTTAGGGGAAAAGAGAAGGGCAGTTAGTTGCATTTATTTTGGCCAGTTGCTTTCTGAAAAATATCTGTTGGAAGCCATGTTTCGCTCACCTTCCCAAGTTAAGAATATAGTTTTTTCCATCATAGCCATTTGCTGTCACACCAAAGCCCTGGCATAAAGCATACATTCAGATTGCTGGAATAGGCTCTTGCCAAAGGATCCAGTAAGCAGTTGAATCCGCATTCCATCTAACTGAATATTCATGTGGTTTTAGGCACAGCTCTCATGCTGCAAATTCACTTTGAAAACCTTTCCTGACCAGCCTGGTAATTAGAACTGTGGTTGCTAATTATGTATATGGTGAGGCAGATGTACTAATAATATATCTTCAAGAGGCTCTGAAGGAGCTGTTAAAAAATTAATCTCCTCTCTAGACTCTGACAACAGCTCCGTGGAAGGTGTATTGTCATCTCTCTGATGACCAAAGGTGCTTGTGGATTCACCCTGTGCAAGCAGTATCAATCGGCTGTTAAAACCAGAGGCTAGGAAAATGGGAGGTTATGGAAATTGGAGTTTTCCAGGCAAACAGTAAATGGGCGTGTGCAATAAGGAGCATTCCTTTCTCTTCTGGAGGGGTGCAGCAAGCCAGGGGATGGGAGGGAGGGCTTGTGCCAAGAGGTGTTTAGTGGTGCAAGGCTTGAGGCAAAGTGTTTTTAAGCTGAGTTATGTAGGAAAAGGAGTCTTGGCAACTGCCCTGCCAGTGGGAATGTAAAATGGCACAGCAGTTTGACAGCTCCTCAGAAAATTAAACATAGAATTTTCATACAACCCTGGAATTCCACCACTACATATATACCCCAAAGAATTGAAAGAAGGGATTCAAATGGATACTTGTATACCAATATTCATAGCAGTGCCATTCACATTTGCCAAAGGATGGCAAAAACCCAAGTGTCCATCAGCCCATGAATGGATAAACACAATGTGGTATGTCCATACAACAGAATATTGTTCAACCATAAAAGGGAATGAGATTTTGATACATGCTGTAACATGGGTGACCCTTGAAAACATGCTCAGTAAAAAAGACAGGCACAAAAGGACAAGTATAGTATGATTCCACTTCTATGAAATTATCTAGAATAGGCACGTTCAGAGACAGAAGGTAGAACACAGGTTACCTGGCGCAGGTGAAGGAGGTGAAGAAAAGTTTCAGTAACGAATGGTAGGGATGGTAACAACTTGGAAGAGCAATTAATGCCATTGTGTTGTACACTTAAAAATGGCTAAAACGGTAGATTTTGTTTTTCCACAATAAAAAGGGGAAAGGGGTGCTGGAAATTATGTGGGAGTTGTGGGAGAATCTGAAGCCCCCCAGGAGAGCAGGAGCTGGCCCTGCTCGGCTGGGGGTATGCCCATACCCACTGTGGCTGCTTCTAGAATGCTGGTACCTGCTGCTGCAGCCTGAAACAGCCACAGACATGACCGGTTTCACCTACGTTAGGAAGGAAAAAGCATGGCTGTTAATATTAGTCTGATTCCTAGCCCTTATTCTCCCACCCTGTGGCTCTGTCCCGGGCAGGTCACTTACTTTCTGTCTCCATATCTCTTGTAAAAAGGAAATTGAACCTGATAAATAGTTTTCAAATTGTATTGTCCAGAGCTCTAAGGATTTTAGCAAGGGCTTGAGCCCCACAAATGGTTGACTCCTTTTCACGCTCTATTTTTTCCAGTATATGTGCTTCTCTCTATAGGTTCTACACATCATATATAGTAACAGCTTTATTGAGATGTGATTCACATGCCATATAGTATATCCATTTAAAGTATACAGTTCAATGGTTTTTAGCATTTTCACAAAGTTCTGCAGCCATCACTACAGTCTAATTTTAGAACATTTTGTCACCCCCAGAAAGGAACCCTGTGGCCATTCACAGTCACTCCCATTCTACACCCCGTCACCTCCAGCCCTAGGCACCCACTAGTCTACTTTGTCTCTATGGAGTTGCCTGCTCTGGACATTTCATATGAATTCTCATTCACGATGTGGTTTTCTGTGACAGGCTTCTGTCTCTAAGCATTACGTTGTCAAGGTTCATAATGTAGCACGTATCAGTACTTCATATCTTTTCATGGCTGAATAATATTCCTTTGTATGATAGATCACATTTTATTTATCTGTATGCATATTTGGGTTGTTTCCACTTTTTTGTCTGTTGTCAGTAATGCTTCTGTCAACATTCATGTTCAAGTTTTTATGTGGACAAGTTTTTGGATTATATACCTAGGAGTAGAATTGCTGGTCATATAGTAATTCTGTGTTTAACATTTTGAGGTATAATTTTTAATATATACATATCGATATATGTGATACGTTTTTAAAACTGTCATAAAAATGCAAACTCGAGAGTGATCCATCGCAAATCCTAACACACTGGTGACCATTTATACATTAACTTATGCACTAATTAGCCCCTAATTTGATTTGGGGCAGACTCTGAGATTGCAAGACAAGATGTTTAGAAACAATTAGCCACTGGCACCTACTTATCTGTGTCACCTGGGGTTATAGCCATCTGTATAACCAAGACCCAAAGAAACTGGATGCTGAGATTGACTTTAGACGAGAAATCACATCCACAACTCCTGGTTTCTGATTTCTTTGAACGTCAAACTAGCTTCAGTGTTCTCACAGTGAGTAACTTATCAGTAAATAATATACATTCAAACATGACGTTTATAATTGTTCTAATCGGTTTTATTTTGGGGACTTGGTATAAGATTTAGTTTGGGGGGAAAAAAGCATTCTGCCATTCGAAAGGAATTTGACCCTCCGTGATCTAGATGAATCTCCAGTCCCTGCCTTGGTTTTCAGCCTCGTTCCTGAACTGGCTTGGGTTTCTGCTGATTCTGCTGATTCAAGAGTCTTGAAGGAATCCCACAGAGAAATGTTAATCTCACTGGCCTAAGCGGTTAAGATCTGTCCTTACCCCTCCTGGGCCAGCTGTAACTGCAGATGTTTGTTCCTGTTACACTTAAGATTGAGCACCTACTATGTGCAAGGTAATGTGCTAGTCATTGAAGGGGTTTCAAAGAAGGGAAGGCATAGTTGTCTATCCTCAAGGTATTTGCTGTCAGGTTTGAGATACAGGGTGTAAAATAATAAAAATAAAATCAACTAGTCTACAAGTATTTAGATATGGCTGTTTCCAAATGGAGTGATAAAAATACCAAATGCCATAGGAATTCAGGAAATGTCAGGGACAGCTTTGCAGAGTTGGTGGCACCTCCCTGCAGCTTAGGAGAGAGATTGGATTTGGGGGTTGAAGAGACGGTGGAGCAGGTTCTGAATTTTCTTTTGAACTAAGATTTGGTCACTCTTGGGACATCTCTTAACTTCATCCTGAGACCGATAATTCATCTGTGACCAGTTCCCATTCAGCTTTCAGTGAAGAGATAAAACATTGGTGGCCAAGGAGTAACAAGGCATCTTTAAAACTCCTCATGTTCCAGGAAGAAACATGAGGGTTCAAGACCCTTGATAGGAAACAGGATGCTGCTGCTTGAAACTAGATAGACAAGGAAGGCATCAATCTTTATTTCCATACGCCCCTAGAGAGCGGGGGACCATGGTTAATCTGAAAAAAACTCCTAGACAAAAGATTTCTAAAACCCCACCAATCCCAAACTTGCTATTATAATTACATGCAGTTTCCAAGCTGTCAAAATCTATTTCTGATGAAGGCACTTCAGAACAGAGAAAGGTCAGGCTGGAAACCAAGGGAGAAACTCAGGGGAGCGTTTATGCGCCTGTCATTACTGGGAAAGCAGCCTCCTAAGGTACTGTTAAATACCGGCATGGAAGTTAACTAACCCGCCTGGCTCCCCACTGGTTTTAATTAAATGAGCTCTCATTGGCATCTGAGGTTTTGGGGACTGTGGCCTCAGGGAGAGGAGCTCACCCCTGGCAGGACTTGGCTTCCTTCCATCCATCTCCGGTCTTTGTACTGCAAACCCCATAGAGCTGGTCACAGAGGAGTCTCCAATTTGCTTTCTAATTTTTTTAAAAAAGTGCACTTGGATTAGACAGTCTTTAGCATGTAGATGTCTTTCTTCCAACTAGTAAGTCCTCAGGGCAAGGCCACTGAAGCTCAGGGCCAAGGTCAGGGTTGGAGTATTTGAGAAGGTCCCATCCCAAGGCAGAGTGGAGGCTCCAGGATAAAAACACGTTCCCTGAAGATGAGCGGAGGCCAGGGGTCCACCAGACAGTGGACTCAGGTACTCATGGAACTGTCACTGTGGGTCTTCTAAAGGCTCAGTAACAAGTTACAATCAGCCTCTGCCCAAGAACACCTACTGCGTCCAGGCCCTTGCTGCCCTACATAAACCTCGCACTGTTCTGGCAGCTTCAGCATGTCCTTTGTTCTCCTTGTGTCACACCGAGTCACTGCATGCATGTATGTGCACACGCATGTGCATGTGGTTATGCAGTGCACTTGTCTGTTCACGGCAGTGCCAGCTCCTAGCCCCGTACTCCCAATCTGTGCATGGAGCCAGTTTGTTCACTTGGCTCTTGGGGGTCTCTCAAGCCCAATGTCTCTGTCAGTTTCCTCCCAGAACAAACCCTAGGCATCTGATGGGAAGTCAGTCTCCTGGCTCTCACTGGGCTCTTTCTTTGACACAGGACTTTGCTTCAGGGTAATCCCCGCCCCATCCTATTTGGCTCCGTAAGACCTGTTGTGTAAGAAGCCTGTCCCAATGTTTACTCCTTGATCCTCCTTCTCCCAATTAGCCTCATAGTTCTCCTGTGAGCTGCTGAGCTCACATGTGCCCTCCCCTCTCTCCTTCCACACATCCCAACCTGGTCTGTCTAGTCCTTGAAGACTGGGCCCAGGTGCTGGATTCCCAGCCACCCACCCCTCCTGGCTCAGTGTTTTCATTTCCCAGCTGTTTACAGTTGGTTGGCTTAAACCTCAGGAATGTATTAGGTCATAGTTTTGAGGCTACAAGAAGTCCAAGGTCAAGGTGCCAGCAAGGCAATGCATTCTCCCTGAAGGCTGGCATTCTGGGGCTGGCTGCCTTTGATCCTCAGCCCTTGGCTTTTCTGTCACTTGGCAACAAACATGGCGGCATCGTCTCGTTTTTCTTCTGGGTCTTTATTTCCGTGAGGCCCGGAATGTCCTGGCCGCTGGGCAGATGTCTTCAGGACGTCCACATCAGCTGCTGTTTGCTGACCTCCCATTCTAGTCCCTTTGTCAGGGAAGGAGTTTGAACTTGTTTCCAGAGTCGGTCATTGTGGACTTTCCAAGTCGGGGACTGACATATGCTGAGAGGGTGTTTTTATGAGCTGGGCAGGGCGGCAGTGGGCAGGATGGACTGGAGGCCCCGAGGAGGTGAGCGCCTGGCCGCTTTTTAAACCCTGGTAACACGTCTGTTTGCTCTAACAGTCCTACACGTTGAAATAACCTCACATTTTGGTTTTCTAGGAGTTGGCAAGTTGGATGAGAACCCTTGAAACGAAAGTAAACATGGGCAGGCTGAATGTCTTTGTAGTCTCTATAAACATTTAGAAAGTCGCTTTCTTGACCCGTGTATAAAAATATAGAAACAGCTCTTATTTGAATAAGCCGATTTTCAACTCTTGATATATTGATTTTAATTTTTTTTTTTTTCCTGACTCCTTCGTTGGAGATTTTAAAATGTAGCCAGATTCCAAGTGAGGTTCATAGCGTTTTGTCTGCTTCTTGAACGAAACACCCTCATTTTCTTAAAGACAATCTATTTTCTTTAAGGTGATCCCTGTGTTTTTTGTTTTTTGTTTATTCCCTGCCCCTTGTGGCTTTTTGCATGCTGTCTGCTCTCTGTGTCCATTCGCTGTGTGCTCTTCTGTGTTTTTTTTGCTTGTCTCCCTTTTTTTGTTGGATCACCTTGCTGAGTCTGTTCTCTGAGGCGCTGGCGGGCTAGGCAGCTCTCTGCAGCGTGCAGGCCAGCCTGCCTTCACAAGGAGGCCCTAGGACACGAACCCGGGCCTCCCATATGGTAGATGGGAGCCCAACTGATTGAGCCACAGCCACTTTCCATCCCTGTGTATTTTTAATGGCTTCAGTGCATATTCTGTTAAGGAAGTGGCTTTAGTCATAAAAGCTATATAAACTATGGCTGGAAGAAGAGATGTTTTTCTTGCATAAAGCAAGCCAGCTGTTTGCTTTTGCTCCATGGCATCATGGGGGATGAGCTACTGTGCAGTTACTTGGCCTGGTGGTCCGGGCAGCACGTCAGAGTCCACTGTTCTTGCCTCCTGTTTCTTTCATATTCTACAAGTAGCCATTGTCCGGTGAGCAAGCAAGAGCCCCATTTAATTTCATCAGTGCCTTGGCTGCTGGACAAAGCTTTTGACCACTGGAAACTAAAGCTAGGTACAAATCTAATGAACTTTCCTTCAGGTGAAGGGAAAAGCCGGGTTTTCTTTAAGACTCTAGTGTAGCTTTTATGAAAAGGTGACAGCTGACTTTCATTTCTTCATCTGTGAGCACATATGTATGGGGAGAAAAATAGTTTGTTTTTCAAGTGAGCACACTCTGATGTGACTTTGCTAAAAGGAACATCTGGGATCTTGGCTTCAAAATTTGCCAAGTCAACACCAATATTATCAAAACTTATTTGTTGAATATGGTGAGCAAGTTAATGGTGACATATCCTCAGCAACTTCAAGTTTTTTTAGAGAAAGGAAGGAAGTAATAGTGGATGTTGGAGGTGCATTTCGCTTTAAGAGAGCCTAGTATTTGGAAAACAGTGTTTTTGCAAAATATATACAAATGAAGGTATAATTCTAAATTTAAATATAGGTTCTTCACCTTAGGGTCCTTTCTCTATTTTTTTTTTGCCCCCACCCCACCCCCGCCATTTTTTGCTGTCTGTTTCTGTTCACTGTGTGATATTTTGTATCTGTTTTTCTGTTTGTCTTCTCCTCTTGTCTTTCTTCTCTAAGATTCATCGGGATTCAATCCTGGGGACCTCTGATGTGGAGAGAGGTTCCCTGTCAATTGCACCACCTCAGTTCCCGGTTTCTGCCGTGCTGCACCTTGGCCCTCCACTTCATCTTTCTTTTGTTGCGTCATCATTTTGCTCTGTGTGACTCACTTGTGTGGGCACTCAACTTGCTGCACGGGCACCTGGCTTACTGCGTAGGCATTTGACTTGCCACACAGGCC
The DNA here is from genome assembly GCF_030445035.2 of Dasypus novemcinctus. Taxonomy (NCBI): domain Eukaryota; kingdom Metazoa; phylum Chordata; class Mammalia; order Cingulata; family Dasypodidae; genus Dasypus; species Dasypus novemcinctus. Next base: position 38,705,720 of record NC_080688.1, read on the forward strand.
CTGGCTCGCCATGTGGCACTCACACAGGCACTCAGCTCACTGTGCAGGCACTCGGCTTACCACACGGGCACTCAGCTCGCCACCCAGGCACTGGCTTACCGTGTAGGCACACTTTCTCTTCTTCTTTTTCACCAGGAGGACTTAGGGATCGAACCCGGGTCCTCCCATATGGTAGGTGGAGATGCTATCACTTGAGCCACATCCACTTCCCCTTAGGGTCCTTTAAATAGTAGACTTTGTAGTACATCATCTTACAAATTATAGATTTATACCCACCTTTTTAGGGCCACCTTTTCTGAGTGAGTTGAATACTATTTCCAGAGTAAAATAGGTCTATGATGAGGGGGTATGAGAACTGGAAATGAAGATTTCTGACTCATGGGATCTTATGACATTAAAAAAAAATTTTTGTGGTAACATACAGCTCCTCTTTTTAGCCTACTTCATGTGTATGCTTCTGTGGTCTCAACAACATTTGCACATTGTTACCATCACCACCATCCATTACCAAGACTTTGTCATGAACCCAGGCAGAAACTCTGTACCCATTAATCGATGAACAACTCCCATTTCCCAACCCCAAACCCTGGTTACCTGTGAATTTGCTTATTCTAGGTATTTCATGAAAGTGGAATCATATATGACATTTTATTTTCTCACTGCCCAAAGGCCAGCTCTGCTTTCCATGCCGGTGCCCCTGAGGCTTTCCTTGCTGGGTCCTGACTCAGCACCAGCAAAGCTTAGTGGCTGTAAGTCAAAAGGTGCTAAGATATGTAGGCGCCTTGAATCTCTAAGGTTTAAGTGACACTACTCATGTCCAGCCCGACTCGTTCCCCAACCCCAAAGCACCAGCTTTACCCGGGGTAGCAGCTCTGGGTTCTGAGCTGACCCACGGCAGCAGCTGCTCCCTGATGGCCCCCAGCCCCTCAGAAGGGTCCCTGGCTCCCCCTCGCACCCCTGCGGCTGGCTCGCAGCGCAGCATCGGGCTCGGGCACTGCTGGATGCGGCCAATGCTGTTATTCCGCTACGGGCCTCTATCCCAGCTCCCAAGCAAGCAGTAAAGCAGGATGCCTCCCTGGCACTTTCTGACTCTTCCTCCATAACCAGTCTCTGGAGAGGCCCAGGTGCCCCAGCTCCTGCCTGCTCCCCAGCCGTTCAGGGACCCGTTGTCTGAGAGCCCACCCTCCTGTCTTGCCTCGATGCCCACGTACAACCAGATTCCAGCTCTGGCCTAAGGGGTTGTCTTCCCAACCCCTTGGTCTTTGGGATTTGTTTTTCAATTAGATCAGTTTTAAATGTCATGAAATCCAGTGGAATAGTAGATCCATTTTTAAAATTAGGTTTTTAACTGATATGGCAGCATATAGAGCCACCTTAACGGCATAGATAATTCTAAATAGAGGTGAGTTTTCCAAAAGTGACATCCTACATTTCATTTCATAGTCTAGTAAAAGAACCTCTTTCTTTTCACAGTATCAGTCGCAGAGGAATGTGAGTATTTATGTGTAGAAGTGTGTAACTATGAAGAATCTGAAAGTGCAGATGCCAAACTCATGCTGGGGTTTATAGGTCATTTTTTTTTTTTCAGTTTCTACTTAATACATTTCCTGGATTCGAAGTTTTTTGTTGTGAAATGTATTGCTTTTATCATCATAAAGACAACAGAACTTCCATTTGGAAAAAGGAATGTCTAAGTAAACTCACACAAACAGCCTGTTTTAAGTAGAGTAAACCTTACACCTGTGAGCTGCTCAGCTCTGCCTGGGGAGGGGCTGCTCGGTCTCCTCCCTCCCCTCCCCCACGAGGAGGGACTGCTCCCTCCCCCCACTCCTTGTTGGGCGAAGGGCTAAGATGCTTACCTCTTCTTCACCCTTGCCGGGAAGAGGTAAGCATCTCGGCCCTTCTCTCTGTCTTTTTTTAAAAGATTTATTTATTTTATTTATTCTTCTATTTGTTTCTCTCCCCTTCCCCACCCCCACCCCCACCCCCACCCCCACCCCAGTTGTCTGTTCTCTGTGTCCATTTGCTGCGTGTTCTTCTTTTGTCCGCTTCTGTTGTTGTCAGCTGCATGGGAATCTCTGTCACTTTTCGTTGCGTCATCTTGCTGCGTCAGCTCTCCGTGTGTGCGGCGCCATTCCTGGGCAGGCTGCACTTTCTTTCTCGCTGGGCGGCTCTCCTTACAGGTTGCACTCCTTGTGCATGGGGCTCCCCTATGCGGGGGACACCCCTGTGTGGCAGGGCACTCCTTGTGCGTATCAGCACTGCGCATGGACCAGATCCACACGGGTCAAGGAGGCCCAGGGTTTGAACCACGGACCTCCCATGTGGTAGATGGACGCCCTAACCACTGGGCCAAGTCCGCTTCCCACCTTCACTTCTCTTGAACTTCTCTTGGCAAGACTGAGAGCTCATACACTAAACCTGTGCGGAAGGTTGGATTGCTGGGAGACACCCAGGGAAACCTACTGCCTGGTGATGGAGGACTTACTCAAGCAGCCTCCTCTGAGCCCCACTCTTTGCTAAGCTGGTCACTGACTCCGCAGGTGCAGGTGGGAAGGTTTGACCCAGCTCACGGTCTACCCTGGTTTCCTTTTGTTTGGGGGAGGGAGGCTGGTCAGTGGGAGAAAGACACAAGTAACAAAGCATGCATGTGAGTATTGTGACTGTTTTCATGTTTTTTTCCCTAACAGCTGTCAGCAGAGTTCTGTAATAGCCGTAACCTCAGTCCTCTTGTCACCTCTAATTGCAGGGGCATGAGAACTTAGGTCATCGAAGTGGCCATGATGCCCTTACTTCCTTCACCCCTACGAGGGAGGTAACCTTGCCATGAAGGGGCCAGGAAAGGGATTTCTCTCTGGGGAAAGCTCGAGCCACATGGGAAAATTTTTATTTAAAGATTTACTTATTTTTATTTATTTCTCCCCACCCCCTTGTTTGCACTTGCTGTGTCTATTCGTCTTCCTTATTTCCTTAGGAGAAACCAGGAACAAAATCCAGGACCTCTGATGTGGGAGGGAGGTGCTTAATCACTTGAGTCACCTCTGCTCCCTGCTTTGTTGTCTCTCATTAAGTTTTCCTCGTGTCTCTTGTTGCTTTGGCTTGCTGCGTCTGCCCGTCGCTCTGGCTCGCTGTCCTCTTTAGGAGGCACTGGGAACCAAACCAGGGACCTCCTGTGTGTAGGTGGGAGCCCAGTTGCTTGAGCCACATCCGCTTCCCCCACATGGTAAATTGCATTGCCATTTTGGGAGCATAGAGGTGATCAGAGGAGAGGTTTGCCCTGGTCACCTGTTCTCAGAGCTTATGTTTTGCTCCTGGAGAAAACAGAGCTAGTTTTTCACTCATGTTTCTGCACCTCATAAAATGTTTGTACAGTCGGTTCTGGTTATTGACAATAGCTACGTTCTATAAAGTCACTGCCAACACGAAATTAGCAGATACTGAACCATCACTCCTAGGAAAATGTAGGCTTAGGTGCCTGCGAGCCTCTGGTCACAACGCTGTTGTCACCCGATCAATGCAACACCTTGTTTTAGGTGTTTCTGTTGAAAGACACCTTATCTGATGTATATTATTGATTTGTGAACACTGAACTCGGCAGCAGCTGCAGCGTAACTCATGCCTGAAGGAAACTATTCTAACGTTTTCTCCGTAAGCACACCACAGCCTTTTTGCACTTATAGATACCAGGCAGCACTGCAGCCTTTGGCTTGGGGACCCTTTTAAACAGTGAAATCGCCACCAAAGGCACAAAAATGTGGAAGACGTGGTGCTAAACCTGCCACGGAAAGGACGCTTGTTTACAGTTTGAGAGCTGAAACAAGAAGGCCTAGCATTGCCGTGTTCCACTGGAGCGGGGAACATGCTTGTTGGACAACTCAAATGTTTTGCTGCTCTGTGTGTGCCTGCAAATGTCTGCGAAAACACTGCAAGTATTGATTTGGGGATTACAAAGAAATTGTTAGGGAGTAAGCGAATTCACGAATGTGGAACTGTGAATGTATGCATCATCTATCTGTTTATTCTTGAAAATGTATTGGTCTTTCTCTAGCATCTGTTCTCCAGGCTAATGAGCCCCTTTCCTTTTCCTTAATGAACTGTATTAGATCCCATTCAGGAATAAGGAAACAACGTATTATTTGGGGCTTGGTGAGAATCTTTATCACCCCAGTTTGCTGAAGCAGGAGAGTAAGGGAAGTAATTGGAATGTTTAGGAGTAGATTACCCTCCACGTTGACATTGACAGGAGCTTGGAGATGGTTTCATTCAGTGGTCCTCACCTTCCTGCTGATTAGACCAGGGAACTTTTAAAAATTCCTCTGCCCAGCCACATCCGGACCATTAAGTGAGAATCTCTGGCAGTGGGGCCCAGGCACCAGCAACTTTGAACACTCGCCATAGTGTTATGCGAGACCCCTGATCTGGCCTAATCTCATTTTGTGCCAAGAAGGGTTCCATCCACGTCGCACGCTGGCAGGCACCGAGCTCTCCCCTGCAATGCCCACAGCCTTGCTTTGGCCTTTGGGCTGAGCCACTGCCTCCAGTGTCACCATAAGGCCCCTGGCCTCGACCAGCTTGCCATCTGCACCCCAGAATGACCCTGCCCCAGCCTCGCTGTGGTCAGCAGGGGCAGCAGCAGGCCGAGAGGCTGGCCTTGGGAATGCGTCCCCCTGAGCCTCCTCTGCCATTGCCCCACTCTTCCTGCCCAGCTCACTTTCTCTCCAAGCTCCCCATCTGCCAGTCTAAGGAGAAGTGTACCCTCTCCCTGTTTCTGATGATGAAGCTCTGACCACAGCTCCCACTGGACTCCTCACTCTTCTGGGCTTTTCAACACTACTGCCAAATGGGGGGCTTTAGCAAAGGGGGCTCTCAGGATGGCCTGCCTAGCCCCGTATCCCACGGCCATTAGGTTGGATACCTGGTTTATGGGCCAGTGGCACTTCTGTGCCTTAAAGAGACATTTGAAACACGGCTTTTTCAGGCCTCTTGTCAGTCAGTTTTTTCAATGTGATTTTTTTCTCTCTCCTTCCCCCCAGTGACCTTTCCTTAAGCATTCCATGTGATGGATTTATCATAGCTGTACCACTGTGCTCAGGCCTGAGTTCCAGAAGCAAACAGCAACATAGACCTGCAGATGAATCATTAGCCCTTAATAAGCAGATTAACTTGGTCCAAGTAGGTTTATCCAGCCATGCAATCTCGTTGTCATGGATTATGACTTCTTTGCCTAGCAGAGTTGAGCTTTCAAGGGATGTTGTTCCAAAATGAGTCTAAACGCTGTGTGTGAAGCACACTGGCCTCAAAAGTATGTATGACCCAGGTGGAAAGTCCCAAATTATAATTATCAGACAAGATGGGGAACCCCAAGGGTCCATGTAATCCAGGGACCAGACATAGACACTTCGATTTGATCGCGTCAGCATGTCATGCTTTGGCCTTGAGCTCTGCCAGTCTCTTACTAAATGTCTCCTTGGTTAGTAAGGTGGCTTGCTATTTTGGGCCAAGGCTAAGAATTCTGTCAGTCATTAAAATATGCAAAACTTCTGCTTATTAACGTTGCCCAATGATAAGGAGTTTGCATAGTAATGCATTTAGCCTACACGGAGATTGCAGAGGGAAAATGTTGGCCTGCTGCCCTTGGTCTTGACTTATTTCATACCTTGGAAGAATATAACAAGGTAGCTGGGCCTGAGCTACCACTGCAGGTCACAGGTGGCAGCCGGCAGGTTCTTAATTTATATGTGAAGGGCAGGCATCGGATCTTCTCACGGCACCGTGTGGTAGTGTCTTTATAATGACTGATAATCATCCTTCCTGAGCTCTGTATCTCCATCTTAAAGACTGTACTTCTTGGTTCCAATCATGGAGGAAGGGGAGCACCTTGCTGAGTTTTTGTTGTTGTTTTTTCCTTTAAGGAATTCTGACCTTAGTGTATTTGTGAGCATATGTGTGAATCTACATCTGAACAGCTCATAGGGAGAATATCATGTGCTGGCTTCTTAAAAACCAAATCCTTATATAACTGTATAGAGAGACATTCTATTTTGGTAATTTCCAAATCAGCACCTCTCTCTTCCTGAATGCAAACAGCTGGATGCCGCTTTTAATAGGGGAATTGTCCGATCTTCTGCTTTTGTGGATGGACCTGTTTTTCCAGGGCTGGCATCACGGTCTGAATGTTGGGATAGGGTCTCCTGGGGCCCAGGCTGGCGGTCAAGGACCTCCTGTGCTCACCATGGGACTCTCCTGGCCTTTTGAGTCTGAGTGTGAGCTGTACGTGCTGCTCCTGAAGGGCAGTGCCAGACCCCCCAGGTGCTCGAGGGATTGTTCATAGAATCCCTTGGCTCTCATCCCATGGATTCCCACTTGGGTGGGGCCTCCTTGGGGGCAGGTGGTGAAGCCTGATTCAGCTTGCTATTCCCAGAAGGCCAGACTCTTGGCCATTTTTGGTTGAGCAGGTGGGTGGGGAGTGTGCTGAGAGGATCAGTCCACTTGGGCTTTGCTTGGGCTCCGCATTGGATCTTTGCTACCTGGTTGCTGACCACAGAGCTGCCCAGTGGACCTCCATAGCCGAAGGAGGGTAATTCTCGGGGCTGTGGTGTAGACGGAACAAAGCATTAAACATCTGTTGACTTGTCACTTGAAAATGCTCTTCTACAAAGGAAGGCTCAAAGCTTGACAGAATTTGTTGAGATTTCCAAGATCTGAAACACACATGTTTGTTTCTGTCTGTAATTTATCTCTAATAACAGTATAGGAGCACATGCACATTAATATTTTGCTTTCAATTGAACATTATCCAGAGATAAAAGGAAGAAATAGCACTTTAATTGCTCCTTTCTGGAGGTTGAGGGAGCTGATGGTGTTGAGATGGTGCAGGGAGGCCTGGGGGACTAAAGTGATAGGTGACCAGTTTGTTAGTGCCGAAGACTGGGTGCTTCTCTGCATACCCCATCATATGCAAGCACAGACTTGTCATGTTTAAAAGTGGGTGCACGCAAGATAGCGATGGTCTGCGTGAGCCAATTCTCCTCTTGAAGTGGGGGGGGGCGGGGGGGTTGGCAGCTAGCTAGGTCCTGGTTCCTGGCCTCCTTATGCTAAGCTGTGGACTCTCACTGTCTGCAATAGCCTGTCCCCAGCTTTGTGAGCCCGAGCTTGACTCTGCCTTGACCTGGAGACCCTGCCACCTGGCCACGTTCCCTTGTATGTGCCGCTTGCTTAGTTCTGGAACAGAAACCAGGTCCCGGGAGGGAGGAGGAGCTGCCTTGGGCACTCTGGGGGCAGTTTAGATGCTGTGAAGCTAAACCAGTTCTAAGTGTACTTGTCTGAATTAATTTGGATTGTAATATTATTTGTTGAATATAATAAGTAATCATGAATATATTGCTGTAATTTTTTACATCCAAAAAATAAAATCTTCCTAAATAAAAAAAGTGGGTGTGGGTATGGATGGAACGCATTTCGGGTGGACCCAGGCACAGGGCATTTGGGGATGACCCTGCAACTGGCTGGGGTTGGAGGAGGGGCCAGATCTAGGGCGGTCAGCCTGATCCTGGTCAGGACAGTGTGCAGCCCAGTGGAGGGAACTGGACCATCGACCAAAAACTCAACAGCTACCGCCGTTAAGAACTGCTAGGTGCAGGGACTTCACAGCTGTTCACTTCTTAGTTGCTCGTTTCCTCCATCTCATAGACGAAGAAACCAAGGCTTAAGGATTGAAGAATTTTCCAAGGCCCCAAAGCCTTCGGATCCCGGGATGATATCCAAGTCTGTCAGGTGCTAGCAGCCGTGCTCCTTTGTTGAGTTACACTGCCTTCGAAATGGGGGACTTGGGGGTGTCTGCACCTGTGTCAGGGGTGGGGGAAGTGTGACTAATTGGGTGGCTGCCCAGAAAGTAAACCTAGCAACCAAAGGGTCTTGACCTGCCGCTTGCCCACTGGCTTTCCTCAGAATTAACAGGAATGCCAAAGGGCTGTGCCTCAGCTTCCGGTCGACGTACTTGAAGGCCGCAGCCATAGGAGACTGCTACAGGACGTGTGGTGAGCTGAGTGGACATCCCCAAATCCCCGGGGATATAGGGCTCCACAGGGAAGTCCTGTCTGCTCATGAACTGCGCACCTGTGAAGCTTGTTCTCCACCCACTCACCTAAGACCAGTGTCTCCCAACAGCCACTGTCTCGGGTCTGGTCAGTTCTTGGAAATCTGTCCAGATGGTCCAAATGGAAATGCAGTGGAAACTGTGGACTGAAACTGCCGATCTTGCCAACGGTTTGGTATGTCATGAAGCAGTTAGAGCACAGCTTAGGTTGCACAGCTGGAATTAATTCAGCCAGTATACAATTGAAGAAGAGAAAAAGGAGATGGAGGATGTGTGATGAGTATTTTAGAAAGGATTTGAGTATCTAAAGATTAAGAACGGGTCTTGGAAAATTGATGAGGCCCTTGAAGAGATTGCAGAAATGACCTTTCTGACTTTTATGAAAATAAAATATGCAGCAAAAGGATCAGGGTAAATTAGTTAGAAAAAGTACCCCCAAAACAAAACAAAACAAGAGTGTTTTAAGAATATGAACATGGTTATAATTGCATGTTCTTAACCTAAATTTTGTCAGGTGTAATGCAGAATAGGGTTATTCTCGTAATTTGGCCTAATCCTTTTCGAGGTGAAGAACCAGATTTTTTCTATCCATCCCCTGCCGCCAAAAATAATTTACTATGAAATGGTGGTCCAAGTTTCAAATGGATTGATTTAAACTTAATACAAACTGCCCCCTTGAAACAGTTAATTTTGGTTAATGACAAAAGAAACTAGACTGAGGAGGTTCTGACAGGAGGTTTGCAATTCTTTAGCAGCCTGAGAGAGTTAGTATTTTACCTAATCATTACCCGGTATTTATTCTTACTGGTCGGGAGAAACTCTCCCAAAGGATTCATTTCTTCCTTGCTTCTAGTTGCTTTGGAAATTACGGCCATGCAGACACCAAGAAAAGCAGGCAGCAGCACCCATATGACTTTTTAAAAAATTTGCACCCTAATGATTTTAAGGGGTTTGTCAAATGTGGTTTCCAAATTAGTATTTATTTTATCTGTTGCCTGGCTCCAATCTGGGGCATTTGAATAGTTAATGCTGTTGTCTAATGCTTGAAGAAAAACCGCACCCAGTGGTCCAGTTATACTTCACGTTACAAGAGGCACCTTGTTCTTTTTTGTCTTTCGGGGAAATTGCAACATAGAAAGGGTTAGTAAATTCCCGAGTGGTCACAAGGAGGCCCTAAAGTGCTCAGGGTTCAGCAAGGCCAGGTCGGGCTGGCGTTGACTGTGCACGGTGGGGCCCAGCATCCCCTTAAAGATCGCTGTTGTCTGTCATTTTTTGTAACGAATTTTTCTCTTTAGGCCAGTTTTGTACTTACAGAACTGTCTGGTCTGTTTTTTAAAACTAGCTCCTTTTCCTTTTTCTGCAGACGTCGCCTCATCTCCCAGAGGTCCTCTCTGGACACGCTAGAAGACATCGAAGAGAACGCCCCCCTACGGAGGTAAACTTCAGTTGCATTTATATGCATGCGAACAGTTTGCTGTAGCACAGGGTGGTTTTGGGGGGAAAGTTCTTTATGTCCAGAATTAAATGTAAAAGTGATAGTCTGATACCCTGGGGCTTATGGAACATACTCCTGGTTTGGAACCCCAGCTCTGAGGACCACTGGAAATAGAAAATGGTGAAATCCCGATTGTATTAGTCAGCCAAAGGGGTGCTGATGCAAAATACTAGAAATCTGTTGGCTTTTATAAAAAGGGTATTTACTTGTGGTAGAAGCTTAGAGTTACCAGGCCCTAAAGAGTCCAGCTCAATATACCAGAAGACGTACTTTCTCACCCAAAATCTTTTGCCATGTGCTGACGCAAGATGGTGGGCGATGTCTGCCAGGGTTCAGCCTTCCTCTTCCTCTTAAGGCTCCATGGTCCCAGCTTCTTCTGATCTCAGCTGTAGGCTGGCGTAAGTCTCTTCTCTCTTCCCAGGTTCAGCTGCTCTGCTCTTTCCACAGGGCCAGCTGAGAACTGTCAGGCAAGCCACTTGGCTCTCTCTAAAGGTCTCCAGTGTCAAAAACTCACCTCTTTGTATTCTCCTCCATGTGTTCACTTCCCTGTCTTTGATTGAGCATCCATTTATACAGCCCACAGCTGCAGGCTAGCTGTCAGTGGTGACTCAAGCTGAGTTGCCCTAATGACATGGTCAAATAAAAGCCCTAATCTTGATTTAATAAAGTAAAAGCGAAACCTTTTGAGTCGAATATAATCTAATATGCCCAAAGGAACAGACCAGTTTACAAACACAGTCCAATATCTATTTTTGAAATTCATAAACAATACCAAACTGCCACACCGATTGTGTATTAGGATAAGCCCAGTTGGTGTATGATTGTGGGTGTTTTTCTCCTTGGTGGCTTCCTGTTCAGTGCCTTCTCATTTTGAGAGTGAGGAAAAACCAGTCCTTTTCCTCAGCTCTTCCCCCAAAGAACAGCACAGCCGTGACTTGTTCTGAACTTCATCTCCAGCAGCCATGGCAACTGGAACTTCCCATGAACTGGCCGTGAAATCCCACCCTGGCTCAGTGCTGGGCATACACAAGTAGGAGGATTGTCAGTGCCCCCCCCCCCCGTCCCCCCAGGGCCTCAGAGTGTTCCGACTGTCCCTCAGCATCGGAAAAGGGCTTGCGAGCCAATTTTCAGGGGGATGGGTGATGGGTCCCCAGCCTCACGGCAGGCTTTTCTCCTCCAGCCTTGCGCTCACCTTCACCCTGTCCAGCCAGGCCCTCCTGGAGTGGAGGAGCAGGAGCTCACCTATTGGAGCTCACGCCATCCTCACTGCAGCTGGTTCCAGCAGCATATGGAGGTTCCCCCTGCCGGTGGGGCCGCCATGGGAAGGTGGGGGGCTGTGGCTTTGCAGGGAGTTCCTGTTGGCCACGTATCCGCCATCCTGTAAACCCGTATCTGTGCCCCACGGCTGGTGGGGACTTGGGGCGTGGCTCCTCCCTCTGCATCTGGGAGGCTGCTGGCGTGGAGGGTAGCTTACCACAGGTGGGGCTTGGCCCCAAGGTTGGAAGTCTTGCCCACAGGCTCTGCCCAGGTGAAGGCAGACAGGCTTGGGTCTCATCAAAGGCTTTGGGTGATGGGGAATCTGGGCACCAACACACTTCCAAGGTCAAGGCCAAACAACCTGGTTTCCACTTTTGAAGACTTGCATAGCTTTGAGCACACGTGGAACTCCTGAACACATCTTAGGATACATGGCACATATCAGCACGATAAGCGTAGCTCGGCACGAACGTTCTTCTCATGGTCATTATCAGATGCTGGGAGACAGCTCTTCCCTGCTCTGCCAGGCAGTCTGCCGGAGCCGTACAAAAAGCTACGTTCACAGTCAAACTGGGGAGACAGCTTGGGTCCAAAACTGGGAGATGCATTCTTAGTGGGCGCTGTGGGGCTGTGGTGCTAGAGCAGGTAAGGTTCTGACACTCTCCCACACCCCTGCTGCAAACAAGAAAATCAATAAATAGGACTGAAACGGCCCTGGAATTTCAGAGGCTGTGGAAGGTGTGGTCAAATGAGCACCATGGTAGCAGGATGTGGGAAGGACCAGGTGACTCAGGCATGGGCTGAGAAACTTTATTCCAGCCGCAGGGGTTCCAGTCCAGGGCTGTTATGCCTCAGGATGAGGGGATGTGTTCTTGGTTGGGGACCCTGTCTTCCTGCACCCTCCCTCTGGTGATCACCCCAGGCTGCTCCTCTGTGCTTTGAAACCCTGTGATGGTACAGTGCAATAAAAATGGCTTTTCTGCCCTAACTAGGAGTTTCTTTCAACTCACTTAATAGAGTACTATGCTTAATTTAAAACAATTCTTTAAATATAGCCTTAAAAAAAATAAGTTAGACATTGAAGGAGTTTGAGCTGTTTTTGAAGTTTTTATTTAGCCAAATGACCTTTATTGAATTAAAACAAAAAAAATGTTCCAGTAGTTACTTAGAAAAACTTGTTCCTAGAAATGAAATTAGCACGGCAGAGAGATGAGGACAGTGTGTTAGGTGTCAAGAGAGCTGAGGTCTTGGCTTGATTCTTTTAACTAATCATATGGCCTTGGAAAGTTCACGACGCTTCTCTGGGGACTTGGTTTCCCCATCTGTGAAATGGGAGGGCCAAATTGGCATATCTTTCCAGCCCCTCAATTCTGTGACATGAATGTACCAATAATGACACTGAAGTGTTTTGGGAACTGAGGGAGTAGAAGGCTATTAGCCAGGCTTGCTTTTATTTTATTTTTATTTTCTTTCATTTCATTTCATTTTTTATTGTCTTTTTTTTTTTTTTTGAAGATACATAGATCACAAAAACTGTTATCTTAAAAATATAAGAGGTTCCCATATACCCCACTCCCCACCCACGCCCCCCACTCCTCCCATATCAACAACCTCTTTCATCATTGTGGCACATTCATTGCATTTGGTGAATACATTTTGGAGTACTGCTGTACTGCATGGATTATAGTTTACATTGTAGTTTACACTCTCCCCTAGTCTATTCAGTGGGTTATGGCAGGATATATAATGTCCAGCAGCTGTCCCTGTAATAACATTTAGGACAGCTCCAAGTCCCGAAAGTGCCCCCACATCACTTCTCTTCTTCTGTCTCCTGGCCCTTAGCAACTCCCGTGGCCACTGTCTCCACATCAATGATACAATTTCTTCCATTGTTAGAGTCACACTGGTATTCTACTATAGAATTATTAAGCCTGCTCTAATCCATATGTTATTCCTCCATCCTGTGGACCCTGGGATCATGATGTCCACTCCACCTCTAAATCGAGAGGGGGCTTAGGTCCAACATCACTGGTGGATGCAATTCTCCTGCTTGCAGTTGTAGATACTCTCGGTTCCCTGGTGTGGTGGTTGACAATCTTCAACTCCCTGTTAGCCAACCTGGGTAAGTCCAACAAACCAGACAGTAGGTGTTGCAACTCTGCTGAGGCTCAGGGCCCAGGCTGGCATGTGGCCAGTCCAGAGATTCAAGTCTCCCAAGTGTACATCAACCCTAGCACCAACCACAGGTTCAGTAAAAGTGACAGAAGAGGCATGTGTAAAAAGGTCACATTGGAGTCCAACTCTATCACACTCAGGAGCACAAATTCCAAAGTAGGGCCCACTGACAAGGCACTGAACTCCAGAGTCATCTGCCATGACTATAGAACCTGTGTGTCTCCATAGCCCTCAGGAGCACTAGTATACCTGGGTTTTATCTACTTTGGCTGTCTCTGGGATCCTGCTGAGAAATGCATAAGCACAACCCCTCTGATGACCTCCCAACTCATTTTGAAGTCTCTTAGCCATGTAAACTCATTTGTCTTTACCATTTCCCCTTTTTATTCAAGATCTTTTTATAGTTGCATCACTGGCTGGTGATTGGTAGTAATCCCTCAGTGCCAGGGAGGCTCATCCCCAGGAGTCGTGCCCCATGCTGGGGGAAGGTAATGCATTTACATGCTGCATTTGGCTTAGAGAGTGACTGCATTTGAGCAAAATGAAGGCTCTCAAGAGATAACTCTTAGATATCCTGCAGCTCTAGGTCTAGTTCAAATTTCAGGCACACAGGCTCATAAGCATAGTCATCAGTATTAAGGGCTCATTGGACCATCCTTCTTCACTGGTCTTTGCCCTTGCACTTGGGGGATTGTTGCTGTTTCATTGGAGGATGTGACAGAGCTCCCTTGGCTAGGAACTTGGCACTCCCTCAGCTGTCATTTGTAACTCTACTTACTATGACAATATCCAACGAATGTCCTAACATTTTTATATACCCTATATACATGCCCTGGAGAACTCCCTCCCAACCATGTGTTCCCCATTAATAATACCTCACACCAATGCTCCTCCCCTGCCATAGTGGACCCCTCTGTGATCCAAAATGTCTTAAAAAATGAAGCCTAATATATTGCCAAATTCAATTAGTAGGAAAATGAAATAGTAATGATAGGATTAAAGATTAGAAATAGAATACATACTAATTTAGAAAGACTAAAATAAAGTAAAAAATAAATTAGGGTATTAAAAAATGAAAAATATAAAATTTCATTTTTGATGTTTTGCCTTTCATCACTCTAATAGGTGTTGCCCTGTATGTACAGTAGCAAGGCAATCCCTTTCATTCCTTCCTCAGTGTCTACATAATTTTTTTTAATTTTTAATTTTGTAAAGGAAATTTAAAAAAGACATAAATAAATGGAAGAATATTCCCTGTTCATGGATAGGAAGACTAAATATCATTAAGATATTTAGTAATCTACAGGTTTAATGCAATCCCAATAATAATCAACAGCATTTAAAAACATTTTTTTAAAATTTTGTCTTCAAAAGAGTTTTGGATCACAGTAAAGTCACAAATACAATATAGGGGACTCCCATATATCCAACATCAAACCCTTTACTCCCTTCACCAGCAATGATCTATTTACATGTTCATGTTATATTTGCTACAGCTGATGTACAGATATTGAAACATAGCTACCAACCATGGTTCCATTTCAGTTTACGTTATGGTTTATATTTTAGACTGTACACTTTTCTAAATTTTTAGTTACTTTATGGTTTACATTATGTTTTAACATTTTAGACTAAGCACTTTTATAAATTTTTGGTGAAATTTAACATGTCTATATCCATCCTTGGATGACTTTGTGGAATACTTCCATTGTCCCCCAGTTACCCCCACTTCCATCTATTCTACTCCTCTTTCCCCCTCCTGTCAGGGCCCACAGTGACAACCAAGCTTCACTGCTTGAAGAAACAGATTCATAGATACTTGCTACAATGCTGAGGGCTTGACACACTAGACTGTCCTCCCCCGTTGGGCTGAGCCACCCATGCTCTCGAGAGACGCCCTTCCCTCTGTTTGAGAACATAAGGCCTCCCCAGGATGGGGGTACACCTTCCCAGTCACTGTGTGGGTCTTCACCCAATGATATAACACACTATGACAAGATGAGCACTCACATTCTCCCTAGAAGCCTGCCCCTGTGCCAGATGCCCCGATTAAGCACCTTAAACAAGTAACCCTTCCTTCTTACATTTTCTAAAGAGTTTCTCAACATTATAGTTCAACCACATACCCAACAATCTCCCAAACTTGCTTTTAAACTTAGCACGTTGAACAAGTGGCTCCAAGGCATCTGTTAAAAACCTTTTGCATAATTAAGTGTATCCTGTAATCAGTGCTAACGAGAAATAGCTAATCTTTCATTAAATGAGTTCTTAATTTAATTCTGTCCTACTTTAATTTTGATTCACTTAAAATGTATGTTTGTAAATGGTATTTACATGCTCCTGCAGGTGGCTTGGAAATTAATTAATTCTTTGTTTAACTTGCTACAACCTGGACACTCAGAATTCAGGTTTCCTTGGCAATTGTTGCCAGCACCACAGTTCTTTTAAACCATTTCCTAGATCCCCTGGTGGGAGTGCTTAAAAAACAAACAAACAAAACAGAACAGCAGTTTGCTGAATGAAGGGCTAGATTAATATTTTATGCAGTTAGAATTGGGTGCTGATAGCGAAATAAAGGACCTTTGTTAAAGCATCCATTTAAGGGTGTTGCTTTTCTCTTGCACATTGTGGTTTGTTTGTTTTACCTCTGCACTGCCCAAATCTCCAAGAATTGAGCATTTACAATGATAGGGGTTGGAGGGAAGAGTTCCCACCTGCCTGGTGGTTATCTGGTATCCTAGAAATAAGGAGATGTAGGACATCTCTGCTCGGCATCCAGGAAACCTTGGTTCTTCTGTGGCCAACGTGGTGGCCATCAGCACCTGCCCAGGATTTTCCAGACTGTCCAGGTTGGTGGGTGCCGCCTGCTGCAGCTGTCAAAGGGATTCCTGCAACAGCCTCCTTTCCCTGCTGGCACAGTCGCCACCTGTGGCCCTTAAGCTGACTTCTCTCCCACCGGAGATTTGGCACTCCAACCTGGAGGGCAGTAGCACCTCTTTCTGAAGGCGCAGGAGGTGGCAGCTGCTCGGCCGTCGCCCTTCCTCTGTGCTGAGATCCCTTGCTGGGGGCCTTGGGGTGCCAGAGTTTGCCAGAACCCTGGGTCCCACCTGAGCCAACTCACGGCCTGGCTCTTGCACACTCCCGCAGACTGGTGGCCAGGAGCTCTGGTGTGGAGGGAAGTGGGGTGAGGGTCCAAGCACACCCCCAAGCCTTGGCCCGGTCCAGAAACCTAGACTTCTAGGCCCTCCCGAGGCATTGCCTGTGGGGCGAGGGGGGGGGGGGCAGGGGCACTGCTGTCTTCACTGCCAGTGGGAAGGGAGTGCCCCTGGCCCCTCCTGCCCCCCTGCAGGGAGCAGGCCTCACCCCTGCCCCAGGCCCGAAGACCCTCAGATCAGGAGTCCCCCAAAGTGAAGGCTCTGGACTGAGGAACCCTTCTGGGAGCTTACAGCCGGGTCTCTGAGGAACAGATGAAAACTGCTGACGTTTCCGGGCCCCATTGCGCCTACACAGTCCATCACCGTTTTGGGTGTGGGGGGAAACTGCCGATTCTTTACATTTGGGGACAGCGTAAGGGCGATGCTTCTTACCCCAAACCTTTTTCTCTGTTCCTACATGACGTTCTCACCTTCCCTTCTGGAAGGACATGCACTGGCAAGCACTTCAAAAATGACCACCTATAAGGAGAAAGAAACTTTTATATTATAATAATAAAAAAACGCTCCCCACCATCCCTGCCACTCTTCCCATTGTTTCAAGTTTGGCAGATGTAGCCATGAACGCCAACTGTGAATACTGAGCTCATAAACTAAAGTAATGCACCTCGTTTTCCAAGAAGGGCTATAGGAAGAAGGGAACTAGCAATGATTCAGGGTCTGCTGTGCACCAGAGACCTTATCTACGTCATTTATCCCTTGGAAAAACCCTGCCAGGTGAGTGTTAGTATCCCCGGTTCACACAGATGAGATTATTGGGCTCAGAGGTTAAGTAACTTCCTCTGATGTTACAGGGTTTCTTCTTGTCCAGGAAACCTCAGCTTTAGTGGATGCCTCCAAGTTTGGAACTTTGGGAAGGTGAGCACTGCTGCTCCAGGACTCGTTTTCTGAAGCCTAAGATCACGGGGACCCTGTTGGAAGGCAGGGCCTGCTGGGGGCTCAGGGTCAGGAAGGCTTAAAGAAACACAAAATTTTGGTAGCAAACACCAAAATAGAAAAGGTACAGCTCCCTGTCTCAAGAAAAGACCAGGTTTCAGATTTCTGTTTATAGGGTTTTTTTGCTTTGCTTTTTTTTTTTTTTTTTGGGGGGGGGGGAGGGAGTTTCGTAGAATAGAAAATAGAATATTCCAGCTAACCTTGGAAGTACTGTCCACAAATAAGGCCTCTTCTGTGGTCTGTTCTGTCTGTCCTGTAGCACAAAGAAATGTCTATATTACAGGGGAAGTATTTTTAATCCAACTCATTTTAGTTGAACAAATATTTATTTAAAATTTATCTTTAAAAAAAGCCACTAGCTGGGTCTCTGATTCTCATTCAAATGAAAGCTGTGACTTCCCAGGCATAGTCAAGTGTGGAGTTGAAACAATTGTTCAGGTAATTAAGGCCAAAATCCTGCTAAGGAAAAAAAAAACCCAAATATTTGGGATTGTTTTTAAACTGAATTTTCCAGTTTTTTTCCCTCAATCTTGAAATGTGCAGTTTTCTGTTCCTTTTACTGTTTTGATACAGGAGCATTCTTTTAAAATAGCAATAATAATGTATTTATAAGTGGGTACAATAGGTTTTCATTCGCTGGCATTTCTGGGGACCCAAATAGAACAGCTCGGTATTATCAAGGAAGTTGTCTGCCACTGGCTTTTCTGAACACTTCCTGGCACCCACAGAATTGTCTCGGTTGTCTCTGCTCACTTCTGCCTGCCTGGGGGTGACTCCAGCCATTTGCCGTCCTTCCTTCCTGTCTTTGTGTGGCATTTTCTCAGCTGTCTGCCAGACAACTGACTGTTTTCTAAATGACTTTATTTTTCAGATGTCGGACTCTCTCAGGTTCACCCAGACCAAAGAACTTTAAGAAGATTCATTTTATCAAGAACATGCGGCAGCACGACACCAGGAACGGCAGGTACCACACAGGAGACCTTTCCGTGTGGGAGGCGGGGTGACGGAGTCGGGGAGGCGGGGTGACGGAGTCGGGGAGGCGGGGTGACGGAGTGGGGAGGCGGGGTGACAGTCGGGGAGGGGGACTGATGGAGTGAGGAGGCGGGGTGAAGGAGTGGGGGGAGTGATGGAGTGGGGAGGGAGAGCTTAATGTTAGACCCCAGCAGTGAAACCCATAGGACCTGGTGGAACCTTTTCCAACAAAATAGTTCCACCCTACCCCGCCAGAATCGCCAAAAGGCATCAGTATAGACTAATGCTCCCGAAAGCCACCGGAGGCTTGGCCGCATGTTTAGACCAACAGCAAGCTGCATTTTTAAGGGTACGCAAATACAGTTTCATAGAAAACTTTGACCAGAAAGACAGTTGGTGTTTTCTTCCTTTCACTTCTTGGCTCTGTCGGGTTTTGTTTGCTTTGTTCACCAGGGCCGTATGTTCCTGGTAAGCAAATCCCGCCAGATCTGTGCCCAAACTCTGTTTTGGTGCTTCCTCTGCCACTCCAGGAGAGAAGCGTCACAGCACTGCCTCCAGGGTTTTCCTCTGCACTGGGTCAGATTCCAGTGTATGTGTCTCCAGCTCTTCGTTTGCTCTTTTGGGAAATGAAATGAAAATGACTGTGGTTGAAACTTAAGTCCTGACAGCGAATGGATGGGAATCACTGTTGCCAGCTTTCTTATGATTGAATTAGGTCCTTCCATTCAGCCCCACAGTGTCGGGGCCAGAGCTGTAAGGCCACTTGGGGTCCCCGAGGACGCGCTCCTCCCCACGCCCCTGAGACCTGGCAAGCAGCTCCCCTGGAATGGGTGGTCAGAGGCAGGCCCTGGGAGGAGGGTGCCGCACAGACCTTGTTGTTAGATCTGGTTTACAGAAGACCGCGTGGTCCTCACTGATGCCCTCTAATCCGTACAAAATTGATAAAGTCTTTTAGTCCAACTCATGGGATGATAAAGGACCCTGCATTACAGAAATTTGAAGGCGAAAATTGAAACAATTCTGGTTTTTAAAGGCTAGCTCTCTTGACATTTATCCTTTTTTTTTTTAATTTTTTATTGTAACAGATATATAACTCCAAATATCCCGTTTTAATGATTTTCACATGTACAATTCAGTGGCACTGATTCCATTCACAATTCTGTGCTGTCATAATCACCATCCATTACCAAATGTTTTTCATCACCCAAAGCAGAAACTCTGTACCCATTAAGCAATAACTCCTCCCTCTCCCACTCCCGGTAACCTGTAATCTAATTTCTGTCTATGATTTTACTTACTCTAGGCACGTCATATATATCCTTAAAAAAAAAAAGACGCAATACCTTTCATTGATAAGGAACATAATTGTAAATCTATTAACAGTGGTTTCTAAAGAGCAAAACTGAGCTTTCCTCAAATAATTTTTCTGTAGTCAGTCTATATTCATTCATGTTTTAAGTTCAGAGCTTTTAGTTAAAATTTATGTAACTGTTATCTGCTAAATATAATACTCTGGGTTTCCTCTTTACCCTTACACGCACTGTCAGAATGATTGCTCTTTATTTAATCACAGTATTTTCTTTTTGGTGAGAGGCTCTTAGGAAGCTTACTTGTGCCATTTTCAGCATAATTGTTCAGCATTTATTTACATTTGTGGGTTTTTTTCCCCCATTATCTCTCTAACCATAAAATAAACATAGAAAACCTTTAATTCGTACATAATATCTATGACAAGGCCCCAGAAATTGACCCAAATTAGGAATCCCCACCTCCAGCTGCTGTTGAGGACAGAGTCAGATGATTGCCTGGCACGGTTGGGTAGGGAGAGGATGTAGTTAGTCAAAGATTGGGATTAATGGGGTTACCAAGGCACACCCTTGATCGAGGAGCCACATAAACAGAAGAACATGCAGGGGCAGGCAGATTTGCTGGGGAGTGTTCCGAGAGAGCCAAGAGGCGCTGCTTGCTTCTTGAAGATCTGAGAACTGCATGAGGGCAGGGACGGGAGACCTCAGAACTGGTGGGAGCTCTGAACTGGCGCCCGAGTTTGGGGGGTGGGGGGAGTGTTGGGGCCTGGGAGCCTGAGGTGGGGGGGGCCTGGGTAACTGAGGTGTGTGGGGGTGCTGTATCTTCCTTCCCACGCAAAAGGAAGGTGAATGGGCAGAAGGTGCTCTCCTTCCTCCCTTGGCATTATTATCAAAGAAGGAGTGTTCTCAGATGCAATAAAAACCCTGGGAGGGAGCCCAGGAAGACAATAAGATTGCTGGGGTAACAGAAGGAACTTGTCAAGAGCCTCGGGAACGGGAGGATGCAACCCAGCCTTTCCTTCCTGGAAAGAAGGGCAGCGGGCCAGCAGGAGGGGATCTCCTGAGGGAGGAGGGGCCTGTGATGGCTGGGCTCTTGGCTTTCCACTGCCTTCCTACAGCTCAGTTGCCTGCCCCGGTGAGCAGGAAGGAGGCTCTCCGGAAAGGTACGGCACCGTTCATTAAAGACTGACGTTCTGGACCAGAAATGTAGTGGCCTGAGGGTACAGGTGGTATGTCTTAGTGTGCAGCTGGGAAGAGACTGAGAAAAGGCTGTGGGAGGTGAACATGTGCAGCCTTCACCAGGCGTCCTCCTGCCCGGGCACCGTCAGCCACTGCCCCCGCCCACGACTTCTGCCCCTTGCAGCTCTGTCCAGATCCAAGTTTCCCGCTGACCTCTGACTTATCACTGACCGCAGGCTGGCCCCGAGGCTGCTGGCTGATCGGACCCTGAAGTCTCTGTCCCCAAACCTCCAGAATATGCAAATAGGGCACTTGCAGTGAGGAGGATTTGGACTCCTGAGGGTGCAGTTCACGAAAAGAGTGGGGAGTGTCCATCATGAGACCAGCCGTCTGACCTGACCATACGCTAGGGGGAAAATATTACTGGTAGTATTGAAAAAGAAAAGGAAAAAAAAAAATCTGACATCAGGACCCGTGATATCAAGTAAAATAAACGGTGGGAACTCATGTGGCTCCATGTCCAACTGTAAAGCACGGTCTCTGCAGAATCGCTTGACTCAATGTGATATGACTCCTACTGGCCCGTGACAGTGGAAGGAATACCTTCAGAAGACACATCCTCCAGAGGACGGAGTCTGCTCTAATAAAAACCATATTCATCCATCTGGACCCTGGGATTTCTGTAAGGCTGGCTTCGGAGATCTGCTGGATAGACATGCAGATAAGCTGAGCATATTCTAGAGTTATGCTGCAGGTGGAGGCTAATAAAGGTGCCCGGACACAGACCATGGACCCAGGCCAAAGAGTGTGATGGAAACCTCAGTGATGGGTGCTCTGCTGGTCTTGCTGGCCACCCCATCCTCTAGAAGGTAGGGAAAGCAGAGTGGAAATTGCTGCTTGCTAGCGCCAAATCTGCCTTGATATGGAAGACAGGCTGGTGACGTGGAAGCATCAGGAACCTTGGGGGAGTTGTATTGGACTTTATAGTTGGAAAAGAAAGCAGTGCTTGTCACGATTTTGGGGACACAGATCTCGGAAAGGTTAGGCTAAGAATAAGAAGTATATTCTTGTGGCTGGGACCGTATTTGCTGAAAGGGCTTATAAAATTATGCATATCATAAGGTAATAATGGGTAACATTTATTAAGTGTGTACTGGGTGTGGGGCTGTAAGTTCTTTTTTTTTTTTTTTAAGGTTTATTTATTTCTCTCCCCTCCTCCCTCCCCAGTTGTCTGTTCTCTGTGTCTGTTTGCTGTGTGGTCTTTGTCCACTTCTGTTGTTGTCAGCAGCACAGGAATCTGTGTTTCTTTTTGTTGCGTCATCTTGTGGTGTCAGCTCTCCGTGTGTGTGGCGCCATTCCTGGGCAGGCTGAACTTTCTTTCGTGCTGGGCGGCTCTCCTTATGGGCGTACTTCTTGTGCCTGGGGCTCCCCTATGCAGGGACACCCCTGTGTGGCACAGCACACAGCACTGCACATGGGCCAGCTCCACACGGGTCAAGAAGGCCCAGGGTTTGAACCGCAGACCTCCCATGTGGTAGACGGACGCCCTAACCACTGGGCCAAAGTCCACTTCCCTTTAAGTTCTTAATATACTTAGTTCCATTCAGTCCTGAGACAACCTTTTGAGGCAGGTATTAACTCTCATGGTGGTGAGCAGAGAAACATGCTCCCCGGCCCTCAAGATGTCCGTGTCCTGCCTCAGAACCCGTGAATATGTAAGGTTACAAGGCTGGGGAAATTGGGGTTACTAATCAGCTGATCTTACTATAGGGAAGTAACCCTGAACTAGCCAGGCGAGCCCAGCCAAGTAAAAGGGTCCTTAAAAGATGGGAGACAAAGGCAGAGGAGCCAGCGTCAGAGCCATGTGATATGAGAGACTCGACCCATCACTGCTGGCTTTGAAAATGGAAGGGGCCGTGAGCCAAGGAACTCAGGCAGCCTCTAGAAGCTGGGAGAGGCAAGAAAACAGATTCTAGAGCCATCAGAAAGGACCACAGCCCTGCCGACTCCTTGGACTTCTGTCTAATAGAACTGTAAGGTAAATTTGCATTGTTTTAGGCCCCTGACTTGTTCATTTGTTACAGTAGAAATAGGAAACTGAAAGAATCATCATCCTATTGGGTAGATGGGGAAACTGCTGGAGCACATAGCTGGAAAGTGGGAGGTAGAATTCGGATGTGGGTATCTGATTCTCTTAATTGAAGGGACGGATGGGAGATAAAAATTCAAATAGGATAAGGCAACACATCATGGTGGGTTTCAAGAAAACTCTGAATTCTGATTTTGAAGAATCATGTGCTAACATCCAAGGACTAATAGAAGAATGGGGAAGTAGACTTGGCCCAGTGGTTAGGGCATCCGTCTACCACACGGGCAGTCCACGGTTCAAACCCCAGGCCTCCTTGACCTGTGTGGAGCTGGCCCATGTGTAGTGCTGATGCATGCAAGGAATGCAGTGCCACACAGGGGTGTCCCCTGTGTAGGGGAGCCCCACATGCAAGGAGTGCACCCTGTAAGGAGAGCCCCAGCGCAAAGAAAGTTCAGCCTTCCCAGGAATGGCGCCGCACACACACAGAGCTGACACAGCAAGATGGTTCAACAAAGAAAAAGAAACACAGATTCTCGTGCTGCTGACAACAATAGAAATGGGCAAAGAAGAACACGCAGCAAATAGACATAGAGCACAGACAACTGGTGGCAGGGGGAAGAGGAGAGAAATTTTAAAAAAATAAAAGAAGAAGAACAGCTTAAGCAAACTTGTAAGAATGATATGAGGGAAACTAAAATCTAGATTGAGGGAAGCGGCTGTGGCTCAAGTGATTGAGCCCATGCCTTCCACATGGGAAGTCCCTGCTTCAGTTCCCGGTGCCTTCTAAAGAAGACCGTGAGCTGGCACAACGGGTTAGTGCAGCAAGCTGACACAAGACACAAGAAGGAAAACAATAAGGAGAGACACAGCAAAGCAGGGAGCGGAGGTTCCCGGTATCTCCTAAAGAAGATGAGCAAGACAGCGAGCGGATACAACAAGAGACAGAAGAACATAATGAGGATACAACAAAGCAGGGAACAGAGGTGGCTGAAGCAATTAGGACCATATCAGAGGTCCCAGGTTTAGTTCCTGGTGCCTCCTGAAGAAACAAAATGAACAGACACAGCATGTGCAAACAGCGAGGGGGTGGGGAGTAATAAAATCTTTTTTTTAAAAAATCTAGATTGCACTAAAGATTGCTGAAAAGAATGTCAGTGATTGTCATGGGGGTTTGAAAACTGTATTCCAAATAGAAATGAAAAGGATGGTGAATTTCTTGGGGTCCATGGTACAAGGTCAGCAAATGTCAGCTGCTGGCTCACTTTTTAGCTTCATTAAAAAGGGGAAACAGCAATGTGCTGGGCACACAGTAGGTGCTCAATAAGTACTTGTGAATGGACAAGCCTTTTAAACGAGTTCCAGTCTTCAGGACTAGATGAATCAGATCCTAGGGAATGGAAAGAATTTGGAAATACAAATCATCTTTAAAATTCCATAGAGAATAAAAGAAGTTCTAAGTCTAATACCAGGCAAATGTTGCCTGAAAAAAGTAAGAGGTAGTAGCAGAGGGCAAGTTCTAATAATCATAGACTATCAAGCCTAGAGCCGACTGCTGGCAGAGTTTTGGAATGGATTATTAAACAGATGGTTTGTGTGCTTTTTGAAAAGAGCGTGGAGGTTGCCAGCAGTCAACATGAGTTCACTAAGAAAAAGTCATGTTAAATTAACTTTGTTTCCTTATTGATGGCATAAGTAGGTTAGTAAATTAGGGGAATGCCATGGATATTACATTTCTTGATTTCAGCAAAATGTTAGGCTGTTCCTCATTACAGTGCATCGCTGTGGATAGAATGGTGAAAAGTGGGTGGGATGATTGTGAACCTGGGAGAACTTGCAGGCAACAGAAACTTGTTAGCAGACCTTCGTCAGCTTGAAGGGAAGATGAAGTAGAGTGGCACATGGTACCCCGTGAGCATCAGGTCCTTTGCCATGTATACCAGTGAGTGGAGCAAAGACCACTGAGCTTCATTGTCAGCCCCGTGGGAGACCAAAACTGAGGGAGAGCAGGAGAGAGGACGAGCAGGGCTGCCATAACAAACAAACTGGTGGACTTAAAATAACTGAAATGTATCCTCTCACAGTTCTGAGGCTGGAAGTCCAACATCAAGTCCAAGTTCAAAGTCCATAGGGAAGACTGCTCCATGCCTCTTCTAGCTTCTGGTGGTCACTTGCAAGTCTTGGCATCCATGGCCTGTGGCATGGCTCAGCCCCTGCCTCCAGCCCACGGCTGACTGCTCTCCTTGTCTTCGGTTTCCTGCTTATGACACCAGTTGTATTGCATTAGGGGCCACCCTGTTCCCCATTTGGCCTCATCTTAACCAGTAATATTTTCAAAGATCCTGTTTCCAGATAAGTTGCATTCATGGGACAGAGGATAGAAGTTGAACCTATATTTTGGGGAGACCCAAAAAGGGTTTAAGATGAGAACCAAGACTTAGTTACTTCATCATCTGGCAGTGCTAGGCTTCTTTCACCGAGATTAAATTGAAAAAGGTTAAATGTAATTGAGGTAGATGATCAATTACAGTTCAGGATAGACCTCTGAAAAGTTCATATGAAAAATATCTTGGAATTAAGATTGAAGCTAAATGTAATATAAAGATGGAAAGAGCTAATTTAGCTTGTCTTGATAGAAGTATAGGATCTGGAAATCACTTTTGCGCCCAGCCAGGGTCCAGGCCACCGGTAACATGGCGGTCAGTGTGAGTTTCGGGTTTGAAGATGTTGGTTTGTATTAGGATGGCCCCGTTGTGGCGGACTCAGATTTTCCAGGTCTCTTCCTCGGGACCAGCCAGATCATCTGTCTTGTCTCCTTGAACCACCTTTGTTTAAACAGCCCTGATTCTGGAAGGGGTCCTGTGCATCCACACGTAAGGCGCCTCACAGCACGGTTCCTTAGCTACGTGTGGAACGCAGTGATACGTGCGTTCCGTCCATTCAGCAGATGCATGCCAGACACCTGCTGTAGGCTGGGACTGTTTTAAATGCAGGGGATGTATCTGAAAAAAAAAACAGACAGGGAGTTACAGTCTAGCTGGGGAAGGCAGACAAGCCAGAAGGTAAATAGATGATAGATGGTATAACAGGTCAGAAGCTTCATGGTAAGAAGACCTTTGAGCGGAGGTCTAAAGGCAGTGAGGAAGCCAGCCTATCCTAGCAGGGACGAATGTTCTGGGACATTGATGGAACAGCGATTACAGAGACTCTGAGGCTGGAGCCTACTTGGTGTGTTCACAGAACTATAGGAAAGCCAGTGTGGGCGGAACAGTGAGAGGAGAGAGGAGAGAGACCTGAAGTTGGGAGAGCGTGCATTGTGAGGATATCGCCTTTATTATGGGCGAGATGGGAGCCACGGAGGGTGCTGAGCAGAGGAGCCGTGTGATCTTGCTAACATTTGAGTAGGATCACTCATGGACCAGAATTCAGGGGCAGGCTCTGCTTTGGATAACCATGTCCTCCTCATGGGATATTGGGAATATATATATGTATTCTAAAAGGGAGTGTCTATTTTCCTATTTTCATAATTAGGAAGCTGGTTTATCCTGATAAGAAGTTCAGAATGACTCAAGGTCTTTAAAAAACTGCTCACAAATGCATGAGCAAGTGCTTCGTCAAGGCAGAGGTGACGAGCGGCCCCCTGCTGCCGCACGTGGAATGTGCCCTTGATCTTGTGATTGAGGGTGGTCAGTGAGTGGCAGCTGCCACGTATTTAGTAGGCAAGAGCCAGTCACCATTAGCTCCAGTCTGCATCTTCCCCGAGAGCCCTATGTGTACTGGGGGAAGGAGATCAAGGCTAATTTCAGTCCTTGGGGATAAGGTACACCCATAAAAATGACAAACACTTGCAAAGCCTCACACGACCAAGGTGTGTTCATGCCAACTGAGAGCTCCGAGCCAGCCAAGTAGACCTCCAGCAGGAGGGAGCATGAAGACTGAAACTCACCGGTGGCCTCTCAGGACAGTTATGTCCAGTGACTTTTGCAGGCTCTTTACTAAAGGCCTTTTCCTCTTGGTGCTTCCAGTTCTTGAGATTCATAAATGTTTGTCTTTGAGAGTGATAGGAGCCAAGAGGCCTCATTTCAAGCAGCTGTCATCCTCCCCCAGGCACACGGCTTCTGTGGGCATTGCTTGGCTTCCTCTGGAGGTCATCTGGATATGTTGGCATTATACACAATTGATGGCCACCACGTCCACTGGAAGTGCTCAAGTCCTGGGCATTTTTTTTTTAGGCCCTGGGACTCAAACCCAGGACCTCCCATGTAGGAGGGAGGCCCCCAATCACTTGAGCCACCTTCTCTCCCTGCCTGTTCTGTCTGTCATTGTGTTTCTTCACTGTATCTCTTTGTTGTATCATCTCGCTGTGTCACCTTGTATCAGCTCACCACACCAGCCTGTTGCATCAGGTCACCTTTAGGAGGCACCTGGGACCTCATGCGATAGGCAGGCGCCCAACTGCTTGAACCACATCTACTTCCCTCCTGGGGATCTTTGAGAGTCATTTCATTCTCAACAAACAGAAAAAATATGCCTTGCAGTGAGTGGACTGGGCTACCTAGTCCCTTGGGAAGAATTTCTAAAGAGATTTAAAAGGATTTGAGATGGGAGTAGACAATTAACTGAGCTGGAGTGCTTTTTCTTAAAAGTATAAATTCAGTAGGAAAATTAAGTGTGTGTGTGTGCGTGTATAATATTCTGCAGTCCTTTATCTGCTTTTTAAAATAAGATGGTAAAAATGCAGTAACTGAAGTCCACTTGAGCCTTTCCTTTTACACCAACAATTTTGGAGGGAAAAGGAGAATAGTTAATTAAATTAAGATCTTGTTCGTGATCTCATCATTTCCGATCTGTCAGTCTAATTCAGTTTGAGATAAGAGTTGGAGGAAATGGCAAGTTTCAAAAAATAAAGCAGTTAATTAGCAGTTTTGGACTGGCCTCCTTGAAGGAAGAAAAGAGAAAAACATCATTGCATTTTATCCCTGAATCGAATCGATCCAATCTGATAGACATCGAGCTGCTTCTGTGAGGCACCGGCCTTCCCAACAGCGTTTTCCCCTCTCAGGACTTGAGTTTCCCAGGAACACACTGGAACCCACCATTCCCCACAGCAAGAGGCTGGTGGGTGCAAGCGCTTTCATCCGAGCTGTTGTATCAGTGTTCACAACCAATTTTCAGCAAAACTCCAGTACTAAGGGACCGATAGGACACAGGGACAGTGCTCGGACAGACTGAAGAAAGCCTCCAGCACTCCCCACACCTCATTTGTGTTCCCAGGCCCCACAGAGCTGCTCAGAGCACCCTTCGGAATTTCCCTGGTGCTGATGGCTGAGTGTGGGAGGAAGGGAGCAGCTGAGGCGGAAGAGCCCACCGTGGACCACCCCTCCTGTGCTCAGAGCTAAGGGTGCTTCTGCCCTCAGGACCCCAGCCTTGTGGTTGGGCTCTGGGTCAGCTTCACACAACCCGTCAGATGCACGATTTTATTCTTTGTACCTCTTTAAAAAGTATGGAGGTGTCGCTGGCTTCTGTGACTGTGCACAGGCTTTTTAGAGAAATTATTTTCCACCATGAGCAGCTGTGCCCAGCGCCCAGCAGGTAGAACTGCTCTGCTGAAAAACTCATGACCCGCAAGCCGCCCTTCTTTTTAACCTGCTTGATTGACAGGAAATAAGACAAGTCACAGAGGAGAGGCTTGGGGGTTGGGAAGGTTGGACAGAACCTTCCCTTGGTGGCTCTGTTTTAATTTACCTGCTTGGAGAGGGGGCCTGGGCTCCTAGGAGAAAGCCGTGCGTTACAGCTTTGCAGACAGCTCAGAGCCAGGGTCGCACATCAGGAGGGCAGGGCTGCTGGTGCCATCCAGAAGAGCAGATAGGAGAAGCCTTAAGAGGGGGCTCCCGGGAAGCGGACTTGGCCCAGTGGTTAGGGCGTCCGTCTACCACATGGGAGGTCCACGGTTCAAACCCCGGGCCTCCTTGACCCGTGTGGAGCTGGCCCATGCGCAGTGCTGATGCGCGCAAGCAGTGCAATGCCACCCATGGGTGTCCCCCGAATAAGGGAGCCCCACGTGCAAGGAGTGCGCCCCGTAAGGAGAGCCACCCAGCGCGAAAGAAAGTGCAGCCTGCCCAGGAATGGTGCCACACACATGGAGAGCTGACGCAACAAAAAGAAACACAGATTCCAGTGCCGCTAACAACAACAGAAGCGGACAAAGAAGAACATGCAGCAAATAGACACAGAGAACAGACAACCGAGGCAGGCCAGGGGGTGGGGAGGGGAGAGACATAAATAAATAATCTTTAAAAAAAAAAAAGAGGGGGCTCCCACGACAACACACTTGGCTTGTCTCCCTTCTGCCTCCCTCTCTCTCCCCCCACCACCTTTGTGATCTTTGCTGCTTCTGTCTATAGAACGCTGGCGGTGGCTTTCCTCACCTGCCGTTCTCTTCTGCCCTCCTGGCCTCCTGCACCGCCCCTGTCCCTGTCCCTGGGGGTTTGTCCAGGCCACGGCTTCCACCACTGTCTTTGCTGGGGACTCTCAGATGTGCTCTCAGGCCTCCTGAGCTCTGGGACTGAGGGTGACGCCTCTTCCCAGCTGGCCTGCCGACCTCACCAGCTCCTTCCCCACCTCCACCCCACTCCTTCCAGCCACACGGAATTACTTTCAGCAATTGTTTGGTTATTAAACACATTGCTTAAATGTTATGTTTCAGTTTAAGGCATACTTGTGATTTAATGCTAATTACTGATTTCACAGGTTTTTTTTTCTTTTTATGTCAGGCCTTTTTTTTTTTGGCATGTGGGTCCACTGATTGGAATCTGCCCTGTCCATCCGTCTCCTTGCATATCGTCATTCACACCCATTGCTCTGAGGCCCAAATGTGACTTCTTTAATATGACCCAATAATCTAGGTATAAAATCCTTTAGGGTGATGACAATTTTTTCCTGTTCTTTTATAGTCGTTACGCAGGTATCTATTTCAACTGCATTTTTTTTAGAAACTTGTCTTTATGAATATGTTTTAAAACAATTGTCTTGTTCTTATAAACATAGCAATTCTCTTTTTCACATCTCATTAGTTTGTGTGTTATTTAATGAACAAGTGCTAGAATAAGTAACGAGTTCAGCAGGCATGAATGGGTTTGGGCCGCACATAGCTACTCTTCGGAAGCGTTCAGCCCAGTGTGGCTGTACTAGAGAAGAGTCTGGTGGCCTGAGCTCTGTGTGGGCCCCAGGTCCTCGTCAAAAGGAGGGGAGTGGAGCGCAGAGAGCCGGTGGGGCAGGCAGGAGGTGACGGAAGAACGTTTTACTGCTTTGAAGAAGCCTTACACACTTGCTCCTCCAATCTCTGTGCACACTCAGCCCTCTGCCAGGACTCTCCCCTCGTCGTTTCCCTGGGTCTCAGCTGCCTCTTCCTCCAGGCTGTCTTCCTGTGTGCTTCCCGAGCACTCTATGTGCACCAATCTCCACTAGACCACATGCTCTTTGAGGGGGAGCCCTTCTCTCTGTCATTCACTGCTGGATCCCCAGTACTACGCCTGGCACAGAGGAGGAGCTCAAAATATATTTGTGGAAAGAAGGGAGGAGGAAAGGAAGGTCACGTTGCTGGCATCTCGAGATCTTCAGCCGCTCCGTGCACTACAGGATAAGGTGAAACTCCTTCGCAGGCAACGAAGGCCTCGGCTGTCGTTGCCCAACAGCAGTAACGAGTAGTCATATTCGCAGCAAAATTAGCAGTACGATGAATAGCAATAAGAGGGAAGCGGATTTGGCTTAACTGATAGGGCGTCCATCTACCACATGGGAGGTCCGCGGTTCAAACCTCGGACCTCCTGACCCGTGTGGAGCTGGGCCATGCGCAGTGCTGATGTGCGCAAGGAGTGCTGTGACACGCAGGGGTGTCCCCATCTAGGCGAGTCCCACGCGCAAGGAGTGCGCCCCATAAGGAGAGCCGCCCAGCACGAAAGAAAGTGCAGCCGGCCCAGGAGTGCCGCCGCACACATGAAGAGCTGACACAGCAAGATGATGCAACAAAAAGAAACACAGATTCCCAGGGCCACTGACAAGAATGCGAGTGGATGAAGAACACACAGCAAATGGACAGAGAGAGTAGACAACGGCGGGGTGGGGGGTGAGTAGGGGGATGGGAGAGAAATAAATCTTAAAAAAAGAATAGGAATAAGGCCCAGTCTCCTGTATATGGACCATGGAGCATTTAAAGACCTTTAGTTGCTTTAGGCCGTCTTGTCTGTGCCAGCGCCTCACCTGCCGGAGCCCCACCCCCACGCCTGTGCCTCGGTCACTCGGGCGGCTTACTGCACCCGTGCCGCCCTGGGCAGCCTCAGGCAGCGCTGCTTGGGCAGGGGTTTCCACAAGGCCTGCCCCAGGCCCCGGCCCCGCCACTTCCTCGGTCTTCTCGGCCTCTCTTCTGCGGGTTCATCCCCCCTTCTGTCTCCCTGTACTGGAATCTCATCTCCATCCCATCCCAGGACAGAAAGGAACAGACAACTTTGCAAAGAACCTTCCCGGGAGCTCCACAGAGCCCCTGCATTTGCCCTTATTCCCAGATAAGGCACATCCAGCAGCGAGGGGCGTATTTCCTGAGGAGGAAGAACATTCCCCGGTGGCTGATGAGGATTTAAATAGAGTAAACAAGAACATTTTGTGTTGTTTTTTAAAAATTCAGTGCTCATTATGTAATTGCCAGCCCTTCAGAAGGAAAGAAAGGCTTTAAATCTCTTTCTTCCAGCTTTTAAGCAAGCACTGTGAGAAGAGGAAGGAGCTGTTGCGAGGAAAGTGCTGCAGAAGGAGCTGGAGAGGAGAACGGATCTGGCAAGCCTTTGGTTCTCCAGATTCCGCAGCACGCATTTGTTTTCTGACGTTAGCGCTTTCACGGCTCTGGCAAACACAGCCAGGGTACACAGAGGGTCTTCTGAGCAGGTCCTCTCTGGCACGGAGATGCACTGGAAACGGCCCAGAAGCTGCACTTTTAAGTTTGTTCTTTCTCGCTTCCTGGGCGTGCAGGGAATGGACTACAGAATTTGGGAGATGTGCTTCTGTGTGCATCCCCGATGCCTAACGTGGCCCCGGGCTGCGTTCTTCCAGTACTGTACCCACAGATCGTTATGACTGCGACTTTCTTTTCTCTATCCCTTGAAGTTGGTTGCTTGTTTCTGTGCTCTTAAGAGACAACTTCTGCTATAATGGAATATTCTATACGGGAGCCAACAGAGGCTCCCCAGGGTCTTAGAAATAGAACGAGAAGCCAGCTTTTGGCAGACGAGGGAACACTTAAAATAGCGGTTGATGTTAGACCTCATCTGATTAGATACTGGCACACTGGGCTGAGTGGGCGAAAGCAGATTTGGTGAAAGTGGTCTGCGGTGCTCTGTCAGCGTTAGGACACGTGCGTGCTCCAGCTGCCTGCACGCTCTCGGGCATGCATGGCTGTGCGAGCTCCGTATGGTGTGCAGCCTCGATCCTCCCCACCAGTCACACTTAGCTAAGAGCATGAAAATGAAGCTATAGGAGAAGAAAGTGAGACAGCGTTCCAGCTGCAGAGCACTCGGTGCTTCTGGAAGGGCTAGGAAAACACTGTGCATCCAGAGGCGGCTCAGCCACGTGGGCTGTAGCACTGTAGTGCTTTTCCTTTGCTATTTCTTATTCCTGTGGCCGACGTTTGCGTGGACATGAGCTCCTTGAGTCCCTCAAGACTCATCTCCTTGCAGTTAATTTCTCCTTTGAAGTCATCTATTGTGTACTGATTACGGTCATCTCGACTCCAAGTAAAGGGCTCTATGTCACAGACGGGACAATCATTTGGGACATAAAAGAAGAAGCCACCGTGGCTGGAGGCTGAGGCCTGGAAGTGATCGTTAGCCAGAAGAAGCCCATAAGAAGTAAAGCTTGGTCATCGTATGTCATTCTTGACTACCGGCATCTGATTTTATTCTTTCACAAAGAGAGAAACACTAGAGGGAGCAGAGGTGGCTCAAGCAATTAGGCGCCTCCCTCCCACCCAGAGGCCCTGGGTTCAGTTCCTGATGCCTCCTAAAAAAAAAGAAGTGAGCAGACAGCAAATGTGAACAGCGGGGGGTGGATAAATAAAATAAATCTTTTTAAAAAAACAAAACACTAAAAGAAATGCAAACCTGATTTACTTCTTGTATATTTCCAATGTGACAGGCGCTTCCCCACGGCGATAAAGCGCAAAGCTGCAAACTGAGGAGAAACCTCCTGGTCCTGATCGCAGCCTTTGGTCCCTGGGACCCGCCTTAGACGTTTGCCGGTGGTGTAAACACAGGACTAGACTGGCGGTTTGCTGGTACTTCCCCTGCTCTGGCTGAGGCCCCGAGCCCTGCCCAGATTCCTGAGCTATTCTGAGAGACAGGGTATGTCCTGGGACGCGGCTGCCGCGGGGTCTCACTGAGGATGGAGGGAAAGCGCCCGCGGGCCCTGGGCACCGTCCTTCCTGCCTCCCTGCTCCAGCCAATCAGGGAGGTGCCAGTCCTCCTGGGAACAGGCGATGTTCCCACTGCTGTCACTGCGTTTCACATACACCTTAGAACACTGAGGGCTTCAGACCGAGGCCCTGTTGCCGGCCTCTCCTAGACCCACGTGGCCAGGGCTGAGCGACGGCTTTCAGGAACAGCGCAGCCCATTTACCAGTAGGCACCCTGCGGCTGGGGCTTTGGGAAGAATACTTGCATTTCGCTCACATTTCTGTTCTCTCATTTTCTCGTTCTAATAAAACTGCCCCAACATTTGGCGTATGGGAAGGAAGGACACATTCGCATGGACTAATGGAGAAAACACAGGAACATGAGGCCAGTTGCGTTGGTTCAACACATTCCTTTCTCTGCAGAAGACACTGATGTGCAGGACAGGAGGGATGAGTCCTTCTGGGCTTTTCTCCCAGGGCACGGTGCAGGGGGAGGGTGGCCGCCATCTGGAACGGGGCCCAGGCCGAGCATAGCAGGAGCGCGCTCCTGCTGTCAGGGCGGGTGCCTCCTCCTCTGGCCCCTCCCCAGCTCTGCCTAGTGACCTGCCACCAGGTTGAAAGGCTAGAAAGCCAGGGTGAAGGAAGCCGTGTGGTGCTAGAGAGGGCGGGTGGTGGTTTACCTTCTGTGTCCAAGAAGTCAGCAGTACGCGGTGCAGCCCACAGGACCAGACTTTATTAAGCCCTTAAAGAAGAGGTAAACGTCAAGGCACGTGGTGAAGAGTGTGGGTTCAAGTCCGGGCCTGCCACACCTGCTGGTGCGTGGCCTTTGGCATGTCACTTACACTCTTGTGCTTCATTGGTTACACGGGGTAGTACTCCATGTGTAGCGTTTAGAATTTGTCACATAATCGGCTCTTAAAAGTATTAGCAATTACTCTATCTGCTCCAGTAAATGGACACGACATTACAGTGCTAGAAACTGAGCTGCTGGTCTCCTGTACGAGCCCAGGGAACCCAGCTGGTGCTTAGCAGGGAGTGACCATGGTCTGTTTTAACCTTTGGGGCACTCCAGACACGATGCCTCTGTCCCTGCAGCGGTGGCCAGCGGAGTGGGTATTTGGTCCCTCAAGAGGCTTCTGTGTGCTAGCTTCTCTTCACCGTCACACACGTGGCCCGTCTGCTGTCCTCACAGCAAGGCCTCTCATGTCTTAGCAGGCCCGTGTATTTTAGCACTGAAGACTGAAGAGCTTCTAAATCCCCATACTAAGCTGGTAAAAGTTATCTCAACCCAAGGATAAGGCAGTCTCCTGGAAAAGACAGTTAATAGTTCTTGTTCACTATTTGCTAAATACAGCTCCAAGGGCTTTCCAGTATGAACTCGGTTCATCTTGACAACATTCCGCTAAGACAGTTACTGATGCTATCCCGTTCTGTAGGTGAGGAAACTGAGACCCAGGAGAGTTAAGTAACCTGCCCAAGGTCACCCAAAAGCAGCAAAGCTGTTAATTGATGCTGGGACTGTTGCTGCGGGCTGGGGAGGTTGTGGCAGCCCTGCCCTTGGGGATCACCCAGTGAAGCCTGCTCGACAGCTAATGGGCATTGAGGGGCCCCAGGTGCCGAATCCTTGGACTGACACCTAGAGGGCGAGGCCGGCAGCCAGGCGATCCATGAGCGGCACTTTGCCATGGTGCTGTTCTGGAAGTGTATGGTATGGGCAGCACAGAAGAGGGAATGAGAGACCCACCTAAGGGGGAGGAAAGAGGAAATGCTTCCTGGAGGGTGACTTCTGACCTAGGTTTTGAAGAATAAATTGGAGGACAGACAGACAGAATGATACAAATGAAAGCAGCAAAATGTTAAAAGTTGGTAAACCTGGTTATCTGGGTTGGGGCTACACTGGAGTTCTCTGTATAGATTTCGTATGATTTTTTCAATGCCCCGTAAGTTTTAAAATAACAAAGTTTAAAAAAAAAAACTAGGAGCTGCCAAGTGCACAAAGGTAGGGCATAACATGCAAATGGGCACAGGTATGGAACGCGGGGGTTTGTTTTAAGGTGCAGATACTGTAAATACTTTAGCAAGGATGGATGATAAAGCACATGGCAAACAGTTGTGAGCATTGAGCCAGGGAGGCAAAATGAGCGAGGTGACACCAGGCCTGGGAACCTGATCTCGTTCTGGGAGTGCAGGCACGTTAATATCATGGTTTAAAAATGAGATAAAAACCCCAAACTTTGACAGTGCCTTTAGGAGTCCATCATTTCCCCAATTTTTTATTATGGTTATTAAAGGAAAAGATGATGTATGTTTATATTGTACTAAAAAGAATGTTGTATTCTAATGTTCTCCACTCATTTCTTCATCACCAATTAATTCCCTTTAGCAAAAGTTATTCTTGATGTCAAGATAAGGATTTTTGAGGTGTTTTTTTTTAATGTTTTTTAAAGTGGACTTTGATTGCATAAGAGTATCATGTAGAATTATATCCAGCAGCATCTTTATAGCAGGAGTGGAAGCTAAGACTGATTATGTAATTGTTCCCTTAA
This sequence comes from Dasypus novemcinctus, assembly GCF_030445035.2. Classification (NCBI taxonomy): domain Eukaryota; kingdom Metazoa; phylum Chordata; class Mammalia; order Cingulata; family Dasypodidae; genus Dasypus; species Dasypus novemcinctus. The sequence goes on from NC_080688.1 coordinate 38,741,415, forward strand.
TTCTCAGAACCTCATTCGGCTAAGATATAAAAAACCTAATGATTATAGCGGCTTCTGAGTGTTTTTCCTGCTCACAAGCTTCTAGCATTTTTGCTCTTGCATTGTTGACTGCAGAATAGAAATCATTGGTTTTAATGTGGCATGGCCCCCACCCTGACCCTCAGCTCTGCCTGTACATACATGCAACCCACTGCCAGCTCTCACGAGGATTAATTAATTCCTTAGAGAACCTCATTCATACCTCGCGTCTTAATATTTGGATGAGGAGAGGCAGCATGCTTCTACTGCACTGAGAGAGACTCTGCATTTTGCAAGGAGAGCAGAATGCCATCTGTATGAGGGGGTGGCGCAAGTGTGCAAGTACTGCTGTGAATTTGATGAACGCTTGATTGCTTAGCTTTTTTTTTTAATTTAAATCTTTGCATTTAGTTAGTTTTGTTTTTGTTTTTGTTTCTGTTTTTTAGAATAGTCCTTATCAGTGGCAGAAGATCCTTCTGTAGCATATTTTTCGGTGTTGCCGTATCGTGACAGTACCCAAGCCGGGTATGTATCTGCACGCACGCTTTGTAGTTTTCTGGGTGGAAAGTTCTGACACTGGTGTACTTGACATGGCTGCCCTGTCCATCTTCAAGAACTTGCCTTGCTCTGATGCAGCAGAGTCCGTATTCGTAAATATGAAAAGAAAAAAAAGTCCACTTTCTTTTCGTCCAGAAAGCTTCCTGGTGATGGCTCTGTGTGTGTGTGTGTGTGTGTGTGTGTGTTTGTATGTGTGTGTCCCCTCCTAGTGCCTGCCGTTTCTGAATGTATGTTCTCTCACCACCTCCACTTCTGTAAAGCAAGGGCAATGCAGGGCTCGCTCCACTCCACAGGACCACGGCGACTTTCACTGGACAAAGGTAGGTCAGGGAAGGAATTGGGCCAAACCGGGGGAATCCTCTTAGCACGCGCATCTTGGGCCAGGCGTCGGGGAAACTGACCAGCAAGCCAGAGCTGCTGCTGCCGGGCAAATGTGGAAGCTGAGTGGTACGGGGCTGGGGCGGACAGACGGGACTAGCTACAGGCCAGAGGGCTCAGATCAACACGGCCCTCCTCTCCAAGAAAAGGTAGGTAAGTGAGGGCCTCTTCTTCACACAGCCGCCGCCTCTTATCACCTCCCTGAGCTTGGGTTTGTTTCCTTCTCGTCTTTCGATGCATCCAGTGTTTGCTGTTGGGTACAGCAGATGTTTAGGACGGGAAGGTTCACTGTGCAGGGCTGCCAGGAGCCCAGTGGGATGTTGGGTCAGGCCTCTGCTCGCTAAAGGCTGGAATCACCCTACAGTGGCTGTGACAGCCCCAGAACCACAGACCCTGAGGAGGGCAGTAGGGCCCGGGTCCTGACCGCACTTACTCACCTTCCACCGTCTTCCGTGAATTCAACCCCACAGTCCTACTCCACGTGACCTCACTTTACCCCATAGACCTGTCGGATGTATGGCCCGTTTGGTTCATGACGGTCACTAATGTCCTCTAGGCTGTAAGCTCCACGGGACAGGGTGCAGCCTGGGATCCTGACCTGGTCATTTATTAGATACATATTAGTAATTAGATACTGCACTTAAAGAGTAACGGTAATCTTAGATGTATTGAGCACTTGTTTTGAGTGGGTCCTTTTCATCATCTGCATCCTTACAACCTTGCAAGTAGGTGTTCTAAGAAAACACCAGCAAATCCTGCAGCTTAGAGGTTTAAAAGCCATCTGGGGGTGGCCAGGGGGTGCCATCGGGAGGAGACTTTCTTCACAGGGTTCCTCTGCTGTGGGCCCAGGTCTGGCTGCACATAAAGGAAACGCCGGCATGTACCCGCTCAGAGACCTGATGGAGCATCCAGGGGACCAGCTAATAAATCTCATTACAAATAAGGGTCCCCGCAACCAGAACCTTTGAGTATGACCAGCCCAGAATGGAAGCGTGCCCCTGGGGGAGCTGAGCCATCAGTAGAGGGCTGCCCTGGGGCTGCAATGGGAACAAGTGGGGCTTGCCAAGTGAATAGGAAAGGGCACCGGGCAAAAACAGGTACTGCGTTCAACCCCTCAGAGGACTGGTCTTGCTAACGTTTGTTTTGCTTGCCCAGTGTCCTTTCACCTGGGCAGGGCATGGGTGGGCACTGCTGGTGTCGGCCTCATTTCTCTGGCTTCCCTGGCTGACCAGATCCTTTCTGATTGACATCTTCTTTCTTTAGATGTGTTCCAGTCATTCGTTTATTGAGCGCTTACTCTGTGACAGGTACAGAGGACAAGTAGTGGAAAGTGGACCTGGTTCTGCCCTCCTAGAACTTACAGCCCAGCAGGGCAGACAAGACATTAAAATTGTACATGATTAATGACAATTTTTATTAAAGGCTAAAGATAGTCAAGTAACTGTTGAGTCTTCCTGGCCAAGGAATCATTCTTTCTCTAAGACCTTTGGGTTTTTCCATGCTTCCACCTTTGAAATGTTAATTATAGTTTCATTCTCAAAGGGTGATCTTATTTCCAAGCTTTGGAGTCTCCCCTCTTTGGTACCCAACAGCATATCTCCATTTTTATAGATCAGTGGATTCTCAAGAGTTAAGATCAGCTTCAGACCACAAGGATGTCTGAAACTGAGTGTGTCGACTGGGTTTATCCGTGAGCCCCATAGGCAGGTGACCTCCATAGGTGGAGAAGCAAAACAAGTCCTGTGTTCAGGCTATCCTTCAGTAAATGGAGCTTTTATCACCTCTGCCTCACGGAGGCATCCAAGACGTGTCTTGCACCGAGTTCCCAGCCCAGGCCTGGCACGTGGAGAGGAGGGCAGGGCTGCCTCTAAAGGACCTGGCATCACTCACAGAAAAGAAACTGGAGCATCGGTGTGGAGAACTTGGGAGCCTTAGAGTTTGTGCTTAGACAAATCCCTTGCCTTCTGTGAACCTCGGTTTTTTTCTCCACTGAAAGGGGATGAGAAGTTAGTACCTTGCATTTGAGATTTACAGCTTTTTTTTTTTTTTTTTAAGGAAGTACTGGACATGGAACCCATGACCCTGGTACATGGGAAGCAGGCGCTCAACCACTGAGCTGCAGGCACCCCCCCCAAGAATTAGAGCATTTTATGCAAAGTCAGTAGGAACTTCATCTTAAGTTCGCCAGGAATAGATCACCAAAAACATCCATATTTGACATCCTTAAGGATCTGTGTATTTTTAAACACTTCAAGGAAAGTCTAGCTGGAAGTCTAGCTGGAAGCTGGCTGGTGCTAGGGAGCTGGGAAGTAGCTATCAGGGTGTGCTGGGGCTCCTTCCCTACCCACCTCATAGAAAAATGAGGGTGGGTCACAGGATGTAGCTTTTCACAGCCCAAAGCGATCTTAGAAGAACAAGTACAAACCATCCCTCTCCTATATTTCATAGGTGAGGAAAGCAAAGGTACAGAAACATTCATTTTCTTGTAAGAAAAAACATAATCGGATTCTTATACCTAACAGAGAAAAGACCATGTGCATCTCTGTAGCACATTCTGAAGGGCTCACATAAAATTCAAAGTTGTAGTCTGGCAGCAGGATTAAGGAATGTTAGCTTTAATTTTTTAATGAACAGGTATCCTATTTTGGAATAACTACTGTTTATCATAATTGATTTTCTTTACCAATTATGGAGAAAGAGCTAGGCTCAAATAATAAAAATATGTATACCAGTAAGTTACACGTAGATACCTATATAGTCAGTGACTTCAGTTTTTGTACGTATTAACTATATGTGTGTGTGTGTGTGTGTGTGTATATATATGTATATATATATCCCTTTCCACTGTGGAGGATTCCTTTACTTTTAAGCTGAAGCTCTTCCTGTGGCCAGGACTCAGATCTTGGAATTTCAGGGATGGAGAAGACTTTAGAAACCACATGGGGATCCTTCCTGCTGCACGACTGAGGCCGCCTCGGTCCCCCGCAGGGCCAGCTGAGACTCTGGGTCTCCCACCGCCCGCGCCCCCCAGCCCGGGGACCTGGTGCTCCCCCGTGTGGCTCGGCCCATCTTTCGGGACCATCTCCAGCCCTCACCAAAGGAGATAGTGTCCCCTGCCAACTGTCATCACAGGAAAGTTTCAAAACAGGAAGCTGGAAAGCTCGCCGGCTGTCCTCGCGCCTCATGCGCGGGGAAAGGCTTTTCCCTGCTGCCCTCTTCCTTCCGCCGCTTCCCGCCGTCCCGGCGCTCCCCAGGCCACGGCCGCGCCACCGCGGCTGGGAGGCCTCGCGCCTTGACCCCGGAGCTTTGTTCTGGGCTCTGAACTGAAGCTGAACCCTCCGTTTTGACTCCTGCCGTCAGCTGACCAAAGCAGACCGGCCAGTCTCAGGAGAGGCTTTCCTGTCCATGCGTTCATTTGGGGCCCCCCCCACCCCCCAGCACGCGAGCGGGGTGGAGGGGGCAGGGTAGGACCTTGCTCTCCAGGAGCTTGTCACTGTGAGGACGTCAGACAGGCTCCTAAGGGGTGCTGGAGAGGGCTTTACCTGCCCCAAACCTTTATCAACGCCCACATTTAAATAAATCTACCATCTTAAATGATAACGGGGTTTGCTGTGTGGAAGTCTCTATCCCCACCCACCCGTCCAAGTAAGCTGCCATCTCTTAGGCTCCCATGTAGAGATCGCCGTCCTACCCTAGGCCGGAATTCATTCATCCACCCCAAAATTTCCTGAGCACCCACTACGTGCCAGGCACTGTTCTAGGCACTACGGCTCTAGAGGTCAGCAGGAAAACGTCTGTTCCCTCATGGAGTGCACCTTCTAACAGTCGGGGAAGCAGTATGCAAGTCAACAAGTAGCCACCAAACAACAGTTAAACGCGACCTCAGCACTGGGCGGTGGGAACTGGGCACAGAGGAAGGCGCTCGGTGGATTCAGACAGGCAGCCACGCCGGAGGCTCTTCAGTGAGGCGGCGAGGACTGAGCTCTTGGAGAGGTGGAGACCGGCATTCCAGGCCCCGCATGACCAGCGGCAGAGACGAATGTGGAGCTCACAGATTTTTTACAGAAAATCCCAGGGCTGTTGCTTCTCTGGCATCAGGAAAAGCCCCTGTGGCAGAGAACGCTGCTGGTCACTTGGCATCTTTAATGCTTTCTTTTTGTGGTGACATCCCTGTGTGCTCCCGGCGGGGACGCTACAGTGCCTGCTTATAGAAGGAATTTGGTAAAACGCCATTCGAGCTGGAATCCCACTTCCAATGATACTGCAGCATCCAGCCTGAGTCCTAAGAGGGCAGAGAAGGGGTGACGGGGATCAAAAGAGACAGGCGCAAGCTGGGCTGGAGGGCCAGGCTCCCAGCCGTGGGATGTCAGGGCTGTAGGGCCCCAGCCGGTCACTCAGCCCTCCGGCATCTCACTCTCATCTGAAAAATGTGGAGGTTTGACCAGACTCTCCAAAGATTCAACAGCTCAATCAGTTTGCATCCGTGCGCTCCTCTTGTCCACGCTGCTTTGCTAATGTACAAGGGATGAGTTTTGTTGAACAAAGAGTTGCTGAAGGAGATGTGCAGTTCATACTTCCACCCGTCAACGACCAGCTTCTTCAAGGAAAACACTTTTTTGGGTGTAACATTTAGCTTAGCTCTTAACCAAATCATCATCATTGTACATTTAGTTGTTTAAAATTTGAAATATTTGGTGCATCATTTTCTGGCAGGGGCTACAAGAATGAGGCTTAATCAGCCTGGGGTTGAGAAATTGTGAAATGCTTGGGGTAATTTTGCATACCACCAAATTGATACGCGGCTGATTGTGTGATCATTCTCAAGTGATTTCTAGAGCTTAGATCCAGCAGACAGTTCTGATTACTTAACTGCTACTGTCTTCAAACTCTGCCTCCCTGCCTTGATTTATAGATACCAAGAGAAGCTCATATTCCTGTAGGAGTAGCTGATAGTGTGTTCAGACCTTTGCGTGGACGTGATAAATGTCGGTAGTGCTAGAAGTGGAAAACTAAATAATGCTTACAGTATCCCAGGCACCATTCCGAGTGCTTTATACACATTTGCTCATTTAATCTTCATAGCAGCCTTCTAAGGTAGGCACTTGATACTGTTATTTTACAGATGAGGCTGGACAGAGAGAGGCTTTGCACCTTGGCCACATGGTCGGTCAAGCCCCAGTAATCTGAGTCTAGAGTTGGGGCAGTAGGCCTGACCGCTTGGCAGCGGTCCCAGAAGCGCTAACACACCCTAGAGATCTGTGGGTATATCCCCTCCTGGTCACTGTTTTTGGGGGTTGTGCTTGCTGGCTCAGCACCAGGGGTGCAGCACCAGGCAATGGGCGTGGGCCTGTGTAATAGCAGTGCTTGAGGTTCAGGATTAGGAGCAGCCCTTATGTGTCCCCTCCTGGGACGCTGGCGGCCGCCCTGGCAATGCCCACCGAGTTGTCGGCCATGGCTTTCAGGAGGCTTTGGGGGCTGCTGGCTCACCCTGCAGCCTCGGACCCTCTGAGGGCACACCCCAGGCATCCCACTGTTATTTTTTGGGTGCAGTCTTGAGTGAAAAATAGTTGATGTGATTTCCCTATCTAGGTATTTGTCATCTTAGGAAAAGAAAAGGTGTGCCAGAGAGCATGGAGGTGGTGAAATTCTCTAGGCGTAAACGTGGGGTTGACACTTCGGGTTACGGCACTGAAGCGCTGCCCACTCGTGGCCCCCCAGCACCTCTCTGGCTGCGCCAGCTCTCCCCAGAGGCACCACTTTGCCATCAGGGAGCAATTTAGCGACTGGCAACGGTCTTCCTCATGTCTTTATATTATCCATGAAAAATGCAAAACAGTAATGAGAATTTTTATTCACATTACCAAACATATCCTAACTTCACAGAAGGATTTGCAGCAGGACATTTGCAGCTCTTCGTTTAAGGCGTCTCTAATATTAGAGCTCAGAGAATATTGCTGGATTTATAGTTTATTCGCTTTCAGGAAATCGTCTGTGAGATACAATGGAAGGTTTCTAATAACCTATTTCCTCTTCTCTTACTTCAGAAATTCACAGTCCTGTCAGTGGCTCTGGTGGACACGGGTGGGAAACAGGGAACAGGGTAGCGTGTCACTCAGTGTTCTGAGTTGCTGACACCAGAGTCCACTCTGGCTGTGGCAGGTGGGGGTGGGGGCGTGGCTTTTAGATAGCTCACGGAATCTCCAGGAAAGACAGAGAAATAAGCACAGACACGTGGATCAACACAGTGGAAGCCAGGAAAAAAACCAAACCATCTACAGGTTCACACCCTGGGTTGCAAGGCAAACGCTATAACTAATGCCTGCCATTGGTGGCCAGAGCTGCCAGGAACTGTTCTCCGGAAAATTGACTCCTCTTGTCCCAGAGGGAGCAAATGCCTCCTGCCCATGCTTAGCAGAGGTTTTGATTTACACACACACACACACACACACACACACACACACACACACACACACACCACCACCACCACCACCACCACCACCACCACCACCACCACCACCACCACCACCCCACCACCCCCACCACCACCCCCACCACCACCCCCCCCCCCCCCCCCCCCCCCGCTGTGTGTTACTTCCACCTTCAGGTTTCATGTGAGGGTCTCACCTGAGTCCTGGTGCTTGGCAGAACTTAGGTCACCTGCGGGAATCTGGAAAATGGAACGTTGAGCCTTTCTGGGTCTAGCTTTCAGAAGGGCAAGCCAGAGGGGTTGGAGCGGGGCGGTGAGCCAGTCTGTGGTCTCTAAGAACCCACCCGCCCCTGGCCCTGCTGACCCTGGAAGGCCATGGAAGAGCTCCATCCCAAGGAGAACTTCAGCATGGGACCCAGCATCGGTCCCAGGGGATGTCCTCAGGTAAGTACGGAGACATAAGGAGCTCAGAAGCTCCCCCTTGCTCCCCACAAATGCACTCCCTTAAGGACTAGGCAATTTCCAATCAGACTCCATAGATACCCAAACCCCAGCAGCTCTAAGGTGAGCTGGGCCCCTGCCAGGAGGTGCTGGCCGAGCACAGCTGAGTGGGGCCGCAGGGAGGTCTGGTGCCTGCTCGGCCCCCTCGGTCCTCCCCTTCGATATCAATGCTGGTTCCTGACTCGAGCTCTGATGCCTGCTTTCTCTCCTGTTGGGTTTAGGAAAACGGAAGTGAAGTCTGACCTGCAGGAGCCCCTGCACGCCTGCTAGTTCTGCTCTTGTCCTCCACTCCCAGCCCTTTCTCTGACTTGAGGCTTAGAGCTGAGAAGGATTTAACTTAAACTCTGCAACTCTGGAAATGATCCCCTGCATAAAACCTCTTCCATAGCTGCCCAAACTTCTTAACACGGAAACAGGGCCCTTTAGGCTCTGGCCTCAGCGGTCCTTTCAAGCTTACTGACCTCAGTCCTTCTCTGCCTTAGCAAGACACCTTTAGTTCCTTGAACTTGTCAGGTTCTTCTGGGCTTTGGGGCTTTTATATTTGGTGTGAGGCTTGGAAGAATACTCTGTCCCCTCACCCTGTCTCAGTGTCTTCTGGACTGGATCAGACATCTCCAGGCAGCTTGCCCAGGCACCCCCTCCCCGAGCCTCCCAACACCCCACATCTCTGTTAAGAGTCTATTTATCTTCTGTGGGACCCTCTGCTTAGGGCTTTCATAGCACTGACCACTTGGATTTTAACTCCTTTGAAACCTGCCCCATCTTGCTTGAGGCTGTGGGTCACATCTTGGTCACTGTGGTAAATCAGGCACCATGGACAGAGTAGACACTATTATATGAATGAATGAGTGGAAGTGATGTTTCTAGGGGTGAGGTCTCAGGCTTTGAGAATCATCAATTTCATGAATACAGATCATTGTCCCAGCAAACGCCTGGACTGTGTGTGCCAGTAGGAGCAAGTGCTGTCCCTCAGGAGCCCTGAGCCTGGTGCCCCATCCTTGTGGCCGTCTCTATGGAAAGGACCATGGAAGGGACTGGAAGGTGCTGAAAGGGTGAGCTGACATGGACCTCAGGGCCTGCTTTTCTATGAGTGGCCCTGTCACACTCAAGGAGCCTGCAGGGACAAAGGGGGCATCAAGCCACACCTGGGTGCAGGTGCTCAGCCCCAACCAGGTCCTCTGACTGACCGAGTGGCTCACATACCACCACCCACTCCCCCCATGTCAGCCTCCCAGTCTGTGGTTCTAATTTGGCCTCGCTTCACCAACCCAACAAATCAAGCCTGCCGTGCGCCTTCAGAGTTGCTCAGTCACACTCTGAACTTGAACCCGGGCATGCCGAGGGCCTGTGGCCCCCACCACCCCTGGTGTCTCTGCTGACTTGCTCACCTAGTCGTTTGTCAACACAAGTTGTTGGAACTTCTCCAAACCAGCATCGCACAATCAGACCTAACAGCGCCGTTTTGAGCAGATCACGTGTTTTGCTTTTACGTATCCCGACTGCTTAAAGCAAGGTACGTATTAGGATGGACTTTAACAGGAGGAGAGGAGGGCTGTTTCCAGGATCAATACCTGGCGAGTGGCGAGCTTGCCGCTGTCACAGGAGCGCCTCTGTCTGTGGGGACTCAAAGCCCTGCCTTCCCCACTCGTCCCACCCCTTGAGCCCACTGACCAGCTCTAAATCAGGCGCAGCTGTGAAGACGGGGCTTCCTTGGCTCCTTGAGGACTGGCTTCGGGCTTTGCTCACTCCTTGGATGTAACAGCCACTGAGCCCAGAGCCCCAAGGATCCTCACCGAGGATGGCCTGTGTTTCAGAACAGGCCTAGGGCTGGGCACGGTGAAAACACCCCCAGGGCCGTGGACGTCCTTCCTGGAAATAAGGGCATCGCCACTTCCCCTTGTAAGCAGATTCATGAAAGGATGCTCGAAACAGAAGGATCAACAGGGTAACACCAGTTCAAATGAGCTCAGCGACGGGGCACTCCGAGAGACGTTGACAGCTGAAGAGAACCTGGAGACTGTCAGTCCTATGCTTTCTAAGACTTTCTTTTTAGGTGCAGAAATTTTTCCTCCAACAGAAGTTTATAAAGAACTCCAAGGCATAATACAGCAAACCCCAGAGCTGTTCCAGAGAGCTGGGAGTGGGGATGAGAGACCCGGTTGTTATCCAGGACTGTCAGGCACAGGGCAGCGGTGCAGTGCGTGAGGAGGAGCTGGAGGTCAGTGGGCCCCGCAGTGCTGGTGGGTGAGAGCTAGCTGCTCCCAGGCTCACCCATCTGTAAAGTCACTGCAACGTCAACCTCACGGAGTTGGGAGCATTAACTGAAATCTTTCATAGGAGCACCTAGACCACCCTACCAGGCTGTAGTGGACGCTCACCAAGTGTTTGTTTCAGTTCCATTTTGACCAGAGCTAGTTCATCACCTCTTCTAGATGTGTTCCAGCTTAGCAAGTCTGTCTCGTGTGCGATGAGTTAGCCAGCCGTGGGGTTCTACAGACACAATGGATTCAGCTTCAGATCTTTTTTTTAATTTGGTCTTTAAGTGGTTTTTTTCCCCCTGAATTGTACGTGCTTATTTTTTAAAATCTAGAAACTACATAGAAATGAAAGGAAGATAATAATTACCCAGCACCTCACCACCTAATCAAAACCGCCCTTAGCATTTTCGAGGGTTTCCTTCCAGTCTTTTTTTCTAGTGCAAATGCTCATGGGCAACATGAAGAGAGGATTGTTTTGTTTTGATCTTTTTTGCTGGTGGGAAGAAGCTATGCCAAATCCTACCTTTCAAAACAAGCTCTTGGAAGCCTGTGAGGAATGAAGAGTAACAGCTGTTGCCCATCTTTTTTACTAGAACTGGAACATCAAACCTTTCCATAACTGTAAACACTCTTCTCATATGAAACTTTTAAATTATACCATTTTCTGGGACAAGTCCCAGCCTTAAACCAGTTCCTCTTCTCTCAATTACTAGTTGCCACGACCAGGCTGAATCTTTTTGACTTTCATCCAAATTAGTCACCACCTTCCCTTCCTAGCCTGGATTTTTGGTTTGGCTTGGGGATCCTCAGATTGCGAAACGAGTTGCAAGCACCTTTCTCAAAGTAGGCAGACCCGACCCCTCTCTGTAAAGTTTGTCCGACGCTTGCAGCGAAACCACTATATGCCCTCTTATTCTGCAGCCCTGTCCCTTGTCCTTCTTGGCTGCCAAGCCACACTGGAACCAGGCGAGAGAGTCAGGGAGCTGCACGAGAATCTACAGGTTCAGAAGTAGAGGGCGGAAACTGGAAGACAGAAGAGTTTAGGGGAAAGGAGGTTCAGAGAGGGAATATTGCCAATTTGACCTTCCTTTGTCATGTTGCTGAGGTCAGCCCCCAAACCAGGAAACCAAGAGAGACACTCCTGTTTCTTTACCCTCCTACCCCTCTGACCTTTTGCTTTTACAGCCAGAGCTCTTGCTTTGTACTATGGGGCTGGTTTGATTCCATTAAAAGGCTGAACGGTCATTTGTGGGCTAATCTTCATGTGTGTCACCAAGTCAATGGGAAAAGCATTCTGAGTTCCAGACAGCCAATTCGCGAGCTTTGGAACACAACCCACTCGGGAGTGAGACACTGCGGGAGTTGTACCGCGCCGTCCCCGGGCACAAGGGCCTGCCCTTCTTTCCTGGGAGCTGGCGCCAGTGCCCACCCGCTCTTTGTCTTCTGAAACACGGACATGGGTCGGTACCTCTGTACACATAGCTCTGACCTGAAGGAAGGAGTGGTGAGCCTTGTTAACTTGTGATTGGGGCTTTCCAGCAAAACGTTTCTGTGATGTGTGGATTGGCCCAGATCCATTCAGATGACCATACTTCATTGAATTATAGTTGCCAGGTTAAATCACTCACAGGCGCCCCGGAGACGCCGGGATGAGGGAAACATCTCCTAGTGGGGCACAAGGTGTCTCTGGAAGTGTGTTTCGAAGTTGTCAGCGGCCTCCATGTGGTGTCCTGGTCCTTAACTTTTGGCATGCGGGGCATTCAGATGAGGTCATCCACTTGCGGTCCATTTCCTGAGTGTTGGTCATTTTGTGACACAGAGAACAACTTCTTCTATTCTTAGAGAGCCCCGGAGCCTGAATGCTGCCTGCCTGGCCCTAGGCCCATCCCCCCTCCCTCCCCACCCACTTTCCCCAGAAACGTCTCTCTTCGTGGTGGAAAATTACACATTCACAAATTGTCTTTCTTTCCTCACACCAAGCATATTCCCACACAGAGACAGCTTCTAGAATGATCTCATGGATGAATCATGCCCTTATCCCGCTGTTTATAGGAGTTGCCTTTAGACAGAGATTTTGGTGTAAGCTGCGTTAAGACCCCGCCATTGTCTGCCAGCTTCCCTTGAGGGGGAATGGCTCCTCGATGAAGTGCTGCCTGTGAGAGGGGCAGGACTTCTGCACTGAAAGCTGCTTTGATTTTGCTTTTTCCCTCTCAGGCCTGAGCCCTCCGCTTACTCTAAACTGTGGTGGTGTAATGTTCGGCTCTGAAACAAGTAAGCTGACACAATCCAAGATGGCAGCTGTACTATATCCACAGAGGCAATAAGTGGGACTTCTTAAATATCAAATGTGATAAATACTTGTGGATTTGAGTCCCAGCGGATGTATAATCTCTTAATTAAAATGAGCTCACAAGTGGTATTTCCTTTCCTAATCCAGCTTTCAAGCTTTGCTTTCTGTGTAGCAGATCTCTGCCCTTTTTTTTTTTTTTCTTGAAGGGTCTGGAACTTCTGTTAATATTTAATTGGCTTTTAAATTATTTAAACATCAAAGTGTTCAGCCTATTGTTGTCCTTTAAAGAGCAAGTGCCTAGCAGAGCTTTGGGGCTGGTGTTCCAAGTGTAGAGCACCATCAGAGAAATTGTCACTGAGAGAAGTCGATCTGCCCCTGCTCGGAAACAGGAAGCCCCGGAAACTAGCTAATTGGATCACATGTGCTTTTTCCATCTTCTTCCCAGGTGCTCAGTATTTAAATCTTAGATCTTTTTAAAATTAATAGTCCTGTTGACTCATTCATCATTTGCTCTGTAAGACAAAGGACTTAGCTTGGACTTCTTGTTATCTAATAGGGACTCTTATTTTCCTGTCAGGAACAATTCCATGTATCATGCCTCACTGAGCAGCTGACAGGCCCTTTGCCAGTGAGCCATGGAAGAGGAAACTAAATCGTTTTGCCTCTTATGCAAGATGAAATCAAGAGTTGGCCATTTTATGGTTAATAGTCAACTCTCTTGGGCACTAAGATATCTAGGTTGGCTTTGATAAGAAGTCTCTAAAACAGTAAAAGTACATTAGCTTTATGTGGAAACCAAAACTAGGAGAAGTGTTGGGGGAAGTGGGTTCTCACTTTGACACTACAGGCTTTCAAGGAGAGCCAGGCTCTAGGAATGGTGGTACCTTCCTATGAAGGATGGGTTTACAGTCCCAAGAAGAACCAGCCTGTTTTTCTCTCCTTGCTTAGGGGTATAACTGCTGCTGGGCTGTCTCCCCAAATGTACTTTCATCTCTTGTTTTACTCCCCTCCCAACCAGTCCTCTCTGAACCTCACCCCCATTCCCACCCTCCCACTACCATCATCTCCCAGTTTCACAAGTCAGCCTTTGTTAAAAAAAAAAAAAAAAGTTTGTGCTGGGTTTTCAAAGTATGCTTGTTGCCTTATAGCCTCCACAGAAGTTAACAAACTTGAATGCAATGAGGGATGAGGTCTTACAGTTAAATAACTCAGAGCTGTGCTGTTACCCACGACTGTGGAAGAGAAGGAATCGGAACGAACCCTTGTCTTACCCACATCATCAGTGGTGTATCTGCCAAAATGAGTTATTTTCCTACAGCCTGACTAGCATGTTCATCTCTGAGTGCCAGCTATAGCACTTAAACCTTAATTCACACAATTTTGGACAATATCCACATAGGGTCTTTGAACTTGCCTGAGTTGCATTTTTAGAAGGAGGTAGAATATAAATAAACTGGTATTTGAACTTTAGATGTATCCAGAAAATTCAGAAAGATTGTCTGTTTGTTTTTAATTAATTTCAGCTGCAGTTCCACATTCTCCAACCTTATCTCCTGGTACTGGGGAGTTAATATTGGCATTTGAGCCAAACAGATTATTTCTATTTTCATACACCATTTTAGTGAGAATTCAGAACAATGATCTTAGAAAGTAAACATCAAGATTTTATCACTATTCCACTGGGACTTTTTAAAGATTCTTTTTGGGTGACCCAACTACAGCATTGAGTTCTTTTTTTTTTTTTTTTTTTTTTTTAAGTAACTTATTTTTATTGTCTCTTTTTTTTAAAGATACATAGATCACACAAAATGTTACATTAAAAAAATATAAGAGGTTCCCATATACCCCACTCCCCACCCTACCCCCACTCCTCCCACATCAGCCTCTTTCATCAGTGTGGCACATTCATTGCATTTGATGAATAGCTTTTGGAGCACTTCTACACTGCATGGATTATAGCTTACATTATAGTTTACACTCACCCCCCCAGTCGATTCAGTGAGTTATGGCAGGATATATAATGTCCTGCACCTGTTCCTGCAGTATCATTCAGGACAACTCCAAATCCCAAAAATGCCCCCTTACCACACCTCTTCTTCCCTGCCCTCAGCAACTCCCATGGCCACTGTCTCCACATCAGTGATACAATTTCTTCCATTGCTAGAGTCACAATAGTTCTATAGTAGAATTCCAGTAAGTCTACTCTAATCCATATTTTATTCCTCTATCCTGTGGGCCCTGGGATGGTAATGCCCACTCCACCTCTAAATTGAGAAGGACTTAGATCCCACATGGATGATAGATGCAATTCTTCTGCTTGCAGTTGTGGACTCTCTCGGTTCCCTGGTATAGTGACTGACCATCCTCACCTCCCTGTTAGCTGACCAGGGTAAGTCTGACCAGCTGGAGAATAGGTGTTGCAACTCTGCTGAGGCTCAGGGCCCAGCTGGCACATGGGCAATCTAGAGATTCAAGTCTCCTGAGCATACACCAACACCAGCGCCAACCACAGGTTCAGGAAAAGTGACAAAAGGGGCATGTGTAGAGTAGTCACATCTGAGTCCAACTCCATCACAGTCAGGAGCACAAATTCCAAAGTAGGGCCCACTGGCAAGGCATTGAACTGCAGAGCCATCTGCCATGACTATAGAACCTGTGTGTCTCCATAGCCTTCAGGAGCACCACTACCTGGGGTTGTATCTACTTTAGCTGTCTCTGGGATCCAGCCAAGACGTGTGTAAACATGACCCCTCTGATGACCTCCTGACTCATTTTGAAGTCTCTTAGCCATATAAACTCATTTGTCTTTACCATTTCCCCCTTTTATTCAAGGTCTTTTTCTAGTTGCATCACCAGCTGGTGATTGGTAGTAATCCCTCTCCGCCAGAGAGGCTCAACCCTAGGAGTCATGTCCCACGCTGTGGGGAAGGTAATGCATTTACATGCTGAGTTGGGCTTAGAGAGTGGCCACATTTGAGCAATGTGGAGGCTCTCAGGAGGTAACTCTTAGGCACCCTGCAGCTCTAGATCTAGTTGAATTTTCAGGCACACAGGTTCATAAGCATAGTCATCAGTATCAAGGGCCCATTATTGGGCCATCCTCCTTTACTCGTCTTTGGCCTTGCACTTGGGGGATTGTTGCTGCTCCCTCAGTTGTTATGTGTAACTGCACACTATGACAATACCCAACAAATATCCGAACATATATGTACACTTTATATGCATGCCCTGGAGAACTCCTTCCCACCCATGCATCACCAATCAATGACACCCCACACCAGTGCTCCTCCCCTGTGATAGTTGAACCCCTCTGTAATCTAAAACTTCTTCAAAAATGAAGCCTAATATATTGTCATATTCGATTAGTAGGAAAATGAAATATTATAAAAGGTTTAAAGATTAGAAGTAGAGTACATAATTTAGGAAAAGTAAAAATAAAAAATGGGGTATTAAATGAAAAATATCATAAAACATTTTTTTTGATGTTATGCCTTTCATCAATATGTGTTGCCCTGTATACACAACGGCAAGGCAATCTCTTCCATTCCTTCCTCAGTGTCTAAATACTTAAAAAAAAAAATTTTATTATGTATTCAAAAAAGTTTTAGATCACAGTAAAGTCACATATACAATATAGAGAACTTCCATATACCAATATCAAACCCTTTTCCCCCTTCCCCAGCAATGGTCTTTTTAGATTTATTTATTTCTCTCCTCTTCCCCTCTCTAATTGTCTGCTCTCTGTGTCCATTTGCTGTGTGTTCTGTGTCCACTTGCATTCTAGTCAGTGGCACCGGGAATCTGTGTCTCTTTGCTGCGTCATCTTGCTGTGTCAGCTCTCCATTTGTGTGGTGCCACTCTTGGACAGGCTGTGTTTTTTTTTTTTGTATGGGGCGGCTCTCCTTGGTGGGGCACACTCCTTGCACATGGGGCTCCCCTACGCAGGGGCACCCCTGTGTGGCACAGCACTCATTGTGTGCATCAGCACTGCGCGTGGGCCAGCTCACCACACAGGTCAGGAGGCCTTGGGTTTGAACCCTTGGCCTCCCATATGGTAGGCAGATTCTCTATCAGTTGAGCCAAATCTGCTTCCCACAATGGTCTTTTTATATGTGGGTGTTACATTTGCTACAGTTGATGTAGCTACCAACCATGGTTCCATTATGTTTTACATTTTAGGCTTTACACTTCTATAAATTTTTGGTGAAATTTGACATGGCCTATATCCATCATTGCATGATCTTATGGAACACTTCCATTACCCCCCAGTTATCCCCTCTTCTATTCTATTCTTCTCTCCCCCTCCCCTCAGGCCCACAGTGATAACCAAGCTTCAATGCTTTAAGGACAAAATTCAGATACTTACAACAATGCTGAGGGCTTGACACAGTAGTATGTCCTCCCCCATTGGGAGCCACCCATGCTCTCTAGAGACATCCTCCCTCTGTTTGAGAACATCAGGCCTCCCCAAGATGGGGGTACAACACTTTCCCACTCATTTTCTGGGTTTCTGCCACTGATAAAACACACTATGACAAGATGAGCACTCATTTGTCTGCCCCAGGTGCACCCTGTACCAGATGCCCCCCTGTCAAACGCTTTAAATCAGTAACCCTTTCTTATTGTATTTTCTAAAGAGTTTTCTCAACAGTATAGTTTCAACCAGTACCTGACAATCTCCCGTGTTCACCTGTTCCCCGCAAACCCTCCACCCAATTCCATGAACCATCTGACCCATCCTCCCAACCCTAGCCACTCTCAAGCCTGCCAAGCCCCACCCAATAGTATCCCTATGCCCCCATCTTATCCCTTCACTGCACAACTACTTACTTCCACTTTATCATAGATTTTGCCCGTGTAGGCATCAGCTCACAACCTTCCTCTCCCCCCCTATTTCCTGTAAGCCTGTCTTCCAGTCTGAGTTTTTTCTGAATCCAAAGCCAACCCTCTAGGCTCCCCAAACAATGGAATGGCAATGGCCATTCATCTCAAGCTTGCTTCATACTCACACGTGAGACCTTACCAGTAATATTAGGTGGCATATAATATTGCCATGTGTGTAGGTCAAAAACGGTCAAATCACAGCAATTTCATATGGTTCATGCTAATCTAAGGTTTCAGTGACACTTTATCAGAGCACTTAGCTAAGAAAATCCAACCTAGAGAAGTTTGTCTGCTTCTTTGTAAAATATACTGTGCATTTCAGATGATGAATCTGCTAATATATTCAAATGCAAATGCTATTAAAAGGAACCAACATTATTAGAAATAGCTTAAATAAGATCTGTTTTGTTTTATGTGGAAATGTGACTGCACGCAGATGTGTGCCCATGTGCACTCTTTAATTCAACCCACCAAAATGGCAGTTCTGAGTCAGTGGCAACCTCTCCCTAAATCCATGGGAGAAAAAAATATGGCCAAGCATGCCCTTACCACCTGGAATCAGTCTTTTCTCTGGAGCAGTTGGGCTATTTACCATGTCAGTGAAGTCTTTGTAATGCAAATGTAGCTTATGTGAGTGTGCCAGCTTCAGTGTGCAAGAAAAGTGGTCTTTGAAAAATCTACTTAATTTACACTATTAGCCCTCTTTCTACAAGGCTGTATGTATCTCTGGGGCTCCCCCCCGCACCCTGCAGGATTGTGTAGAGATCCCAGAGTCTCCTGGAATGCCCAGGATTCCAGGAGCGTGCCCTGGTGTGCTCTGGCACTTCTGAAACCCTTGTCGCCCCTATCCCCATGGTCCCTCCAGGCCAGAGCTCTGCTGCTGTGTGCTCCATGTGGAATGTGAACATCTGTCAAGTCTGGGAGCTCTGTTCCTGGGGCCCTGGCAGGTGTGGGGCACTGGTCTCCTCTGGTCGCTCTGTGCCGAGGGCACGCCCCGCGCTGTGCGCGCTACATCTTCAGAGTCCTGCCTTTCTCCCACCCCTCAGGGACATCTGACATAGGCTTTTCAGTGTGCTGGGCTTGTACGGTGAACATCTCCTGAGGCAATGGGGAAAAAATAGCCAGGCCCCTTGCATGGGGAAGACTGGGAGACCAAGCCCAAGGAGGTATGTGACTATATGACCTTGGCATAGGAAGTTATGAGTTAATGGTAGCCAAAGTCCTGACAAGTAAGCATGAAGCCTGCCTTAGTCCAGTACAGTAGCCATGAGCCACATGTGTGGCTCCTTAAATTAAAATTAATGAAAACTTGACTTCCTTGATCAACTAGTCACATGTGGCCAGGGGCTGCTGTATTGGATGGTGCATATACAGAACTTTCCATCATGGCAGAAACGTCTGTCGGATATGCTGCAGTAGAACAAGCAGTGTGTGTTTTTCCAGTAGCAGTTGACTGTGGACCTACTGTCCTTCTTGCTGATTTTCTTACTCTGCTTGGGCTTAGTCATTTAGATAGTAGAGTGATAACACATTGAAAGCCAGTGGGAAATGATGACTGCAGAGAGCAGCCATAATTTTAATTCCTGAAATACCCAGTATTTCAGGGTGGTAGAGCTCTGCTTTCCATTGATTCATGTAAGTCAAAGCATCCCTGGGTTCTCCGACAATCCACTTGGTCTAAGAAGCCCTGTTTCTTCCTCATGGACAGGAAAGAGTCTTGGATTTTATGTAAGAACATCAAGTTCATTTTTGTGATGGCTCCATTTCCCTTGGGGGACGTACCAAGCAGGAGTGTGGGATGAGATAAGGTGGGTTTGGTTCTGGGAGCTGTTATGTGTACCTTTAGCAGCAAGGGGCCAGCTGGCAAAGGGCAAGGCTGCCCTGGGAAGCTGTGAGTCTGGGAGCAAAATTGAAGACAGATTAAAAGGAGCAAGATGGACATTCCGTCATCTTTATAAACCAATGCAAGTGAGACAGCACATATCCAGACTACCTCAACTCAGTGAATATTCCACTAGGCATCTACATATCAGGCATGTGTAGACAAGAGACAAAAATGGGATGGGATCTGGGCCTGCCTGCAGCTAGCCCTGTGTCCAGAAGCACTCTTCATATGGGCTTATTTAAATACTCCTTGTTTCTCTTGGCCTTCTCACCCCATAAAGATATTCCCTGCTTTCCTATTAATTTCAGCCCTAAATAACATTCTCTGTCTGGCGAAATGAAAACAAGGAGAAAGTCCTTTGGGAGTCAGGAATTTGAGGAGCATGCTCTCTGGATTTGGCTTTGGGAAAGTAGGAAGTCTGCAGAACTATGCCCCAGGTCCTTTTTTTATTGTAGTAACATATGTACACAGCAAAATTTCCCATGTTTACCACTTTCAAATGTGCAGTTCAGTTGTATTAATCACATTCACAGTGTTGTGCTACCATCACCAGTATCCATTACTCCAACTTTTTCATCACCTCAAACAGAAACTCAACACCCATTAAGTAAGAGCACCCTCTTTCCCCTCTCCCCCCTTGGTCCTTTAATGAAATGAAAGTTGCTCTTTTTGTGCCAGCTCACCTGTCCTTCCTGGGGTCCTCTTGTTCCCACCCACCATGGGCATTTTTGCCCCATCGCCATGTTCAGGTTTTTACTTTGTGGGCATTTCCCTTTGTCCATGCCCTGATATGCTCATCTCCATTCTTTGCTTTGCAAAGCCTTTGGAGCGTGGCCCTGAAGCTGCCACTTAGAAGGTGGGGCAGCAGCACAGATGGTCTCTTGGGAGTGTCCCGTGGCCATGAAGCTCCCACTAGAAGGTGGGACAGCACCGCGAACGGTCTCTTGCAAGTGTCACATCCTGAGTCACGGTCTGTCTGCTGGGCCTTGACGAGCCCTGCTCTGCTGCAGCCGGCATGGATTCAAGGTCAGTAGATGGAATGGCCTTGTTGTTGGCCCAGCACCTGTTTATAAGCACTTGGACCTGAGAGTATTGGGCATCCTTGTCCTCAGAGGGTATGGTCCCCATCAGAGAAGACACTGGAAGAACTCCAACATCCCCAAAGCTTCTGTTGCTCAGAAGGTGGTTGGAGCTCTCATTTTGGTGATTTGCACCTTCTGAGATTTTACAGTTCCATGAGTTGACTATTTTGTACCATCCCTAAGGGGTGAGTGTGATGTTTGGAATTAACTATAGTCATTCATAGTTAAGTCTGGTGAATATTGTATGCAGTTAAGAGCAGCGATCAAGCAAAGTAATAGGATTTGGGTTCAAAAACAAACAAATATAAAGTTTTAAGAGTGCAGGATGGTTGGTCGCTTTCTCTGCATGACTCTGGTGCTGATTCCAAAAGGAGCTCTAAAGATGTTCTGCACATGGGCGGACACCCTAGTGTCCCAAGGAGATGACTTTAAAATTGAGGAAGGTCTCAGGCATGTATTTTGAAAACTGCCACTAATCATACTCTGTATTCAAGGTAGAAAAGGGAAGCCACCTGGTCCATGGAGTGCCCATAGACTAGGATGACAGCTTCATAGAATCCGAGTACCCCCTTTCCCCTCCATGTTTGGGGTGGTCTTCCTTCTCCCCATGCAGCTGGCTCCTTTCTCTGTTTTTCCCTTATTACTTCACCCTTGACCCTGACAGTCTTGTCTTCACATTTATTTGTTCTTGCCTGGGTGGCAGGGGAGGCTCCTGGATCTGGTGGCACACAGCAAGAATGGGGCAATCAGGGGTGGCGCTTACTAGCAGACCCAGTGTTAGAGACCGAAGCTGGGAGTCAGCGTTCCCAAACTCGGCTGCAGTGCAGAATCACCGGCGGAGCTTTGGCAACCCTGGTGCCATACCCAGTAAATCAGAGTATCAGAGGGTAGGAACTCATATTTTTTAAATATACAGCAAAGTTTGGAAATGACTGTAATGGAAAGGAGATTGTCCTTTGAAAATGTGATCATGTACCCCTGCACATGGCCCCAGAAAACCTACCTTGCATCTCCAAGAAAATATCATGAACTAGGAAGAACTTTGGGTATAGAACCAGTCTCCATAACTTCCTATCCTAGTGGCCTTGGGCAAGGCATTTCCTCCTCTGGGCCTCAGTTTCTTCATCTGTAAAATAGGATAATAGTAGTAATACCTATCTCATAGGGTCATGTTAAAGAATGAAAGCGATGATGCATGAAAGACTGTGTAAACTGTGAAGTACTTCATAAATGCTTGTTATTACTGCAGATTACCCCCTTTTAGAAAGGTATTCAGCTCTGGGGGGCTTGGAAGTTAGCTGGGTGGCATGAATTCTTGCATTAGCAGGAATAAACCTGAGAGCTGTTCAGGACAGGACTGATTTCTCCCTTCTAATAAAGGGCATGGCTGCTTAAAAAGAACCCAGGAGAACTATCAGGGTCCCGCAGTGTCGGGGAGTGGTTCCCGCTTCTTGTTGGACACATTTCGAGGCATCCAGGAGGCCTCACGGAGGAGGAAGGGATGTGGGTGTCCGTTTCTACACCTGACTTTGATCCTCAGGCTTTCTGTTCCAGTTGGGTTTCTTTGATTTCAAAGTGGTTGAAAGCAGGTGAAACCACTGTCATGGAAGAGCCCTGAGGGAGGGGCAGAGTGATACTGCATCCTCCAGAGCTGGCTGGGCATCTCTGTTGCAACTTTTGGGGGCAAACAAAAGCATTTTCTTTGGCTCGTCCTCCCCAGGGATTTGAAGCTGGATGGAGGGAGACAGTCGGCAGGCGCCGTGAGCTTGAAAGAGATCATTGGCCTGGAAGGTGTGGAGCTGGGTGCCGACGGGAAGGTAAGGCCTCCCGGCTTTCAGTCACGAGTCAGTGATGTCGCCCCGTGACAGGAGGGGGTCAGCGAGCCAGAGCCCAGCCTCCCTCGGGCTGTGGCAGATTCCCGGGGCCATGATGGGGGCTCTACCCATCTACCCAGGTGACATCGATCCCCACCCAGCCAGTGATGTGACAGTAGCATGGTTAGGATTCCAGAGTACATTTATTTCTCTGCCAACACGGTTTACAGCGGAATGTGCTGTATTCACCAGTATCTCCCCCTCCCCTCTCCCCTCTCCATGTACACATCCCATGCTCTGACATGCCGTGCTCTGGGATGGGGTGGCTGGGATTTGGACATTCATTAAGTGATAGCATTCCTGCTACCTGCCCGGGGTCAGTCCAGGAAAGCTGTCTAGTTTCTATGACCATGGCCCTGACGTCGAGTCCCTCCAGCTGTATATAGCAACTGTGGACCTGCAGGCTGCTCAGATTCCTCTTTCATCCACAGTTCAGTGAGCTGCTGGTTGAAGTCTGAGGAGTGAGGGGTTGAAAGATGAACTTACCCTTTTT
Organism: Dasypus novemcinctus; assembly: GCF_030445035.2. Taxonomy (NCBI): domain Eukaryota; kingdom Metazoa; phylum Chordata; class Mammalia; order Cingulata; family Dasypodidae; genus Dasypus; species Dasypus novemcinctus. Next base: position 38,764,063 of record NC_080688.1, read on the forward strand.
CTGCTGAATCCCAGGCAACCCTCATAACCTCTCCCAAAGCCTGTTTACAGAGAGACGATGCAAGTGTGACTTTGGGGACACCCTCCCAGGATAATGTGCTTGCGGGTGTGGCTGCTGAGGGCAGGCAAGACCGTCTCCCCTCAGCAGCTGACCACAGCTATACACCAGCAATGCCATCCCTGAGCCCAAGGGGTAAGGAGCAGGTAGAAAGAGCCATGCTCGGCTCATCTTCATCCGTAAAGATTGAGTGTTCCCATCGGAATGAGGGAGAATGGAATAGAGCGGAATATCATCTATAGCGTCTGCCAAGAGAACACGATTTGAGCCCCACAATCCCTTATTAGATAAAACTCTTAGAGCCAGGTGGGTTTTGGAAGCCTGTACTTGGTGGAGCACAAAGAGTAATGCAGCATGTGTCATAGATTACGCGACACCCCAGACTGGTCCTGCCATAGTAACACGTTTGATAACAAGGTACTATTTCTGCAGCGTAAGGTCTGCGTATAACTCCAAGTCAGTTCAGGTTAGTTTGGGCACAAATGAGTGGCAAAATAAATTTCCCGTTTTGGATCCATTTGGATTTTCGAACTGCAGATAGGAGAATGAGGGCCTGAACTTGGGGTGGCAGCATGGCTTGGTCGAACGCAAACCTTGCATTGCCCAGAAGTAATTTTTTTTTTTTTTTTAAAGATTTTATTTATTTAATTTCCCCTCCTCCCCTGGTTGTCTGTTCTTGGTGTCTATTTGCTGCGTCTTGTTTCTTTGTCCGCTTCTGTTGCCGTCAGCGGCACGGGAAGTGTGGGCGGCGCCATTCCTGGGCAGGCTGCTCTTTCTTTTCACGCTGGGCGGCTTTCCTCACGGGCGCACTCCTTGCGCGTGGGGCTCCCGCACGCGGGGGACACCCTTACGTGGCACGGCACTCCTTGCGCGCATCAGCACTGCGCATGGCCAGCTCCACACGGGTCAAGGAGGCCCGGGGTTTGAACCGCGGACCTCCCATATGGTAGACCGACGCCCTAACCACTGGGCCAAAGTCCGTTTCCCCAGAAGTAATTATTTGCCTGTTCTTGTCTTCACCCTTCAGACTGTCTCTTATACCCAATTTCTGTTACCCACAAATGCCTTCGGAGCCCGGAGAAATACCATCGACTCCACCTCCTCCTTCTCCCAGCTCCGTAGCCTGAGCCACCGCAGCCTCTCCCTGGGCCGGGGAAGCAGCACCCAGGGGAGCCTCGACACAGGTACTTGGGGCCCTGCTGGGTCTGGGTGTGAACTGGGTCTACCTGTGCAGTAGACTGGAGAACAGGTGCCCAAGGAGCAGGCACCATGACTTTGAGGGAAGTCTGATTTCAGGCCCTGCAGCCTCACCTCCGGGCCGCAGGGCCATCTTCTTTCTAATCAGGGGTCCACACGGAGCCGTGCTGACCCTGCGGGGGTGGCTGGATTTCCCAGCTTCTCTGGGCCACTCACCTGCTCCTCTCAGCCATTAGCTGGTTCTTTCCAGAATCGTCTTGGTGCTCAAGCTTGACTTGCTTTCAAGTACCCGGGCCTGAAGCTCAGGGTCAGGGGTGAGCACTTCCGTTACGCCGAGCTGACGTGGCAGCTGCAGGGAGACTTGAGTTCTCCCAGCTTTGCCTGCATACATCTTTGCAATCGTCAGTAACAGAAAACAAGCTCTTATGAAGCCATCTTATTTTCACTCCCCAAGAAATCCCAGGAGAAAAGAAGTGACGTAGGTCTTGTCCCAGTGCAGAGTCCCAGCATGCAGCAGCCTTTGCTAGTCACAGCTTTTGGCGTCGGTGGCTGCTCTGATCTACACTCATGTGACAAAGATGCGTTCACACTCTTGGGCCCAATAGCCAGCCCCGAAGCTTGCACACCAAACCATGCTTCTCGGGTGGCACCACCTGCTTTACTCATTTGATCCGCCACGTTCTGTAATTGGGGAAGGTTGGCTCCATCTTTCATCCTTCGTGAAATTTTGTGCTCTCCTGGGGCAGTGAGATTAATACATAATTTTCTAAAATGGAAGAAAGGCTGGAATGCTAAGAATTTGGTAAAAACCTTTTATGGGGGGAGAAGGCACACGCTTCAGTGGCACGCAAAGAGCCTGGTAAAGGCTCAATACTGGGCATGCCAGCTGCATCTGGGTTGGAGGGTCCCAGGGCCCCTAATCATTATTTTATATGTGACCTTCAGGTAGTAGCCTGGGAGACTTTATGGACTATGATCCAAATCTTTTGGATGATCCCCAGTGGCCTTGCGGCAAGCACAAACGCGTTCTCATCTTCCCTTCGTACATGGTGAGTAGAGCTGGTGAAAGTTGCTCTGCGCATGTGTACCTGGCACAGTTCTGCCTGTGGCTTGCTTGCATTGTGGAGGGTCTGCTCTGCCTGAGGCTGGGGGGCTCTGGGGGAGGGGCCTGCTCAGAGACCGCCCTGCCTGCCCTTCCTGAGCGGTTCCGCTGTGTCCTTTGCTTAGGGAAGGACGGGCAGCCGCCCAGCATGCAGGGCTCTGCCGCTACCTGGCTGGTGGGTGGAGGAGGCTGGGCCGCCAGTGTCCATAAAAACTCCTGGCTCAGGTCCAGGGAGCCCCCCTCGGGGGGCATGTGCGGGCTTGGGCGTTCACGGGCTGTCACGGGGAGCGACGAGTTCAGGGTGGGCTGTTTCGAGTGCCTCGGTCTTCACTGGGAGCAACTATTTGGCACCCAGGCTCAGGATGACAGAATTATCTCTTGGGAAAGTTGAAAGTAGGACAATGTGGGTGTTAAATGCAAAAAGCTTTCCTTGCCGTTTTTATTTCACGGACGTTTCCTGTTTTTCCCTTTGCGTAATTTCGGTTTCTGCTTTTGGCTGACCACCACTGCCCACAGCTAGGGGCTGCCATTTCTCCAAGGCCAGCAGGGACGTGAAGGGGTCCGGTAGACTTTCCTGGGGCCCACCTGCCCGACTCGGAGGCAAGCAGAGCCCTGCTGCCGTGGGAGGGGCGGGACTGGGCTTGCGGGGAGAGCCGAGGGCCGGGCCCCCCACGTGCAGCACCAGGTGGGAGAGCTGGACCCCAGCGCGCCCCAGTCCCCGCCCCCCAGCCTGGCCTGACTTCTGCCCAGATGTGGCAGGCAGGGCTGAGCACTTCCTCCTCTGGGGCCCTCCCCTCTCCCCAGCCTGTGCTGTTCCCAGAAGCCCTGGCCTCGGGAGCCAGGCAGGGAGGGTCCTCTTTCTGTTTTAGGTTCCTGCCTCTGCCAAAGCCAGGGTGGGAGCCAGCCCCACGGAGTCAAAGGCCCCCAAGGCGAGCCTTCGGCATGGGGCTCACTTCAGAGAAGCACCAGGAGGAACTCGGGCCGGCCAGTTCCCTTAGGCACAGATCCTCTTCCCGAAATTTGGCAAATAGCTCAGCCGTCATTCCCACGTGCTACGCTTAGTCAGACTGAGTTTCCAAAGGCGCTTAGTTTTAAATTGCCCCTCCTCCTCACTGCCCCATCCTTGCTGCCCCCCACCCCAACGCTGAGAGCAAAACCATGGCCGTGCCTAGGTATGCTCTTCTACCCTGTGACCTGTGAGACTGCCTCCTTCTTTCTAAGAAGCCTTGGCTCACTCATCTTTGCTTCTCCCCGGGGCCAGAACAAATTCAGTGTTCAGTACATGACCAGAATCATCGTCCCGGTGTGAAGAAGGGCGCGGCCAGGAAGGTGGCAGCGGGTCTCAGCATAAGGATTCTTCCCGAGGTTCACTGCTTTGAGTAAGTCGGGCAGAAGCTGTGGCTCAGGTAGCCCAAGGAGGCGCTCACAGTTGCATCTCCAGCTGCAGCGCCCTTTCACTGCCTGTCAGCCCTGAATTCTCCCTCACTCAGCAGTCTGTGGCCAAACTGCTGACACAAGAGTAGGGCGCAAGATAGTTCCTTGGGCCAACAGTTTAACTCGTTTCTAGGTAAGTGAGCGCAGGAGCGTGCGCTGCTTTTGCTGGATGCCAGGGCTTGGCAGGGCGCTCTTCTCTAGACGTGTCTGGTGAGAACCTTGACCTCCCCCTTTTGTCATCCTGGTATCTCTCACTGGTGCCAGATCTGCTATTTTTTTTCTTTAAATGATTTCCTTTTAAGCTCTTGGGGCGTGTGTGTGTGTGTGTGTACACACAAGGATTTTTCCTCGGACAGTGTGCCAAGCTGATTTGCCAAGTCAGCACATACGTCCTGCCCTCCTCACCTCATATTCCCACATGGATCATTTTTCATTTCACCACGTTGAATCTACGGTCCGTGCTTCCTGTAACAGTCCGTTTTTTTTTTAGAGAATGAAATTGCCCGTGAGCTACATTTGCCTGGTCAGCTCCATACGATCTACATCTCCTTCTATTCTGGTCATGGATAAAACGTGGGAAATCCACTTTTCAACGTTCTCATCCAAGCCGTGAACACGCGTGTCACGTGCTGCCAAGAGCCTACACCCAGCTCCCGGGGCACCCCCACCCATCCAGCAGGCGTGGCTAACGGGGCCGTGCGCGTGGATTTGCACTGAACTTGAAGGGCCAAGATCGTGGGGTCTTTTGTTTGTTTGTTTCCTTCATTTTCATGTGTTGAGTAGCAGATAGAGAATTCACCCACTCAGCAAGTACTGATTGAGGGCCCTCCTGTGTGCCCGGCACTGAACTAGGTGCTTATACAGTGGAGGACAAAGGAGCCAGGAGCCCCTCCTTGTTGGTGTTTTAACATAGGCAGCAAATAAAAAACCAGTCACCACAGCTGTGAGAAAGGTTCAGAAGGAGCCATCTCGGGAAAGAGGTAGGGGGTGGCGGGAGGGCTGGGAGTGGGGGCCCCGCAGCAGGCTTCAAGGGAGGCTCCCCCGAGGAAGCAGCAAGCACGGAGGGGCGGGAGGGAGCAGCCGTGCCGGGTTCTGGTAGGGAGAGCCCTGTGTGAAGGACGCTGATTGTGTAAAATTGGTATTTTTAACAGTAGAAGTAACTGCCCTTCCAGCTACACGTGTGTCCACACATGCACACGGGCGAGTGTCAGACCTGTAAAAGGCGGCCTCCTCCCTGCTCGCAGACACCAGGCCTGGGAGCCGCGCCTGCAATAGGCTGGCGACCACCAGGCTGGCAGGAAGAACCCCAGGGTTGAGGACCCCCAGGCGGATGGGGCAGCTGTGCTGGACACAGACCCGGCCTCCACCTCCTCATTCCTGCTGCGGTGGGAGCTGTCACTGCTGGCAGGGCAAGCCCCCTCCCTGTGCCCCTGGCCCCCACCCCCCCACACACCGTCTCTCCAGGGCTTCTAGCCTATGCTTGGTGATGGGGGAAGGCAACATGCCTGCTGGATCCGTTTACTTTTCTCTTTTCATATTAAGGTGTGATTTACCTATGATCAGATGCATCCATTTAAAATGCCTGGTTCCATGGATTTTGTAAGCACCACTCTGAACAAGATAAAGAACCCTTCCATCCTGCCAGCCCACCCCTTCTCCCTGCAGAATTTACTCTTCTGAGTTCTACCACCATAGAGTATAACTTTTTCTGGAACCTCATAGAAATGGCATCATACAGGCTGTAAGCTCTGTCTTCTTTCACATGGCTGATCTGTGTGATGCACCCAAGCCGGGTGCCTCAGTAGGTTTATGGTTTTTAGTTGATGCACAGTGTTCCCTGGTACAGACATAAGTTTGTTTCTTTATCTTCTGATGGGCATTTGGATGGTTTCCTGTTGGGGTATATCATGGACATTACTACTATGAATATTTTTGAACATGGCTATTTGCGGACAAATATTTTCATTTTTCTTTGATAAATACCTGAGAGTATCTGAACATGGACTCAGTGCAGTTAGCCAGCCAGGATGGAGCTGGATATATATTTTCACTCAAGTTTGTTTGAAGTGTAACATTTAAAGGCCACTCTGCTGCAGACCCTGCCACAGTCAACACGTACCTTAAAGTTGAAGGGTTCCAGAGGTGAACGTTTGTTTGAGTCTCGGAACCCTGATAGTACAGAGTTGGAGTTGGACCCTTTTCACAGCTGGCCCTGCATTTGTAGTTACATGTGTATTTTTTTTTTTTTTTGGCTTTGATCGGTGCAAATCACTGCCACTATTAAACCATTGTGAGAAGGCAAAGGTGAGATTTTGAACTAAAACAAGAAAATCACTGGGGCCAGCTGCCTGTGGCTTTGGCCCCCCCCAGTGTCACAAGCTGACCCCAAAAGTCGAAAGTCTGCTCAGCATCCCAGCGGCCCATGCTCTTGCAGGGAGCCAGCTCTAACGAGGAATTTCTCAGGAGCACAGAGGAGGAGCTGGGGAGCCTGGAGGCAGGCCCAACCTTTCCCTGCTTCCTGGGCTGCTCGGCTTGTAATTAAAAGTTCATTAGAAAGAGGTTAATTGTGATTATAGGGCCTGGCAACTGAAGTCCGTAGTGGTTTCCTTTTTTCCTTTATGGGTGTGGAGAGCAATTAAGAGGAGAAAGTAAGTGAGAGGGCTGAGAAAAATTTGAATGGATTTCTGAATCTTTTTCCTTGCTCAAGAAGAAATCCCTCACACTGTTTTGACATCAGAGAAAAAACCCATCAGCAGTCTTTATCTTATCTATAGCTGTTGAAATCTCAAGTATTATGCCAGTTGCTTTATTTACTTGAGAAAACCCCTCCCTCCACCCTCTCATCTCCCCAGTATTGTGGGAATGTATCTTAGAATTTAATTTTTCATTGCAGTGTAAGGTGCTAAGCAGTAGGAATATGTGCTCACTTAAAGGAAGACTGCTTCAGTCTTCTGTGTGATGGGTGATTTGACTCTGTACCTCTGTTTTCATTTTGAAGTGAAAGCTATCTTGATGGCTCAGGTGTTCACCTGTAGTAGGGTAGATTTGTAGTGAAGCTAAAGCAGCTGGAGGCCCAGGGCCCCTCACTTGTCATGGCCTCTTCCAAGGCTCTGGGAATGATCCAGATTTAGAGAGGCATGAAGCGTATTCAGTTTGGGCGGCCCTCTTCAAGGAAAAGAAGGCACCATTACAAAAGTCCAATGGCTAGGAACCTCCCAAGATCTGAAAGAGGCTGGGGGGGAGAGGGCTGTAGCTTTACCAACTTCAAGGAAACATCTCCCTGCTCTACCTGCCTACCTGGAGGGTGGGAATGGAGTCGTGACATCTTTGAGGCTGCCAGGCTTTCATTGCTTGTGTTAAAATGCTTTTTTGGATTGTGATTTTTTTTTCTTCTTAATAACAGATAATTAACATACCATAAATTCATGCATTTAAAGTGTACAATTCAGTGGTTTTTAGTATAGTTACAGAGTTGTGCAACTATCTCTATAATTAATTGCTGAACATTTTCATCGCCCCAAAAGAGAAGCTCCATACCCCTAAGACATGGCCTTTAATTCCCTACCCTCCAAGCCCTAGGCAACCACTAACCTACTTTCTTTTGCTTTAGATTACCCTATTCTTGACAGTTCATGTAAATGGAATCATAATATGTGGTCTTTGTGTCTGGCTTCTTTTATTTGACATGTTTTCAAGGTTGACCCATATTATAGCAAGTATCATTATTGTGGCGTTTTTTTAAGAAATCACCTTTTCTTATAATAATCCAAAATGAACTATGAGCTCTACATTTGACCAAAGATGTTGCAACAGCCTGCTACTTTTCTATGTATTTGTCTCAGACTTTTTTAGTAATCATTTCGTGATTGTTAATGATAGTCCATATGCAGCTCATTGGCCCACATGCTGAAGTCGCTGTTTTTAACGCCAACATTTAAGAGTGCATCCCCGTCCTATCGGGGTGTGTACCACATCCAGCGAGGGTCATTGCCAGTGGGTGGAGACACTCCTCCAGATGTTTCTGTAATGCCAGGTACAGGCTTGACAAATACCTTGAAACAAGTGCTTTGTACTCCCTGGTACCTCCGTGTGCTGGCGTAAACCTGAAGCAAAGACAACTTCCCATTTGTTCCTCTCCTCGATACGCATGCCATTTTAGCAAGGGGGAGGGAAGGAGAGTAAATCCAGGATTATATATTTGGAATCCAATGGATAGAAATAGAAACAAATGCAAAGTAAGGCTGAGTGGGCTTGGCTCATTCCAATGGTTTCCCTATGATTTACGTCCTTAGGGAAGCAGATGAAGTGCATAGAACAGCTGAGATGCCCATCTGTTGGTGGTTAGACAGATTGAGTCGAGGGCCGCCTCTCTGCTTTAATGACCTTAGCAAGCACAGAACATCTGCTTTCCCAGTGCCTGGCATGCCGATGGCTCGGGCCAGCTGAAGCTGATTGGCCCTAGTTTTGCAGTGGACGTGAGTGCTGGAAGGAGCTATGGAGGTCATGGATCAAGTCCCTTGTCCTTTTCCCGGGCACGGAAACAGGCGCAGAGAGGTCTCGCAGCTCTGGTAGCCCTGGGCGTAGAAACCTGCTCCCTTGGGATGTTCCTAGGCCCAAGAGGTTCTCTGACCCCAAGAACAGTCACAGAAATTCCTAGAGAGATGTGAAGGGCAGGAGACGGGGCTCTACTGGGCCCTCGAAGTAGAAGCACCGTTTGTGTTGTCCCCGGCTCTGAGCCCCTGGTTGTTCCCCGTGATTGTTAGCGGGGTGTGCGTACCCCGCCTCCACCTGCAGTCTCAGATTCGCCCTCTCCTGGTGTACCCCAGCTCCACCCTGCAGAGCCTTCGCTGTACAGCATTAGACCTGGTGCTCTGGGCCGCGATGGGGCCCAAGCTCAGGCCCATGCTCCCCTCTCGTCATGAGCCAAGCTTGCATTTGTTTTTATAAAAAGCAAAAGTTATCTCACTGGCTCTGCAAAGAGATGTGATGAAAGCTTCCAGCTAAATGAGCTACAGTCTTTTCTGTTCGCTCAGAAGTGATTGGGGGTGTCACCTTCCACACTGGGCCCTCCTAACTCCACTTCTCTCTGGTGGGGCAGCCTGGGCAGGGAGGCGTCTCCCCGGTCTGCATCTCGGCGGCCTCCTCCCTGCGGGCTGACCATCCCCCCCTTCCCCTTTGCGCAGCTGTGTATACACAGCTTCCCTGCAGCCGGCCGCTGCGAGAAAGTACATGCAAGCGACCTCTCACCCCCAGAGAGAACTGCCACCTCTGCAAAACGCCAGTGCCATGGCGCTGGCGCCTGCCCCATGACCTAGAATTTAGGTACCGCTGAAAACAGTGGTCGCTTGGACTGTCCCCGACCAGGCGGAAACCACAGTCTAATTAGCACTTTGATTGATAGCACTGTGCGCAGGCAAAGCCTGGGCACTGCCCGGTTTTTAAAGCCATACAATTAGACTGGTAGGTGCAAGAAAACAAAGCCTGGGCCCAACTTGTAATCTACCCTCTCAAGCCAAAAAGAACGAGAGACTGGGGATCCACTCTATCCCCGTACCTGCAACACATCTCGCAGTGCTGCCTCCTCAGCTTGCCCCTCCCCTGGGCCTGGACGAGGCTTGGGAGGGCCCGTCTCTACAGGCGCTGCCCTCAGGCTCCCTGTACGTAGGTGGCACCGAGTGGAGCAATCTCAGCGCCTGTGCCCCGGGCAGCTTCCCAGGTGACCGTGAGAACTCGTCTCCCCTAGAATCTGCTAGAGGCTGCCCTGGGCTCAACGGGTGATGAATCCAGTACCCAGAGCGTGGCAGGCCAGGCCAGCCTGCCACAGTGGGTCTCGGGGTCCTGCGTGCATTGCCTGGCCCTATCTGATCATTGCTGGGGGGATGAGGTGGCACCCACTCAGTGTCCTGATGGTGTGTCCATGCAGCTGAGTGTGGGGGGAACTTGGAGCAGCACCCCTAGATGTGCTAGCACCCACAGCTTTCAACAGAGAGGCTTTGAGGACACTGGAACAGCCAGGTGAGGAAACCGAGGCCCAGAGAGGTTAATCACCTAGCAGTAGGTCGCCAAGCTACTGCGTGGCAGAGTTGGCGCTCAGAGCCAGGAGTTCTGTCTGCAGAGCCTGCACTTCCTCACTGAGCTGCAGCAGGGACAAAAGCAAGTTGAAGAGAGGGCTTCTCAACAGACACGGGAGGCAGAAAGAAGCAGAGACACGGAGAGTGCCCGGAACTAGGAACGCTTGCTTCCACCAAGGCCAAGGCCTGCCTCCTGGTGCAGAGCCTGGGAGACCCAAGCAGGGCAGAGCTCAGCCGGGCAGCGAGCACCTTCTCCCTGGTGAGCAGGCTTTCCTGTCTCTTGGGCAGCCTAAGGGACTCAGAGACTGACGTGCACATTTTACTACCGTCTTCTTACCCCACACACCAATCTTCACCCCCAAAACAGCTGTAAGCCCCCACACTGGAAACGCCTCCTGCGCTCCCCATTCACACAGCCTCTTCCATGAAGCCTTGGGCTTTCCCAAAGCTGGACCCAGCTGGCCTCTGGCCACCCCACCCTGCGCACCCTCCCCAGTGGCGTGCCACACTGGGTGTGCTTCCTCCCTTTGCCACTCCTGTCTTGAGGACAGCTAGGCCGCAGCTGCCAGCCATCGGTGGTCGGGAAATTGGGCACCATGCAAAGAGAGGCTGCTGGTGCATGAGACGCAGGTGCTGTTGCCTAATTGAGAAGACTGAGGGGCAATTCTGGCCCAAGAAACAGCTACCTCTGGGCCTAGACACAAAGAAGGAGTTTTGCAGAGACCCCAACCCAAAATGTAATAAGTCTAGTTTAGAAAAGCCTCAAAGCATTCCAGGGAAGGCCAAACAGATGAGTGGGAAGGTCAGTCACTGGCCATGGCCCTGCAGCCACACATTCCACAAGCAGAAGGAAACGGGCACAGATGCAGAACGCCACTGCTGCCGCACCTGCAGGCGGCAGAGCTGGATGCTGGAGAATTCCACCACTCCAAGAACTCCATGGCTTTGCCATCCTGACCACTGCCCAGGACACCACGTTCTGGGTGCCAGCCGTGGGCCAAGGGCCCCTCAGCATCAGCTCCCTGACCCCCTCCACCCCTTCCCCTTCCACCCCCAGTCCCGGGACCTGTTGGGACAGGAACACATATTTCCACTCATCTCGCCATCAGGAGAAGCAGGTCCAGCACTGAATCGCAAAAGTTAGAACAGCTGCTGGTACGTCAGGCCCTTGCCCACCTCGGAGGCTGCAGGCCGAGTTGTTACATGCACAGGATCACTCCAAAGCCAGATTGGTCAGGAAACGGCATGTAAGGGTGCAGGGGCCAGACCTGGTGCTCTGGTAGACCGGTGCCATTTGTGCTTTTGGGGGAATCATCCCACATCTCCCCATGCTCAGGTTCAAGACCATGGTGGTAAAGGCCACGTATGAGAGTACGGTGTGTGCGTCAGCTGTGGTTCCGTTGCAAAGTGTAAAGTCCACTCGTGACAGCGTAAGAAGAAAGTGCACAGGCACTGAAGAGCTTGTAGCATCCCTGGGAAGGCAGAATTTCAGGAGCTCCTCTTGCAGCCACACTGCACAGCCGGGCCCCCAGAGCCCCTGCCTCACATTCTGTGTGACCAGGGCACTGCCTACTGGCAGGGAAGCTGGCACTAGCTGCCAGATCCAGAACATGCGGCAACTGCAGCAACTGGCTTCACCCACCCTAGTCTACGCTGGCAAAATGGGTGCCTTTGCCTTGCCTCTTGACACCCAGTGCTAGTGATGGGGCTTGGGACTCCCACTGCAGCTCCCCTTGCCAGCAGAAGCACCACCTCTGCTTCCATTCCACCTTCTCAAATGAGCGTATCTGGTACGAAGAACCCAGACTGTTCAAATCCTAGCAGCAAAGGAGTCTGGAAAACAGCTATTTGCTCTCCAGCCTCCAGTGCAGTGGGGCCTCCCACTGGCCCAACCAGGGCATAAAGCGAAAGTGATTTAACAGGGGGAGCAGCCTGACCCCGTGAGTTTAGGGAGGACGACCCTGCGGAAGTCCTATCACAAGCCAAGCCACAAGCGGGTGCTCGCCAAGCCGGGAATCTGATTGGCAAGTCCACAAACGCCCGTGAGCATGAAGATCACCTGGGAGAGTCTTCACGATGCCTGGCCCAGGCCCCACCTCAGCCTCTGATTCAGCAGGACTGGAGCAGAGCCCAGATCTGCTACCATCTCTTCCTTTTGTTCTTAAGATAAAATTTCCTCAAGATAAACCTATGAAATAGCCCCATCAGGTTTTCCGAGTCTCATTGCGGAGAAGAGGAAGGTGAGGCTTGGCGAGGCTGAGCAACGCTCTCCAGGTTGCCAACCTGCTGGAGGTGGACCAGGGGCCGGAGGCCAGACCCGACCGCCATCCGGAACCTTCCAGCTACCTACTCTGTTCCGGGTCTGTGAGAGCCTTCTGAGTAGAGAACTGTTCTCCACCACTCAGTTCAGTCTGAGCAAAAGAAAAGCAAAAAGGTCGTGGGTGTGGCCACCGGGGCCCAGGGTTCCAGGGCTGGCCCTGCTTCCAGCTTGCCAAGCTCCAGGGAAGCCAGCCCACCTACTAGACCTCACAGCAGAATGAGGGGTATGGGGAACAGGTCAGAACCTTCTTTTTTGGCAGTGGAAGGCTTCTTTCAAGGGGTGTTTTGCATGTATCTAAATGTAAGAGCTAAGAGCAAAGCTGCTCGGCCTGCTGCAGCGGAGGGCGCGAGGAGCCCCTCCTTCTACCCCATCTGCCCCCTCTGGGCACTTCGCAGAGCACAGTCCGAAAACCTAAATCATCAGTGAGCAACAGGATCGCCACTGCCTGGGGCTTCTGGGGCGTCTGCCCCCACAAAGGCAGGCGGCTTTTTGCTCAAGCCTGCTCACACCATGACAAACACCTGACTTTTGGGCAGAACAGACCATCTAGGGAGTCTGGGATGTAGGTGGGGGGAATGTGTGTGGCTGGATATTTTAGGAAGCAGAAGAGTAGGCTGATGGGTCCAGCATCTCCCAAAGTCTCCAGCTTTGCTCGAGTAAGGTGATTGCTTCTAGCTGGCCAGTCCTGGCTCCTGGAAAGCATACCCTTGAAGAGCAGGGACGAGACTGGGCGGCACCCAGCAAAGGACCCTGTGTCATTCAGAATTAAATAGCACAGGGCTCGGAGGGGCAATGAAACCGAGTATCGAGAAAGGTCTCGAGCCAAATTTAAGGACAGATAGAATTTCAAGGAAGAGGAGGGGGACCTCAAGGTCTAAGGGGCTAGCAGCTTAACGTTTATTAGTCGCTTGCTGTGTGTCAAGTGCTGTACAGAGGACTTTTCATATAATTGTCAGCCCCTATGAAGAAGGTACTGCTGCTGTTTTTATTTTACAAATGGGGAGCCTGAGGTCTGGGGACATTAAATAAGTGTCCCAAATCCCACATTCTTAAACGCTGCCCAACCTGAGCGACTCCCCTCCCTGTCCGGGGCTGACTTTGGTGGTCAAGAGGCTGCTTTTTCTAAACGCTGCTTTTCCCTGCCCGTGGCGGCTGTTTGATTTTCCCTCCACACGTGCCACTGCCCCCTCGGGCTCCAGGATTCAGCAGAGCCCTCGTTTTGTGGCTGTCACCCGAGCTTTCCTGCTGCTTCCTGGTCTGGGAAGTTGTAAATTGGTCATAACGTACACACAATCCTTCCACAAATACCCGCTTTTTTTTTTTTTTTTTAAGATTTTTAAATTTATTTCTCTCCCCTTCCCCGCCCCGTTGTCTGCTCTCTGTGTCCATTCGCTGTGTGTTCTTCTGTGTCCACTTGTATTCTTTGTCAGCAGCACCGGGAATCTGTGTTTTCTTTTTGTTGCGTCATCTTGTTGCATCAGCTCTCCATGTGTGCGGCCCCACTCCTGGGCAGGCTGCACTTTTGTTGCACATGGCAGCTCTCCTTATGGGGCGCACTCCTTGCACGTGGGGCTCCCCTGCGTGGCACAGCACCCCCCTTGTGCGCATCAGCACTGTACATGGGCCAGCTCCACACGGGTCAGCAGGCCCTGGGTTTGGACCCTGGACCTCCCGTGTGGTAGGCAGATGCTCCATCCATTGAGCCAAATCCACTTCCCAATGCCTCCCTTTTAAGGAGTGACCTGTGTTAACCTGTGTGTTTCAGACCACGGTCATTGACTACGTGAAGCCATCGGACCTCAAGAAGGACATGAACGAGACCTTCAAGGAGAAGTTCCCTCACATTAAGTTGACGCTCAGCAAGATAAGGAGGTACGTGAGGGTCAGCGGCCACTTGAGCTTTCCCTCCAAGCCCCTCTCCCGGAATGCAGAAAGCTCATGTTCTGTGATGGTCCTTTCTCTTGTGGAAGAGTGAAACATGGTCACGTTCAGTAAAAAGGGACTTGTCCGATGCTGGCTGACCTGTGCCTTGGTGTGGTGGGCAGCCAGGGAGGCGGGATAGAGGTCGAGGTCCTGACACAGATTTGACAGGGACCTCAGGTGAAAGAAGCATTTCACCCCATCTGCCCCCACCAGTCCAGCAAGACGTGTCACTGAAATCTCAGGAGGAGACCATCCCGTTCCCTGCTTGCTCAAATGTAAACAAAGCAAAAGAGAAAGGAGCTGGTAGAGTAGTTTGAGATAACCCTTTGCCGGCAATACTCCATCTAGAGGTTGGCAGATAAACCTTATCTTTATGCAGTCATAACAAAGTAAACAGCCAAAACAAAGTCGGGTCCCTAGTTCTCCCCTAAAAGTGATTAGATCAACTTTGTGGTGACCCACATCATCCCCCGCAAGGAGAGAAAAGAACATCTGGCTCCATCTGGCCAGGGAGAGAATATTCAGCAGGTACCCGATTGGTTTCTACAATTTTCTCTCTGGAATGATCCTCCTTCCCCAAAGGGTGTCCCTCTCTAACTTTGGGCAGCTCTGCTCCCGGTTTCCAGAGGGGCTCTCAGACATTTGCTCATGTCCAGTAAGGTCCTTCTGCATCGCAGGTCACTTCCCCAGAGCCCTGGCTCAGCACTGTCCCCTCCGGGTGTCGGCCACACTGCATGGCTGCTTCTGGGGTGAGAATACAGTCAGCGTGGGTGGGTTAGTAACAAGACAGTCAGAAGCCCCGCTACGTTAACCAGGCCCCCACTCACATGGCACCCTTCCCGCTCCTCGGCATTTAATCCCATTCCACCCCGCCCTTCCAGGAGTGAACAGGAGAATACGCTTCAAGAGGGAATGCCCTTTCTTGTGTGCCACCTGACACTCCCCACCCCTTCCCATCTTTCTCTAGTCTGAAGCGAGAGATGCGGAAACTTGCTCAGGAGGACTGTGGCTTCGAGGAGCCCACTGTGGCCATGGCTTTCGTCTACTTTGAGAAGCTTGCCCTCAAGGGAAAGCTAAACAAACAGAACCGGAAGCTTTGTGCTGGCGCGTGCGTGCTGCTCGCCGCCAAAATTGGAAGCGACCTCAAAAAGCACGAAGTCAAGCATCTAATTGATGTAAGTGACCCCGCGTCCCACTGGCTGGAGCGCACACATTCCGATCCAGTGCTCAACCCCGGGTTGGTGACCCCGCGCCGGAGGATTCTGAGGCTTAGCATGTAGCGGGGGGAGTCCTGCCTGTGGTCCCTCCCGGGTGCCCCATGTCAGGCTGTCTGAGGACAGAGGATGATCCAGATTGAGGCACCACGACGGCTGCGGATGCCGCTGCGATGGCAAGGGAACTTGTTGCAGTGAGAGCCTCCAGACAGGGACCCCAGCAGCTTTCCCTGCTGACTCAGCTGCCTCCTCTCTGGGAAAAAGTATGGGTTTCACTTGGGGTGAGTCGTTTTAAAGGAGAGCCCCTGTCAAAGCCAGGAAATGCTGACCTCCTTGGACTGATCTGTGAGTGCACCGTATGTCTGTCCAGCTATCTCCAGTGGCAACAGAACAAGAGGAGAAAGGATGCTAATGTAGATGTTCCACACACACACACAGGAGTGTTCTTTAGGTCAGTACTTTGCTTATTTTAAGAAATGGTATGAAGTCATCTAGCTGGGTCAATAAATACTTTAGGAACAAGCAGTCGATCATTGGAAACCAAAGCTGAGCTGAGAATCGATAGGCTTACATAGATATATGCTGAACTAATGACTCTTTAGAGGAAACATGTATTAATAACAATTATAAGTGATGATATGCACATTTAATCAGAGTAATACACCACACAGCAAATGCTGAACTAATGACGCCACGCAGCAAATGCTGAACTTACGACTCTTTAGAGGAAACATGTATTAATAACAATTATAAGTGATGAGATGCACATTTAATCGAGTAATAGGCCACACAGCAAATGCTAATAGGATTAATGCAGAACAGCACGGTCATGGCTCGACAAGCTCTCTGCAGGAGCAATTGCCCTAGCGCAAGACCGCAACCCAGTTAAACTCTGAATGCTGTTGCCAGCTGCTCTTTAGCTAGATTTTTTTTGTTGTTAAGGAAAAAGCCACAGCAGGTTGTACCCTAGTGAAAAGGAGGCCTTCCTTACCCTCAGCCTGGTGCTTCCCCTCCACTTCCAACTCCAGCAGCCCCACTGGTGGGTGGATGGAGCCAGAAAGGGAGATGGAGCCGCGGGGCTCGCGGCCCGTTCAGATGCGCAGTAGCCGTCTGAGATGACACCTCACCAGGACTCAGCTCCTGGTCTGTAAAATGCCTGTCACTGAACTACATAGTCAGCTCAACCC
The DNA here is from genome assembly GCF_030445035.2 of Dasypus novemcinctus. Classification (NCBI taxonomy): domain Eukaryota; kingdom Metazoa; phylum Chordata; class Mammalia; order Cingulata; family Dasypodidae; genus Dasypus; species Dasypus novemcinctus. The sequence goes on from NC_080688.1 coordinate 38,780,568, forward strand.
ATTCTGATTTTACTGCACGGTTCTTGAGGACAAGTGGCTGTATTTTCAGTCTTGACGGTAAGCCTGAGTAACCCAGTTGTAACCAGATAGGATTCTGATTCCCAGTTGGATTTGAACCTCTACTCGGCAATTCACTGCCCAATGTGGTCGTGGACACGCCCGTGGAGCCCGTTTTCTCCTCTGTCAAATGGAGATGGATTTAACCTCAGCCTTGTAAGGCTACTGAGAGAATTAAATGGCACCGTGAGATCCAAAAGGTTCAATTCCTTCACCCCCAGGATAGAGGGCAGGAAGCACAACTCTTCCTCCACAAAGTCTACAAAGTCTTGCCCATAAGAGTTTCTCCATAAGATATTACACTTGGAGAAAGGCTAGGATTTTTTTTTTTTTTAGGTGTTGGGGTTGGGCATTGAACCTGGGACCTCAAAAGTGAGAAGCCGGCGCTCAACCACCAAGTCACATCGGTTCATTGGCGCTTTCATTTGTTCGCTTGTTGTTTGCTTTTTTAGGAGGCGCCGGGACCTGAACCTGGGACCTCCCGTGTGGGAAGCAGGCGCTCAACCTCCAAGCCCCATCTGCTCCTGGATTTTGATATTTTAAATTTTCTTTGATTTTGTTGCAGAAACTAGAAGAGAAGTTCCGACTGAATAGACGAGAACTGATTGCCTTTGAATTCCCAGTGTTGGTGGCCTTGGAATTTGCTCTTCATTTGCCAGAACATGAAGTCATGCCCCACTACAGACGCCTGGTCCAGAACTCCTAGCCCAGGCCCCGAGGAGGGGGCGGGGACTTTGGCTCTGAGCCCTGCGGGGCAGCGCTGACTACTGGAAATGCAAAAAACAGAACTCTAAACACCAAACCTTCTTTTCCCTCTCAACATGTTTTTGGGTAGAAGCAGTACCGGAAACTTTTCTGGGAGTGTTCCATCTGGCTAGCCGAGATGAACTGTGGGCCGTTGACTCCTCGGAGCAAGGGAAGGAGGGAGAGGTGCGCTGGAGCCAAAGGAGGGAGAGCAGAGACCCATTGCAGCTCTCCGCTAGCAGGAATTCTCAGCCACCCTGTCCCGTTTTCCTCTCTGGCGCACACAGACCTTGCCAGCTTGGTCTAGGGCCTTCTCCAGCTTGTTCCAACGCAGAGCGTGAAGTGGTAGAGCGGAGGAGGAGGAAAGTTGGGGGGAAGCTTTTAAAAGATGCCCAGAGTGTCAAAAGAGTGTGCCAATCTATTTTTATATCAGCCATAGGAAGCGCACTTTCCTGGGGCGGGGAGGGGGGGACTCTGAGAGGTCCTATATCAGTCCTGGACCCCCAAGGCCATCCCCACACTTTATAGAGCAGCCTGCACCTTGGGTCATAAAGCAGGCTGACCTTGCGAAATTACTTCTAGATAATTTTTGAATGATGATCACTTTCTCAGGACCAGACTGTTTGACACCTTCTGCCCGTTAGGAAATGATATTGTTTCTGCTACTGCTACTGCTACTACAATGACCGGGACAAAGGAAACAAGTGTTCAGAACTGGAGCTGGTGACGTGGCGAAGGCGTCAAGTAGGACGCGCCCCGCTACCCTTCTGAGGTCCAGCATTTCCGAGTGTGCATAGATGAACCTTTGCACTTTTCCCACTGTGGAGATGGTTGGGGTTGCACTCCATGGTGTACATACCATGCTCTATGTTAGAGTGCAGAATAAGCACATTTGTTGTGCTATATGTAAAAAAAAAAAGTGTTTTATAAAAATCAAGAGTAGGGACAAGATACGATTGGTGTTTTGAGGCGTTTTAAGCTGAAGTGGAGGCGATGAAGGAGGCAGTGGCTCTATTCATGATTGCCACATGCCCAGGGCTGCTAGTGCAGAATCGTTTTAATCGATCAGTTCCAGTGGTAGCCGTGACGTGGACTGACTCGGTGGCACAACCTGCTCCGAGGCACTTTGCCTCCTGGCAGCACGAGAGAGGGGCCAGTGGAGGCATACCTGCTGGAAGAAAGCCTTCTGTAAAAAAAAAAAAAATTACATGTTTTGTTTTATATGTACATGTATGTGTATGTGGATACACATATCTCACCAATAGGCCGGTGCCCGGCCTGTATTGCTAACTCACCCGCCACCACCACCAGCTCAGATTTCACATATAGATTCTAGTTAGGTCACAGATTCATAGCTTATCGAATCACCTGGGGAAGCCAGTGTAGACAGTTTTAGTTAGCAGAGTGTGAATGAATCTGGTAGTCCAACGGAATGCAGAAATTCGAGCAGCAGCAGCTGGTGAGAGGGATGACAGAATACTGGGCTGCTTCAGAGTCTTCGATGAACTGAGTTTAGTCCTCAGTATTTTGCTAACAAATGTCCTTAGCCAGGATCAGCTTTTGTCCATTTGTTAGGCGGGATATAATCAACTGACCTCGTAGACTGACCTAAAGCTAGACCAACTAATCTTTCAGGAGCACTTACTGGTTGTGAGGCAAATTGGGAAGGACAGAGTGTTTAGAGCATCTCCATTGCCGTGAGCTACAAAATGCCCCGACCTTCTTAGGTTCTTGGGCCCAAATACAGAGTGTGGATTTTGCCCGTCACCTTGCTCCTTGCTCTGCCCACCCAGCCCCTGGTGGGTGCCTGGCAGGTAGAAAGCCTTTCTAAAAGTCAGGACCACCGGCCTCTCAAAGTTGCCTCCAGAGCCCCCACTGTCCGTTTGCCTGGAGTATCTTGCCAAGCTCGGGGGGAATGTCTGATCGTTGATAGGCCCCCCAGCCCAGGCATGGGCTGTGTCTTAAAACCAGGCTCTATAGTCTTAAATTTGAGGGAGAGGGGTTTTTGGGATTTAGCATTTATGAGATAGACTCAAGAAGCTTTTATTTTTTAAAAGACTGTTTTAAACTCTATTTTGGCCAATGGATTTGTTGTGGGGGGAATTTTCTTGATTCAAATTTAGTGGGGGGAGGGGAGCAGAGAATGAAAGCATTTTGTTAACATGCCTCCTTTTGCTTGTCCATAATAGGAGCTTTCTGATAGCCAAGGAGGAGGGTGAGGGGCATAGGTCATTGCCAGAGTTTCCCCTGTGATGGGGTGCACGCCACATAATTCAAGCACCTAACAGCTAGGTGTCAAGGAAGCAGCGAGGATACTCAACAGACTGGTTCTAGAAGATTCTAAGGCTCAGCCCATTGGCTGAGTTTTCTCCTTTCACCCCATAGGACAGTTCTGGCCCTTTTCCAAGTCCCACTCCTTCCCAGGCTGCCCTGATGTCTCTGCCAACTCTCTCCATGCACAAATATTTGTAGAGATGACCTTACCAGCTATGTGACCTGGGGTCCTCAGAGCCAGCCTGGGGTGGGATTCCAGGGCTCCTCTCCTCATAGTCAGCCCTAATAAGTCAGATGAGAGTAAGTCAGATGAGAGTTGGGAACCAACAAGCAGAAAGGTTGGTAGAGCGCCCCTTGGGAGGAAGTGGACAGCAGGGGGCGCTGTCTGGGAGCAGGCCCATTGTACACCCCACCTGGGCTGGGTTCTGGTCGACCCCCAGTGTACTTGCCCTCATGGACTGAGCTCTGGTCAGCCCAGTACAGTAGGTAGAAATCACTTTAGCCCCTTCTTCCACCACACTAAAATCTAATATCAAAACAGGAAATCCATACCAAAAGCAAATGCTGTTTGTCTTCCTCAGCTTTTTTGTGATTTAAAAAAAAATTCCCCTACCATCAATTTTGCTGTCATCATTCAGCAGGCTCAGTTCAGGGAGGCCAGCTAACTCCACAAATCACTCGGTACCACATCCCCTCCCTCACTGGCTGGGGAGCAGGGGAGGTTTGAAGTTGCTTCCCCTCCTTGTTACTCCTTCCTGTCCCCTCCATCCCCCAACAGCAAATAAAACGGCTTAATGTTCTTGCTGTTGATTTCCTTATCTCTCTCTCTCTCTGACATTTCCGGTTCAGAGCTAAACATTCCCTCCGCTAGCCCTGGCCACCTCAGATACCTCAATTACAACCCACAACAGTCTTACTCCCCCTTGCAATTTACCAATGGGGGGGGGGCTGGAGAATGAAAGTAAACTTGAGCCTGGTACCTTGTTACCTGGATATTGTTATCTGTTGTTTCATGGAAGAAATCCTAGTAAAGGGGCTTTTAGAAGGCAGTGGGGTGGGAGGAGAATCCCCAGGGTTCACCTTTCCCAGGGGCAGCCCTGCACCAGGTCATAAACATCAAGAATATAAATCTGGAGTTACATGTCGTTAACACTAAAACGAAAAGTGGCTTCTCGTAGTGCAACTGCGTGGCAGAACTGAAGTAAAAGGCAGTAAAAGTGGAAAATGATAGATACTGGCTTACCTCAGAGATACTGAGGGCTCGGTTCCAGACCACCACAAGGAAGCAAGCACAAGAATTTTTTGGTTTCCCAGTGCACATAAAAGTTGCATTTACACTATGCTATAGGCTATTAAGTGTGCAATAGCATTATGTACATTAAAAAACTTCTGAAAAATTGCTAATCATCTGAGCCTTCAGCAAGTCCTAATTGCTTTGCTGGTGGAGGAGCTTGCCTTGATGTTGACAGCTGTTGACAGATGAGGGTGGTGACTGCCGAAGGTCAGGGTGGCTGGCAATTTATTTTTTTTACAATGATGAAGTTTGTCGCATAATTGACTCTTTCTGTCATGAAAAATTTTTCTGTAACATATTGTAGAGTTCGATAGCGCTTGACCAACAGTAGAATTTCTTTCAAAATTGGAGTCAATCTTCTCAAAGCCTGCTGCTGTTCATCAACTAAGTTGATTTAATATTCCAAATCCTTTATTGTCATTTCAACATTGTTCATAGGATCTTCACCAGGAGTGGATCCCATCTCAAGAAATCACTTTCTTTGCTCATCCATAAGAAGCAACTCCTCATCCATTCAAGTTTTATTATGAGAATGAAGCAATTTAGTCACAGTTTCAGATTCCACTTCTAGTTCTTTTGCTGTTTCTAACACATTTGCAGGTACTTCCTGTACAGAAGCCTTGGACCCCTCAAAGTCATCCATGGGGTTGGAATCCCCAAATTATTGTGAATGTTGATATCTTGATCCCTTCCCATGAATCGTGGATGTTTTTCATGGCATCTAAAATAGTGACTCCTTTCCAGAAGGTTTTCTGTTGATCTTTCCCAGATCCATCAGAGGGATCATCGATGGCAGCTATAGTCTTATGAAATGTATTTCTTAAATAAGACTTGAAAGTAGAACTGACTTGAGCCATGGGCTGCAGAATGGATGCTGTGTTAGCAGGCATGAAAACAACATTCATCTCGTTACACATCATCAGAGCTCTTGGATGACCAGGTGTGTTTTAGTTTCCTGGGCTGCTCAAAGCCATACTATGATATGAGTTTGATTTAAATAACGTGAATTTATTCACTTATGCTCAGAGTCCAGGAAAATGTCCAAATCAAGACTTCATCAAGATGACGATGTGTTCTTTCCAAAGTCCAGCTGGCGGCAATCCTTGGCAGCTCTGCCATGTAGTGAGACACATGATGGCATCTGCTGGTCTCTTCCTTCTTTTCTGGGTTTCACTGTTTTCAGCGTTGAGTGTCTGTTGCTTTCTCTCTGTATTCATTCTGTTTATAGAGGACTTCAGTAAGAGGGTTAAGAGTCTTGCTGAATGAGATGCAGCATGCCTTAACTGAAGTACTCTCGCCAAAAGATCCTACTTAAATGGTACCACACCCATAGGAATGGATTAGATTTTAAAGACATGATTTTCTGGGGTACATACAGCTTCAAAGCACCACAAGGTACATTGTCAATGAGCAGTCATTTTTTGAAAAGAATCTTTTTTTCCAGAGCAGTAGGTCTGAACAGTGGGCTTAATTAAAATACTCAGTAAATCATGTTGTAAACTGATGTGTTGTCATCCAGGCTTTGTTGTTTCATTGATAGAGCACAGGAAGAATAGATTTAACGTCATTCTTAAGGGCCCTAGCATTTTCAGAATGGTAACTGAGCATTGGCAGTCAACTTAGAGTCATCAGCTGCATTAGCCCCTAACAAGGGAATCAGTCTGCCTTTGTAGATTTGAAGCCAGGCATTGACTTCTCCTCTCTACCTATGAAAATCCTAGATGTCACCTTCCAGTAGAAGGCTGTTTTGTCTACAGTGAAAATCTGTTGTTTAGTGTAGCCCCCTTCACCAAGTTATCTTCGCTAGAACTTCTGGATAACTTGCTGCTTCACCTTATATTTTTATGTCATGGAGACAGCTTCTTTCCTTAAGCCTCATTTCTTCTGCAGCTTCCTCACCTCTCTCAGCCTTCGGAGAATTGAAGAGAGTTAGGGCCTTGCTCTAGATTAGGCTTTGGGAATATTGTGGCTGGTTTGATCTTCTATCCAGTCTGCTCAAACTTTCTCCATATCAACAATAAGACTTTTGCTTTCTTATCATTAGCAATGTTGACTCAAGTAGCACTTTTAATTTCCTTTAAGAACTTTTCCCTTGCATTCACAACTTGGCTAACTTGTTTGGCACAAGAGACCTAACTTCAGCCTATCTCAAATTTCAAAATGCCTTCCTCAGTAAGCTTAATCATTTCTAGCTTTTGATTTAAAGAGCGAGGTGTGACTCCTCCTTTCACTTGGATACTTAGAAGCCATGGTAGGGTTATTAATTGGCCTAATTTCAATATTGTTATGTCTTAGGAAATGTGGGGGGCAGTTGGGGGAGAGGGAGCAAGACAGGGAACAGCTCAGTGGAACAGTCTGAGTACACGCATTTATCAGTTAAGTTTACCATCTTCCATGGGCCATCTTTTGTAGCACCCCCAAACAATTACAATTGTAACATCAGAGATCACTGGTGACATCACCAGAACAGACATCAATAATAATGAAAAGGTTTGAAATACTGCAAGCATTATGTGACACAGCTATGGAGTAAGCACATGCTGTTGGAAAAATGGCACCCATGGACTTGCTTGACATGGTTGCCAGGAACTTTGATTTGTAAAAAATGCAATATCTGCAAAGCACAATAAAATGAAATGCAAGAAAATGAGATATGCCTGTAAAGGGACTGATTCTTATCACCAGTTCTTCGCGCACACGAGTGCACCAGGCAAAAGAGACCCAATCCAGAATTGGGGAAAGGGTACTATCTTAGAAAACCCTCTGCCCCCGTAAAGGACCATTCAGACTTCTAAAGGCTTCTAATAGATATTCCAGAAAGTCGAAATGTAGGGCTGGTTGGACCATAAAGATACGTCTGGCGAGTACTGTGCTTCCCTGTGTTACTCTCAGATCTTGTGCTACCATCTTGCTATGCAAAGTGTGGGCCCTGGACCAGGAGCAATAGAATCTGCATTGTAACCAGATCCCTTGGTGGTTTGTTTGCATATTAAAATCTCCTCCATCTGCAGAACTCCAGCTCTGGCTGGAAGCCCCAGGAGGCACCTCTGCAGTCACTAGGTCACTAACACAATACCATTTCCCCCCATCACCTAGCACAGTGACTGCATGGGGAATTCACCAAATAAATGTTGGTTGAATTGAATGGCTCTTCATAAAACAATAGCTCCATTGGGCGGACTGTTCTCCAGTTGCATCCCTGAATCAATTCTCTGCTCCGAGCCCTGGAGCCCCTACCACCAGGTCCCTCGCCTTCCAGCTTCCAGGAGGGTTCTGTTGAGAGGGGAACCGACAGGAAATCAGAGAGCAGGAGGGGGAAAGAGGTCCAGATATGAACCCCACAGCCTGGTCCGCAGAGCCTTTCCATCCTTCTTGGCACCTTAACCTATCCACACCCCCATAAATAGCTCCTTCACTGAACTCACTTCAGTGACCCCCAAAGGAGCCAGTTTGACTGACTGGTAATGAGCCTGACCTTGACGCAGCCCTCTGCAGTACTGTGATGTCCAGGCCCCATCCACATGCGCAGGAAAAGGCATTCTGGCCCTACTGTGCACCCTCTTGGACCCTTGGAGTTCTTGGGCGCTCTCTCTTGAGGGGCCTCTGAACAGGGGCGGAGCAGTAAAGCCGAGACAAGAGAAAACCCAGTCGGTCCCATGGGGAGGCCGGATGGCAGGTTCTGCCAGAACCACTCACGATAAATGATTTTTCCAAAATCCCCGGCTTCAAGGCAAAGGAAGCAGATCCCTTTTGAGGTGTCCCTAGAAGTCCCTGGTGGAACCTACACACTATTTTATGAGTGTCAAAGCCAGATATGATTTTTTTTCCTAAGGCTGCCATCTCCCTTGAACCCAATGCTCATTTTTCTTTGCAAAATGAAAAACAAGCCACAAATGGAATAGATTACTTCCCCCTCTCCTGTACCTAAAGAGTAGCAGAAACCGTTTTCAAAGGAGGCTTGGGGGCAAAATAAATTTCCTGGGAAACCCGAGCAGCCAGAGGAGGGGGCGGGGAAGGGAGGGGGCAGTTTTCCTGGAGCAGCCTCGAGGCCCCCCGGGGGCTGCCGGCTCTGGGAGAGGCAGGCGGGGTCAGAAAGCACAGGCTCAGCGCCAGAGGGACGGGAGCGGTCTGCCCCGCAGGGGGAAAAGTGCCCTCCGGGTCGGAGGGGTTCTGGGAGGATCCAGTGAGATAACCAACGTCTGGCCCAGGCCTTGGCAGCTAGTAGGCGCCCAATACATGCTCGCTCAATGGAAACAACTCTTAATATTAACCTCCCACTAAAGCTGAGTAAGGAAAACCAAAATCCTGCTACAGAAGAAAATACTGTAGCACAGATATGTTCAAGGACCAAAGGGGAAAACAGCACACCTCATTTGGGGTCACAGGGCCTGGTGGCCGGAGCCGCCGCGCAGGGCACAACGGAGCCGAGCCCTGGCGCATGCCCAGGGCACCCAACTGGGGGGGGTGACACCCACCGAATCGTGCTCCCAGGCAAGCCTGGGGGAACGGCGCCTTTCAGATTGTCCTGCCTGGAAGGGGTGATGTTCTGCCACGCAGCCAGAGGATGGTCTCCCCTTGATGCTTCAGAGCGACTGTAGGGAGGCAGGAAGGGTGAGCAGAGGGCAGGGTCCCGGGAACGCCTGGCGTCCCTGGAGCCCAATGAGTTGAGCTGAACTTGGAGGGGCTCGTTCATTTTCGACCCCTCCCTGCAGAGTCCCAGAAGGCAGGTTCGCTGTCGGGAGACGAGGAGGCCTTGACATCTCCCCCAGGACCCTAGAGTTCCAGAAGAAACGAGACAAGTGCCGTGCAGGATGCAGAGGAACAGCTTGAGCTGCGATGAAGGGAGGCCACAGGGCCCCAACTGCCCTGAGAAAAGAGGAGGGGCTGGGAGAGGCAGGGGGGGGAAGGAAGGCATGGGGGGCTCTGCACGGGCCAGGCCTCTAACACCTTCACCTGGGGAAGCCGGGCAGGTGTTCCCCTCTTGCAAGGGTTCAGGGCCAGGAGTTTTGACAAGCTCATTAACACCTGATAGCCATTTCCAAAGCTTGTTCCTAGCTCCTCTCCTACTTGTCCCCACAAAATTATTTTCCTGCAGGCTAAAGTGTTGGGGAACAGAAACCCCGCAGCGTGTGGAGCCCTGAGCCTCATGTGATAATCCCATGGCCTTGCTGGGCTGACACGCCTGAGTCCCAGGTGCGAGCCTTTCCCATAGGCTGCTACTGCTACAGTCCTACCACATCCAAGAGAAAGGCCCGTTTCCAAGGAAACCCTTACGGAGAGCCGGAATTGCACACCACCTCTGGATTCCTTGTATGGTGTTCCAAGCCTCACCCACCTGGCCTTGGTTCTAGCTGGGGGACCATTGTCTACGTCCTCCCCAAAAGCTCTCCCCAGACCCAAATGGAAAATCGGAGGCCGCACAGGGTCCAGGTAGGAAGTCCAAAGTTTTCAGGGTAAAACTGCAAGAGACCAAGGGGACCAGGCAGGTACAGAGAGAGAACAAACTCAATGTTGGCGAGGAGGAATCGGACTCCAAAGCCTCAGCCCCCTGTGCCCCACAGCTGCTGCGCCGAGCAGTGGGGAGCAGAGCACCCAGAACTCTCTCAGAGCAGAGCCCGGCAATCATGACTGATTGTGAGGGGGCGGCCGGGGTCCCAGCAGGGGCCATGCTCTACCCCCACCCCCCAAGTCCTCCACAGCTGAGCCCACTCAGTGCCTTCCAGGTCGGGCGGGTCCCAGGACCCACCACAGGGACCAGAGGCCCCTCCGGCCTCCATGCACATGCACAACTCAGTCACAGATAGAACAACACCCAGTAGTGCTCGCTGACTCAACAGATCCACACACACAGCTACACGCTGACGCATGTGGACACAGACACCCAGCTATACAGACACCCTGATACAAGGACACAAATGCACACACAGTCAACACTCACAGACCCACAGAGACATCCACACATGGCACACAGTCACACTCACAAACAGACCCACGTGCCACCAAGTCAAGGCCCCTCACCAGGGTCCTGCAGGTTCTACCACATGCCCCGTGAAAACCAGAACACGCTGTTCTGGATGCTTCCTGGCCCCCTGTCCTGGCCCTCATGCCAGCCCCTTGCGGGGCCTCACGGAGTCCTGAGCTGCTTTGCCTTCCCTCACCCCAGCCTACCTCCAAGGCCCAATCTTCTGCTTGTAGGAAGGAGCTGATTCTCTCTTCTCTCCCAGGGCACCCCTCATCTCCTGGGCTGTGCCATGCGCTCACTTTTCTTATCAGCTCGTGTCACGGCTGCCTCTGTCACAGGCTCCCGGGCTACTCCATCCCCTGCACTTCCAAGCTGCCAGTCCAGCTCCGCTCTGCATTTCATCCTTCCTGTCTCTGTGACTGGGACCTGTCTCTGCCCCTCAGCGTCACCTCTGGGGCCTCCTGCCCTAGGCCCCTTTCCCTCCCAAAGCTCCTTTTGGCCAGCCCCATCCCCAGCCCTCCGCCACAGCCTGCTGGCCCCGCTGCGGCTCCCTCCTGGTCACGCAGCCCGGTCTGCACCTCTTGGGATCCCGGCGCACACTCCCACTGAGCATAGATCGACCCTGCTGAGGTTTCCTAGGCTCCTCAGAGCAGATGCCATGACATGCATTGGCCTTGACGACGGGAAGTTTTCAGCTTACAAGCCTACAGGGGTTTTTTTGTTGTTTTTTTTTAAATTTACTTATTTCTCTCCCCTTCCCCCCTCCCCCACCCCAGTTGTCTGTTCTCTGTGTCTATTTGCTGCATCTTCTTTGTCCGCTTCTGTTGTTGTCAGCGGCACGGGAATCTGTGTCTCTTTTGGTTGCATCATCTTGCTGTGTCAGCTCTCCGTGTGTGCGGCACCATTCCTGGGCAGGCTGCACTTTCTTTCACGCTGGGCGGCTCTCCTTACAGGGCGCACTCCTTGCGCGTGGGGCTCCCCTACGCGGGGACACCCCTGCGTGGCAGGGCACTCCTTGCGCGCATCAGCACTGCGCATGGGCCAGCTCCACACGGGTCAAGGAGGCCCGGGGTTTGAACTGTGGACCTCCCATGTGGTAGACGGACGCCCTAACCACTGGGCTAAGTCCGCTGCCAAGCCTACAGTTTTGAGGCTGAGAAAAATGTCCAAATCAAGGCATCATGAAGGCTAGGCTTTCTTCCCAAAAACCTGTTGCCAGGGATCCTTAGCTCCTCTGCTACGTGGCAAGGCACGTGGTTTTCTGGATTTCAGCTCTTTGCTTCCCTGGCTTTCGCTCTCTTCTCTGTATTCATTCCCTGTATAAAGGACTGCAGTGAGAGGACTAAGACCTATCCTGAGTGAGATGAGTCACACCTTAGCTAAAGTAGCCTCATCAGAAGATCCTACTGCCCATGGGTCCCCACCCGCAGGAATGGATTAACCGTAAGAACGTGCTTTTCTGGGGTGCAGCCAGCCGTGGACCGTCACACCCTCTATGCACACGTAACACACATACTTTCGATTTCTCTGAAACCCCTCTGGCCACCCAGTTTGGGAAGTCCTTACAAATCCCAATCAGCTTTTGGGGAAGGGTATTTTCCAAAGCTGTCCCATCCTTTAAGCTATGAGGCCTCCTCTGGGGGAGACACACTTTGCTTTGTAGAAGTCCCAGAGCTTGCCCGCCACGGCCTCGCCAAGGCATCCAAAAAGGTATGCTAACTGCACCATCCTGAAAAACAGGGAGCAAGCTCTTTTTCCATAGCAAATAAAACCAGTCTCAGGAAGTCTCTACCCACAGCTTTAAATAAAGAGAGCGGAGAGCTGTACCCCAAGGCAAAGGTCATCCACTCTGCTGGAGGATCAAAGCAAGTGGGACAAGGGTGGTAGAGCAAGTGCCACTGCCCTGGTGGAGCTGCTTCTCAGATGCGGGACATCAAGACTTGGGGTAAAAATAAAGGATTGAGTTAAAGAAACTGTGGGAAACAATAGGCTGGGGCAGAGTGGGGTCAGGAGACCTGGAGGAGAGCCACCGAAGCGGGGCCCCTGAGTCCGGCATGCAGTGGCGCTGATGTTTCACTGTTTTTCAGCCTGCCATTAATAGCTTGGCCCACATGTGTTCACTTGAAGTTATTTGAAATGTAGAGCTTAATTGTGTCCCAGCTGGCACATACGGCTAAGGCAGCCCCAGTCCCAGCCCGTCCTGTCCTGCCTGAAAGCTTCTTCCCCTCCTGGCGGCTGCTTGATGACGGTGGGACTCACACAGAAAGCTGCAACTCCGGTTCCCCTGCCTCTCCCTCGCCAGGAGTGACAGCCAGAGAGACAGGGCTGACCCTCACGAATTCTAAGGAAACCATAAACTATGAAGCATCCGGGCTGCGGGGGCTGCTCCACCCAGTCAGGGCAGGGTGTTTTCCAAAAGGCTCTTCTGCCCTGCTTCTCTTCTCTTTTCGTCCCCTCTGTATCTGGAAGCAATTGTCACAAAACAGCCCCAAAGCCTAGTGGGGTTTTGTTTTATTTTGAGGTCTGGGGGCCGGGGCTTGAACCCAGGACCTCTACTCTGGCGAGCCAGTGCTCCACCACTGAGCCACACCAGCTCCCCAAACTTGGTTTTTTCATTTGTTTGTTGTTTTGTTTTTAGGAGGTACTGGGGATCGAGCCTGGGACCTCATATGTGGGAAGCAGGGGCTCAACTGCTTGAGCTACATTGGCTCCAATCATAGTGGTTTAAACTAACAACGATTTATTATTTCTCCTGCATTTCTGGGTCAGCTGGGCAGCTCTGCTGATCTGAGCCGAGCTCGGCTGCTCTCGACGAGGCTCACTTTTAGGAATCTGTAGTCAGCAGAGGGCTCGCTGGTCTAGGATGGCCTTGCTGGGATGACTCAGCTCTGCTCCACGTGGTCTCTCATCCTCCAGCCAGGTGAGCATGGGCTTGTTCTCAGGGTGGAAGCAGAAGTCCAAGAGAGCAAGCGGAAGTGTATGAGGCTTCTTATGTCCCGGGCTCAAAATTGGTAGCATCACTTCCATTGCATTCTATGGGCCAAGCAAGTCACAAAGGCTAGCCCAGATTCAAGCATTGAAGAAATAGGCTCCATTTTTTGAAGGGAAGAATTACAAAACGTATGCATACAAGGAAGAGTGACAGAGACAGATAAAGTAGATACAACCCCAGGTATTGGTTCTTCCAAGGGCTACAGAGACCCACAGGTTCTATGGTCACGGCAGATGGAGTTCAGTGCCATGTCAGTTGGCCCTACTTTGGAGTTTGTGTTTCTGTGGGATGGAGCTGGACTCAGATGTGATCTTTGTCCACAGGCCTTTCCTGTTACTTTTACCAGAACTGTAGTTGGTGCTGGGGTTTAGTGTATACCCAGGGGACCTGAATCTCTAGACCGACCATGTGATAGCCGGGCCCTGAGCCTCAACAGACTTGCAACTCCTACACTCTGGTTTATTGGACTTACCCCACTCAGCTAACATGGAGGTGAAGAAGGTCAACCTCCACACCAGGGAGTCAAGAGTGCCTACAACTGAAAGCAGGAGAATTGCATCCAGCATCCAGCATCCATGTGTGGAATCTAAGCCCCCTCTTGATGTAGATGTGGAGTGGACACAATCATTCTAAGGTCCACAGGATAGAGGAATAGAGTAGATTAGAGTGGACTTACTAATATTCCATTCATGAACTATTGTGATTAGTAATCGAAGAAAATGTGGCATTGGTGTGGAGAAAGTGGCCATGGTGACTGCTGGGGTTAGGGAGTGGGAGGAAGAGATGTGATGTGCGGGCATTTTCGGAGGTTGGAGTTGTCCTGGGTGGTGCTGCAGGGACAGTTACCGGACATTGTATGTCCTCCCATGGCCCACTGGGTGGACTGTGGGACAGTGTGGGCTATGATGTGGACCACTGACCATGAGCAGCGATGCTCAGAGATATATTCACCAAGTGCAATGAATGTCTCATGATGATGGAGGAGGTTGTTGTTATGGGGGGAGGAGTGGGGTGAGGGGGGTGGGGAGTATATGGGGACCTCTTATTTTTGTGAATGTAACATTTAAAAAATAAAGACAAAAAAAATAAAAAAATAAAAAACAAGGAAGAGTGAAAATTAGGGGTCATTTTTGCAATTGATTTCCTACTCTATTCATGGGAAGACCAGGACCCTCATGCAGAGGGCAAAGCCCCCACTCTCCCTCTATCCTGACCTACCTGCCAACATAAGGGCAGACGAGAAGGGGCCGGAATTGGAAACAGGCAACCTAAGGACTGCGTGCACTGACGGGGTTCTCAAGACTAAAAAGAAGGCAAAGGGAATAAGTTGGGAACCGAATGAACGCAGGAGGGCTATGTCAGAGACTTGGCCTTAGGCCAAAGCAAAAGTCTGGTTTTCAGAAGTAAGTGGAGGGTCACGTGAGGACTAGAAAAGAGATGTATTAGAAAACATAGCGGTAGTGGATGTGGCTCAAGCAATTAGGGGCCCGCCTCCCATGGGAGGTCCCAGGTTCAGTTTCTGGTGCCTCCTAAAGAAGACACGCAGACACCACAACAAGCAGATGCCGCAACGAGCAGACGCCGCAACCAGCATACACCACAACCAGCAGGGAGTGGAAGTGGCTCAAGCGGTTGGACCCTTGTCTCCCACATGGGAGGTCCCAGGTTTGGTTCCCAGTGCCTCTTAAAGAAGATGAGCAGACAGACGAGGGAATTGTCTCGGCAGGGAAAGGGAGGATAAAAATAAATATTTTTTGAAAGATTGGGAAAAAAAACAGTAATAATGCTAGCAATGTCCACCATTTCTTGGACTAGACATGGTGCTAAATGCTACGTAATCTTGTTAAGTCCTTGAAACACCCCTGGTATTACAACTCCCACTTTTGTCATTAGGGAAATTAAGACTCAGCGAGTCCAAGACCACAGAGCTAGTAAGTGTAGAGGATTTAAAATCAGTTCAGGGGAAGCAGACTTGGCCCAATGGATAGGGCGCCTGCCTACCACATGGGAGGTCTGCAGTTCAAACCCCAGGCTGACACAGCAAGATGACACAACAAAAAGAAACATAGATTGCTGGTCCCACTGATAAGGATGGAAGCGGTCACAGAAGAACACAGAGTGAATGGACACAGAGAACAGACAACTGGGGAGGAGGGGAGGGAAATTTTTTTTCTAATTCTTTAAAAAAATAAAATCAGTTCAGGGCAACAGTTTTTTTTTTAAAAGATTTATTTATTTATTTAATTCCCCCCCTCCCCCGGGGGTCTGTTCTCTGTGTCTGTTTGCTGCGTCTTGTTTCTTTGTCCACTTCTGTTGTAGTCAGCGGCACGGGAAGCGTGGGCGGCGCCATTCTTGGGCAGGCTGCTCTTTCTTTCGTGCTGGGCAGCTCTCCTTACGGGGTGCACTCCTTGTGCATGGGGCTCCCCTACACGGGGGACACCCCTGCATGGCAGGGCAATCCTTGTGCGCATCAGCACTGCACATGGGCCAGCTCCACACGGGTCAAGGAGGCCCGGGGTTTGAACCGTGGACCTCCCATATGGTAGACGGACGCCCTAACCGCTGGGCCAAGTCCGTTTTCCCAGGGCAACAGTTTTTGAGCATCTTTTATGTGCGCTGTACTAGGCATGGTAAGACAAAGGTAACTAGACATGGGCCCTGCCTTTCAGGAGCTTACAGTGGGGGGGGGGGGAGAACAAGCAGGTAAGCGGCCATTTCTACACTGGGTGGCAATCGTGTGTAGAAAGAGAACAGAGGAAGGCATGCAGTCAGGTCTGTCCCACTACAAAGTATCAGTGCATGCTTTCTCCACCACACCAAGCTGGTTTCCTAGTCTATTTCAGTTAGGGTGGCCTTCAACCGCCAGTAACAGAAACTAGAAATAACAGTGGCTTGAACAAAGGACAACTTTGTTGATACTTTCACTGTATACAAAAAGCCTGGATGTGGGCAGCTCATGACTGGTTTGGAGGCTCCACTATCTATCTCATCAGGGACTCAGGTTCTGTCTGTCTTTAGACCACAGCTTCCATCCTCCAGGTTGCCTCAAAGCCCAAGATGGATGCTAAAACTCCAGCCATCATGCCCTCAATCCAAGAAGCAGGAAGACGTTGGAAAGGACAAAAAAGGGCCTCTTCTACCTGTCTGACCCTCTTCTAAGGAACTGTCCAGAAGTGCCACCCATTGACTTCTACTTATACCTCGCTGGTCAGAACTTAGTCATCTAACCACATGGGGCTGCAAGGGAACCTGTTAACTGTACACACAGACGCTCAGATCAAATCAGAGTTCTGTTACTACGGAGGAAAAGGAGATGCATACTGGACAAGCCGTTCAGTGAGCAGTCGGTGCCCACAGCCTAGGAGACGGGCATCTGAGCCCCGTGCAGCTACCTGCAGGCAGTGGGGCTGGTCCCGAGCTTGAGCTCAGGGTCAGATTCCAGCTAGGCCTGGGCTGGGAATGGTGTGGAGGGCTGCGGAGGCGGAATCCAAACAGACCGCATCCCCCCACCCCTCCTCCAGGGCAGGGCTCTTTAATTTAATTTAATTTTAAAAAAAAAAAACATCATTCTTGGGGAGGTTGGTTCACGTATGATATATTTATTAAATAACACACAGTACAATGTGGACCTAGCAAGGGGTGCGTGGTTTTCACCTGACTGGCAAAGCGGTCCGTAGGACAAAAATGGTTAAGAACGCCTGCTCCAGGGGATCTGTTCCCCCCACCCAGGGCCTAGATCCCCAGTGGCCCACACCCGAGGCCAGGCTGTGCCTGGACCCTTGAAACCGGCAGCCTACACAGGACTCACCACTCCCTCCTTCTCAGCCACTTCCCCTCAGCATGTGCGCACACTGCAAACGCACACAATGGCCTTGTGTGCAGTTCTCCTGGCTCAAGGGAGACAGTGCTTTGCCCAGGGCAGGTGTTCCAGAAGGAGTCAGCAACGTGCAGATCCCCAGTGAGAAGGGGACAGCCGCCGGGAGCTGAAGGCTTAAAGCCGCACCACCTGCTTCTCCTCTCCCCTCCTGATTCCACCCGCAAACGGCAGACCCAGACCCCGAAATTCCCTAAGCACAGCGAACGCGGGACTGCCACGCACAACAGGCTTTACAAGGACTGGAAGGTCATAGAAGGGTATTGGCTGAAAAAGAAAACTCGCAGGGCTCTTGCGTAGCTCCCTCGCCTTCCGCCAGGTGCTGGAGTCCCTTATGCCCAGTGTTTCCAAGCCGCAGGTCCAGCACCAGCTGCTCCGGGCTGCTAGGAAGGCAGCTTTTGAAAGAATCCCCTGAACTCAAAAGGCTGCAGTGTAACCCAAAAGACCACATACCCTGTGATTCCATTCACATGAAATATCCAGAAAAGGCAAATCACAGTCACAGAAAGCCGACTAGCCATTGACTAGGTCGGCAGGTGGCGTGGGGCAGGGGGGTGGGGTGGGGTATTATGTGTTTGAGTGAATGACTGTGGGTCTGAGGCTTCCTGGGGTCGGGGGGGGGGGTGATGAAAATGTTCTAAAATTAATATAGTGGTGATGGTTGCACAATTCTGCAAATATACTAAAACTACTGGATCGTATATTTTACATGGGTGAATTTTAGGGCAGGTGAATTATGTCTCAATAACTGTTATTAAAAAGTAAAAAATCTCAGCCTGAGAGTCTTCTTGTAGACTCAGGGCCTCCCGGAGCGCAGGGAGTGTGTTTATTTGCTTTAGGGAAGCAATCACGGAGAAAGCGGCCAGCGCAGCTCTGCAAAGCACACAGCCGCTTCTGCCCCATGGACAAGTCCAGCCTCCCTCGCTGGGCAGGGGCTCTGCCCACAGCCTCGGTTTGAAGAGCCGGCCTCACTTCCAGCAAGGGTGGCAGTTTTAAGCTCGGCTGGAGAAAACGTAGACGTCTGTAACAAAGACTAGAGCCAGGAGGCATCCACCATGCATTCCATGAGTGAAGGACTGAAGAAATAAACGTCCGAATCGAAGATGGGTTGAAATTACTTGCCAGCGTAGTGAGGGAGCCAGGGACAAAGCCGGGGTTCCATCTCCCAGTTAGAGTGCTGCTCACCAAACAGCGCCCCTGAACTTGTGTTTGTCATGCAGAGCCGCTGGCCTGGGTGCGGGACTGAGGGTGAATTGCCAAGGGCTTCCATTACTCTCCAGGGGGCTCCAAGTGAAGACAAATGTAGGCTCCCTCTTTTCCAGGCCTCCAGGCCTTTTCACACAGAAAGCAGAAAATAAATGACTCAAATGTTCCTTAATTCTTGAAAGGAGGTTTCTCCCCCAGCTGCCAAAGAAGGGGAAGCTGGGGTGGGGTGGGGGCAGGGAGGGCACGATGCCTTCAGGCCACTCCCCTGTCGGGCCCGCAGGCTCAGATGCCACTGTTGGCTTTTCCAGGGCGAATGAATCGCTGCCGACCAGGCCCTGTAACTTCAGCTCACAGCACAGCAAAGGATCCTCATTTCACCGGGGAGCACAGCGCACTTGCCATGGCAGAAATGTCTCCAGCGCAGAGCGAGCCTCGTGGGAGCTCCAGGGCAGGTTCCGCCTCCCCGCCGGTGTGCTGCCCGGGGTCTCGGGCCGAGGGGGCCCTGCAGGCACCTGTCCCACCCAACAGGCAGCAGGGGCCACAGCCTTGGCAGCCGGGGCCTGCGCCAGGGCCACGGGGGCACGTCTCCTTCGGCGCGTTAGAGCTCGGCCTCGTGGGGATGTGCGGAGGTGAGCGGGCGAGGCCCCTGACTGACCCAGCACCCGGGGAGGCGGTCGGGGTGCACTGGTTGTGCTAACGGCCTTCGAAGCTTGGCTGGACAGCACGTGAGCCTGGGGCAGCGCCCGTCTTGTCAGGCCTGGGAGGCCCCGTCTGTACGTCGGGCTACGAAGAGATGGCGCAACGTGCAGGAGCCTCTACGCGTCCTGGCACGCGGCGGCGGCGCCCACACTTGTTACTCCCCAGGCTACCTGCCAGGCACCCCGGGCTGGCCCCACCCGCCACCCCAGCCCCACCCGCCAAGGCGCCCTCTGACGGGCTTTAGGTCGCACCCCCGAGCGTGGCCCCGGCGTACCACCCCACAGCTCGGCGCTCTCGGCTCCCCCTGCAGCGGGCCTGCGCAGATCCCAGCCTCCTGCGCAGATCCCAGCCTCGTGGGGCAGGCAGAAGCCTGCAGTGAGGAGTCCTCCCTCCCCCTCTAACGGGCTAAGGACCTTAGCGAGGCAGGAGAGAAGAGGAACCCAAGGAGGAAGGGGCAGAAAACCTAATAAGCCTGGTAAGAGACACTGAGGCGAAAGCCTGCTGGCTGGCATTAACCTGCCAAGTCACACAGGCCAGTTAAGAAGGGGCAGCTGGGAAGCGGACGTGGCTCAAGCGACTGGGCTCCTGTCTACCATATGGGAGGTCCAGGGTTCAATTCCTGGGGCCTCCTGGGGAAGGCGAGCTGGCCCACGTGGAGTGCTGGCCCGCGCAGAGAGCCGGTGCAGCAAGATGATGCAATAAAAAGAGACACGAGGAGCGACAATAAGAGACGCAGCAGACCAGGGAGCTGGTCCCAGGGTCCGTTCCCAGAGCCGCGTCAAGAGAAGACAAGCAGACACAGAAGAACACACAGCGAATGGACACAGAAAGCAGACTGTGAGCACAAAAACAATGGGATGGGGAGGGGGGAGGAAAATAAAATCTTAAAAAAAAAAAAGGCAGCTTATAAGCACCCACACCCAAAAAGCTGCATTATCAGAAGGCAGCCAGCAAAGAGGGAAGGGGTGGGAGTGGCGTCACCACCACCCACCCACCTAGCTTTCAGGTTACCCCACGCCTCATGACAGTGACATCTCACCTCATGGACTGTGACCAGAGGCCACTCACTGCTGGCCGATGCGCCCTGCAGAGCTCGTGGACAGCAGCCAGAAGCCAGCGGGAGAGCAATCCCCAACCCCCTAAGCAAAGCAGATCACCCGATAGAGTTCCCCTGCTTTGTCTCAGACACGCCAATCAGCGCGGCACCCCCATTAAACAGGGCAGAACTTTGCATTTTCTCCCTTGAAAATGCCTATCCCCGTGACTCGGGGATGTACTTCTCTTCTCTTGCTCTACCCCCCAATAAATCCCCTGCTTGTTTAATTAATTTGTGGCTCGTCCTTGAACTCCCTCTCATGATGGCCAAGAACCTGGACAGTGTTTGGGGAAGCCCCGTGGCTGCTCCGTGTGTGTCTCCCGTGGAAAGTGAGCTCACGATGGCGTGGAGTCACAGGACAGCTCAGCGGTGCGGCTCAAGGCAGCTTCAGCCGTGGGCTCGAGGCTCCTCCTTCAGCCTTGCAGCACCTCAGCCGTCTGAACATGCCAGTCGCTGAGAAACCGAGCCTGGTGTGTTCCGGAAGCAGAGTTCCTTTTCAGGTGAGAGCAGGGGAGAGCACATTCCCAAAGTGCTCCTGGTGGCCGCCCCCCCCCCCATGGGGGCAGACCTCAGGCACAACCTGAGGGGAAGAGGCTGGTGGCCAGGCGGGGAAGGCGCTGGACTCAGGCCACAGAGCCTGCCCTTTGGCGCAGGAAAGGCGTGTGGCCCCCAGGGAAAGCATCACAAACCTCAGGGGTGTTAGGATTCCAGTACTTTGCACATCTTGGAGAATTCTGATAATCTTCTGTAAAATGTGGGGGGAAGGATTCATTTCTCCTTCTCCAGAATTCTCTCCAGTAAACATTAAAAGAATGGGCCTTGAGGTCAGAAAGACCTGGGTTCAAGTACTAACCCGCTCTAGAGAAGTTGCTGAATCTCATTGTTAAAAGGGAGAGAATGGGGGAACGGGTGTAGCTCAAGAGGTTGAGTGCCTGCTTCCCATGTACAAGGTCCTGGGTTCGATCCCCAGTACTTCCTCAAACAAGACAAATGAAAAAACCAACTCTCATTGTGGAGCGGATGTGGCTCAGTGGTTAAGCGTCTGCTTCCCCTTAAAAAAAAAAAAAGGAGAGAATGAAAGGGGAAAGAATGTCACCTGCCCTACCACTGGGAAGAGTAAACCACATGAAGCATAGAAACTACCTAGCACAGTGCTTGGCATATACTCAGCACTCTGTAAAAACTACATCTTAGAGATTGTCATTAGGTTGTTAACCCCAGGAGCTGCCACCAGATGAATCACTTTAGATCAGCACTGACCAACAGAAACAGAATGCAAGCCATGTATGCAATTTTAACTTTTCTAGCAGCCACATTTTAAAAAGATAAAAAGGGGAGAAACTAATTTTGAAAATATATTTTATTTAATCCAATATATTCAATATATTATTTCAACACACAATCAATATAAAAATTATGAATATTTTACATTCTTTTGTTAATACTAAGTCTTTGAAACTGGTGTGTATTTACACTTATGGCACATCTTAATTTGGACCAACCACATTTCAAGGGACCCAGAGCCACATGTTTTTGGTGGCCTGGGTACTGGAAAGCTCAGGCCAAGAAGGAGGGGTTGGGTGGACCCTTCCCTATCTAGAGCTAAGTGGCCCGGATGCAAGAGGAGGAAGTCGGCCTGTACCTAAGATGTAAGCACTCCCTGCCAGGAATCACAGCCTTTCTGCCACATTCCCCTGCCAGGGCCGGAGAGATGAAAAAGAAAGGCAAATTTCCAAAAAAATGGTTTGTTTTTATGTCCATGGCAGGAGAGTAATAACAATACAGTGCACAATCATACAGAACCTTCCCTCTCTGGACAAAATGCATATGCTTTATTTGTATGAATGATGATGATGATGACAATGAAACCTGGTATTGATTTGGGGCCAGTAAGGGGCAAAGTTAATCAGAATCAGAAAAGGCTGCGACTGATCCACTGGAGTTAAGAGGGCCTGCTGGGGTAGACTGGAGACCCCCTGCATGGGCTGGGGCTTAGCAGCTGCAGAAGCTGAGGAGGAGGGACTGCCCTGGTTCAGTCCAGCCCCTCACTTTACAGACCTGAGGGCTCCCCCTGAATTCAGAGCTGAGCATGAGATCTTGGGCATAAAAGATGGTGGCTAAAGCTTGGTTAAAGCTGGAAGGCAAAAGCCCAAGAACAGATGGGTATATTGAAGAGACACCTTATGGGCTACTGCTTGCTGGTGTAAGAAAATACCTGAGATTTTGCGAAACAGTGTGACCCTAGAATGCAATTAACACAAAAACCAAAAGCCTTTGCTAGAAATCCTTTAAAAGGGGGGCAGTGAGTAGGTCTAAAACTCTTCAGCAAAAGTTTTTGAGGTCATTCCCGCTGGGAACGGGCGCATGGGCCTGCTGGCTGCTCAGGTTTCTGCCCAGGCTTAGGACGCGCCGCTTGAACAGCATGTGGGAAGACAGGCGTTACAGCATATGGACAGATGCCACTTTCTGCAAGTGGAAAAGAACTGGCCTTGGTTGTACAGGCAGAGTTTTGTGAGAGCAAAAGAATAAAGAAAATGCTAAACCCAGATTACTTAGTTTATCCTCAGTCTATAGAAAGTTCGACATCCCAGATAAAAGAGCAAAAGCAAGTTGAAATTACATATGTGTAAAGGTCACTCTGAACATATTTACCTTAAATGTCAAGCAGAGACCAGGGAAACACAGGGAAGTGAATTTAAGATACTTAAGATGCAAATATGCTCAGCCATTCCCATATGTCCTTCATTTTCAACAGATGGGAGAAAGCAGGCCGAAAAATGGTCACTGACCAATGACCTTACAAGTGGACCTTATCCTTCACAGGGCCAAGAACTGGCAAGGCTCATTTCCGGATGCTGAAGGGGAGTCTCCATCAACGACACAGGGGGCAACGCTGCCGGGCCTGGCTTCCTGATGGAGACTCACTGAACTACATTTCCTTCTTCATCTCAAAATGACCAAAACTCTCCATCACCTGGCAGAGTAATAAGGTATTTGTAAAACCTGTTAAGAACAGAAATACTTGGAGCTAGTCATTATTTTCTTAAACCTTCTTTGTGGGTTCAAGATCAAATTATCATTTCATGTAAATCCATTCAAGACTCTATAGAGGTAAGATATAGGGTTTTAATCCAATTTTTAATCTGGTCTGGAAAATATACTTCAGTGTCCAATGATTTGAAACCTCCTCTGAGATATCAGAGAATTAAATGGATTGAAAGTTTTATGGAAGCGTTTCCTTTGTTTTTTTACCTGCCAAGGGAAGACATCCATCTATCCTTATAAATCCTATTCTCTGGTAATTGCCAACCTAACTGGTGGGCAAAAAATAGCAAATAGAATTAAGGCCAACACACACCCTGACAAGATTACAAGAACCAAGAGAAATTTAGAAGCAGAAAATAAAAAGCAATGTCAACCACAAGAAAGACTTCAGAACCCACTCCCAAGTAGTAAAGTGACTTTCCTGGTCTCTGACTTAGCCCAGAATTACCACCAGACCCCCTTATCTCTACCCCTTTACCCCCATCTCTATATAAAAAATACAGAACAAGAAATCAAACATACCACCTTGGACCCACTACCCTGTACTGAGAGCACTGTTTGCTAAAGAATAGCCAGTATATGAAGAGCCAGCACTTCAACCAAGATGAGCTGAGCCATCCCTGTGAAATCCTGCATCTCCTGTTCCTGCAGAGCCGGGACAGCACAGCCAGGCAGGACTTCTCCAAGTGGGGAGACAACACAGTCCCCTCCTCTGCGGAAGCCCAGAAACCTCCAGCAACCGTTGTCCTTGAAGCAATGAGAAGCAGATGGAGCCTTCGCATCATCTACAACCACATTCAGCTTGGTCAGAGGAAGAGCAGGTCATTGGCTCTGGCTACTGGGAACCCTGGCTTGTTCTTACTGCCCTTGCTTTCTTCTTTCTAGCACATTCGACAGAAAGGGACGAAGCAAGGGTGCGGCGTTCTCCAACTGGCATCTGTGAGGCTTACTTTCTTGCTTCTTTATGAGCCTTTCTTCTCTGAGAGAATCAGTAAGGCCTCTCCAAGTCCACCAAGCAGGAGGCTGAAAAAAGCAATAGCAAGAGGTCAGTTTTGCACTCCCTCGAGCCAGGACGCTGCGGCTCCTCGGCTGCCAGTCCCCACACACAACCTGTCAAGGAACGCGTGGCCCCCTCCCCGCCAATCTGCAGCTGTGACTCTCATGAGGCCCAGGAACTGCCCAAACTCTCCAGCGTAAACCTCAGGTATAAAGCAAGCCCAGCCCCCAGCTGAACAGTTCTAGTCGTGGGATTCAAGCGAGTGCCTCTGGCATCTTACCTGGGGAAGGCATTGTGGCTGGCCTGCGGGTGGACGGAGTCAGGGCTCCTCTCTCAAGGAGAAAGACTGGCCTAAAAATGCTTCTCATACCTCGCTTAGGAGCTTAAGTCCCGCTTTCTGGAGCAAGAGAGAACAAATCTACTCCCTCATCATCCACCTGCCAACCACAGAGAGTGGGAAACCTCCCTGAGCCACCGCAGTCTCCTCACCAGTGACTAAAGGGCTCTGTGTGAGGGCAGAGAGAGGCGCTCGTCTTCAACTGGAATGAAAACAAGGGGGCTGCGCTTATCTTTAAGCTCCAAACTGGAAGGGACTTTCCTCTTTCCTAGAGAAATGTATATATTTTTAAAAATATTTATTATTTATTTCTCCCCCCTTCCCCCCCCCACCCCAGTTGTCTGTTCTCTGTGTCTATTTGCTGCGCCATCTTCTTTGTCCGCTTCTGTTGTTGTCAGTGGCACGGGAGTCTGTGTATCTTTTTGTTGCATCATCTTGTTGTGTCAGCTCTCCATGTGCGTGGTGCCATTCCTGGGCAGGCTGCACTCTCTTTTGCGCTGGGCAGCTCTCCTTATGGGGCGCACTCCTTGCACATGGGGCTCCCCTATGCGGGGGACACCCCTGTGTGGCAGGGCACTCCTTGCACAGATCAGCACTGCGCATGGCCAGCTCCACACGGGTCAAGGAGGCCCGGGGTTTGAACCGCGGACCTCCCATGTGGTAGACGGACGCCCTAACCACTGGGCCAAGTCCGCTTCCCATGTGTATTATGTATATTATTATACATAGTGAGAATAATGTGAATAAGTCAACAAGTAGCATTGAACTCACCTTTTGACTCATCATAATATATCTGAAATAAGTGCCTCTGTTATGAACGAAATAAATTTCTGAGGCTTTTTCTCGATCTAGAATCATCATTTAATAAGGTGGTTTCTGGGAGAAATTATGTTCCAAGTTCCAAAAGGCCAACAATGGAAACAAGACCCACTTGTGAAGTTGGGGGTCTGCTTGTCCCTTGCCTCCTTCAGGTCCCCAGAGGCTAGAGGGTTCTTCTCCCTCTCCCTCCGGATGGAGAGGTGGTGGGGAAGGGGAAGCCACTCTGTTGGCCCACAGGCTTTTCAGTTCAGCAGATCTGCCGTGCTCTCACATCCTTAAAGAACGCGGTCCTGGGCAAGGGTCACCGTGACCTGATCCACGGGCTGCACGGAGACCCGGGCTGGGGAGGGTTTCACTTCTGCAAGTGTAACTGCGGAATCAGTCGTTTTATACCGATTCCAATCCTCCTTAATCACAAGAACAAAGCAGTGGCTGGCCCTTTACCGTTTTTACTCCCACAAGCCTTAGACCAAAGCTGAAGCATGATAACCTTGCACTTGATTTCTCTGGCTTGGCTATTTTACGGAATACCAAAGCAGCTTAGTGGACTCTAAAATGAAAACAAGCCCGCGGTGGGTTTACTGTTTAGGGCCCCGGGGGGGGGGGGGGGCGCAGAGCTTTGATGTTGTGTTCTCAGCAGCGGGAGGAGGCTGACAAGGGCTGCAGGAATCTTAATAGCATTACAACTTTTTAAGTCGGAGCTTGACTGAACTGTTTGCAAATCGCCTAATCCAGTCGTTCCTGAAGTGAACAAACTTCATGTTACTAAGGCATAAACATCAGATTGCAGGGTGCATCCAGCCAAAAATATTCATCACCAGCTTCTCTTCTGGAGGTTTATTTTCCATGCCTCTCCAAACCCTTCTCTTTCTCCTGTCCGGTACCAAAGGCCCCATCTTGATTTTACATTTATTAGCATGGTTATCCGATTAATTCCTCTTTAACCCACTCGAGCAGACAGAGGAGGGGGATGCCTTCCCCTCCCTCGCTGCAGGCCCAGCCACGAATGCAGAGCTCAATAAATGTTTTTTTCAGTGAATGCCTGAATCGTCATACTTGCTCCCTTTTCTCCCTTGTGTTCCTGTTTTTGGTTTTTTTCTCTTTTCCTCACCAAAACTTATCTGTCCAATGGACCGGCAGTCCATAATCCGATGAATTAATCTGCACTGAGAGGTATAGCCCAAAGGTGATTATTCAGAAGGCTTTCTTTAGGAATGAACCCAGGACCTCTTATGTGGGAAGCTGGTGCTCAACCGCTGAACCTCATCAGCTTCCCTGAGTTGGTTTTTTTGGTTTGTTTTGCTGGTTTCGATTGTTTTGTTTTTCAGGAGGCACTGGGAACCAAATCCAGGACCTCCCGTGTGGGAGGTGGGGGCTCACCCGCCCAGTCACATCTGCTCCCTAGGTAGCGTTTTAAAGAGGGGATTTCAAATTTTAAATTCATAGGGAAGTCCCTCCTAAAAAATTCAAAGAGAAAACTGATATGGGAATTTCAGATGCTGTGATTCCAGAGGCATTTTGGGGTGCAGTAGGAGACGTCAACCCTAGTTCTTCCTACACGTAGATCTGGACAGTTCCGTGAAGTTTCCTAAAATTAAAGGATAAGATATCCTTACTCAAAGATGGGGTAAGGTCCTCTCCTAATGACCCTTGGTGTTCATCAGGTTTGTGCTAGGGCCAAGGGAGTCAAAGTGACCCTCACGCTGGAAATCTGTGACCAATTGGCAGGTTCAACAGAAGATGAACAAACGGGAGAAGACGATGACAGACTCCTAAAAACAAAGGGGTCGCTTTTTGGCTATTCCTAACTTTGCTTGACTCTACCCTACTCCAAAGAGAAGGGTGACTCTCCTGGTCTAAACAAGTGGATTCAAAGAAGAGGTATCCATGGCTAATTCTACCTGAGAGTTCACTGCTCACAGTTCAGAATGTTTTTCTTTTATATGGGTTGGATACCTTTAGCTGAAACTTGGGAATACAGAGAATTAATCTCAATAAATACCATAAAATTGTTAATTAAAAAATGAATAATTAAATTTGAATCTGGATATTTAAGTTTTTGGGTTTAAAATATTTTGTCATTGAAAATATTATAATTAAAACAAGAACCACCACCACCACAGTATAATTAGCTGGACAAGAGCAGCTGCTTTTAATTATGGGCATTAAAAGCGGACCAACATTGAGTGCCTAGGTTTCTATTTTTTCTTGGGTACAGTATACAGAAGTCTGCCCATTTATTATTTATTCAGCAGGCACTTGGTGCTAAGCCTAGAGATGGGAGACGAGTGGAATGTGTTCCTTCTCGGGAGGGGCTCCTGGCCTCAGGGGTGAGATGGCGTGGGCACACCTCCTGCTCATTCTGCCTCCTAAGGGTTCACAGAAGCCACACCCAGAGCTCTGGGAGCTCAGAAGGGGCGGGAGGGGTCAGTGGGGACCTGACCCTTGAGTTGCTCCCAATCTCTAATGAAAGAGATAAGCATGCTCCTTTAGATCCTGCTGAAATTGCAAATGTCCACTAACCACAACAAACCTTTAGATCAGTGATTCCCAACTGGGGGTGATTTTGGCCCCCAGGGGATATCTGGCAATGTCTGGAGACTTTTTTAAAGATTTATTTTTTTATTTATTTCTCTTCCCTTCCCACGCCCCCACCCCCAGTTGTCTGTGCTCTGTGTCCATTCACTGTGCATTCCTCTGTGACCGCCTCCATCCCTATCAGTGGCACCCGGAATCCATGTTTCTTTTTGTTGCATCATCTTGCTGAGTCAGCTCTCCGTGTGCACCACGCCATTCCTGGGCAGGCTGCACTTTCTTTCGCGCTGGGTGGCTCTCCTTACGGGGCTCACTCCTTGCGCATGGGGCTCCCCGATGTGGGGGACACCCCTGCGTGGCACGGCCCTCTTTGCGCGTGTCAGCACTGCGCATGGGCCAGCTGCACACAGGTCAAGGAGGCCCAGGGTTTGAACCGCGGACCTCCCATGTGGTAGACGGACGCCCTAACCACTGGGCCAAGTCCACGTCCCTGGAGACAGTTTTGTCGCGACAGCTGGAGGCAGTGCTACTGGTGACTGGCAGGATGAGGCCAGGCTTGCTGCTCAACACCCTACGAGGCACAGGATCACCCCGGACACAGTATCTGTCCCCAGATGTCAACAGACTGAGTCTGAGAAACGATCGTTGGATGTCCCGTTTTGTGCAGCTAAGCTGTTGCCCACCCAAGAGGGTGAACAGCGAGGTGGGCGTCAGTGCCCTCAGCTGCTACTGGTGGCCTCGCTGGCACATGGGCCGTGTCCCACTTCGCTCTGTGGCTTCAGAGCCCAGCACTGCACTGGCTGCAGAATGAATGAAAGTACAAATGCGTAAGAGGATATAAGCTGGAACAGGGCCAGCCCAAGGGTGCTGGTGACCGGCTGGCCTGGAGAGCACGTGCCCATCCTGGCGACCGCCACCATGTGGAAAGGCTGGCCCAACATTAGCAGCCGTTCTTTGTTTTCAAAAGAATCTGGCAATCTGGACTTTTATCAAGAAATCACCAGATTTCTCAATGTTGACACTAATTTAAAATTTGAAAAGCAAAAAAAAAAAAAGAGAGAGAGGAAAAAGAAGAAAAGAAATACTACACTGGACAGTGTATTATCTAGGTCTAAATAAAACAGGCCTGCCAGCTGCCTCCACCCCCACCCCACCCCACGTGGGACCTGGGACCCGACCACAGGGCCGGCAGTCCCCTGCCCAGGCAGCCTGCTGCGCGCCACGGCCCTGCTCGAGCTCTTCCAGCGTGTGTACCGGGCAGAGCTGCTCTGTGCAAAAGACGGAAAATCAGAAACACAGGCTGACACTCCTCTTCTGGCGGTTCACTTTGCGGTTGGAAAGTTCTCTGAGACGGAAAACACACCATCCTTAAACTCAAGAGTTCTCAAAAACCAGGAAATTCCACAGTCAAGGTTCCTTTTGCAATCATCACACACGCTGTTTCCTTGATTTGGGTATGCGAGCCCCACAGCTTTTCTTTCCATTCTGTTTAGAGCATACCATAAAGCTGACAGGATGTGAAACAGACTGGAGATATGGCTTTCTACGGATGGCTATTTTTTTCACATGCATTGCCGTTTTCCTTGCCATGGGAGAGCTGTTCCTCTCTTATTCCCCATACTCAGCTTGCTACCTGCCTTTTTGGTTGTTGGTGTCGTTCAGTTTGAAATTCTATACAAAATATGGCCACGGGAAGGCTTATTTGTAAGAAAGAAAAATAACTGTCAGGAATTCACGCTATCACCATGAAGGTTAAGGATGTAGAAACCGGGGGCAGGGGAAGACTCTTAAAACGTCCCATGAGAAACAGTTTCCTTCTCTTGGCAGTGGGGTTGCCCGATGTCCACCTGCCCACCATCTGTGTCATCCCTTCCCAGGACAGGTGCAGCGAAAGAGGGATGGAGCATAGGATCCGGCCCTGCCCCCCAGCCCCAGCTCCAGTTCCGAAGCCTTACCTGTCACCACGGGTGCCTCCAGCCCTCAGTCCTACCCTGCCTTCGGGGGCCTCGAGAGGCCAAGCCCCTCCCAGCCCCCGACCCGGCTAAGCTTCTCCCCTTCCGCGGTAAGCTTTCATGCCAGGTCCAAGGACC
Source organism: Dasypus novemcinctus (assembly GCF_030445035.2). Lineage (NCBI taxonomy): Eukaryota > Metazoa > Chordata > Mammalia > Cingulata > Dasypodidae > Dasypus > Dasypus novemcinctus. The sequence goes on from NC_080688.1 coordinate 38,810,589, forward strand.
TCGGCTGGATCATCCCTGTCCTCTCTCCCTCTTTGTCTTTACATTCACTGGGCATTTAAACGGGTACTATCCTGTCCCATAAATTATCTCTTTGACGTCTCCTTACCCTGAAAATTCCCTGAAGATGGGATATCTTATACCTCTTAATGGTTCCACCATCTTCACTGAAAAATCTTTAGCTGATAGAATGATTGCTTCTAGAATTAAAAAGCTAAGAATGAGATCTTTTTCCTAAAAATTGTTCCACTGGACATTCTTAGTTCACCCATGTCAGCCCCTGAGCAAGAGGGAGAAGTGTCTTGCCCTGGGAAACCCTCCCTCTGTGTTGCTGAATCACCTAGAACTCTTTATGAGGGATTCCACCCGTGGGAAGAGCATTCCAGCCAGTTTCCCTTCCAGCTCCTGGGACCAGCTTCTACCTGTCCACTCCTCCCACTGCTGGTAAATCCTCAGCATTTCCCAGATCCATTCTAGGGAGGTAGTTTGGCAGGTTATGGGGATTTAGACAAAGACCTGGGGTGCAATCTTGCCCCATCATTTAGTATCTAAAAAATCTTGGAAAAGTCCCTTAAACATTTCTGAAACTCAGCCTCCTCATCTTTATTTTTTTAAAGATTTATTTTATTTCTCTCCCCATCCTCCCTGTTGTCTGCTCTCTCTGTCCATTCGCTGTATGTTCTTCTGCGTCCCCTTGCATTACCAGGTGGCACGGGGAAACTGCGCCTCTTTTTTGTTGCGTCATTTTGCTGTGTCAGCTCTCTGTATGTGCAATCCCACTCCTGGGCGGGCTTGCACTTTTCTCATGCAGGGCAGCTCTCCTTGTGGGGCACACTCCTTGCACGTGGGGCACCCCTATGCAGGGGTGCCTCTGCATGACATGGCACTCCTTGTGCACGGCAGCACCGCACATGGGCCAGCTCACCACACGGGTCAGGAGGCCCTGGGTATCGAGCCCTGGACCCTCCATATGGTAGGCAGACGCTCTATCAGTTGAGCCACATCCGCTTCCTCCTTTCTTATCTTTAAAACAGGGATAACTTGGAAGGTTGTTGTGAAAGGTAAAGGAGATAGTATCGGGTTAAAAAATGTCTGAAACACACTAGTTGCTCAATAAGCGGTTCATTAATATTATTAAAACAAAGATGAGAGCAGGAGGAGGAAGTGGAAGAGCATGTAGAAGATTTGCTACTTTTTCTTTTCCTTCCATTTTTCTTCTTGGGGCAGAAGTTGTCACACTGGGAGTTCCTGAGGGAGATTGGGGATGGCTTTTTCTGAATGCCATAAGCAAAAAGATTCGTTTCTGTCCCTCTGGGATGGTGGAGATATGGACTTGTCCTCAGGCAGGAAATGAGCAAGGACAGACACCTTTTGACTTTTATTCAAGAGTGGCTCCTGGCGTATACTAGACATAAGACATCTGCTTATGGAACGAACCCCTTCCAGCTCAAGGAGGCACAAGGCACTAATTCATTTCTTGGACTTTCCCATCCTGGCATTCCCCAGGGCGAGCGACCCTCTCCCCAGCTACCTGGTAGGAATCTCCTACTGAAGTTTAAAAACACCACCCCTGCTTCTGTCCCTACAACAGCCCTGGGGATTATCCCCAAGAGGGAGCCTTGGGAGACGGCCTTGGGCACACTCAGGCAGCAGGCGCCCACCACTCACTCACCAACCAGCACTGTGGTCCCTGGGCCAAACAGACCATAATTCTGCAGGTCCAACTTGCAAACACTTGCCAAAAAAAAGGGGCTGGCTTCTAGGATTACTTTGGCCCCAGGCATGGGAAAAAAGTACTTATTTCCTAGAACCATGCAAAGCTTGGTTACTTGAGCAAAGCGGAGCAAAGCTATACTTTTTCCTTCCTGAAAAACCTGGTAAAGAAATGTAAAACCCTATTCTAAAATTTGTCTGCACTTCAGTTTTGGACTGCTCTTCTGTGAAAAAAAAAAACAAAAACTGCCAAACAATATATGAAAACATTCTCTTAAAATGACTCTGGGCTGGTTTTTCTTTTTAAAACAACGTTAAGGGAAAAACAGTAGATAGCAACAACAAATATGAACTATTCTACACAATATGATGCATGAATGGTATGGGGCAGGCAGGCAGCCCGCGGGCAGTCCAGCATGGCCTCGTGGCCTCGGAGAGGAAGCTGGCATCACCAGGCTCAGCCAGGACCAACCCACTCCCACGGGATGGAAACGTCATCTTTCTTGGCAAGCACCACTTCATGTGGTTTCATTCTGGAGACAGTGTCCTTGGCTAGGGCCCCCTGGTCTTATCCCTCCTCAGTGACAAGAGTGCCCCTCACTTGGAATAAACCTGCCTGAGCAAACAGTGAATTGTTCTCCCACTGCGCTTCCTTCTGGCAAGAGATGAGGGAGGTAGAGACCTTTACATTTTTATGTTTTTTTAGTTTATTTATGGTGTACTTTTTATTGTTGTCGTCTTCATAGACTTTATTTTTTTAAAAACAATTTTAGTTTTAAAGAACAATTGTGCAGAAGGTATAAAGAGTGCCCAAATACAACCCCTCTCCACATCCCCAACAGTTTCTCCTACTGAGACCTTTACTTTGTTTCTTGTTTTTAAGAAGGTACTGGGCATTGAGCCCAGGCGTCATACATGGGAAGCAGGCGCTCAACCACTGAGCTACACCCTCTTCCCCAATGAGAGTTATTGTTTTTTTTATTTGTTTAACTGTTTTGTTTTTAGGAGGTACCAGGGATTGAACCTTGGACTTCATAATAGAAAGCAGGTGCTCAACCATTTAAGCCAAACCCAATCCCCGAGACATTTACATTTTTTTTTTTTTTAATTGAAGAAAACAGTTTCAGTTCCCATTACAAACTAAGGAGAATGTAGGGTTCGAATGGAAGAAAAGGGACAGGTTTAAATATAGAACCAAATAGGTAAACAATATGGAAAGTGAAATCAATGTACACATTGTAATCAAACACCTGTCCAAGGTGCCATGTTTTAAGTTTCTCTGAGTCTACCAGGTCAAATTCTTTGCTTTGCTTTTCCCCTTCCCCTTCAGTCTTTTTCTTTGCCTCTGGTTCATCCATCCTGGGTATTGTCCATGCTGGTCTAGAAGACTCTTTTTGTTTATCTCAATATCAGTCTCCATTTTCATGCCATCTTTCTCATCTTTCACCACACACTGCATTTTCACTTGGCAATATGTGGGTACCAACGCCGTTGCAATCTCTTGAACATCTTTCATTAACACATCACTATCTACTTAAGAATACTTTTAAGTCTGCTCAGCGCCTTTGGGAATTCTTTTTTCTCTTTTCAGCATGCATCTTCCTTTTCCACTTACTCCGAAAGCTTTTAGCCATGTTTTACCTGAGAAGATTCTCAGCCTCACAAGCCTCAAACACATCAGGACAACCGAAGTCTCTGCACGGAGGCGTGGTGCAAGCCGTGAGCCAAAGCACTTCTGAGACATATGCTTTCAACAACGTGTATTTCTGTATTGTTCTAAATGTTTTACGAACTATGTGTATTGACTATATAGTTTTTTCGTTTGTTTTAAATACCTTTTTTTTAAAGATTTATTTATTTCTCTTCCCTCCTCCCCCCCCCCCCCAATAGTCTGCTCTCTGTGCCCCTTTGCTGTGTGTTCTTCTGTGCCTGCTTGTATTCCTGTCCTGGGAAACTGTGTTGCTTTTTTTGTTGCATTATCTTGCTGTGTCAGCTCTGTGTGTGTGCGGCGGCACTCCCAGGCAGGCTGCACTTTTTTCGCACAGGATGGATGTCCTTGTGGGGTGCACTCCTTGCATGTGGGGCTCCCCTATGCATGGGACACCTCTGCATGGCATAGCACCCCTTGCGTACACCAGCACTGAGCATGGACCAGCTCTCCACACAGTCAGGAGGCCCTGGGTATTGAACCCTGGACCCTCCATATGGTAGGTGGACGCTCTATTAGTTGAGCCACAATTGCTTCCCTATATAGTTGTAAATTACATAAGTAAACAACCCCCCCCCACACACACATAAAATTAAAGCATATCTACAAATAAGGGTAGCAATGAGCAATTTTAACAGTGTAAAGCACACGATTACTTCCTCCCTCACCTTCACCTCACCTCCAAACCACAACCAAAAGCTTCTGTCATGATTGCAGGTACCAGTTTGGATATTAGTAATCCAGGGGAGAGCAAGGCCTTAATACCCTCAGCATTGCAACGGGTGGCGCAGCACGGCCACGCCCACCCAGCCTGGCCAGGCTGCACAAAGACAAGCTAGTAACAAGGGCAAAGCCACCCCTTCCACCTGCCACAGGCTTGGCACCAGATTTTGAAGGGCAAGTTCCCAGAGCTGGTCAAGTCTGAGTCACTGCGCCAGTGGGTCGTACTTCCACGCAGCCTGCCCGCCCTCCTTGCCTTAGGCTAGTCGGCCAAACCCCCTTGTGAGTCAACAGCTCCCAGGGAGATGGCATGGGCTGCGTTTCCAGGAGATGCGCTCTGCAGCTACCGACCCAGCTCCACCTCCAGCTCCTGTGCTCCTCCCACAGGGGAAGCAGGTTGTCGTGGAGCTGCAGCTTCCGGAGCATCCTCTCCACACCGCGGCCTCTGGGGTCCTCCCCAAGGGCCCACCTGCTCATCACCCCCTGCTTAGAACCCACCACCGGCTCTCTCCTGCATTCCCTGCAGAGTCCAGACTCCTCCGGGTGGGGTGCTTCTATGCACCCCATAGAAGGTAGCTTCTATGAGGGGCGCAGACCCCTACGAGCAGGAAGATGAGCAAGCGAGGTGATTCCAGGCAGTCAGAACTTTTGGCAAGGAAACAAACATGGCCATGGGAAATAGCAGGGGTGTTTCTACGGGGAGTGGCCAGGGCGGGCCTCTCTGAGGAGGTCACTTGATGCAGAGACCCAGAGGATGAAAAGTCAGTGGCTAGCTGATAAGGTGAAGGCGCGCATTCCTGCAGAGCAGTCGAGCTGGGAGGCTCTGAGCTGGGCATGGGCGTGTGTGGCCCAGGAGCAGAAAGGTTCTCTGCTCCCCTGGCCTCCAGACTGGGTTAGCCAACTACCCGCTCGATACCTCGACCTGGAGGTCTAAAAGGCACCTCAGCCTCGGTACATCCCAACCTACTCCTGACGCCTCCCGCCCCACCTCGCAAAAACTCTGCTCTGCACACATCATTCCCCATCCTGGCAAAAAGCAACTTCATTCTTTCCTCTGCTCAGGCCAAAAACCTAGGAGCCAGGGAGCAGAGGCGGCGCGAGTGGTTGAGCACCTGCTTTCCATGTATGAGGTCCCAGGTTTGATCTCTGGTATGTCCTACAAACAAATAAATGAAAAAACCAACTCTCATCGGGGAGTGGATGTAGCTCAGTGGTTGAGAGCTTGCTTCCCAAGTACGAAGTCCTGGATGCGATCTCCAGTACTTCCTAAAAAACAAAACAGAAACCTAGGAGTCATCCTTGTCGACTCTCTTCCTCCCAAATCCTATTGCCTTTACCCTCTTCCATTTCAGGTGTCCGACCACTTCTTGCCACTCCACCCCGTCCCAGCCACCATCTCTTACATCGCTGCCACAGCCCCTAGCTGATCTTTTGGCTTCCTCCCCACCGGGTTGACAGCCTGTTCTCCACGCAGCACACTGAGGATACATTTTAACATAGAAGCAGTATCTCCTTTGCTCAAAATCCCTCCCATCTCACTCTGGGGAAGCCTTTCAATGGATCTGAGGCCCCATATGGTCTGCTGAACACCTCTCCAGCCTCATTTCCTACTACTCTCCATTGTCACTCTGCTCCACGTTGCTCCTCAAGCAGACCAAGCACACTCTGACCTTGGGGCCTTTGCACTTGCTGTTCCCCCAGATATCCCCATGGCTCACGCCTTCACATCCCTCAGGTCTCTGCTCAGGTGTCTTAGTGAGAGGCAAATGGGTATCCACATTCTCAACAAGGATGATTTAGAGCTTGCCTAAGAGAAACTGAATTGAAGGATCAAAGAAAAGGAAAGAACCCCAAACTTAGCTACATTTTTAAAAAGCTCCCGCGGTTGTGGTTACTCTTCTGTGGGCTAGCAACCTGAAGGCACACTTGGGGATGTGCTGTTTCTGGATCTGGGTGCTGGTTACAGGTTGTGAAAATCCATCAAGGTGTATATCTATGCTGTTTGCACTTTTCTGAATGTACAGTTACACTTCAACAAAACAGCTGTTTAAAAAAATTAATCTCCTTTAACATGGGATTTCCATTTGGATGGAGACTGACATATGCCCAACACACATACTCTTTTTGAACATCTGAGATAAAAAAAGAAAAAAATAGTATCCTGATGAAGCCAAAATAAGTAATTTGCATTTCCTCTCATGGGAAAAGACTTACCAACCCACAGTTGCACTGGCCAGGATCATATCAAACAGCAATACCGATAAACCAGCCGTGATTACCTGCAGAGAGAGGTTCAACAAAGGTCATCAAAGGAAGACGGCTGAAACCTTCTCCAGAGTGTCCCCCCTCACACACACACACAAACTGGGTTCATAGAAGTTCAGATCCTCAACGTCAAGCCATTTCTTTTCACTTCATGTGCTTCTTTTCTATGCACCTTCTAGTTCCCTTGATTTAGTGCTGCCTCTGAGAGCAAAGCCCTTAGTGCTAAAAATGCCTAAGTAATCTATTTTGGGGGTGGGAATCTTCAAAGACACATTTTTTAAAAATTAAGTATTTTCTTAAAAAAGACACATTTAACTTCCAAAGCCCTCAAAGGAGGTGGACATCAACAGCCAACATCTCTCTGGGGAAGGGGCATCTTAAGAAGACTCATTCCCATCTTGCCTCAGCTATGCAGACTTACCTGTTCCCAAATCCTCCAGGTGAAAACATACCTGTCAGCCTGCCTTTGCCCACTTCCCTGTCTTCCCAGTTCTAATAACCCGTTTTTCTGGCTTATGAACCCGACACTAAGAAATCAGGTGCTTCCCGTGAAAGGGAGCAATTAAGTCATTAACTAATCAACATTTGCAAATACCTAGAGGCCAGAGGGGAGGGAAGAGGCTCTTCATCCCCACCTCTCTCAGAACTAGAAATTACAATAAAGTCTCAGGAATAGCAAGAACAGGGCTTAGATCCAGAGGTGCCTCTAAACAGACTGAACAAAGGAAGAGATTGTGCGAACCAGGGATGGATTCCTATATGCCAAGGGCCTTGGCGGCGCTGGAATGTCTGCTTCAGAAATGATGTTTTTTGTTTCTGGAATTCTGCATCTGGCAGGTCAAAACTGCTTCCATTAGGAAGGTAACCCTATAGACTCGCTTTCTTTGGTGGCAGCGAGAAGCAGCAGGCAGCAGGCTGTGTTGGAATACGTGCCATTCGGGCTGGAGGTCTTCAGTAATCCCAGTCAAGGGGGCTCCAAGCTGGGAACAAGGCAGCAAGCAGATGGTCAGAAGGAAGGGGCTGGTTTGATGAGTTCCATCCTCAGGAAGAAAATGAAAGGCTGAAGTTCAAAAGAACTTACATTGACCATCAAAGGAAGAAGTCTGGAGCTATAATCCTGCAACCTTATGCTTATAAATGCTGTGAGATTTTGGAACCTTTCTAATTTACCCATTTGGGCTCACCTTCTGTTTGCCTCCCTTTACTGATTTGCAGCAAATGCCTTTATAACAACAACAACAAAAACCCCACACCTGCATAGTCCTCAGGATCAACAAAGACGTAGAAACTGAGACAGAGACCAGTGCAAAGCAGAACCCAAAGGATAAGAGGAACGAGATTTCTCAACGTGGGAGTTTCTTTTTTAAAGTACACAATGAATGACATTGTCCCTCTTTCCTTCTGCAATTCCTCAGAAGTTCCCATGGGATGGTGCCAATGGAGATCTAGATCTTGGAATGGCTGAAAAAGGTTCCAATGTACCAATGGATGTTGGTGATGTTGACAGCTTGGCATATAGGAACACCTCACAAAATTTATCAAGGGCTCAACCAGCCTTTTCTAATTCTTCACCATTGTCTTCATCCTTGCCTCCCATTACCAGCCCTTCAAGGCATTCTTTGAACAGGGAGTTCCTCTCCTTATTCTCTGCTTATTTTTCACATGACTTTTAGTCTAGCCGGGGAAGCTGTCAACTCCCACACTGCCTGCAGCTCTCACACTGCAGTAACTTACGTCTCTGCCCCTCCCTGAACTTCTTTAGCTTAGGAGGAATCACGTTTGCCATGACATAGACAGCTGGTCCGCTTATTCCTACTAACTTCACCTTATGCCAAGAAAAATATGTCTTAAAATTTGCAAACCAGCCCTGACTTGAAAATAAGGCTCGTTTAGTAGCCACGCTGGTGCCTTTGCCATCAGCTGCTTCCTGGAACTGTTTGTACAGTCTCCTGCCTTTCCCCGAGCCACCTTCTCAAACTTCTCCAAAGTTTTATCTCCCAATCGATGGGCAGAGTTTCTGTTGGCTGGGACACACAGTGAAATTTCACAAATAGCTGTGTCTTATTTCGGCAGACAGTGTGTAGTGAATTTTTTCAACGCTGTAGAGCTACAATGGAGTCAGATGGGCCACTTTTCAATCTATTCAGTTGCTTTGCCTCTCCATTTTCTTTTTTTTTAAAAAATAGAACATATTTATTTTTTTACTTATAAAAACATTACTTATGGGGAGTGAGGGTAGCTCAGTGGTTGAGCCCCTGCTTCCCATGCATGAGGTCCCAGGTTCCATCTCTGGTACCTCCTAAAAACAAATTACTTTTTTTTTTTTAAAAGAAGCTTGAGATTACATAAATGTTACATCAAAAAAATAGGAGATTCCCATACACCCCACCCCATCTCCACTTCTCCCATTCACAGCATCTTTCATTGGTGTGGTACATTGGTTACAATCGATGAGCACATATTGAAGCACTGCCTTTAACCACGGGCTGCTAAGAACTGCATTACTTCCAGATTAACCAGGATGAAGAAAAGGAGATGAGGCTTAAAACTCACTTCTCCACTTTCTTTTACTTTCACTACCAACCCCAGAAATCAGCTCTCTTTTGGGAGGCATTTTTACACACGCACACCTCACTCACACAATAACCAGAGTTCTATCATTTCACAGACGTCACTGCATAACAAAGGACCAGGTGCAGCCTCAAAGCGAGGCAGACGCTGGGCAGGCAGCCAGCCCGATGTACCCCCGACGTGACTCTCTCCCTCCCGCACATCCGACTGTGCCGTGTGTGAGGGGCAAATCCACACCTCAGCAAAGGGATGGATTTCTCTATGCCGGGGGCCTGGGGGGGCGTCTCAAGAACAGCTGAATGTGTGGATGTTAGATCTTCTAATGCCAAGGGCCACTCCACTTCGCACCCCACTGTGGAAGAGAGGCCAGGAGGGGCTGGCTTTGCAATCTGGGTACAGAATGCCCCTTCACGGCCACCGAGGGCAGCACCTGAGAGGTGGGCGGGGCTCCTGTAGCTCACGGGTGGGAAACCAGGACCCAGGAGTGAGTGACAGACCCTGGCCCGGCCAGTGCACGCCAGTGAGGAGCAGAAGTGGGGAGCCAGAAACCCGGGACAGGGCCCCTCGGGCGCCACACAGCTTGTGAAAGAGAACCCATTCCTTTCTCTCAGCCTGAATTCTTAATTCTTCCCTCTTGCCCTCTACCAACTTCTTCCCCTGACTAAATCTTCACGGCACCTGGTGAGACCCTGCTGAAAGGGGGCCTGCGCCCGGCCCCCCGGCGCTGTGCCCTCCTCCACAGGAGCTTGCGCTCACTGCCCACGCTCGGCTTTGTCGACCGTCCGTCTGAATGGAAGTCTGTCTCCTGAACTAGATCGTGGCATCCCAAGGTCCAGGCCGGGGTCTCCACCCGCCTGAGCCCATGGCCTGGGGGCGGCCAGAGGCCCTGCTCAGCCCTGGGGAGCGTCCGCTCTCAAAACGGGCTCGGCGCTGGCCTGCTCTCTGCTCGCTAGGAGTCTGCTCTGAGAGCAAGGGTCTTTAGGTGCTCAAAGCTCATATTCTGCTCTGGACAGTAATGTATACAGTAGGGTATTAATATATAACTAGAAATTCAGAACAGAGTTTTTCAGCACAGAAACAAAATCTCTTATCGTTAAACACAGAACAAGTGTTTAAAAACAAAAGTGTGGGAAGCGGTTGTGGCTCGATCGACTGGGCTCCCGTCTACCATATGGGAGGCCCTAGGTTTGCTTCCGGGGCCTCCTTGTGAGGGCAGGCTGGCCCACACCCACGGAGAGCTGATGGCCCGCACCCACAGAGAGCTGGCGCAGCAGGATGACGCAACAAAGGGAGACAAACAGGCACAGAAGAACACGCAGTAAATAGACACAGAGCAGACAGCAAGCAAACGGCAAGGGGGGGGATAAATAAATAAATTTTTTTTAAAAAAAGGGCTAAATAGGAAAAGAAAAGGTCTCGTGATTCTGAAATACCTTGGAAGCTTACAAAGGGATGTGCTGGTGTGTGTATGTGTGTGTGTGTGTGTGAGAGAGAGAGAGACCGGAAGGATTTCTTTAATTTCTAACCTCCAGGTCCTTGAAGACAAGGTTATTAAATACAAATCTTAAATCACAGAGCAGTAATTTTACCAAGAACATGCAGGCATGGGACCCATCTCAGCTCTTATTTTCCAGCCCCACCCTCGAAGCGTTTCACTGCCACCTCCACCACGTTCGCCAAGTTCTTGTTTTAGGAACGCGTGCATTTTGACATTTGCTTGCACCGGGGGCTTCCTGAGTGATGACCCTGATGAGGGGGCCTGGGGCTCAGGGCGCTCGGGTGGCAGCACTGAGGCTGGAGCCCTGGAGGCACCTCACCGCCCCCCCACCCGCCTCTCACCGCACCCACCCCGAGCACCGGAGACCAGCCCAGCTTACCAGTCGACGCCCTCTGGGCTCCAGCCCTGCGCGGGCTCGGTCTCTGTCAACGGGGTGGGGACTTGCCAGCCTGCCCAGCTCTGGCCAGTCAGCGGCCTCTCCAGAGCCTTATCCCCCAGGAGGGCCACTCCGCCGAGCTCCAGCCATGGCCTGGACGGCTGGCCCTGTGCCCTGCCCGCCACTCTCAGGGCTGACAGGAACTAAGGGCCCCAGTGGTCACGAGGTGTTGGTCCCTCCCTCAGCTCGGACTCCAGAGCCAGCGCCCCGAGGACAGTCTCCTAGGCCTGGGCGCACCTTGGGGAGGGCCTCCCAAATCCTAGCCATCTCCCCCCTCTCTCTCCTGTGCTTCAGAAAAGAGCGAAAGGCCTGGGCCCAAGTTGGTAGGTGTGAAGCCTTCCGCCCGCTGCTGGGCTGTGCCTGGGGACCCTGAGAGGGACAGAATCAGCCCAGGGCCTCCCACTCGTGGTGATGGGGCAGCATCCAATCAGGACATCACAGCCCTAAAGCCGCAAGGTCACCCTGAGGGGCCGGTAAGGGCTCCAGCCCCTTCCACATCTCCAACCCCCCGAAATAAAACCACACCTTTTGCTCTCCAAAAAAAGTCAGTAAAAGCATAACTAAACACCAAACACAAACCCCTAAAAGTGGCTATAATCCATGCATGAAAAAGACTTCACTTTACTCTTGGAACTTGCCATTCAAGGACAGAAGAAGTGGCCGTCATTACCAATTGTTCTTTCTTGTTAAAGGCATTTTTGAAAATACAGTATTTTTCCCAAAGAAGAAAGAGTTTCTTTCTTAGTCCTAGGAATGTCTCCTTCTCACACGCAGATCTGAAGAACAAACACCAGGACCCTGCCACTGGCGAAGGAATGCCAAAAACAGCAGAACTCAATTCAGTGTGTCAACAGCCTGGCTTTGAACTTCCTGGCTTTGTCAACTGATGTCCTGACCTCTGTGTTATTTAAACAGATTTTGGTATTTAATGCAGATTAGGCTTGTTTTTCAAACATTCATTTCAATCCTAAATAATATTTTCCATTTTTCTAAGGAAAAAGAAAGGGGGGGAGGGGTCATTAGGGGGAACCTGCAAGAGAGTCAGGTGTTTGGGGGAGAAAGAGATGCAGGTTTGTTGTATTTCTGTTGTTGTTGCTTCAAAAAGTGACAGACTCGAGCCCGCGCACAATCCTCCACGGCCCACCGCTTCAGCCCGAGTTCCAGCCATAAACACCCACTGAAAGTGGTTGTAGGTTTTCAAACAGGGTTTTGCTCAGCTAGTTCTCTCTGCTTGGAATAATCTCGTAGGACCTCCCACACAATTCCTCCACACCTTTCAAAAATCCATCCTCAACGAACCTCGAAAGCATCGTGTTAAGTGAAATGAGACAGGCACAAAAGGACAAATATTTTATGATGTCACTCATACGAAATAATCAGAATATGCAAATTCAGTCAAGTTAGAATACACGTTGGCAGGGGTGGGAATGGGGAATGAGGAATCACTGGTTAGTGGACACAGAGTTTCTGCTTCTGATGCTTCCCTAAGTCCCTAAGTCCTTGCGACTGCAGGAGCCACACTCTCCTGAAATATGTGGGCTCCCCAGCAGAGTGGGCTATTCGCCTTTGTAGGTTTGGGGCCTAACAACAGAGGCCGATGTATGGTAAGTGCCTGAAAAATTTTATGTAACTGCACTAGATCATCAGAGCAGATCATATAGCCCCAAAGGTCACTATACTGTCAATTTTCAAATCCCTTCTCATGTCTTAAGGACAACTGGAACCAAAGACTTGAGAACCACCAGGTTTGGTGCCAGGTGCCTCCTGGGGAAGGTGAGCAAACAATGAGCAGACAGACAAGAGAGCCACCTGGGGGAGAGGGGGATAAAGAAAGAAAAATAAAGTAAATGAATAAACCTTAAAAAAAAAATTCCAAATACCAGGCGAGTAGCATTATATGAAAGTCTACAACACAGCCTCTGAAACAGGTCAACACACGCCTCCAAATCCTGGACATGTGGTGGAGCAGAGTGTTTGCACACCAGCTTGCAGAGGTAGTTCTTGAGCCTTGCTGCCGGAGTTGGAGGGTGTAGAGGAGAACTTCTCCAATTTCAATGTGTGTGCTTATCACCTGGGGATTTGTTACAATGCAGATGCTGTTCAGGAGGTCTGGGATGGGACCTGAGACTGTGCATTTCTGACAAGTACCCTGGTGATGGTGATGCATGGAAAGGTGTAGAAGACACCTGTTGTTTTGTCTGCCCAGCCCTTCTCCTTTCCTTCCTCTATGACAGGGGTTCTTAACCTTTTTGTTCCATGGACCCTTTTGCCAGTCAGGTGAAAACCATGGACCCCTTACTAAGTCCACAGTGTTCTGTGTATTATTTAATAAATATATCACACCTGCACCAACACGTCCCCCACAAGAATAGTGGTTTTTTTAAAATTTCAATTCAAGTTCCCAGATCACTTGTTTTACGATTTTTTTACTTTGTTTTTCTTTATCTCCCCTCCCCCAGATGGTTCTCTTGTCTGTCTGCTCATTGTTTGCTTGCACTTCCTCAGGATGCATGGGGCACCAAACCCGGGACCTCCCACATGGGGGGAAAGTGCCCAAAGGCCTGAGCCACATCTCCTCCCTGAGGGCTGCAGCATCTGCTGGCTTGTGGCATCTACTCCTTGCAGTGGGAGGCAGCATCCAGCTCACTGCAGCGGGAGGCACTGTCTGCTCATCTTCTTTAGGAGACAGGGGGACCTGAACCTGGGACCTCCCGTGTGGCAGGCGGGTGCCCAACTGGTTGAGCATCCACTTCCTATTTGGCATATTTTAAAATACTCAATTGACCCTTATTATTACTTCTATGATTTATCATCATGATCAGGGTCATTATTAAACTCATGATGAACTCCAGTCATGGCTATTAACAGTATTTGTTAGCACTCCACTAAAATATACAATGAGCCATTCATTTTGCCAGATATCAGAAAAACCACATTTACCATAAGCACTGTGGGTTTCAGAACATAGATCAGAAACAAAAAAGAGATCAGGGTCATGTGAAGGGAGAAGAAAATTTAAATCTAGAAAATCCTTAGATGGCTTAAACACTTATATTTCACAGAAGAAATAAGAGAATGAGAATGAAATTAGAAAAACGTGGCATCAACATCTACTTAAGGGAAGCTAGGGGAAGAAAGTAATCAACGTTCAACGCAAGCAAAAGATGTACCAGAGTCACATATATCATCTACGTCAACCTGCACAGTAGGATGAATAGCCCATTCCACAGAAGAAACGGAAGCGCACACAGATGACATACCTCACTCAAGGCACAGAGTTTTCACAAGGGAAGAGTTGGGATGGAAAACCCAGGGCTCCAGATTCCTTTGCCATTCCTTCTTTCCACCCCAGGTCAGCCTTGACCGTGGCTTTGTTAACCCTAGAGATGTCCAATAGACTCAGGAGTTCTCAATCCTGGCTGCACATCAGAACATCCTAAGAAGTTTTTAAAAAGCCAAAAAGCAAAACAAAAAAGCCTGTCCTGTCACAGCAATCAAATCAGAATCTCTTTGCATGAGGCCCAGCTAAGCTATGAGGATTTGTGAAAAGACCCCTAGTGATTCTCTTACGAAGCTAGGGTCAAATCCCTGATCACACATACTTCACTTGCACAAAAATGTCCATCAGACTGCCAATTTCTTAGAACCAATTATAACATTGATGAAAAAAAGTAGGCCCGATCCTGGTAAAACGAGGCATGACATCCCCATCCCCATCATCATCCGTCGGTGCAGCTCTTATTTACGTAATGCATATTGCTGGGCCAAGACTTGCCTGACACTTTAGAGACATTATCTTGCTTAGTTGCCAAAACAAGCTAGTGAGGTAGGTAACCACAGAAGAAAACTCTGGGTCTCCAGACCAGGCGCCTCTTCTCTGAAACTTTCTCCCTCCTACCTCCCTCAGCTCTTATGTTTGCAGGGCTGCATTACATGACCCGGCCCCCTGGCTAGAACTTATCTGACTGAAGTTTCTTTCCTGAGGCCCAACTATACATCCTTCCTTTAAGGTCTATGAATCATCCTTGTGGCCTGCCAGGAAAACCACTTATTTTGCTTCAGGTAGGTGAGTGAGTTCCAATTCCATGCAACTAGAAGGTGGTGAACGGGGGTGGTATTCATATCTCCATCTTTGAAAGGAGGAAACTGAGGGAACACAGCTATTTTGTGGTGATCAGTCAATCCCAGTTCAATCTGCCTCCAAGTCTGTGATCTAAACCCCTGCCACTCAAAGCGTGGTCCATGGACCAGAAGCACTGGGAGCAGCTGAGAGCTTGTTAGAAATGCAGGAGCTGGAGCCCACCCTAGACCAAAGGGAAATCTGCAGGATCCGGAGATGATCTGCATTTCTACCAGATGTCGACTAAAGTTTACAGAGTACTGGTTAATGCATATGAAGCAGAAGGGTCCCGTCTTCTGCATTTCTAACAGGTGAGGCTGTTGCTGCTGCTCCCTGGACCAGTGTTTCTTCTTTTTTAAAATATTCAGCCATACCCTACAGCAGTCATTTCCCCATCCCACCTCCCAGCTCTAGGCAACCACTAGTCTACTTTCTGTCTCTATATTTGCCATTCTGGAAATTTCACAGAAGTGAAATCATACAGTGTGGATTTTTGCAGCTGGCTGATTTCATTTAGCCTGTTTTCAAGATTCACCCATGTTGTAGCATGTATCAGTATTTCATCCCTTCTTATTGACAAACACTATTACATTGTATGGATATATCACATTATATTCATCCATTCATCAGTTGATAGGCATTTGAATTATTTCCCCTTTTTGGCTATTATAAATAATGCTGCTATGAACATTCATGCACAAGTGTTTGTGTGGACATATGTCTTCACTTCTCTTGGGTATATACTTGGGAACAGAACTGCTGGGTCATAGAGTAACTCTATGTTTAACTGTTTAATCCATTTTGCACAGTGGCTACACCATTTTACAGCCCTACCAGAGATGTGTCAGGGTTCCAATTTCTCACATCTTTGTTTTCATCTTTTTTATTATAGTCATCCATGTGGGCGTGAAGTGGTATCTAATCATAGTTTTGATTTGGATTTCTCTGATGGCTAATGATGTTAACCATATTTCCAAGTGCTTATAGGCCATTTGAATACCTTCAGTGGAGATCTGACTACTTAGAGCCTTGGCACATTTTAAACTGAGATCTATATTTTTATTATTGAATTGTAAAAGTTTTTTGTATACCAGTCCCTTCTCAGACATTTGTCTGTGGGTTGTCTTTTCACTTCCTAGATGCTATCTTTTGTAGTACATTTTTTAAAATTTTGATGAAGTCTAATATATATTTTTGTTGTTGACGATTGTACTTTTGGTGTCATGGGCCAATTTTTGAGCAGCAAGGAACTCTTAATCACAATTCTATCCTATATCTTAACTAATACTATATATGTACAGTTATACTTTGGTTTCATTTTTAGAGAGTCATTCATTCTATCTTCAAACATTTATATTCTATTGTGGAACATGACGTGTCTATCCAAAATAAGTACTACTGCACTTGATTTCTATAGGTTCCATATGTGATATTAGCAAAGAAGTCAATCCTATGCTGTGTAATATAAATCTGAGGTTTTGTGATTCAGTAGAAATCTGAGAATTAGGAGATCTAATACACATATATATTTAAAGGAAGAGTCTAGAAAACCTCATGTAATAATTCTTGAAACATTTTCATAGTAATTTTGAAGATTCAGGTGTCTTAGTTTGTGACAAGCTGGCAATGTAAAATATAGGAAATGGGCTGGCTTTCATAATGGGAATTTATTAGGGTAAGAGCTTACAGTTCTGAGGCTGTGAAAATGTCCAAACCAAGGCATCATCAGAGATTTTGTCTCACCAAAGGTTGGCTGCTGGCAATCCTGGATTCCTGCCACATGGCAAGGCAAAATGGAGGCAGGTCTCTGCCTTCTTCTCCAGGTTCACTTTCTCCCCAAGCTCAGCTGTGGGCAATGAGGCATATTGCTCATCTCTCCCAGGCCTTGTCTCTTCAGCTTTCATGCTGTTTCTCTGATTCCAGCCTCCAACCTCTCTTTCAGTCTCTTGGAATTTCTCTGTCTTTCCACAGCTGTAGGTGATCCTGGAGTCCTCTCTCACATGGCAGGGTAAATGGCATTCTCTGTGTGTGTGTCTCCTTATATAAGACTCTAGTAAAATAACTGGGACCTACTCTGAGTCCCAATATAATCAAAGGCCCTTAACTGAAGAAATCTAATCAAAATTGATCTAATCAAAAGGTGCCTTAACTGAATCTAACCAAAAAGTCCAACAAATAGGCTTACACACACAGCAATGGGTTAGCTTGAGAACATAATTTTCTGGGGTCCACAAAAGATTCAAACCAGCTCTTTAGGTAGAAATAAAAGAATGGAGTATTGAGATTATCCAATCTCTCTTCCTTTATTTCAGCACTTTAAAGATGGCATTCTGGCAGCAGACTTGGCCCAGTGGTTAGGGTGTCCATCTACCACACAGGAGGTCCGCGGTTCAAACCCCGGGCCTCCTTGACCCGTGTGGAGCTGGCCCATGTGCAGTGCTGATGCGCGCAAGGAGTGCCCTGCCATGCAGGGGTGTCCCCCGCGTAGGGAAGCCCCACGTGCAAGGAGTGCACCCCGTAAGGAGAGCCGCCCAGTGTGAAAGAAAGTGCAGCCTGCCCAGGAATGGCGCCGCACACATGGAGAGCTGACACAACAAGATGACACAACAAAAAGAAACACAGATTCCCATGCCGCTGACAACACAGATTCCCATGCCGCTGACAACACAGAAGCAGACAAAGAAGACAACGCAGTGAATAGATACAGAGAACAGACAACCGGGGTGGAGGGGAAGGGGAATGGAATGAATAAATAAATCTTAAAAAAAAAAAGATGGCATTCCATAGTCTTCTGGTATCCATAATTTCAGTTAAAATGTTAGCCATAAGCTTTATGGTTGCATTTTAAATTTTAGATAATGTGGGTTTTTTCCCTCTGGTTGATTTTAAGATTTTCTCATTAGCTTTGGTTTTGAACAGTTTGACTAAGATATACCTAAGTATGGTTTTCTTTGTATTTTCCTATTTGGGGTTGATGTCTTTCAACAGTTTAGAAATTTTCCCAGCCATTATCTCTTCAAATATTGCTTCTGCCCAATCTTTACTGCCTTTCTAGAATTCCACTTATGCATTTATTAGACCTTTTGACCAATCCCACCACATCTCTTACACTCTGTTCTGTTCCTTCTTTTTTCCTCTTTGTACTTCATTTGGGTATTTTCTATTGACCTTGAGTTTACTAAGCCTGCCATACTGTGCCCAGTCTATTCTTAGACCCATCCAATAAGTTATTAATTTAATGTGTATTTTTCAGTTTTATAATAACTAATTTTTTTAGATTCCAATTTTGCACGGAAATTCTCTTAGCATTTTATCCATCTTTCTTCCTATTTTCTTTAACAAAGTAATCAATCATTTAAAATATCTGGTCATCTGTAGTTCTACTCCAAATGTTTATTTTTCCTCTTAATTATCAATCACATTTCCCTGCTTCTTCACATGGATATATATTTTTTTATTTCAATTTTTTATGGTCACATATACACAACACAAAATTTCCCATTTTAACCACTTTCCTGGGTACAATTTAGTGATAGTATTTACACTCACATGTCTAAAACTTTTCACTGTAGGCTGGACAATACTGACTCTTGGTCTCCAGGTACTGATGGCAGGGGTGGGGCATGGGGAGGAAAGCCTCAAGTCAACCAGATAGGGTTAAGTTTTTCAATGCAACTCTGTCCCCCACATGTCTACCATACCTTTTCTATATGTTCTCTTGGTCTATATTCCAAGGAGGAGGAGTGGATACTAGAATTTAAGTACCAAAAACCCTGATCTCTTTAGCACAAGTTATGTACTCCAAAGATCCATGTGTTTTTTTTACACTAGGTGATACTGGTTAGGTGATACTGGCTACTTGGTTATAACCTCAGAAATTTTGGGGGGAGCAGAAGTAGCTCAAGTGGTTGAGTGCCTCCTTCCCATGTACGACGTCCCAATTTTGATCCCCGATACCTCCTAAAAATAAAAACAAATGAAAAAAAAAAAACAATGTTCACTGGAGAGCAGATGTAGCTCAGTGGTTGAGTGCCTGCTTCCTATGTACAAGGTCCTGGGTTCGATCTGCAGTACCGCCTAAAAAAATATAAAAATATAAAAATAAAATAAGTAAAAAGAAACTTAAGAAACTTGTAGACTTTCTCTTGGGCTTGCAATCTTCCTCGAACAGTTGTGCAGATGTTGTTAGCTTTTCCTCAGGTTAGGTGTCAGATTTTTCTCTTCAGTACTCAAATTTCTCAGAAGGCCATATCAATCTCCTGTTTGTAGAGTGGTGTTACATGGTATCTGTAGAGAAATTCTTCCTTCATCTTTCTTTTTGGGCACTCCATTTGAACTCATCCTAAAATACCTGATTGGTTTTTTGTTTGTTTTATCTATTACAATTTTCTCCAAATAAAGGGGCTATCAATTTGACAAATATTATTTGCCAACTAGTATAAAAAGCCAAGCAATGTAGATTACTTAGAACATTTAATTCTAGAAGACAAATGGAGAATTTGAGACTGCCCTAATTTTCCCTCAAATGCAATTCAATGACAATCTGGTGTGGAGTCTCTTGATTTTTTCATTCTTTTTTTTTTTCCCTTTCTCCAGTACTTTTTTCAGTAAATGTGCTCATCTACTGTAAGACTTACTTTTAGAATGAGGGGTTTCTGCCAAAGTTATTTTTTAAACTTTTGTTCTGTGGATTAAAAAGCTCTATCAGGGAAACGGACTTTGGCCCAGTGGTTGGGGCGTCCGTCTGCCTACCACATGGGAGGTCCGCGGTTCAGGCCCCGGGCCTCCTTGACCCGTGTGGAGCTGGCCATGCGCAGTGCTGATGCGCGCGGGGAGTGCCGTGCCACGCGGGGGTGTCCCCCGCGTGGGGGAGCCCCACGTGCAGGGGGTGCGCCCGTGAGGAGAGCCGCCCAGCGTGAAGGGAGGGTGCAGCCTGCCCAGGAATGGCGCCGCCCGCACTTCCCGTGCCGCTGACGACAACAGAAGCGGACAAAGCCGCTGACAACAGAAGCGGACAAAGAAACAAGATGCAGCAAGCGGACGCCGGGAGCAGACAACCAGGGGAGGGGGGGGGGGGGGAAATTAGGTGGATAAATGGATCTTTGAAAAAAATAAAAATAAAAAAAAAAAAAAAATAAAAAGTTCTATCAGTCTCCTAAATTAAGCAATACTCTCTGCTTCTGGAAAGGAAGAAATATGGCTGAGATGTTTTTATTTTCTAAGTTGTTTTGATTCACTCAAAGGATAGATCTAATCTCCACAGGCTATGTTTGGAAATGAGATTAATTTAAGCTCAAAGGGACTTTAAATAAAAGCACCATATTCATGCTCCAAGGCCATGAGGACTTTTTTCATCTCCTTTTGATAGAACAATTACTTCAGTTGATGCTATTTTTTTTTATAGTTAGCAATAATGGAGGCAAAAGAATAGATTTGCCAAAAGATATACACCAGGATCTCAGAGCCTGACACTTCCTTGGAACGTTCCAAGGTAGGAAATGTGGTGCCTACTTGGTAAAAACCCTTGACTACTTTTGACCTGCCTTCTTCCTTTATCCTGTCAAGTCCTGTAGGAGCATCAGTGCAGAAATGAGGCCTCTGCCTGATTTCAAGGGCTGTAACCCTGGCTCCAGGTCTGGCCACACCCAGCTTTACACACCCAGAGAGCGGGAATTCCTTAGGAAAATACAAAGCTTGCACAAGATGCCCTCCACCAGCAAATTTCCACTTGAATGATTTACACAAACCATCAAGACCTTCTCACTCTTGCCACATAACTCCCAGCACTCACCGCAAAATAGAAATGAGTCACTTGTAAACCTATTTCTTGTCCACTGGGAAAGCTTTTAAAAATCAAAGCTAAAAACTATCTCAGAAGTTTTCACTGAGTTAGAATCGAAAAGGGAAAAGAGCTTTGAGTTATTGCTGGGATGAAGTTCAGGCCAAATGACATTCAACGAGCATAACAGCATGCAGGCCTCACGCCACACACTAGAAGTACAAAAATGAAAAGCAAGAAACTGCCCTTCCAGCATCCCCACACCGGATTAACCAACTATGGAGATTACTAGGCAAATAATTTCAGTGCAATATGGTAAGTGCTCACCTATTAGTATACTTTGTTTCCGGAACAAGCCTCACATAGAGATAGATGATGCCTATGGTTCTAATTTTTATTGTCATAACATACATACAACACAAAATTTCCCATTTAATAAGGTATATAATTCAGTGCTATCAATTACGTTCACAATGTTGTGCTATCATCACCACCACCCATTACTGAAATTCTTCCATCACCCCAAACAGAAATTCTACACCTATTAAGCAGTAACTTCCTACGCCTCAGCCCCACCCCCGCACCGGTGACCTGTATTCTACTTTCTGCCTCTACAAATCTGCATATTTTAGGTATTTCATATTAGTGAAATCATGCAGTATTTGCCCTTTTGTGTTGTCTAGCTAATTTCATTCAACATGATGTCTTCAAGGTGCATCCATGCTGTCACGTGCATCAAAATTTCATTCTTTTTTATGGCTGGAATAATATTCATTTTATGTATATACCACATTTTGTTTATTCGTTTATCTGTTGATGGACATTTGCATTGCCTCCACTTTTTTTTTTTTTTAATTTTTTTCTCTCCCCTTCCCCCCACCCGTTGTCTGCTGTGTCCATTCACTGTGTTCTTCTATGACTGCTTCTATCCTTATCAGAGGCACGGGAATCTGTGTTTCTTTTTTTGTCACGTCATCTTGTTGTGTCAGGTCTCCGTGTGTGCAGCACCATTCCTGAGCAGGCTGCACTTTCTTTCATGCTGGGCGGCTCTCCTTATGGGGCGCACTCTTTGAGCATGGGGTTCCCCTACACGGGGGACACCCCTGCGTGGCACGGCACTCCTTGCACGCATCAGCACTGCGCATGGGCCAGCTACACACGGGTCAAGGAGGCCCAGGGTTTGAACCGCGGACCTCCCATGTGGTAGGCAGACGCCCTAACCACTGGGCCAAGTCCGCTTCCCTTGCCTCCACTTTTTGACTACTGTCAATAACGTTCCTATAAGCAATTGGTGTGAAAATATCTGTTTGAGACCCTGCTTACAATTATTTGGAGAATATAACTAGAAGTGGGATTACTGGGTCATATGGTAATTCCGTACTGACCCACCAAAACTGTTTTTTCCACATCAGCTGCACCTTTATTCGTGCAATTAACAAGGGTTTCCATTTCTCCACATCCTTGCCAACATTTTTCATTTTTAAAAATAGTAGCTATTTTAGTGAGTATGCATTGTACCTCATTGTGGTTTTGATTTGCACATTCCTAATGGCTAATGATGTTGAGCAACTTTTGCTTATTGGCCATTTGTAAATCATCTTTGGAGAAATGTCTGATCAAGTTCTTTGATCATTTTTAAATTGTATTGTTTGTCTTTTTATTATTGAGTTGCAAGAGTTCTTTATACATTCTGGATATCAAATCCTTAGTAGATACATGGTTTCCAAATATCTTCTCCCATTCTATAGGTCGTCTTTTCACTTTCTGGATTATGTCCTTTGATCACAAAAGATTTTAATTTTGATGAAGTTCAAATTATCTATTTTTTCTTTTGTTGCTTGTGCTTTTGGTGCAAAATTAAGGATCCATTGCTTAAAAAAAGATTCTGAAGACATTCCCCTATTTTTTCTACTAAGAGTTTTGTAGTTTCTATATTGAAACTAAGTATTGAAGTACAAATAAGCATTACCAAGTGTGGAACAGTGGGAAGGGCATTCCCCATGGAAGGAAGCACATGAACACACTATGAGAACTAGAAGACTTGGGGCATTAACTGAAGTGCAAAATCTGAGGTGGGCAGTGGCCACAGTTAAAGCCAAAGGAAAAGTGATGAGAGAGAAAAGACCAGTAACTAAAAACCCCCTTTCCTACCAAGTCACTGAAAAATCCTGTGGAGAATTCTAGTCACTGAAAGAAGAAGAGAGGCAGCTGATCCCAGGACAACTGGGTGTGGAGTTTCATCAGCACACGAGGTAACCCTTGACATGGACTGCTTCAGAAGAGTTACCTCATGCTCAGGGGCACCCCTTTGTATGTCCAGGTCTGTGAGAGAGCAGTACACAGCTGTCTAAGATGCCTGCTTGGGGTTCTCGTCCTGAGCCACAAACTCACTGAAATATCTCAGGTGGGTCAATTCCTCTGTCTGAATTTCAGTTTTTTCCTCAATAAAATAAAGGAACCATCATCTATTATATATTCCTCAGGGAATGAATTTTTGCCTTTCACTTAATCTCTTTTTTTGAGGAGGGGAGAGGACATTTTATTCATTTCCTGACTTATTCCGGTGAGATTTTCAAGTACCTTTAAAAAGATCAATATAGGTAAAAAATATCAATTAGAAGTAAATAATATGGAAAGCTCAGGCTTAACCTGGGCAGAATTGGCTAAAAGGTTGCTTGGAAATGTTTGAAAATGGGTAGAAATGTTGAAAGCACGGTATAGTGTCTGTATTTGGCAGCGCTAATATGGGTATGATATCACCTGAAAGGGAAAGCCTGAAGTCGTGTACATCACTAGAAGGAAAGCTAAAAAATGAAACATGTTGCGTAGCATCATGAACCCTCTTGAAGACAATGAGCATGACCAACAGTCCATTTTTAAAAATGAAGGAAAGGGGAAAACAAAGACAGGCAACCAAAGATGAGGCAATATTATATAAAATCCCTATCAGGAATATCTATATTTTCATTTTACTTGTCCTTATTTTCCATAGTAAGTCTTTTGAATTTTGTTTTAAACAACGGAGTTAGACGTCATGATTCCTAAGGTCTTTTCCACAGGTGTCAGGAATCAAAACTGAAGCCACAAGTTGAAAAATTATTTTGTTTCCATCATGGTGAACATACCCCCCAGTTAGCACCTATGGGAAAATTCAAAACCTAACCGTGGGACCATGGTGCTCCCACCCCCACACCTGCCCTCCACCTGGCTCGTGTCTGGGCACAGCAGGCTTTGGGCTGGTCTGAAATCTTGGCCACGGTCGATCACAAGACGCATCCCGGCAGCACGGCTCTGCTCCCCACAGGGTGTGGGCTGGGTGCCTCAATCGAGGCGGCCTACTGCCCTTACTTTCCACCTGTTCCTTTGAGTCTCCAATAGCCTCTCCGTCGCCTGGAGATGGTTTATATACTGTGCAGTTATCCATTAAGGAAAACTGCAGCAACAACAAAATGTGGGTAGCCCAATAATGAGAAGCCCAGTCTGGGAGATTATGCTAACAACCATCACAGGCAGATCTGTCTCTGTGGTGGCCTGGAGCTATCTCAGAAAAATATTTTCTTAACCTTAATCTGTGGGTAGGAATTCATATAAATAAGACCTTGTGATGAGGTTACTTCAGGTAGGGTGTAGCCCAGTTAAATCAGGATAGGTCTTAATCCTATTACCAAAGGCCTTATATAGAGAGAGAACTAAATGGAACAGCCAGAGATGAAGGTCAATGGAACCTGGAAGAGAAGGGAGAAGCCAGGAGAGGCCGCCATGTGCATTGCCATGTGACACAGGAGTCCAGGACCAAAGACCACCAGCAGCCAGCCCCAAAAGCCAGTCTGCTGGGAACAAGCATTGCTTTTATAATGCCTTGATTTTGGACTTCTAGTCTCAGAATCACAAGCCGATAAATTCCCATTGTTTAAGCCAACCCATGGCATGATATTTGTTTTGGCAGCCAGGAAACTAAAACAAATGGTCTCTCAAACGTCAAAGGAGAACCACCATAACTGAGTATTTCTCAAGAGGGCCCAGTAAAAAGAGATCAGAAGACCTGGGTTCAAGGCCAAGTCTCCTTATTCTAGCTTATACAAGTTATATAACATCCTAGAGTTTGTTTTCTTATATGAAAAGGGGGAAGAGAAACACACAATTTGAACCATGCAAGATTATTGAGAATTAAATAAGAAATGTGTGTGAAAGTACCTACACCACACAGTAAGACTCAATCAATGTTAGCAGCGATTGCCATTCTGACTTTATTAGATCTGGCACTTGGTGAATGTTGAGTGGATCTGAATCTAAAATCTGATTGGTTAATGAGCTACTATCTAGGGAGTGAAAATCGTATTATATTTTGCCAACTGCGTGAGGAAAAAGGCCTGGGATTTCTGTTTGCGAGGGAACACAAGGAGGTGCCCTCCCACTGCACAGAGCAGAGAAGGCCAGGGCTGCCTTTCCCTCCGCTCCCCCTTCTACAGCAGGAGCCCACAGCCTGCAGGCTGCAGCCTAAAGATGGACCATGACTTAGTTTACAGGCCACCCGGGTGGGGCCCCACCCCGAGCCTTACTTTGATCCCTTTCGCCACTCTAGTGTGAAAGCTGACACCGTCCCCTTTCTCTCTCATGATCACTGATCACAACGCCCACCGATGCGCTGCACGTCCCCACGCGCTGGGATGAAGGGGGTCACCATTTTGGTGAGAATGTTTAAAATTTGACCTACTCCCCAGCTTCAAAGCCAAGGAGAGCCTGAGATGCAAGAGAAAGGAGAATTACAAGCCTGAGTGTACACCAGGAGGTTTCCCACCCTGGCCCAGCAGGGGTGCCCAGACAGAAGCAGAACCCTGGAACAGTGGTGTTCTTTGTAATTAAGCCACTGCGGCCTGAGAACTATTTCCTTAAATAGTCACAGTCCCTAGAGGAAGACTGTACCTGCCAGGGCCTGGTCCTCACTGGCAGAGCATGAGAAGAAAAATAATTATTTCTGTAATGCTACCAGTAAGTGTGAGCTCATTTTCTTTACCTAGGTACTAGCTACATGTTTACTGGAAACCCTCTCCAGTCATGACATTCAAGAGAACTGGAGACTACCCCCCGTAAAGCTGGCATCTGCCCATGGGTGCTTTCCTCTCTCCAGTAAGGAAAACCCCTGCTGTTATGGGCCGGAAGGGTCTCCAAAAAGACACGTGGAAGTCCTAATCCTCAATACTTTGGGAGTTGACTTTATTTGGAAATAGGGTTGTTGAAGATGTAATTAGAATTAAGATGAGGTCACACTGGAGTAGGGTAGGTCCTTAATCCAACATGACTGATGTCCTCATAAGAATAGAAAAAGAGACAGAGGAACGCAGGGGAGGAGGCCATGCAGGGACGGGAGCTGCAGAGCCTGGAGCACTGCAGCCTCGAGTCGTGGAAGGCCAAGGACTGGCAGCCACCACCAGAAGCTAGAAGAGGCAAGGACAGATCTTTCCCTGGGCCCTGCGGACATCTTGGTTTTGGACTTCTGGCCTCCGTAGCTGTGAGCAAATACACTTCTGTGGTTTTAAGCCACCCAGCTTGTGTTTATGTGTTACAGCAGCACCAGTTAACTAAGACGCTGTACCACAAAGACAGCGTCAAAGCAAGAGGTTCGAGAACTGCAGGCCCCACACCGGTTTGCCCTTCCAGTGCTGAACAGTAGAGCCGGGTCAGCTTTGGGCTTTGCTTTAGGAGGGCACCATTATAGCACCCGCATCAGAATACCTTTAATTGAAGTATTACATAAATGCAGTGAAGTGCATAAAGTGCACTAATTGTACGTGTACAGCCGGTTAAAGGTTTACGTCCATAAACACCCATGCGATCACCACCTAGACCAGGGGTTCCTAACCAGGGTCATGAGCTTGAATTGAAATTCAAAAAGACATTATTCGGGAAGCGGACTTGGCCCAGTGGTTAGGGCGTCCATCTATCACATGGGAGGTCCGCGGTTCAAACCCCAGGCCTCCTTGACCCGTGTGGAGCTGGCCTATGCGCAGTGCTGATGCACACAAGGTGTGCCCTGCCACACAGGGGTGTCCCCTGTGTAGGGGAGCCCCACATGCAAGGAGTGCGCCCCGTAAGGAGAGCCGCCCAGCGTGAAAGAAAGTGCAGCCTGCCTAAGAATGGTGCCGCACACACGGAGAGCTGACACAACAAGATGATGCAACAAAAAGAAACACAGATTCCCGTGCTGCTGACAACAACAGAAACAGACAAAGAAGATGACGCAGCAAAGAGACACAAAGAACAGACAACCGGGGTGGTGGGGAAGGGAAGAGAAATAAATAAATAAATCTTAAAAAAATAAAACAAAAGAAAGCTGTATGATATGAAAAGTGATTTTTTAAAAAAACCATTCTTGTGGGGATGTGTTGGTGCAGGTGGGATCTATTTATTAAATAATACACAGTGTAGTGTGGACTTAGTATGGGGTCCATGGTTTTCACCTGACAGGCAAAGGGGTCTGTGGAACAAGAAAGGTTAAGTACCCCTGACCTATACTAAGATACTGAGTCTTTCCAGCATCTCACAGGCTCCCTCGTGCTCCTTCCCAATCAATACATCTGTGTTGCTGCAGGTTCTTATTTTACTGCTGTGTAGTATTCTATTGCATGAAAAGATGGTAATTCATTTCTTTTTCACGGACAGGTGAATCAGTTCCTCCACTTTGGGGCCATCAGGAATAAAGTTGTTATGAATATTTTTGAATGTCTTCCAAAATATTGAGACATAATGCCCATACCCCAAAATTCACCCTGGTACTGAAGTGTACAATTCAGTGGTTTTTAGTATAGTCACAGAGTTGTACAACTATCACCACAATCTAATTCCATAACATTGAACGTGTCTTTTTTGTGGACATATGCCTTTGCTTCTCTTGGGTACATACCTAGGAGAGGGATTGCTGGGCCACAGGGTAGATGTATATATTTAGCTTTAGAAGATAATGCAAAGCAGTTTTCTAAATCTGAAATGTTATTCCACATCCTCACCAACACTGGTATTGTCAGTCTTTTTAATTTTAGCTATTCTAGTGGGTGTGCAGTTCCACTAAGATTTCATGCCACTTCTATCTCAATTTACCCTTCTCTTGCAGTCAACCTAGTACAAAGTAAAAGCAACAATTTCCCTACTAGACTCACTCAACAATCTTTAGTCTGATACTTCCTTTTTGTTTTTTAATGAACACTTGTGGAGCACTTCCAAAAGGCTAAATAAAATGATAAATCAGCTCTCCTGCAGTAACTGCAAAATTGGAAATAGTATTTTAATACCTATAATGCCACTTGAGTCTGGTTTTTTTAAATCCCTCTAGAGACCAGAATGGCAACATGGAAGAAAAAAGCAGTGAAGGCTGTCTCTCAACAAAGATCAGCAGCTCTCAAACTGTTGCCATACTCAAATGCAAACTGCCTTTCAAATGCTATTTCCCTCTGCAAAGAAGCAGCTCACCTTTCCAAGAAATAACAGTAATAATAGCTAGCCTTAACTGCTTCACATGCATTATTTCACATAATCCTTGCAACATTTCTGTGAAGCAGTGTATTAGTCATGGTTCTCTAGGGAAACAGAATCAATAAGAGATATCTGTCAATAGTATGCGATTTTATGAGTCTCTCACGTGACCGTGGGGATGCACAAGTCCAGGTTCCACAGGCAGGCTGCAACCAGGGGCTCCAATGAAGGTCCAGTGAAGGTTCTTGATGAGTTTTGGAAGACGTTGGCTGTCCAAAGATAAGCTGGGAAATTCTCATTCAGTGCTGGAATCACTTCCCCTTTTAAGGCATTCAGCTGATTGGATAAAGTATCACTCATTGCTGATGGCAATCTCCCTGGATGATGTAATTATAACCAGCTATCTATGATTTACCACTGCAGTAAAGTCAATGGAGACTAAAATCCATAAATGCCCTTGTAATACAGTTAGCCCAAGGCTTGCTTGACCTAACAACTGGGCACAATTATCTGGCCAAGTTTCCCAATAGCCTAACCATCACAAGCAGGTACAATTATTCCCGTTTTATAGATGAGAAAACTGACATGTAATTTGTCCACAATCTCACTGCTAGAGAGTAGGATGCTAACACAGGGCTGTTTCCAAAACACATGGTTATTTATCACTCCCTCTACTATCTCATATTTTTATTTTAGGAGGTACCAAAGATTGAACCCAGGACTTCATACATGGGAAGCAGGCACTCAAAACACTGAGCTACACCCATTCCCCTGTCTTGTATTTTTAAACTAGAATAGATAGGCTACTCCATAAATCTTTGCTGAATAGATTTGCTGAATAAAACAAGCAGCTTGAAAAAAACATTTTTTTTCAGAGAAAAGAAAACTCTTATAAGAAGTGTGAGCACTGAAACCAGGTCATGCATTGGACAGTATAAGTCTTGGGGTGAATCAATAGCCCAAGCATAACTTGAAGGAAATAATAATTATCATGATTTGACTTCTAAAAAGGTTCAGTCTTCAAATCATCAGGACAGAATATGAGTGGTTCAAACAGCAGTAGGTAAATTCAGGAGCCACGTCAAGGAAAAATTTAAACGAGAAGCTTCTATTGTCTACTGACTCTGGGTTCAGAATTGCACTGGGCTGGGAGGTGGGGTGGGGAGGCTTACAAGAATAAACTCCTTCAGTCCTTTGGAGTAGGCTCCCTTTCAAATACTTTTTCAAGTGTCCTAGCTGTCTGTGAAGGACAGCAAATATAAAGCATACTCCGATAAAAGGAGAACGCTAATTATTGCAAAACCTTTCCCTCCCAAGTGTTGGGCTCCTTAACCCTAAGGGGGCACAAATTGAAGTAAACAGCTCTGAATATTGTGGCCAAATGGCAACAGAGAGTTAGCAATTTGGATATTAGGGCCAACTCTGCTTGCAGTAAGGCCTCAGGTTATGCAAGCACCCCTTACTCCCACCTTGAAGAAAAATATGTTTTCACAGGTGAGAAATCCTCCCTTTTTGGTAGGGAGACAGGGGTAACAATAGCTTGTTGGACCATCCTAACCAAAGATTTCAAATGCCAAGAAGATACATCTAATGCAGGGTTAAGAAAGTAAAGTCTTTTTCTTGAGGGGGCGGAGGAGGGGGACGGGAATAGTCACAAAAGACTAACTGGATACTTGAAAACAAAGGCTCCAGAAGCTATTTCTGTTAAAAAGAATTTCTGAGGTATTTGAAACGTCATCAAATCCTTTGGAGGCCAAATGATGCATCCAGAAGCCACAACCCTTCACTCACTCGTTCGATGATGCTTCTGGACTGCCGGGCACACTGCCCGGGGCTAGCCGTGCAACCTGGAATGGGGTGACTTGCACAGCAGGTGGTTACCAGGAAGTACAGTTACCTGACTGTGACTGTTGTTTTCTTTTCAATTAGCCTGACTCTTACCCTTACTTTTCTTTTCCTGACATGGAGGTGAGGGTAAGTGGTGGCATTTTGTCAAATCCTGACTGATCCCCTACTATATTCCAAACATAGCCCACATGCCTGGAAAATTGTGCAGAAAACACACAGAGACCCAAATGGGAGGGCCAGGGCCTGAGGGGAGGCCGGGAAGACACCAGATGGGATTCTTCTAGGACAAAGATGCATCTGTGGGCCCGCTCCTCAGCGCAGCTCCCACTCGGGCAGCAGCGTGGCAAGAAGACAGGGAGACCCTGTTCCCCACACCACTATCCCCACCGAAGTAAACACAATCAAATAAAATGGCAAATTCCGTCCAACAGCTAGCTGGGTTTACCTCGTACCAGGCAATTTGTCGTTGCTTTTAAAAAAACTTTTCTAGCTGCAGATTTGATGGCCGGCTATTTGGGAGTCATATAAGCAAACACAACCTGCTTGCATTTAACTGTCTGGCCTCAGAGTCACTTACCGTCTACTCACATATAAACAACAACAACAGCAAAGCTCTTCAACCACTGGGCTGGGTCAAAGTGCCCATTTCGAGTCAAGAAGTGAAAAAAGCAAGTTTGGACTTTTTGTAAGAGAGGAGAGAAATTTTAAATAGGAAAAAAAAAAGAGGAAATGAATACACTTTAAGCAAATTTCAGCTGGGAGGAGAAAACAGGAAAGCGAGCGTAGGAGGCAGCAGGTGGAGAGCCTGGAGCGGGGAGGGGCACAGGCTGCCAAGGGGTCTCAAAGGCACGATGGGGCAGGACTGTGATCTTCCCAAAGTAAGGGGCTACCGAGAGCCTTTCAAACCTGCCTGTCATTCCTTTCTATCGTTCATGTGTCAAAACGCAGCTTTCCCATAGTAAAAATCTGATCCTGCGAAGTTCCCAAGGACTGCTTCGTTTTATTAGCTTCGACTCCTGCGGTGCGGTCTCTTGTGACGCAGGCGACACGACTCCGTTCCTTCCACCATCTGACCTCTGGCCCGTGGGGGCACGTCCTGGCCCCGAAATCTTTGCTAATTACCCAACGTTGGGCCACACCTTGGAAGACTTTAGCTCTAGGGATCCAGAGAGGGGGTCTTTATAAAGAAAAGTGAATTTGAACAATAAATGACACAAAGGAAAGAATGTGTGTATCAAGGGCAAAGGGGGCAGGGGGAGGAATTCCAGGACACACACACAGAATTCCATCTTTCTCAGCTTTCCGTGTGTGTGCACAAACCTGCAAGGGTGTGTAAAATAAGACCAGGGGATTTGAGCATTCACCTGACAATCCTTCATTAAATGCCATCCCACCATGAGCCAAGTATCCACCAAGTCATCCCTAAGGAAGGCCTTGTAAATTTTTCCAATTAACTAGCCTTTATGTTGTGCACATCTCTGCAATTTTAGCTATTTTAAATTATCTTGGATAGTAACAGCACCCGTGAAAACCTTGCAGTCAGGAAGTTTATGGAAATTTATGGTATTTCCTCAATAAATGAACTAAACCAAATTAAGTTCAAAAGTTGTGAAACCCAAAATTGTTTACCATATTTCTGTAACACAGAACATTGAGATGATTGCTGGCACCAAAAATAGCCCAGAAAAATTAAGAAGCAAGAAAAACAGCACCTAATCCAAAATAGCAAAATGTCCACTAACATCACTCACTTCTCTATGAATTATTTTGACAATAGGAAATGGAATTTAAATGTTTTTTTTTCTTTAATCCCAAACTGCATTTCCCCTCCCGTGTACCCTTTGGGAAAACCTTGTTCATAAACAAATAATTCCCAGATAACTAACTTCTTTGCGGACTATTTCCATCCAGCTCAACAAACACAGAGTGGCTCCCTCGCTTGCCATTTCATGTTCCTGTCGCCTCATCAGTGATGTAATGGAAAGACATCGACATACTGTTACCACTGCCGAGCTAAAGGCTGTAGCGGAAATTATGCGGCTGCTTCTAGGTTTTAATTTTCCGTGAAAAACTATTCTCCTTGCCACGGCCACTTAGCCAGTGAAAAAGAAAAATGATTTAATTAAGAAACAGCCATAATTAGATTTTTGAAGCACATGCTTCCAGCATAAAAGGTATGCTGCAGCATAGCTACCTTTGATTTAACAACTTATTTTCATCAGTCATTCCAGAACACATTAAGGTCTTGAGTAACAGAAGGAAGAAAATAAAAGGAATACTAACCCGCTAAACAAAAAGTTTTATATGCAAATAAGCCTTTAAATGTGAGGGGGGCTGGTTCTTGAGACAATGGGAAGAACTACAAATAAGGAGCACGGGAGGAACCGGCACCTCCTTTACCATTACCTCTTACCACCCAGGAAGTGCAGAGAATCAGCAGCAGGCTCCTCGTCCCCAAGAGAAGGGGGATGATGATGAGAATAACAAGATGATCACAAAAAAAGAAAAAGGAGTAGTAATAGTTGAGAAGTAGAAGGGGGAAGTGGTGGAAAAGAACTATTCAGCACAGACTTGGCCTCCTGAGAGCCACCTGTGATGGACATTGTAACTACACTTTTAGGATTTCTGAGCTCTGTTCATGCGTGTGTACACACCCAGAAACTGAACCTAAGAACTCTAAGACCGATCTTGAAAGATTTTTTCATTTGTCTCTTCCTCAGAAGTTCAAGGTATGACTCAGAGCTAAGACTTACAACCTCCCTGCAAATATATCTCAAAAAAAATTAGATGGAGAATAAAATATGTTATTTGTAAGTCACTATATCCATGTAATTTCATATTAAAAAGACACAAAACAGGGAGCAGATATGGCTCAAGCAGTTGAGTGCCCAGTTCCACACAGGAGGTCCCGAGCTCAGTTTCCAGTGCCTCCTAAAGAAAAACAATGGGCACAAATAGTGCAGTCAACAGGCAAGAAATACTAAAAAACATTGACTTGTACGCTTGAAATGTGTGAATTATAAAGTTTGTGAACTATATGACAATAAAATTATTTTTAAGAAGACACTAAGTTTTTTTCCTTTTTATTGGTAAGAACTTCACCAATGTCTTGGAGATTTCTTTAAAATCCCAAACATCAAGCCAAGCCCTAGCACTTTTAAAAAATCATCCTGTATGAAAAGCAGGTTCAATTTTATCCAGTAAACTGACAGTCATAGTTCAATGTCGTAGTTCAGTATCTTAGCAATAGGTTGAGAGAAATGTTGGCATGTCACTAAAAACAGAAGATAGTAGGTCCTGCTATTATCTCATCCAAGCACCTGCGATCTGGCAAACAGCTTGAGAGAGAGAGAACCGAAACTCAGAAACATTCTTATCCAGTTAGGAGTTCTTCCCAAGGATAAATCAAATGGAGGCTGAAATTTACCAGCAAAATCTTCTCACCTCTTTTAAGAGAAACTCCTACACGGTCCAGGACTGCGGTCATGTTACTACACAAGGAGGTGTTGTTATGGAGACAGCTTTGAAGGTTCCCGGGCAATTCCAGTGTATAATTAAGGCTTGCAAACAGCCAGCAGGGTAGTCTCCATGGAAACCATAAAACATACATTTTCACATTCACAGCAATGGTTCTAAATCAATGACTCTTTACATAGGTTTAAAAAACAGTGTGATGGCGCATCAATTGCTTCTTTTGTTGGACAACGTCTGATTAACTATGCTGTGAGAGACCTTGTCCTCATGCTTGCTGAATTCTGAGCAGTGTCTACAGGAGTTGGTCTACAACTAAATTTACTGCCTAGACCTAGTGAACACAAATGGCAAATTCAGACCCGAGAAATCACTGGATAATTTAGTGAAAGAACTAAACTGGCGGTTTGACAGAGCCAAGGAGAACCTGCTAACTACTGGCCCCTTGCAAATCTAGGGCTATATAAATATCACTTAATCCTCTGAGTAAGGTGGACATTATAGTTGTTTACAGATGAGGAAACTGAGGCACATAATTAAAAAGTGGCAGACCAGGGGGTGGGGAGTATATGGGACCTCATATTTTTTTAATGTAACTTTAAAAAACAAAAAAAAGTGGCAGACCTGGTGAAAACTAAGTCTTCGTCTACGTCTATGTGAAGCTACATTATGTTTATACAGCACTTGGCCACTCCTCAGCTATTTTCACATACATTCTCTTCTATGTTCTGCTTTTATCTTGAAACAATTAGGAATCAGGTTCTAGCATTTTCTAATTTTGTAATATCTCCCCCCTCAGTTCTTGCCTACTTAGCCAACTTCTGCCCCCACCACACACTCCAGGTTTAGAAGCTCACATTGGCTCAATTCTGAAAGGGCTTTTCCTACCACCTTCCACCCAGACTGTGCGAGCAACATTTTACTTCAAGCAGCAATGGAGAAGGAAATGCCATTCCATAAGCATGAATTATAACTGCCAAACTCTAAGTAAAAATGGGGACAAACATTCCAATTAATGACTTGGACACCATGATGTTCCAGAAGAAAAGGTAGAATTTGGTGATAGGGATGGAAGAAGGTCAGATTGCTGAGTTGTTTCCCACTTTATTCGGATCAGTTCTATGCAATAACTAACTTTTAAATTGAGCAAATGCTTTATTAAGTAGGCACTGATATTTAATCATATGGTTCCTGGCAGATCATTACATAATGCTGCTGTTTAATGAAATGGTCCTCAGCATTTCGTCTTAAATATCAGACATGGCCAACACTGTCAGAGCTAACTATTATCAACTGGTGTAGATCTCTTTGTATTTATCCTACTTGAGCTTCAATGAGCTTCTTGGATCTGTTAATTAATTTTTTCATCAAATTTGGGAAGTTTTCAGCCCTTATTTCTCCAAATATTTTTTCTACTCCTCGTTCCTCTCTTTCTTGACAGGCTTGAAGTCCCACACATCTCTGGGGTTGTTATTCATATTTCTTCAATTTTTTAAAATCCTTATTCTTCAGATTAGATCATTTTTATTCACGTACCTTCCAGTTCACTTAACTTTTTCTCTTGGCATTTCAAATATGCTGTTGAGTCCCTCTAGAGAAATTTCCATTTCAGTTATTGTACTTTTCAACTTCAGAATTTCCATTTGGTTCCTTTATTGAGTGGTAGTCATGAAGTCTTTCCTTTAAACATGACTTCCTTTAACTCACTGAACATATTTATAATAGCTGCTTTGAAATTTTTGCCTACTAAGTCCAACATTTGAGGATAGATAGTCAGAAACAATTTCTATTGACTACTTTATTCCTGATCATGGAGCATGCATTCTTGTTTCTTTGAATGTGTCTAACTTTTTGTTGCACACTGGACATCTTAGATAATATATGGTAGCAACTTTGGATTCTGACCTTTTCCTCTTGAGAGTTGTTGTTTTGTATGTTCAGTAATTTGCCTGGACTAAGTTTGTAAAATCTGTCTCCCATGCAATGTGCAGTTGCTGATGTCTTTATTTAATTTTTCCACTGTTTTTATTTTTTAAGCCTGGCTCCCTAGGGAGTCATTCCTGTGGTTGCATAGCTTAGTGTTCTGGAAAAGACTGGTCAGAGATCATGTTCAAACACCTTGAGCCAGTAAGGCTTCTCCTCTATGCTTCTGCTTCTGGGTGCGAGCTGGGGAGCACCTTCAAACTTTATGAAAACAAACTGTTTTCATGCCTGTCCCATTTTTTACTTTCTGCCAGGTTCTCTTGCATCGGCCCTGTGGGCACGCAGCCTCCGTTGGCCAGTGATACGTGGGTGGCTTGAATTCACTTCATTTCTGCTGCTCAAGCAAAGATTAAGGATATATGGAGAACTATCAAGACCACGACTGCTGCCTTATCTCCCAGAACTACCTACTAAAGGAGTACCTAACTAGTCCAGAGGACCACTGCCTACCCCAGATAGGGCCATAAACTCAAGCTAGTGGAGCCACTGACCCTTCCTATTTGATTACCAATGAGATTGTCGCTGTAAGTGACAATACTTCCAAGAGAATGAGCCCCTTCTGGAAGCAGCAGCAAGTCTGTTGGTTTTCATAGCCCGCCCTGCCCTGATTCAACTATCTTGCTGGCAGAGCTCGAGAAGGAATGGAGCAAACCTAGGCAAGAATACCACAAACCCATGCTGCTCCTACCCAAAGCTTAGGAGCTTTCACGAATAAGTATTCCTCAGCTTATTGTACGACTTTGGTCAACTTGTAGAGAGCTGATACAGCTGGGTTGCTTTTTTGTTTGTTTTTGTTTGCTTGACAGTTTTGTCCAGCTTTCTGGTTGTGTGGGGGAGAGGGTTTGCCAACCTATTTCTTCTATCATGCCAGAAGTTAATATCTCAACCACTTTGACATGATGAATGATGAATGCCATTAAAAGCCTGGCATTTATAAGCAAGACAATCGTGGAAGAAGGTGAAAATGTTACTGTGCAGTCTGATTTTCAAAGAAGAATTTGTCTTCTGGGGGAAAAAATCAACCAAAAAACATATAGATGACTAATGATGTGAGTCTAAATAATTCTTTCATTAGATTAAGAATCTCACTCTTTGGGAGCAGCACCCAGGGCCCTGCAATCGACTCCTTCACTGAAATTAAAGGCATCAAATAACCCAGTAGTGAGAATTAGTTCCAATGTATTTCAGTGAAGATTGTGTATCCCACAGCTGCCTTCCCATTCCTTCTGTTTCTTCTTGGTTTCCCACCTTTCTAAATTATGCTTCAACCACGACCATTCAGACATCAAAGGGCATTTTTATAATAATCCTTTGTTTCATCAAAGACCCCAATTTGGTCGTTTTTCTATTTTCCTTTCTGTCACCTCTGACAGGCTGTCCTGGAGCTCTGGACACCCTCACATCCCCCAGAAAAGGAAAGTAAGAACTGCTAGAGGAGTTCAGATTCAGAGCTGGAGGGTCCTTAGAGACTTTTTGGAAAGCCTCTCTTTTTCAGACAGGAAGTTACAGGGCTCACCCAGTGCCACCTTCCAGGAGTGGGATAAAGACTGAACATGTAATGTTGCGAGAACAGGTGGAAGGTCTCAAATTGTCACCTGAGTGAAGGAAGGACCAGGCTTAGGGCCAGTGACCAGAAATGACGTCACGAAGGTCAAACTTTACATTCTACAGGCTCTGAGAATACGGGGTACACAGGCTCCTGAGAGGTTTTTCCCACACTCTCCTCTTACCTTAGCAAAGAAAATCCAGGCTGCGCACTGCCCTGGGGCCATACATCTCTTTAGCTTCACTGTACTGAACATGAGAAAGAATCCTAAAAATCCACTGGAAAGAGAAAATAGTCTTTTGTTAGGGAGGCTTGTCTTACTTAAGCCAAGCTGACTCTTTTCTGCTACATTTTACCAGCAATTTCTAATTATTACACAATCGATTTCATCTGTGTTTTCTAGTGATCTCTGGATAAAACACAACTTTTAAAAAAAAAAAAACAAAGCATTAAGTTCGACTTTTCCAAGGAGCAATTCACTGGAGGTGGGGAGGGGAGAGATTTGGGAGGTCTCTGGCTACACCATAAAAGAAATTATGCTTCCTCCCACATTATTTCTGGAGTTTGGTGCTTGCCAACGTGGAGCTTCCATTTTCTTCGAGCAAAACAAACTGCCCGGAAAAGGCCTCCAAAGGGAAATTCCCCACGTGAGATGAGAGTGTCTGGACCAGGCCCGGGGCTCAAGGCAAGGACCAGAAGCTCTAGGGGCATACGTGGTTGAGAAGTCCCTGAGCCAGGCAGACCTCCCCAGAAGCTGCCTTAGGACTGAACTACAAGAGCCCAGGGCACAGAGCCTGAGGATGGGGCAGCGCCTGGGCAGCTACTCAGCGGCTGGGACTGGCAAAGGTGCCGGCACAGCTGCGCACAGGAAGTAGCGGCCCACACGGGAACCATCTTTGAAAGTGTTGCTGTGTGATCAAAGCCAAAGCAAAGGGAGTTGCAGACAGAACGGTCACTCTTCGTGACATTCAGAGGAAGGACAACTGGGGAAGAGAGTGTAAAGGCGAGGCCTCGAGGGGAAGGCTGACTTCCTGCCAATGCAGGCAAAAGGGGGTCTTGAGTGTGGCTCTTATGTAAACCTGAAAATTGAAGAGGTTTAATCATAGTTGCACCCCAAGCCAGAGAGGCAGATGACATGAGTTACACTTCACCTGTACCCCCAGAACCTGAGTGGAAGGCGTCCAGTCTGTTGTAATCTCCATAGGCTCTATCCAATATGGCGCCTTCGTCATCAGAGGCGCTGAAGGAATGTGCGTCAGTCAGGCTGAACAGAAAGCAACTTGAACTAAACACACCGCAGACCGAGTCTCGCAGAAATCGGTACCTCCACTTCATTAAGTTAAATTAGTTCACAGCACATCTTTGGGGCAGGCATTAGGCTCCCACCGTGTCCATTTCAGCATATTTGTTCAGATTGGCACCTGCAGCTGTGGGAGACTGGACAGCTAGGAATTAAAACATCAAGTCACTCACGCCCAAAAGGCAAAGAGGCCTCTGGGGGCCAGCAGCAGGCTAGAGAGCAAGTGACCTGAACTTCTATTCTGGGCGCTGCTCACTGACCCTCATCCCTTGACCAAATCTCCCATTTTCCTTCTTTCAGTATCTATATTCTTAAAATAGGAATGAACATAGTGATCTCCTCATCCTACTTTATGGAAATCAGAGACTTTAAGGAAAAAAATCTGACTTAATTGACAAGGGAACTGAGGCACAGGCACCCCTAGAACCCCGATTTCAAAGCTGTCCAGACAGTTCTGTCTCTACCCCATGTGGAAACAGGCTCATGATGCCCCTGTGCCTGGGGCTGCTGGGAAATGAGGAGAGAGAGTTGAGGCATTCAAAGCCCCAGGGCTCCTCTTACAGCCTGTTCCATCTCCCACTCCTCCTTCCCTTCCACTTCTTCCTTTCCTCTCTCCCTCCAGCCAGAGAAGGGGGATGATTCCCCTTGGCCTTGTCCCTGCAGCTCAGGTTCTGTGCCAGGATGAAGCCACTTCCGGGCTGTGGCTGACCCACTCATGACGTAACATGCATGTATGTGAACCACTTCTTAAGGTCTCATGGACCCCTTACCTTTCTCCTGCCACTTGCAGCAACTCTCCCCCTGCTACAGAGGCAGATCTCAAAAGCAGGAGAATCCCGGAAGTGAAGGAGCCCGGGGCTCCCAGTTAATGGGGTCTGCAGGCCCTGGCTACTACTGTCCCCTCAGGTCTCCGTGACCCCCTGGGAGCTTCCCCAGGACTCCTGAAGGTGACACGCCTCCATCTGAGATGTGGTCCTGGAGGAGCCAGGAAATGACGTGGGGAAAAGCCAGTGCATCTTAGGGGAGGTCAAGCTTCATACTGAAGCCAGGGGGTAAAATGCAACAGAGAGTTAAATCAATTCAAAAAAGGTTTCCAATCTTTAAAATGAAAAACTTGACTCCTTCTGTTGGGTTATAAGAAAGCTGCAGTCACCCCATAAGGCTAACGGCCGCAAACTGTGCTGCTCCATTCCAAATAACATTTGTTGACCTCCTCTCCCCACCCTGTTTGCCCATGTGCCAAATAACCAGACGCGCAGGAAAACAACCCACATGCATCAGTGCATTACAGCTCAGCGGGCAAACCCTGCTGAGGGGCGAGAGAATGTGGCCCGAGCAAACGGAGCGGCCCTGGGAAGGTGAATTCAGGCAGTGCTTTCTGGAAACTCTTCTGAGGGTGACAGAGAAATCATTCTGAGGCCTCAAATGCACAAAATACTCTATAAAATTCTTTTTTTTTTTTTTGACCCCACATACCTGAGGGGCATGACTCCATATATCAGCTTTTACATCTCTGTAAGGAATCACTGCCCAAGGTACCACTTTACAAGTGTGGGAGGAGAGAGCCGACTTTTAGGTAGGAATTACTCATACTGTGTTGACATTTTAACTATAGTCACCTTCAGCAGATAATTTATTAGGCCAGGCACAATCTAAGGGCTTTACCTAACTTATTTAATACACACGATAACCTGCACTGGCAATATTTTTCCATTTTCCAGATGAGAAAACTAGGGCTTGGGAGAATGTGGCTAACATGCCCAAAGACCACACCATTAGCAAGCAGGAATGCCGGGATTCACCGGAGGCCTGCTCTTCCCACCCATATCAGAATACATGCTTTCAGGCTCCCCACAGAAGCCTTTCCACTTGTCAGCATAACGGAGTCAAACGTCACGGGGATCATGGCAGTCAAGGGGGGCAGGGTGGACGTGAAGGTCTGTGTACCTGAATGTACCCAGCTCACAAATCCCTTAGCATGTCAAGGGCAAACATTAATGGTCACCGTCACCACGTAGTCTCAACAGCTGCTAGCTGTCGGTTTCTGAAACGTGCTTCTCCGTGTCTTAGGGGCTCAGTGGAGGTTTTAGGGAGGTCACCTTCAGGCACAAGAAGGAGGCCGAGGTAGAAGCTGAGGCTGTGGGATTCCAGCCCAAGTCTTCCCTTGAACTGACTCCGTTTTCACCGTTTTATATAGGTAAGTTCTGGGTAAGACACGCATTGGAGAAAAAAAGGGGGGGGGGGCAATTCTATGGGAGACGGACCTGGCCCAGTGGTTAGGGCGTCCGTCTACCACATGGGAGGTCCGCGGTTCAAACCCCGGGCCTCCTTGACCCGTGTGGAGCTGGCCATGCGCAGCGCTGATGCGCGCAAGGAGTGCCGTGCCACGCAGGGGTGTCCCCCACGTAGGGGAGCCCCACGCGCAAGGAGTGCGCCCGTGAGGAAAGCCGCCCAGCGCGAAAGAAAGTGCAGCCTGCCCAGGAATGGCGCCGCCCACACTTCCCGTGCCGCTGACGACAACAGAAGTGGACGCAGCGGGTAGACACAGAGGACAGACAACCAGGGGAGGGCGGAATTAAAAATAAATAAATCTTAAAAAAAAAAAAAGTGGGGCGATTCTAGCTCTTCAGCAAAAGCTTGGCGGAGGAACTTTGCAGGAGAGGGGTCTTCACGGAACCCAGCAAGCCTGGGCAGCTGGGGGGAGCCAGTAAGCACCTGCTCATCGACCGATGAGCCACTCCGTCCCTGGCGCCCATGCCCCCCCCCCTCTTCTGCCACTCATTCAGGGAGGCGGCAAGGACACAGGACTCTACTGAGCCGACAGCACGGCTGACTACAGAAAACATGCAGGCTAACAGTGCAAGGGGTTTTATGAGTTAAAGATTACCTGGCACAGCAGGTGCTATGGAATCTGTAGAAATACAGGAACGGAAACTCGGGGACACGGAGGAGATCACCTGGGGGCACAAGCAAGGGTGAGTCAGCAGCCCCGCCCACCACCGGGAAATGGAAGGAGAGACTCTCCAGCAAAGCGCCTCCCTGAGTGCTCAGATGCCCAGCATTTAATTCACTCCAGGATTTCTACTGTTCTTGCCCTTGCCTTGTCATAATAATGGCCAGTTAGTGAGAGCTGCCCTGTGCCAGGCTGTGTGCTAAAAGCTTTATGTATGGTATCTCCTTCCATGCTCATGAACAATTCGCTTTTTTATAATCCCCGTTTTAACAGAAGCTCAGGGAAGTTAAGAGATTGGTCTACCACTACACAACTCTTGAACTGCGGGACCAGAATGTAAGCCCAGTCAACCCAAATCCAGGGGTCCTTCTTTACCAGGCGGCATCCCCACAGGAGGGCGAGCATAGGAAAAATCATCTTTTTAAAGATTCTTTTCTTCTTTTCTGCCTTGTGTCTGAAAAAAGATTGTGAATACATCCCTCCAACATCTTTGTTCACTTTTGTGTTTAATTACTGCACAGAAGGCACAGGGACCGGCCCAACTGTGCATACTCCTGTTATTCTAAGGTCCAAAGGGCACATTTATTTCTAGTGAAGTAAGTTCATTCTTTTAGTTCCACTTGGTGCAAGAGGAAATAATCACACATATTGGCTGCTTCTCTCTCTGGAATTTGAACTTGGTCACAAACAAGACACTGGGAGATTAAAAAAGCAGAAAGCCTCCCAAAAATGTCCCGAGAAAAGGAATTAAGCATTTCCACAGCAGATAACGTAAGCTTTTGAATCCTCCCAAATCTGGAATTTTTGAGACTCTGGAGGAGCCCAGCCTTCTAGACCCCCACTGCTTGGTCTGTCCCAAGTCCTGCCTGAACAGGTGGGAGAAGAACTGATTTTCCTAAGTATTCACAGCATGTGAGGTATGCAGGGGAGCAGGCAGGAAGTAGCTCCCCAGCGTTAAACTTACAAAGCAAGACTTTCGGAACAAAAGACACCTGGGTTTCTGTGCTTCTTCAGAGACCTAAATGATTTCAAACGATTGACCCACCTATTAGGAGGGCAAGTATTGAATTCCCTTTCTCCGGAAGGCTGTTCATTGTGATGGGTGCTATTCTGTTTTGTTTGTGTGTTTAAGAGGAGCCGGTTTTCTTTGGGACCAGGTTTTCACACGACCCAACCAAGTGGGTCCAGCCTTCTTCTCTCAGACAAGACTCCTCTGGGAACCTCCACTCCCTAAACGGGGCTTAGGTTGGTGACGAGACTCTGCAAACTAAAACATCAGCCTCAGACCTCTCGTGCCTAAAGAACACGATTTACTCTGAAGTCCCTTTCCCCACAGAAGCCACAGCTGAGGTAACCTCAGGCCCCCCTCTCCTGGAGAGGGCCAGAGACCCCACTTGGGCAGCTGAAGGGGGGTGTCCATGGGGAGTTTGCTCTCTGTATCTTTAACAGCTCTGCCTTTGGTTCTTGCCCTTTCCCAATTTCCCCCTCTGAGCAGCGAAAGTTGCCCTACAACCAGTGTGGTCATGAGGGAAGGGCCCGGAGGGAGACAAACAGCACGGAGACCCTGGCCACCCTCAGGCGCTGTCTCCTCTCCGCAGCTAATCTTTCCACAGAGCTGCTCCTAAGAGGTGAACGGACTCACAGGCGCCGGAGCTCAGGCTTGAGAGGGGTCTAGGGAGCAGGGGAGCCTGAAGGAGGCTGGGAGAGAGGAAAAGAAAGGCAAAGCATGGTTCTTGGTGAAAACAGTCCCACCCAAGTCCTGAAAATTACCCCATAAATTATTGAAGGAGGGAAAGAGAGGGACAGACGGAGGGGGAGGGTGGGGGGAAAGAGAGAAAAGGAGGAGGAGGAGGAGGAGAGGGAAAGGAAGAGAGAAGGAGAGAGAAAAAGAGGGAGAGAGAGAGAGAGAAGAGCTCACTCTTATTCTTGCGTCCTTTCTTAGGCCTCAATGCATTTCTCACACAGCACTTAGCTGGCCTCACATCTGTCTCTCCCCCTAGAACTCTAAAGTCCTGGAGAGTAGGGACTCAAATCTCAGTCATCATTTGTACCTGCTGCAGGGAGCACCTCCACCTCACCTGACATGTCACAAACTCTGCTGAACTGAAAGTAACCGAAAGGCCTAAAGCCTCTTGTTTTCCCTGGAGAGAATATTCCAGTTCCCAGTTGGCTCCGCTGGTCCTCAATTCCACATTGACCCCAAATCCTTCTACTCCGATGCTTTCAACCCACCAACTCTTGTTCCAAGATGGAGGGTGCACATCAACCTCTAAACAGCAGCTGTTAACCTCTGAGCTAGAAATACCCCCTGAAGATGCTGCGGTGCCACGCTGCCTGGCCCCAACCACGTGAGAACTAAACCCAAGAATCAACAAAGCTTATAAAGATGCCCAGAAGACAACACTCCTGCACTACCTAGTCCAGAACAGCACAACTGAAGCCAAAATAAAGTGGTTAAAAGATCTGAAAACATGTTTCGTGGCATCAATGTAGTTCATGCAATAAAGTGTGAGTTGAACCTCCATGCCTGTTCTCCTAGTTTAAATGCTGCTGACTGTGGGTGAAGGACTAAAGATTACAGAACATGAAACTGCCGCGGTGAAGACCATGGCACAATCTGACCATATTCAGGATTAACTGAAATTTGAACATCAAAACTATTTCCTCTTACCACATTTTAGACCTCAGAACTGGCAGAGAGATGGGAGCAGGTGTAGCTCAAGTGGCTGAGTGCCTGTTTCCCATGTGTGAGGCTGCGGGTTCAATCCCCAAAACCACCTCAAAAACAAAACAAAACAAACAAAACAAAAAGAACTGACAGGGAAATGGAAGGGTCAGCTCCAAGGAGTAATTAGGCTGCTCATTTCATCTCACACACAAGAAACAGACACCACCAGGTAACAAGGTCACTTCTGGGGCAGATTCCCATTGGTGGCCCTGCTCTCCTGGTTCCTTGAAATTTTCTCGAACACTTTTATGTTCAAACACAGAAAGAATTCCTCTGCTCTACTACTGCTTAGAACAGCCTAAGGGGAAGGGTGGTTCCTCTTCCCAAGCAAGAACTCAAGACTCTTGGAGCTTCTACAAGCATCTTGAGGTGAAAA
Source organism: Dasypus novemcinctus (assembly GCF_030445035.2). Lineage (NCBI taxonomy): Eukaryota > Metazoa > Chordata > Mammalia > Cingulata > Dasypodidae > Dasypus > Dasypus novemcinctus. Next base: position 38,855,068 of record NC_080688.1, read on the forward strand.
GACTTGAGGGGAGTGGGGTCTACCCACACAAGAGGCAAGCTCAGGGCCTGAAGGAGAAAAGGCAGCAAGGTCTGTGCTTAGGACAGGGAAAGGTGTCTAGCAGAATCCCTACTATCACCAACCACTGCACCCCAGAGCTTGTGTCCTAAAGCCCATTATCTGCATTTACAAGAAAGCCTCTCTTCCTCTTCATTCTTGGAAGATTGAAAAGGGCAGCTTAGTCAAAATTACTATCGAGAGACCATTACACACCCACTAGTAATAGCTAAAATAAGACTGACAATATCAAATGTTGGTGGAGCAACTGGAACTCTCATACACTGCTGGGTGGGAGTGTAAAATAATACGACCACTTTGGAAAACTGGAGGTTTCTTAAACAGTTAAACATATATCTACTCTAAGATCCAGCAAATCTATAGCTAGGTATTTATACAAGAGGCATGAAAAACTAAGTCTACAAGAAGTCTTATATAAGAAAGTTCACAGCAACTTTTTTCATAATAGCCAAAAACTGGGAACAGTCCAGGTGTGCATCAACAGGTGAATGGATAAATAAAACGTGGTTGAGTCACACAGAGGAATTCATGGTAATAAACCAGAACAAACTAGTGGTATGCAAAACAATGTGGATTAATCTCTAAACCCTGTGCTAAAGGAAAGAGCCAGATCCAAGAGTACCTATTGTACTGCTCCATTTATACGAGGTTCTAGGACAAAACTAATCTATGGTCCTAGAGATCAGATCAGCAGTGGCTTCTGGTGGTAGGCGGAGGTGACTAAGAAGAGGCCTGAGGAAACTGTCTGGGGTGACAGAAATATTCTGTATTTTGATGGGGTTTGAGCTACATGGGTGTATACATTAGTCAGAGTTGATCAAACTTTTCATTTAATTTATGTGCATTTCATATATGTAAATTTTATCTCAATTTAAAAATGTTTTTAAAGTACTACCAGACAATTAAGATACAAGGAGAAAAAGAATGGGTGAGAAGAAACCAAAAAGAATCAAGCCCTGTTTTTTATTTTATTATTTTTTCATTTAAAATTTTTTCTTCCCTCTTTTTTTTTAAATGTTACATTCAAAAAATATAAGAGGTCCCCATATATCCCCCACCCCCCTCACCCCACTCCTCCCACATCAGCAACCTCTTTCATCATCATGAGGCCCTGTTTTACAATGTTAGAAATTATTCATAGAGCCTTCAAAAAAGGCTGTACCTGAGAACGCTGCCTCTTATTTTGATGCTCGGGCCAGCCTCACATCCGGGATGTTCTGACTGGAGCCATGTGGGGACTGGGCACGACAGAGCTCCCCACCCATACCAGGCCCAGCGGCAGGCATTTTGGGTGAACGGCTGGGGCAGCTTGGGGCCATGCACCCCAGAAAAAACATGTTATTTTTCCACTCCTATGAGTGTGAACCTGCTGTAAACAGGACCTTTTAATAGGGTTACTTCAGGTAAAGTATAGTTCAGCTGAACCAGGACTGGTCTTAATCCTCTGTCGCTGGAGCCCTCATAGGGAAGGCCACAGAGCGAGAGAAGCCACCAGGAGCAGCCAGAGGCTGGAAATCAACAGAACCTGGAGGAGAAAGGAGATGTTGCCATGTGCACTGTCATGTGATGGAAAAGCCAAGGAACCCTAAAGATTTCCAGCCAACTGGAAGATATCGACCCCAGGAGCGAGCCTTCTAGCATTTGAAATCATGAGACAATAAATTATTGTGGTTAAACCAATCCATTAAATGGTATTTATTCTAGCAGCTAAGAATCTAAAACAATAAGCAATCAAGCATTGTTCTTTAAAAAAGGGGGGGAGGAGGTTAAAGTACACATGGGTCCAACTGAAAAGCTAACAAATTGGCAGGCAGGACTTAGAGCCACCAATTACAGTAGTCCTTGAATAGTTCTGGAGGAGAGAAAGCATCCTCAGATGTTTTATTTTGTTTAAACTTTGTAACCAACTATGTACAAATCATTACCAGGACCCATCAGAGTGTTTAGGGCAGTTGACCTTGGCTTATAAAGCTGGGAAAACAAATCCCCAAGGGGTCCTTCAGATTCTGAGCTTCCACCATCTCTCACACCAAATTTCTCCCTTAGTAAGTAGGTCTGAAACTCCACCTGGCTTAGTCATTTGCTCAAACAATCAAATGTAAGGGCTGTCCTGTACCTGAGCATCTTCTGAAGCAATGGACTGCTGCCTACAGCTGTGCAGGTAGTACACTGCACAACTTCTGAAGGCAAGGCACTGTTTATAAGACCACAACTGTACGGGGTGGCCCTAGGTGTTAAAGTTAAAGCCAACCAAAACCTGGAGGTTTCCTTCTAATTTGGGTTTTACCGGCAACTTTACTACTCTACTCAAGATTATCTTCCTACTCAACAGTTCTCATCCAATCGGGCGTTCAAGGACAACTGCTACATCTGCCAAGGTTTTAAGTCAATGGCATTCCACTGACAGTGGAGTGGAAGGAGAAACGGGTGCAAACCTCATGAAGGCACCTTGACGCATGGACGTGATCACGCTGGCTGCACAGAGCAGCTTTACAAAAAGAGTGCCCTTACATCACTCAGTACACACAGAGGGAGGTGTGTTTCTCTGGGGCGCTCATAGGTTCGACACTGAACTTGGTACTGGTAGAGATGGAAGTGTCGGGCTTTTTCTGGAAGGCTGCCATCGGTCTTTGCATAACCCCACCCCCACCTTCCCTGAGGCTTTGGCAGGAGCCCTGTTAGGATGACCACCGAGGACCTGCAGGACTCCTGAGCCTCCAGCTTTGGGGCACTGGGGCACCTTAGCATCTCACAGCCAAGGAGACCAGAGCTGCCTCTGCTCTGACACCAGAACCCCAGAGAGTCTCATCAACACCAGCAAAGTTCTTTTCAGAAGCCCAGCTTTCTATACGAGGCTCTTTGAAGACACTGCCTCAGCCAGCTCAAACTACGACATACCAAAGTGGCAGACAGGGGTCCATCAGGGGAACTGTGTCAAGCGCCTCTGTGTGATCCCACAGGCACTATGAACCCCTATCCTCGATTGTTTACCTGCAATGGATTGACGTTTGCAGGGGGAGGAATGAGAGGTGAGCATCTGATACCCCTTAGTGTGTTTTTTCAAACTTAAACTATAATTTGAAGGAAAACTAGTCCTTACAAATATCCTTTTCTGGTGTAACTAAGCTTCAAGCAGACCCTCAAATCAAAGAGATTTCTTTTACTCCCTACACATTTTTCACTGAGATATAATTCGCATGCAATTAAATTCATCCGTTTAAAGTGTATAATTCACTCAGAAGACTTTTAGCCAACACCTACTCTCCAGATCATTGGACTTGCCTGGGATAACACATATCCCTCAAAATAGCAAGGATGTACAACTTCAAGCAAAACAGTTCCTTCCATCTGCCCATAGACTCTTAAGCCCTCTCTCAATCTGAGGCAGAGCAGGCATCACCATCCCCAAATCCTCAAGACTGAGGAATGAATAAACACAAGGGAGGAATGCAACTATGGACCACAGTAAACTTATTAATATTGTAGAAATGGAAGAATATTTAACGTTGATATAAAGATAGTGGTTACCAAAGGATCTGAAGGGAAAGGGAGGGAATAAGAGGTGGAACATAGGGCATTTTTAGGGCACTGGAATTAAGTGCTAAACCACAATGTAAACTATAGACTTTGGTTAGGAGCAATGCTTAAATATTCATCAGTTTTTAACAAATGTACCACACTAATGAAAGATGTTAATGTGGGAGGGAGAGGGGCAGAGTATATGGGAATCACCCTATATTTCTGATGTAACATTTATGTAATCTAAAGCTTCTTAGAAACAAAACAGAAAAAGGAAAAAAAGCAATATAGAGTAACTGAGGTAGCAACAGAATGGCAGTAAATTTCAAAACTGACTTCTTTAATCCGGAATTATGAACATCAGATGGCAAAATGTGATAAAATGTATAAAATTATGTCAGCAAGAAATAGGAGCAATATGAACGCTTTCACCAAATCCTTTTGCAATGGCAATTCTGAATTCTTGAAGAAGGAATTTTGGCAGCAGGCAAAGCAAGCACTATTTCACCCAATATGTAGTAAACCTGCCTGTATGTCTGAAGAGACACCAGATGAAAATATAGGAAACAAAATTCAAGAAGCATTAATAATAATAAATTCATGGGCAATAAGTTCATAATGGGTTATTAAGAGCAGTTTCAAATACATATACCATTCCTAACCTCTGAGTTTGACATCCTAAAAGAAACCACGTTCTCTTACAAAGCATCCCTTAGAGATATAATCAAGGCCAGAGCTCTGGGTTGAATGGACAATGTAGAACAGACATAAAATAACACTGACATGAAGTTTACCTGTGGGATGAGATGCAAAGGCCAGAAGTATCACGCTGCAAAAAAGAAAAAGAAAAAACAATTCCGCAAAGTAGTCAAGAAAGCTTCTCTCATACATAAACAAAAACAAAACAACAGGAACCCATAATTTTTTATTCATTCTACACGGAATTAAATTTTCCTAGAAGCAAATTATCTACTTGAATGGATTATCTCATCTTGTCTAAATCCAACCCTATGGTAAAAGTGTGAACATTTCTTGACATGCTCCATGTTTTAGCAAGAGGACTGAAGACAGCTGAGGACCTCAAGTCCCACTCTGAAAAATCAGCCCTGTTATTTCCCTTGGCCCCAGTTTAATCCTAATTACCAAACTCACTTAATATACAAAGAGTAAGCAAGACAAAGCAAACTTCAAATCACAAATAGTTTGCACCCCAAAATTAGAGGCTGAGTATGAGCTAGATACCTTTTTGCCTCAAAATAACTGGAAGGTACATGCCCAAGAAGCTGGCCCACGAGACAACCCATCCCATCTACCATGTGGCTGGAAACGACCCAGACTGCCTTCCGATGGATGTCCAAGTGGGGAAAGGATGAAAAGAATGAGGAAGAGTCTCTCTGACACGGGCCACCTTCGTCCTTGGTGCGTCCTGTCTTGCCCTCTGGAAGCTTTTCTTATTTGGTGCCTTCGTGCTGCCCTAAGCCCCCCACCTCTGCCCAGCCTTCACCTTCTGCATCCTCCTCAAGTACCCACCTCCTCAACCATCAAAACCCTCTCATGGCATCCAGGCAGCTGGTCCAGTGAGGGGTTAATAAAACGCTTTATGTGAATATGGAGGCGATTAACCCTCCCAGGGACATACTAAATCCAACCAAAAGTGCTGGGCAGCCTCGACCATGGTCCTTAACCCAGGCCACCCATGAGAAGGGCCGGTGACCAGCTTCACTTAGACTCTCTGAGGATCTGTCAATTTACTCTTTTTAAACTTTTTATTTAGAAATAACTGAAAACATACAGGAAAGCTGCAAAAATAATACAAAAGCAATAGCCAGAACACCGACCAGCCCCAGTGGTTCAGGCTTGCACAGGGATTGGGAACCACTGCAAGGACTCTAAGTGGTGAAGTTCTAGCAGTGGGGAGGCGAGTGGCCTCAAGCAGGGAAACCAGTTAGCTGGCCAGGCCAGCCCTGCCCTGTGGTCGCCCACCTGCCCCCTTCTCTTTGGCTAGGTTCTTCCTTCTCTATCTCGAAAGCCACAGATTCTCTTAAGGCTCACAGTGAGGCAACATCCTGGAAAGAGGCAGAGGAGATGAGGCTCTGGAGAAGGGCAAGGAGAAGACCCCCGTGTCTGGGGCATGCAGAAGTTGTAGGTTTGTAAGGTGGGGTTGTCGTATAACTGTAAAATACATATATATATGCACCCTACAAACAAGCATCTGCAAATTCAGGAGTCAGGATATGAACAGGTAGTATTTTGGTAGTTTTCTATTAATAGACTATACGAGACTGGTTGATGCCTCATATTAAAAAAGGGGCTAGGTGTGCATTCCATAATATTCATTCCCTATAAATTACCTAAATGCCCCAAAATGCATATCAAAGCCACACCCATCTTTCAAAGTTCCGCTTATTTTCGACTCCATACACAACCTTTCCCTTTTTTCTTGCCTTTGTCCTTTCCCCCCTCCCCTGTGCCTTAAGCCTCTATCCAATTAGAAGCACCAAAAAGGCTCAAGTCACACTCAGGAAGTAAATACACCTTCAAGAAAGCTAGAGTATGGGTCAAAATTCAGGGATCGGACCAGCTCCCTGCCCAGGCAGGCAGGGGCACATGTGAGCTCAGATGAGCCCTAAATCTGAGCAGCCTGGGCCTGCCTGGGTGCCGATTCCCCAGTGCTCAGTGCCGGGTGAAGTGGGAACAGTGGCCCTTGCTGGTTCACACGGCTCCCTCACTCGTTCTGGAAGAAGACGTGGAAGTAGATTTTGGGCTTAGGTGGGGTGGGCTGCCTTCTCAGCCAGCCAGCAGCAAGCTCGGGCTCCAGGCAAGTAAACCTCCTCACAGCAGAACAAAGGAGTGAGAGGGAGGGAGGAGGGAAAATTTAGCTGTGGGTCATGAAGGCTTGGTTTTCCACAGCCCTTTTGCGGCTTGGTTCTGTGAAGAGAAAGGACGGCCTAAAGTGGTCCAATGTCATGGAAACTCTTTAAAATCCAAGAGCCTTCTGCATTTGCAGAAAAGTCTCCTGAAAAGGCAGCTGTGGGACTGAGCATGTTTGCAGCTGAGGACAACAGAGCCAGGCTTGGGGTGCATCCTGCTTTCGAAGAGTGGTTTTAATAAATATTAAGATATTTATGGGCTTTATCTCCAAATCGAGAATACAGCTCATGTTGAATGTTTGGGGCCAAGGAACTTCATACACAGACAAGCATGAGCAAATGCTGAGAGCCGTGTCTTCCTCCGGTGATCTCTTTACTGAACATCGTTGCATTAGGCCAACTTGGGTTTCCAACAGCACATCTCACTCCTTTCTCAATGAGGTCCCTGCAGGGCACGGGCTGAGCCTACCTGAACCCAAGAAGGCTCCTGAGAAGTCTACCGAGAAGGCCTCGTGGGGGGCTTAGCAAGAGCACAAAAGGAAGCAAATTGCCAGATGTCTGAATGTTTCCAAATCAAGCCTAACACTTCATCCCGCTTAAAAATATACCTTCAAAATAACCTGGGAGAAAGTCCAGATTAAACCTGAGAATTCCTAAGAGTCCCTGGCAGGCTGGAGCTCCCTGGCTTCTGGCTCCCAATGCATCCCTTTTCTTTCCTCCCCAGTCTCCATCCTGCCCATGAGCACCTCAGCTTGTGGTCCATGCCCCATCCACAAGCCCTCTTCCTAAAACCCTTAATCTGGACATCCCTTGGCCCTGGCAGTGAGTTGGGAAGAAAGACCCAGGGAGGGAGTCGAGTTCAGAGCCACATGGGTTGGGAATTCAGGGCACAGTCTAAAAGGAGAGTGAGGGTTCAGGAAAGAAAGGTCCCATTGGCCTTGCAGATGCCACAGCTGATGGGCAGGCATGTGGGCCTCTGTAGCACCTGCTGGGCAGAGGCCCCTCTGGGCTGGCCTAAGGGCAGGGCTACTGCTGGGTTTCTTCAACTTCTGGTCAGGTCACACATTGTTTAACTTGCCTTCCTGTAAGCACACTGGCTCAGAACTCCCTAAACAGAGTATCACTGGAAAATTAAAGTCCATTAGCTCGAGAAGGATATGAGCTGTTATTTGAAAAAATATAGATTGTGTTTTACCTGAATATATAGTTCAAGTACTGCTGGTCAATGTCGCTAAGGAATAAGAGAAAAAAAATAAAATAAAATGTGAAATAATGGAAGTATTTTACATGCATAAATTAGTGAGTAATCTCTATTAATGAGTTCTATCTATAAGTGTAGTTATAAATTATTAATAAATAGTATGAAGAGTATTTTTATTCAAAACCAGTTCCTGGTTCATTAAAAAAATATATTTCCTAGTTTAGTAGGATCAAATAATACATTTCCATCTGTGCCTTACTTATTTCCCATGGATATATGTACCACTTAAAAGGAGTGACAACTGTCTCAGGACACTGGACTAGCTTCTAGGGCTGCCATATTTAACAAATAAAGATATAAGACAAATAAAAATTACAGGTCCAAATAAATTTTAATTTCAGAATGTTTTTGTAAAAGTATGTCCCAAATATTGCAAGGCACAAACTTAAACCAAAAAAATTACTTGTTTTTTATCTGAAACTCAAATCCCCCTTGGCATCCATATTTTATCTGGCTTCTGGATATAAAAACACTTTATTAAAAGAACCAAAGGCGTGAGCGGGATGGAAAGGTGCACTCCCTCAGAGTGGACAGTCTTTTCCCAGCAGTCGTTCCCTGCGGAGCTCGTCCTGGCCTCAGGCAGTTTGAGCCCCTGGAAGCCCAGGCTCAAGCCGGCCTGGCGAGGAGAGCTGACCTGGTAGCTCCACTGAGGCCCGAATTCTCCTGTTTTCATTTACATTCCCCAAGGCCATTCCATGGACTGCCTGCATCAAAGGTCTCATTTTACCCAAGAAATGGGGCTAGTGACCAGAGACTTCTGGGTGGAAATGAATCAAGTAAGGAAGGGGTAGGGGAAACAAGAAAAAAAAGTTGTGCCTCTGAGCTGGAGGCCATAAACTGGGGCCCAAGGGGGTGATGTAAATGTCATAAAAACAGCATTAAAGCGCTGCCCTTGAAGGAAGGGGACCGAGGCCTGGAAGGTGAGGACCCGGTGGCTTTGAGTCCCCGCCCTCACTGCGCCCCAGGGTCTCTGGCTGAAGAATCTTCCACCATCACAGATCTCACTCCCTTCCTTGGACCAAGCAACAACTCACCAAACTTTAGAAGTTTACCTTAACACGGTGGGTTTCCGGGACTTCTGCAGTATCTTATAAGCCCCTGAAAATGAAACAGCAGATGTCACTGTCACATGGTATCCTGCCCGTCCGATTGAGGCACAACATCCGCAAGCCACACCCATCCCACAGAAAGCGGAGGTCTGGAAGGTTTTCGAGGATGAGAATTTGACGATCACCGATGATAATGCACTTAGGCACTTACAGTGGCTCACAGAGAGTGCTGGGCAAGAAATGCTTCAGGAAGGAAGCAACTAACAGGGAGATTTTTATTTCCTTACCATGACGCACACGAGAAGAGAAGCACCACTGGATTTGTGAATTATGTATTACAGAGTCAGGGTGCTACAGTTGTCCCCTAAGATTACAAATAGGAAACACTGAACACAGGAATTGAAATAATCAGATGGTCCTTTTACTTAACCCACTTAAACTCAGGAGGGTATACTGCTGAAAGTGTTTATGACACATTCCTGGGTGTACTTCTGTCATTTAGAGATGACCAAGCAGCATTCTGCAAGCTGGATTGAGGAAGCAAAATCAAAGCCATGGAGAGTTAATATTTGCCACAAAAAAGGGGAAACTAGAAGAGAGACAGAAACATTTATGGAAAAGTGCAAAACAAAAAACTCAAACCAGGGGAGCAGATATGGCTCAAGCAGTTGGGCAGCTACCTCCCACATGGGAGGTCCTGGGTTCAGTTCCCAGTGCCTCCTAAAGAAGACAAACAATGAGGAAAAAAACCCACAAAACCCAAAAACCAGCAACAAGTAGACAACGAGCAAAGAGCATGAGTCATGGGGGGGGGGGCTCAAACCAGAAAACGCCCATTTGGTTTTTTGTTGTTTTTTAAAAAAATGTTCAGCATCTTTAGTCATCGAGGAATTGTTTTTTAAGATTTACTTATTCCCCCTCCCTTCCCCTCCTCCTACTCTGCTGCTTTTGCTGTGTTGTCTTCTCTTCTCATTTTCTCTCCTCTAGGATTCACTGGGACCTCTGATGGGGAGAGAGGTTCCCTTCAGTTGCGCCACCTCAGTTCCTGGTTTCTGCTGTGCTTCACCTTGATTCCCCCCTTGTCTCTCTTTTGATGCATCATCGTCTTGCTGTGTGACTCACTTACATGGGCACTGGTTCACCACGCGGGCACTCGTGCAGGCAATGGCTTGCCACGTGGGCACTCACATGGGCACTGGCTGGTTGCATGGGCACACTTTCTCTTCTTCTTTTTCACCAGGAAGCCCCAGGGATTGAACCCAGATCCTCCCATATGGTAGGCGAAAGCTCTATCACTTGAACCACATCTGCTTCCCCCCATTAAGTTTTGTTTTTTTTTTAAGATTTTTTATTTCTCTCCCCTTCCCTGACAACTCCCCTCCCCCTAGTTGTCTGCTCTCTGTGTCCATTCGCTCTGTGTTCTTCTGTGTCAACTTATATTCTTGTCAGTGGCACCGGGAATCTGTGTCTCTTTTTGTTGCATCATCTTGCTGCGTCAGCTCTCCTTGTGTGCGGCGCCACTCCTGGGCAGGCTGCACATTTTTCACGCTGGGCAGCTCTCCTTACGGGGTGCACTCCTTGCGTGTGGGGCTCCCCTAGGCGGGGGACACCCCTGCGTGGCACGGCACTCCCTGCCATCATCACTGCGCGTGGGCCAGCTCCACATGGGTCAGGAGGCCCGGGGTTTGAACCCTGGACCTCCCATGTGGTAGGCGGATGCTCTATCTGTTGAGCCAAATCTGCTTCCCCCCCATTTGGTTTTGACCTTGACATTATCATTTCAATTACCCTATCGTTCAGGGTCATTGACCGATAAGGTCTAAGTAATAAGCTGCATTTATTTAGGCAAGAGTTCTTTTAAAACTTACCTACACAGAAAATGTGGATTACAGCCCAAAAATATCCATCCGGATCAAACTGTAATACAGGACAAAAGAAATAAAAGGCTTTAAGTGCAAACCAGGACCAAGGGCTACAACCAGAAACCCCAAATGTCACGCACATGACAAGCCGGGCTCAAGCAGGATTCCTGGGTCCTCCCCATTTCTCACCTCCAACATCTTCCCAACCAGACTCTGCCTCCAGCCCTGCCCCTTAGCCCACACTGCCACCGGCCTATCTCTGAAAGGCAAATCTGATGGTGCCACCTGCTGCTTCAAGGCCTTCAAGAGCTCCCCAGTGACGTCAGGATAAAGGGCCTCTCTGGCAAGCCCCTGCCAACCCTTCTAGTGGCATCTACAGCCTCCTCTCCAGAGAACTACATTTCGCCAAGCACCAACGCCTCTCTCACCAGCTCAGTCCTCTCCAGCCCTTCCTTAATCTTCCGCATAGGACTTAATGTCATCCGACGCACTCTGTATTACACTTGCTCTTTGTTTATCTGTGCCTGACCCGCCACCCCCGGGAGGCCAGGTGCTAGCACAGGGTCAGACACAAGTCCCCTAAAGCTGAACTGCAGAATGGTCATGGCCCCTCCAGGACTTTCTCCACACCGGCCTTCTTCTCCTGGCTAACTCCTCCTTACCCTCCAAGATTTATGTCCAGGAAGCAGAGGCTGGCTCTAGCGTCAGAAAGATCTGGGTTCAGTTCTAAAATCCCCACTTACTGGTTAGCTGGTGACCTTCAGGACCTCGTTACTGTTTAGCTGTGAAGTGGAGATGACAGTCCCCGCCCTGACCCCACAGCTGTGAGATTTCAAATAAAATACGGCCAGGCAGCCTTGGCACAGAGCCAGCAGGCTCCCATTCCGTATTAGCTCTTCTGGCTTCCTGAGCCCCCCAAGTCTGCTGAGGGGCAGCTCTGGCCTCGCTGTGTGATCACCATCTGTTTACTGGGCTGTTCCCTCTCCCTTTACTCTAAGTGGATTCCACCTCCTGCCTGGACAAGGACGGTTTTTCCCTGAGTCCTCCGGCTCAGTGCCTCACACTCAGTGAGGATGAATAAATGCTGATGGAGGAAAAGAGGGAGGGAAAGAGAAAGAAAAGAACCCCAGTAATGAGAGGCCAGTGGGGGTGTGGGTGGGTCCTCAGTAGTCTATTAGAGAAAAACCCGGCCTGGGCTCTGGAAAACAAAGTGAAAATCACTCCACAAATGAGGCCTCAGGAGGCGGGGAAGAAACAACTTTACCTTGAGGCAAAGGTGATTTAGGTTTGCAGGCAGGTTTGCCAGCAAGTTCCCTGAACTTGCACAGAGCAGGGACTGCACACAACCCAGCACCCCAGGGCAAGAGCTCCAGGCCACGCTGCCGGGGCAGAAGACAAAGGTGGGGAAAAACGGCCTAGGAGGTGGGGAATGCCTCCTCCGAGGCCAGGGGTATCCTGCTTCTAAAAGGAAGGCCTAGATAATTCTGCTCACACACACAGGTTCCGGAGAGGAAAAGACATTTTGAAGGCAAAATGAGTGTATCTGAAATTACCTGGGAGTCGTTGAAGGGCAGGCATCCTGCGGCCGCCAGGAGGAAGAGGGCACTGTGGAGAGGGAGATAAAACAGCACAGTTCTACCTTTCAGCATCAAAGGGTTTCATCCAGGGGGTGGAGGTGGAAATGCATTGATCGGAGCTCCCATGAGGCAGAGGTCCTGTGCGAACCAGCCCAGCTACATGCTTCAACCTCTATGACGCAACCACCGGGTAGTTTTCAAGTATAGGCACCTCTGGTGACCAGGTGCTCAGCAAGCCCCAAAGAAGAGAGAGGGACCTGCAAAACCCAAACTGATTCACTCAAGAAAAACAGTGGGCCATTTCTTAAAAACTACAGACTCTGAAAAGTACATTAATAGAAAGCTGAGCCATCAGATCATGGCTGTGTCAGTTATAAGGAAATGCCATGGAAAGCACCTTCAAATGTTTTCTACACCACCTTACCACATGATGAAACTTATCGTCTCCATTAAAGGGAGTGAGCTCCACCACCGTGCCTCCTGATACAAGGCACTCAGAAGGACACGGGATCACTTAGGTGCTCTTCCTGCCAAATGGAGTCGAATCACTGAGATAAACCCAAATTCCGGGGCGGTCCACACAACAATGGGCCTACACCCTTCAAAAATGTTAAAAACATAATCAAAGACAAAGGTTGAAGTGGAGAGGGAGTGACTCAATGGTTGAGCACATGCTTCACATGTGTGCTTCGCATGTAGGAGGTCCCGGGTTCAATCTCCAGTACCTCAAAAACAAAAACAAACAAAACAAAACAAAAAGACAAAGGTTGAGGAACCATTCTAGATTAGAGGACATGGGAGAGATAAGACATCTTTGAGAGAAAAAATTGCTGTGAAAGACAATATTGAGATAATTGGCAAAACTTGAAAATATTAATTAATAGATCCTGTAATAGATTACCGTTTTGTATGAGATATTAAAATTTCTAAATTTAATGATTACATAGGTTATATAAGAGATTGTCCTAGGTTTTAGGAGACATACTTTGAAGTGTTTAGGGATAAAGCCCATGATCTCTGAAACTTCTTCTCAAATGGCTCAGGAAAAAATAAGAGTAATAATAATAATGTACATATTCTACATTTTGTGTATATTTTTTCTATCTATTATTTAGAGAGAAAGAGAGAGGAAGCAAATGCAAAAAATGTAAACAATGGGTGAATCTAGATGAAAGGCGTATAGGACTTCTTTGTAATATTCTCGCAATTTTTCTGTAGTTTTAAATCTTTTTTTTCCAAACAAAAAGTTTTATTAGAAAAATCTCATACATATTGAAGTACTCACGGATGAAATGCTATGATGCCTGGGATTTGCTTCAAAGTAATAATGAAGCAAGGAAGTCGGTGGGGTCATGAGATGCTAACTGTTGAAGCTGGGCAATGGGGATACAAGGCTTCATTATCCTATGTTGCCTATATATATATATATGTTTAGAAATTTCCATAATAAAAAACCTTGTGCATAAAAGTAACATTGCCAATCACAGATGTCTGCAGAAAGCTGTTCTCATTCCGCAGAAAGTCAGTAGAGGTGTCTTTTGGTTCCGTGCTCATTGGTGATGATGAGTCTCTCTCTTCTGGGTTTCAAATACCAAAAGAGCTTGCCCTCTAGCTTTCCCAAATCATTCTCTTCTTCTGAAAGAAGGTACCGGGAACACAAAGCCCAAACTAACACACAAACTCTCCTCTTTCCATATTATAAATGTATCAGCGTAAATATTGTTGGGCCCCGTGACCACTCACCATTCCACTAGGCAAAGGGTCAGAGGCATGAATGAAAGTATGGAATATAGTATCTTTGCTTTCAGGGGACTGTGCCATATAACAACTCATACCAATATATAGTCTACATGCATGTGGAAATCTATTCTTTAGATGTTTTATATATGTTTACATAGCATCGACAGCACACAACAACCTGATATTTATAACCTGAGTACGCTGAAGATTGATGCTGATCAATTCTGTCCCCCAAGCCCATGGCTCTGCCAGTCCTCACTTGTCATCATCACAGGAGCTGCGTACCCAGCAGACATGCCTAGCAGGCAGGGGTTGAGGCAAGGGAACTGGTCCAGAAGAATCCTCGGAGCCGGGATCCCAGGCCTTGGGGAGGTCAGGACAAGGTGGAGTGTCCCGTGCACAGGACGTGAAGTACCTCCACTCCAACCCACCCAGCTCCTCCAGCCCCGCCAGCTGACAAGGCACATGTACAAATGGCCTAGAGAGGGTCAGGACTGGACTGCGGAGCAGCCCAAAGGCAAGGAGGTGGCCGCTCGAGGGGAGCGGAGTTGGTCAGGACAGGTTTACTGGACTGAACAGGAACACGCGGGGCTGAGGTGGGAGGAGGGGAGAATCCTAGCAGGTCTGGTGTCCACCCACGGTGGAAGGCTTTACAGAACCCAGTCCACATTCCCCTCCACAGTGAAGGTGTGGGAGAGCCCCTCAAACTGAAGACAAATTCTTGGGAAGACACAGTGTGAGAGCTGCCTGGTTTCCCACCAAACCCGTGCCCGGAGCAATCGCTGATTATATCAGGCACTGGTGGTCTAAATGCCTCTTTCACATCTGCTAATCTGCTTTTAAACAAGAAGATGAGTCCTGACAGTTTGTTTCTCCAAGAAGCAGCCACTAATAAAAGCGGAAGAAAAAAAAAGGGATTGGATGAAAGCCCAGAAATATATGAAACAAAAAGTCTTAAATCCATGGATCAAAATGTCTCTTCTGGTTTTCCATCTACAGGACTGAGCTTCTTAGCTACTACAGAGGAAGCAGGAAGCAGTCCAAAAACAAGGCACTCGGTCTGGAATTTGAATCCTGGAGCCAGAAGAATCTAAGAGGGGGTCCAGCCCAGTTCAGGTTTCAGCTGAGGAAACTGAGGCACACAAGTTTATGAAATCTTCCCATGATCATTCTGCTGTGGTGTAGGAATGCAACTTGCAGGCCAGGGCTTTTTCCACCATGGAAAACCTTTCTTAAAAACTGCAAAGCTGCAAAACTTGTTTTTAAAAAAATTTAAGTCATTTCCATGTTTTTCATTCTCACTTTCCATCAGTGTTGCGCAACTATTTGTGAATGAAGTTTTGGGCACTGATAGCTGCAATCTGGCTTGTTTTATTTGTTTTCTCCTTAGGAATAAAAAATTTCATAAAAAAAGAGATACAGTTTTTAATGTGACACAAAATAGGGATATACATGTTTATAATAAATTCCTCTGCCACATCCTAGAGTATGAATCTTCAACAATCTGTCATAAGAATTAAAAATCAGATTAAATCTTATATTTTTAGAGTTTTTTTTTTAACTTACCTACAGATCTTCACAGGAGAAGTTTTCTGTATGAAAGTCAAGAGACTTATAATTAGCTTTTAAAAACTCTTTTTAATAAAAACATTTAAATCAGGAGAAAAATAAATTATGAGTAAGTATATTAGTAGGTTCAACAGCTTGCTGCACTTTAGTTTTATTGAGGCATTTTCTTGGTTAGGCCAAATGAAGGATGACTCAGAATTTGAGAGCTGAGTCACTTCAGCAAATCACACTGGAGCTGCAGAGATTACCATTCTCACCAAGCAATTCTCACAGCACCCTTGAAACCACATTTACCCGTGAAAAACAAAATGTCTTCAAATAAGTTACACATAAAAAGAGAAATTGATGCAACCTGTTTAGCAAAGTCACTAAGATCTTATTCAACTTCTATTCCAGTCCCGTCTTTTTAAATACTTTTTCATTAATCTAGCTCTGACTGAACAGTGCTATAAATTGAGAAAGAGAAGGAAAAAAAAGCCACTTTACTCTATCCTAGAGAGAAAAGGTTCCTTTTTAAAAAGGGAGACTGGGGGAAGCAGATGTGGCTCAACTGATAGAGCGTCCTCCTACCATATGGAGGGTCCAGGGTTTGATACCCAGGGCCTCCTGACCCATGTGGTGAGCTGGCCCACGCACAGTGCTGCCATGCGCAAGGTGTGCCATGCCACACAGGGGTGCCCCTGTGTATGGGTGCCCCACACACAAGGAGTGCGCCCTGCAAGGAGAGCCGCCTGGCATGAAAAAAAGCACAGCACGCCCAGGAGTGGGGCCACACACATGGAGAGCTGACGCAGCAAGATGACGCAACAAAAAACGAGACGCAGTTTCCCGGTGCCGCCTGATACTGTAAGCCCACGCAGAAGAACAAAGAGTGAATGGACACAAGAGAGCAGACAACGCGGGGGGGGGGGGGGGGGGGGAAGAAATTAAATGAAATAAATGAAATAAAAAAATAAAAGGGCAAACTGGGGAAATGTGAACTTGATCTGTAAAGCTCCCAGAAATGAAGACATTGTAATGTGGACTCTAACCTTGTCAATTTCTTTTAATTCCTGACTTTAAGGGAATTAGTCCTTTGCACTCAGGAAGGCACTTAAAGCTGGGAGTCGCACAGATTTCTAAACGTTTGGTCAGGGAAACGAACAGATAGGATAAGAGATTATTTCTAAGCACTTCAGACAGATTCTTTGGCTATTGAGGACCAACTACAATTTTTGACACCAAATTCAGATAAAGTGTGAAGTATAAGCTATTGCTAAAAAGTAAAGAGCTGACCAGAGAAACGTATGTGGTTTACAAGGAAGGTGATCTTAAGTGTACACGTGTTACTAATAAATAACCAAGTTTCATGGTTTTAGTAAACAGATTCTATTTGTGCCCAAAGCTGTGGCTTGACACTTTAGAACCCAATCTCTTATTTCGGTCCAGCCCTGCCCTGGCGGAGCCCAGCAGGCAAGGCCAGCCTTGCCTCTACTGCCACCTCGTGGGAATTCATCAGTTATCCCTTCACTGCCGAGAAGCTGGCGGGCACTGCCACTAGGGTAGAAAGTCACTGAAAGGTTCCGAGCTCCATTTCCATGAGTGCTTAGCAGTCTGGAGGAAGCGAAGGTGTGGAGGGGAGAGAGAGACCATGGGCTGGTCCGACTCCTCCATGAACAGCATGTTCATCCATTAGCTGGTTCCGGTAACAAAGCACTCTCCTTGCTGCGAGAGTTCATCCATTCCACCGTGCTGACTCACAGAGGCCGGAACCTGAGCCGTGGAGAGCAAAAAGCAGCAGTATGTTCATTACTGCGCGCCACCCCCCTAGTGCTACGCCAATTCCAAGCCCCTCAGTCAAAAATAACCAAGTCATCAGTCAGTCGAACCATATGGTAAGGTTCTAGACACCTCGGCGTACCTCCTCCAAAGTCGTCGTGCCAAAAGTGGAAAGAAAGAGCTGCCGCCCCGTGGCCTGGCATATTACCGAGGGCTACTCTGTGCTGAGCGCTGTCCGTGCATCAGCTCATTTCGTGACGCAGTCAGGGGGTGTACGGGTTCCCCCACTTCACCCTCGAGGAACCTTGAGGTACTCGATGCTCTTCTGTCACAGCCAGCCCGAGAGCCCTGCAGGAACCTCTCTGGGGGGCCTTCACGCCACAAGCCTTCCCCGGTGTTTCCTCTGCCTGGGGTGCCTTTTCGTCTTGGAAATGCCTACTCATCAGTGTGGTGCAGCGCAAATCTAGTGCCTGGGGAAGGCTTCGCTGACCTTCCACTTACAGGTGGTCGAACCCTGGAACTCACACTCATACCAGAATACCATTAAGTCCACTCTAGTCCATCGTTCATTCCCCAGTCCTGAGGATTCTGGGATGGTGATGCCACTCCACCCCTAACTAAGAGGGGGCTTAGTTCCCTTGGGGCAGATGCCTATCCATATGACGTGATAGGCATCCCAGAAGTGTCTCTTAAACTTGTGTGGAGTTTTGTGAAGGTAAGAAAATGTGTCTTCTACATCAATGAAGCTTCAAGTCTAGCAAACTGTCTGACATACTATACATACCTAGTAAGCGTTGAACAAGAGAATGAATGTGCGAATAGCAATATGCGAATATTAAACTGCAATAAATACAGGCAAAGTAGTAGTGAAACGAATTCCACAAGTCACACATGACCTTAAAGTCAACTTGTGTGTGTGTCTGTGTGCAGGTACACATGCCTATACACAGAACTAGTTATGGGTGGTGAAAATGAGCCTCACAATCTTGGAATGGTCACAAAAATCATGGCGCAAAGTTGAGTCTAGTAACATGTGACACATGGTGGATGAAAACAGCCCTGGTTGGAAGTAACAGGTAGCAGTCCGAGAGGCAGCAGGTAACTATGTTTCTCATACTATCCGGTTTCTTCACCTGTAAGACCCCTGGCTGTCTGATCGGGAAGGTAACTTATGTCAAGAACACATCCACCCTGAATTTCTGCAGAGCTGCAACACCTACTCTCCAGTTCACTGGACTCACCCAGGACAACTAAGAAGGAGATGATGATGGCCAACAACCTTTCCAAGGAAAAGAGGGAGTCTGCAATTGCAGGCAAGATAGTTCCATCCTGCCCCAAGGGATCTAAGCCCCCTCTCAATTACAGCTGGAGCAGGCATCACCATCCCAGAATCCTCAGGACTGGGAAATGAATGACCGACTAGAGGAGACTTAATGGTATTCCAGTATAGACTTATTGTGAGTCTAGCAATGAAAGAACTTTTATCATATAGTGTGGAGGCAGAGGCCACTGGAGGTTCTGAGGGGAAAGAGGGAAAAACAGGTGGGGCACAATTTGGGTACTTGGGAATTGTCCTGAATGACATTGCAATGACAGATACAAGTCATTATATATCTGGTCATAACTTACAAAATTGTGCAGAAGAGAATGTGAACTACAATGTAAAAGATAATCCACGCTTAGTGGCAATGCTCCAAAATGTGTTCATCAATTGTAACAAATGTACCACACTAATGAAGGATGTTGTTAATGTGGGAAAATGTGGGAGGGGTTGGGAGCAGGGCATATGGGAATCCCCTATAATTTTTATGTAACATTTATGTAATCTAAGTATCTTAAAAAAAAATAAAAACTATCTTAAAAAAAAATAAAAAGAACACATCCCAGTCATCTTCACTGCGGAGCAGATTTTAACACTCAGCTAGTCAAACCACCTAGAAGTCTACACACAGGGCCTGCCCAATAAATAGTGTTTCATCCTCAGAGGAGTGATGACATGAACAGGGATTCTTGATAAACTGTCAAATGGAAAAATATCACGTATACTACCATTTGTGTAAATATGTCTATTTATGTGCATAATAAAGTCTGGAAAGAATAGAGTGGCAACCTCTGGGAAGGAGAATCACAGCTGATTTCTGTTGTTGTTTTTTTCCTCTGCATTTTCTACAACTTATATTGCATCTTATTACATTTATAAAGGGAAAAAAATTTTTTTTTTAAACTAAAAAGATACATAGCCCACTCAATTGTTTTCAAACTTTCCCTGACAAAAAGTGATGCTGTTTTGTGTTAGTGGTGAAGTGGAGGTGAAGACTGGGAGCATTTTAGTGTTTATCCAGTGACTTCCAAGGAAAGGGCCTCGTGTCCTGGAAGTCTGGGCCCTGCCTCCAGGATGGAGGAGGTTCCCTGTCCAATGGAAATGTCCCTCGAGGACTCTCCATCCCGTCTCCCACACTCCTCCCAGTCTACCTGATCTACAAGCTGGTTTCCTGAACAAACGTGTCTGTCAGGAAGAAACGCTCTGTGGCGATGCCTGGATCTCGTCCCTAAACCTGGGGAAGCTTCGTTTTTAAATTCCTGTGACAGGATCCATTGCATGAATAGAAAGTCTCCGAGGAATCTGAGGCTTGGGACTCTGGAGGTATTAAGGGATGCACACAGGGAAGTGGACTTGGCCCAGTGGTTA
Source organism: Dasypus novemcinctus (assembly GCF_030445035.2). Lineage (NCBI taxonomy): Eukaryota > Metazoa > Chordata > Mammalia > Cingulata > Dasypodidae > Dasypus > Dasypus novemcinctus. The sequence continues at coordinate 38,875,019 of NC_080688.1, forward strand.
GGGCGTCCATCTACCACATGGGAGGTCCACGGTTCAAACCCCGGGCCTCCTTGACCCATATGGAGCTGGCCCATGCACAGTGCTGATGCGTGCAAGGAGTGCCCTGCCACGCAGGGGTGTCCCCGTGTAGGGGAGCCCCACGTGCAAAGAGTGCGCCCCATAAGGAGAGCCGCCCAGCGCGAAAGAAAGTGCAGCCTGCCCAGGAATGGTGCCGCCCACATGGAGAGCTGACACAGCAAGATGACGCAACAAAAAGAAACACAGATTCCTGTGCCGCTGACAACAACAGAAGCAGACAAAGAAGAACACGCAGCAAATTGACACAGAGAACAGACAACTGGGGGGGGGCAGGGAAAGGGGAGAGAAATAAATAAAAATAAGTCTTAAAAAAAAAAAAAGGGATGCACACAGAGAGAATGAGGGGTGCCTGAAGAGGTTCACCGGCAGGTGAGAGGGAAGGGACCAGGGGCCAGGCAGGACACCGCCGCACACCTGCCGGCAGCTCAGGGGGTTCCCAGCCCCTGCCGGGCGATGATGGCAGGGAAGGAAACAGCGTCTAAGCAGAGAGGCGCGCATGGCAGCTCTGAGGAGAGAGAACCTGAACCAAGACGCGGCAGCAGTGGCCGCAGAAGAGGGGACCGCGGCAGAGACGCGGGACGGAGAAGGGAGCAGGTGTGTCGACAGACCGGAAGCAGGAGGAAGGGAGTCGGAGCTGCCTCGAGGACCCCCAGGACGGGGTGGTAAGGACAGGGAGCACGTCCCAGATGAGAAGCAGGTCTGAGGAAGCCCCAGTTGCGCCTGGATCCCTCCGTGTTTGGGATGGCCGGGAGCAGCAGGTACAGAGCCCGAGGACCGCAGGACAAGGCGGACGAGGGCGCGGGAGCCGCCGTGAAAAGGAAGCCGCGGCCAGGCAGGACCTCGGGGCTCCTGAGAGCCAGGCCTCGGAGGCCAGACAAGGGAGCCCCAAGAGGAGCCCGGGGGGCTGTGCAGGGAGGCCCAGAAAAGGGGGAGCGAGCCGGGCAGGAAGCGGACCACCAAGGGCACGGGGCCAAGGGTCTGGACAGGGGGCGATGAGGGCGTGGGATACCGATGGAAGTCACAGAGAAAGAAGTCGCCAGCCAGAGGGAGGGCGGGAGATGAGGGGTGGGAGGAGGGCGGGAGATGAGGGGTGGGAGGAGGGCGGGGACCCCACCCGGGTGGGGCAGGGGAGAGGCGAGGGGGGCAAGAGCTGGAGTGGGGTGAGCCCAAGGGGCTTGCTGGGTTTTCTGCTGGCCAGACCAGTTTACCAGCACACCTCTGCAGAGGCTTGTGAGCCAGGGCCTCCCATCCTCAGTGAACTGAGCATGAGCGTGTCTAGGGATGAGGGCAACGGGCAGCTCAGGTGCAGGGAGAGGCCCGAGGCCCCGGGAGGACACCTCTCTTGAAGAGGCGCACAAGCCTCCTCCTGAAGAGGCCGCTCTGGAGTTTACGAGTCCCCCCAATTCCAGCCTCTCTATAGTTTACGAGTCCCCCAAATTCCAGCCTCTCTACAGTTTACAAGACCCCCAAATTCAGTATGAAACCATTTCACATAGGCAGAGATCAGTGGAAAAAAGAAAAGTAAAAAAAATCTCCTGAGGTCCCGGGTTTGGTTCCCGTGCTTCCTAAAGAAGACAGATGCCCACACCCGCTGCAAGGAGAGCTAGACGCTGCGCCACACCACAACGAGCAGACACGTAAACAGTCAGATGCCACAAGCCAGCAGACGCCACAGCCTGCGGGGAGCAGATGTGGCTCACACTGTTGGGCACTCGCCTCCCATGTGGGAGGTCCCGGGGTTCGGTTCCCGGTGCTTCCTGGAGAAGGCAAGCGAACGATGAGCAGACAGACAGAAGAACCATCAGATGGTGGGGGGATACATTTTTAAAATAATAAGTAAAATAAATCTTTTTTTAAAAAATCACAAATCTTAAAAAAAAAAAACCTCCTGAAAGAGGGACCAAATTAAACCACCAATTATACTATATTTAATAATAATAATAGCTGACCTGTACAGAGCACCTAAGATGAGCCAGAGACTGTTCGAAGCACTTAACATGTGTGCCTCATTGAGTCCCCTCAACAGCTCTGTTCTGTTCTGAGGCACAGAAGGTGAAGGAGATTCTCTAGCTGGTCAGAAGTCAAGCTGGTGTTGGAAAGAAAAGCTGCGTTTCCCAGGATGAGCTACTGCTCCCAGCAGGCCATCGGCCTCCACCACGACAGTTCACATGGTATGGAATTAGCTGCCAGATGCTTTGCCTCCCTCACTAGATCCACAGCCAACTCCTCTCTGTATCCCGAGGGCCGGCCTCAACCTGGCCTAGAGCTGAACCCCATTCAGGTCAGTAAACATCCTCATGTTATGTGTGAAGGATGCTGTGATGGCTAATTTTATGTGTCAACTTGGCTAGGATATGGTATCCGTTTGTTTGGTCAAGCAAGCACTGCCCTGATAGTTACTGTGAGGGTATTTCAAAGATGGATTAAACCATTAGTCAATTGATTGCAGCTCTGGCTTGTTGCATCTAAAATCAACAAAGGAACCTGCCCTTAGCAATGAGAGAAGTCTCCTCATCTGTTCAGCTGGAGGCGTTAAAGTGAGAAATGAGGATTTCAGTAATCAGAAAGAAGAATTTCTATCTCTGCCTCAGCCAGCTTCTCCTAGAGAATTCAACTTCACCTTCATTGGTGTTTCCAACTGGTGGGCTGCCCTACAGAATTCAGAGTTGCCAATCCCTATGGGTCACATCAGTCAATTCCTAGAATAAATCTCTTAATATATACATTCATAAACATTCACACACATGTACATACATATATACACATATCCACCAAAAGGCACACATACCCTAATTCCCGGAATCTATAAATATTATCATATACATATATCTGGTTCTGTTTCTCCAGAGAACCCTGACTAATACAGATTTCAAAACTGTGATCCCTGAAATATGACCACTGTCAGGCAGTCTTGACTGGAAATTAGGGACAGGAAGAGGTAGGAACTAATTTGGGCCATAAAAAAAATGAATAAAAATCAGTGCTTCTTTGAAATTTAAAGCAATGGAAATGCAAGTAGCATTTTGTGCCATTGTTGTTTACCTCTTTTTGAAAACACTTCTGGTATGCACAGGTGATGACTTCAGCTACATTATGCAAAGTGAGAAACACAGGAATGGCCTGAAAGAAAACAGAGTAAAAGGCATGAAAATATTTTCTTTGGTTTCATAATTACATCATTCTTGATTTTCGCTTAAAAATAAACAATCCTCTCCAGCAAGAGTGGGTGAGTCTTCTCTGTTATAGTACTATTCAGGGCTCCCCTCCTCCTAAGGGTGTTCTCATCAACAAATACTTATTAAGCACCAACTGTGTGTCAGGCACCATGCTAGGTGCGGGGGTGCATCCTGTGAAGCAAGTGGACACGTGGCAGTGGTTTATGGTAAGTGCTGTGACAGGAGCACACAAAAGGGGCCTTCACCCAGTGAGGGGAATGCCAGCCGTCCCGGAGGAAGTCAAATCCAAAGTCTAAATGAGGGAAGCAGTTGTGGGTCAAGTGATTGGGCTTCCGCCTATCACACAGAAGGTCCCAGGTTCAGTTCCTGGGGCCTCCTGGAGGCGGCGAGCAGGCACAACAAGATGATGCAGCAAAGAGACACAAAGAGGAAAGACAATAAGACTCAACAAACCATGGAACTGAGGTGGCTCAAGTGATTGAGCACCTCTCTCCCACATGGGAGGTCCCAGGTTCAGTTCCCGGTTCCTCCTAAAGAGAAGATGAGCAGACAGCGAGCGCAAATAATGAGGCAGGGGTGGCAGGGTGGAATAAATAAATAAAACAAATCTTAAAAAAAGAGTCTAAATGAGAACTGAATGCTACTCCAGAGTAAGCCAAGTGAAAAGAGAGGTGGCAGGCAAAGTCAGGAAGGCCCAGAATCTGGCTCCTCCAAGGCACTGGAAGAAGTTGAGTGTGGCTGCAACATAACATGGAAGGGAGAAGCGGGGAGAAGTGAAGGTGAGAGGTCATCTCAGGCCATGTCAGGGAACTGGGGAGCTGGTCCCAGGGCTACAGGAGCCACTGGAGAGCTTCTGGGGAGGCAGTGATGTATCAGATCTGCATGTGTAAAGGAGCTGGGATGGGGGGACAGGCAGAAGAGATGGCAGCCGAAGTCCAGGAGCATGGTAGGCTGAAAATGGCCACCAAAAACATCCATAGCCTAATTCCCAGAACCTGTGAGCGTAATCTTATATGGCAGAAAAGTTAAGGATATTGAGATGGGAGATTGCCCTGGATTACTGGGTGGACCTTAAATGTCATACACATACTCTCACAAGGAGGCAGAGGAAGACTTTACAGCCCCAGAAGGTGACATGAAGAGGAGGCAGAGCAAGACTTGAAGACGCTGGCATGATGTGGCCACAGGACAAGGTGGCAACGTGGAGCCAGAAGAGGCAAGGAATGGCTTCCCCAGAGCCTCTCGGGGTGCGGCCCGGCTGGCACCGTGTTCTTGGCCCAGGACAGGGACTGGGACTTCCGGCCTCTGGGACGTCAAGAGAATAGATTTCTTCTGTTTGAAGCCACCCAGTCTGTGGTAACTTTTTTACAGCAGCCACAGAAAATTAACACAAGGAGCGACAAGATCACAGCCAGAATGTGTTAGCAGCAAGGAGGAAGAAAAAAAGTGGCTGGGATAAGGAAATATTTAGGGATGAACTGAAAGGATTTAGTGGATATTTGAATAATTGTGATCAGTTTTGCAAAAAAAATAAATGGGAGAAGATTTCCACTTCAGTGGACTATTGGATACAGAGACCATCCGCTTATATTTACTGTTGTTGAGCTGTTGGCTAGGAATGACGGTCTCTGCTACTTTGATAGGTAATCTTGACAAGGTGGAGGACAGGACTGAGGGACAGGGGATTGATTTTGCTATTGTCTTTGCCATTGATGATGATAATGATAAAGAATGAGAGCACAGGTTTAATATCTGGTGGGATTCAGACTCCAGCTCCCCCACCTGCTACTGGGGCAAAGCACTTTACTTATCCAAACTTCCAAGTCCTTGTCTGCAGGATGACCTGTGACCTGGAGCTGTTGTGAGGAATGAGCAAAAAAAATGTCAATAAAGGCTCCTGCTCTGAAAGCACTGGCAGAAAGGCTGCATCCAATGGTAGCCGTACTCTCAGCCACATCTGTGGGGGACCCTGAGCTGGAGGGCCGTTCCTGCTCAAAGGACCCATGGAAACATGGAAAGATTAGACTGTTTGTCTACTTTTAGCTGTATTCATTCTTCATCTTTTTGGAGAATGTATTTTTACCTTGTTTTAAAAGCATTTATAACTTTACAGCTTGGCTGTGTTTAAATATTTTGTTACGATTTGCACTGTTTTATTTCTTTTTGAGTTCTAGCCTTATATTTTTCTTAACTTTTTAAAGTTTTCTTCTTTTACTTTCTCATTAAAAGTTCAATTTTTCCCTTTTAAAATCAGGTCTATCATTTTCATTCTTTGTTTCTTTTTATTCCTCTGAAATTTTTATATTTTAATTTCTTTTCATGTGTTTTAAGATTAGTAAAGACATGGTTTATATTTTCTTTCTAGTTTTTGACTTGAGAAGGTAGCAAAGAAAATCTTGGCCAGGTTAACCCTATGATACTTGAGAGTGAATACGAAAGGGTGACCTGGAGCCTATCAAATTATTTATGAAAAGTTTGCCTTTAGAGGAACCAGCAAGATGGCAGCGGAGTAAGGAGCTCCTAGAGTCAGCTCCTGCTCCAGGGCAGTTAGCAAACACCCAGAGCGCTCTGGAGCCAGCTGAAGCACCTGTTTGGGGGCTCCAGGAGACCAGAAGAGCATCCTGTAACATCCTTGAAGGAATGGAAGGAGGAGACTGTTCACCTGCAGAGAAGACTCGTAAAGTAGAGCGCTCCATACCCCAGAGGCCGGTGCCCATCCTCCACTGGAGGCATAAGCCACCTCGGGAGCTGTTCTGTGGCTGGAATTGAAAGCTCCTTCCCCCCAGCATGGGACACGACTCCCAGGGATGAGCCTCCCTGGCGCCGAGGAATCACTACCAAGTACCAGCTGATGACATAACTAGAAAATGACCTTAAATAAAAGGTTCAACTCAGACCAGCAGAATATCTCTGTCTACATATAATAACAGCAGTTAAAAATGATTTTTGACCTAAATCAAGGGGGAAATGGAAAGGACAAATAAGCTGATATGGCTATGAGTTCTGAAAAAGAGCCGGGAGGTTATCAGAGGGATTGCTTTTATGCACACCTGAGCAGAGTCCCAGAGACAGATAAAGTAGATACATCCCCAGGTATTGGTTCTTCTGAGGGCTACAGAGACCCACAGGTTCTATGGTCATGGCAGATGGAGTTCAGTGCCATGTCAGTTGGCCCTTCTGTGGAGTTGGTGTTTCTGTGTGATGGAGCTGGACTCAGATGTGATCTCTTTTCACAAGCCTTTCCTGTTGCTTTACCAGAATTGTAGTTGGTGCTGGGGTTTAAGATATACCCAGGGGATCTGAATCGCTGGACTGACCATATGATAGCCAGGTCCTGGGCCTCAACAGACTTCAGCTCCTACACTCTGGTTTATTGGACTTATCCCACTCAGCTAACATGGAGTTGAAGAATGTCAACCACCACACCATGGAGCCAAGAGTGCCTACAACTGAAAGCAGGAGGATTGCATCCAGCATCCATGTGGAATCTAAGCCCCCTCTTGACATAGATGTGGAATGGACACAACCAATCCAAGGTCCACAGGATGGAGGAATAGAATATGGATTAGAGTGAACTTACTGATATTCTATTCATGAACTATTGTGGTTAGTAATTGAAGAAAATGTGGCATTGGTGTGGAGAAAGTGGCCATGGTGGCTGCTGGGTGTGGGGAATGGGAGGAAGAGATGAAATGTGGAGGCGTTTTTGGGACTTGGAGTTGTCCTGGGTGGTGCTGCAGGGACAATTATCAGACATTGTAGGTCCTCCCATGGCCCGCTGGATGGAACGTGGGAGAGTGTAGGCTATGATGTGGACCATTGACCATGAGGTGTAGCGATGCTCAGAGATGTATTCAACAAATTAAATGAATGTGTCATGATGATGGAGGAGAATGTTGCTATGGGGGGAGTAGTGGGGTGAGGGGGGTGGGGGGTACATGGGGACCTCATATTTTTTGAATGTAATATTTTAAAAAATGAATTAAAAAAATAAAAAAATAAAAAAAAGAATGAGAGGAACAAGAACAAAAAAAAAAAAGCTCCACTTCCCAAAAACAGGGGAGGAAGAGACAGTTGGGCACCAACTTCAGCTACTGATGAGTAAATTTGGCAGACTAACATATATTCCTGACAACAGCTAATGTTTGAGCCTGTCCAAGTCAGAAAGAGGCCGGAAGCTGCCATCTTAACTCTGTGCCTGGCACAACGGTTAAGTGGGGCAGACTGAAAATCCCATTGCTGGTGGGGACTGGCTTCTTTCAATACACATCTGATTGCAGCTCTAGCTTAGGCCCCAGTACCACCTCCAGCAGGGAGGAAGCTGTGGGGACCTGCGCCAGACTCTCCAGGAAATTACCAGCCATACTGCAGAGGCCAGTGGTTATCCTACTCTGGTGGTACGAGCCACTCCAGGAGCTATTCTGTGGCTTGAATTGGAAGCTCTATTTCCCAAAAAAAGGGAAGGAGGAGACAGTTGGCTGCTGATTTCAGCTACTGATTAGTAGACTCGGATGGCTAAGAGATAATCGTGGGAACAGCTGGAGTGTGAATCTGCCCAAGTCAGAAAGAGGCTAGTGACCACCATTTTGACTCCACCCCCAGCCTGAGGGGAAGCCCAACTTACTGAAAATCACAATGATGGTATGAACCGGTTTCTTTCACCCAAATCAGGCTGCAGCCCTAGCCTAGGCTTCAGCCCCATCTCTGGCAGGGAGGAAGTTAGCAGGTCCAGCACCAGTCTTTCCAAGTAACTGCAGGTACCTTTGGCTGCACAGACTGAAAATCAGAAGTCTACTGGGGCAACAGTGGTCATCTTGGACCTGCACGGCACAGATTGCTGCCCACACCTGCAGCTCCATCCCTGCCCCAAGCAGGGGAGAAAGGGGCATAAAGCTTCATCAGTCTCCTCTGGGCAACTACAGTCTAGGCCTGCATGACTTGGATTATTCCACACAGCTGTGACTCTGTCCCTACTCCTGGTAAAAGAGAAAGTAGGGAGAAGCTTCATTGGTCCCTGGGGCAATGAGGGGAGCTTATGCCTCCACAGCTTACAGCACCAATTACAACCTTGGCTCCTACTGTACAACCAGCAAGGAAGAAAGGGCAGGAAGCCCTAAACTAAAGAGAAAAACTGCACCCAAAATAAATACTCCAGTAATCAAAATGCGAGGACACCAACAAAAAATTACAATCTATACCAAGAAACAGGAAGCTATGACCCAGTTAAAGGACAAGATAAGCCTCCAGATGACATAAAGGAGTTGAGACAACTAATCATAGATGTTCAAACAAATCTCCTTAATAAATTCAATGAGATGGCTAAAGAGATTAGGGATATTAAGAAGACACTGAATGAGCACAAAGAAGAATTTGAAAGCATACATAGAAAAATAGCAGATCTTATGGGAATGAAAGGTGAATAAATGAAATTAAAAAAACATTGGAATCATATAACAGCAGATTTGAGGAGGCAGAAGAAAGGATTGGTGAGCTTGAATAAATGGCCTCTGAAAGTGAACAAACAAAAGAACAGATGAAGAACGGAAAAAATGTACCAAGGTCTCCGGGAACTAGTGACAGCAAAAGGTATGCAAAATTACATGTCATGGGTATCCCAGAAGGAGAAGAGAAGGAAAAAGGGGCAGAAGGAATATTTGAAGAAATAATGGCAGAAAATTTCCCAACCCTATTGAAAGGCATAGATATCCATGCCCAAGAAGCACAACGTACTCTCCTCTGAAAAAATCCAAATAGACCAATTCCAAGACACATACTCATTAGAATGTCAAATACCAAAGACAAAGAGAGAATTCTGAGAAGAGCAAGAAAAAAGTAATACATACACATAAGGGATGCCCAATAAGATTAAGTGATGATTTCTCACCAGAGACCATGGAGGCAAGAAGACAGTGGTCTGATATATTTAAGATACTACAAGAGAAAAACTTCAAGCCAAGAGTCTTATATGCAGCAAGACCATCTTTCAAAAAAGAAGGCGAGATTAGAATATTCACAGATAAACAAAACTGAGAGAATTTCTAAGCAAGAGACCAGATTTTCAGGAAATACTAAAGGGTATGCTAGAGCCTGAAAAGAAAAAACAGGAGAGAGAGGCCTGGAAGTAGTCTAGAAAAGAAGATGATATCAATAAAAGTAAATAAAAGTTCAAAATAGTGATGAAAATAAAATATGGCAGATAAAGCCCAAATAATCAGGAATAAACTTAACCAATGATATAAAGCACTTGTATTCAGATAACTGCAACCCAGTGTTAAAAGAAATAAAAAAAGTCTTAAATAACTGGAAAAACATTCCATGCTCATGGATTAGAAGATGAAATATCATTAAGAGTTCAATTCTACTCGAATTGTATTCAGATTCAATGCAATCCTGATTAAACTTTACCAGCATTAAAAAAAAAAAAAAAAAAACTGAAAACACAATCAGCAAATTTATTTGGAAGGGTAAGGGGTCCTGAATAGCCAGATACATCATAAAAAGGAAAAACGAACACTTATCTCCAGACTTTAAATCATATTACCTAGCTATAGTGGTAAAAATAGCATGGTACTGGCATAAAGACAGACACATAGACCAACGGAACCAATTTTATGGTTCAGAAACAGACCCTTACATGTATGGTCAAGTGATTTCTGACTAGCCTGTCAAACCCACACAGCTCAGGCAGAACAGTCCATTCAACAAATGGTATTGAAAGAACTGGACATCCATAGCCGAAAGGAAGGAAAGAGGACTCCTATCTCACACATTATCCAAAAATTAACTCAAAATAGATCAAAAACCTAAAAATAAAAGAACCATAAAACTTCTAGAAGAAACTGTAGGAAAATATCTTCAAGACCTCATGGTAGGTGGTGGATTCTTAAAGGAGATAAGAGGAGGACTTAGGGAAACGGACTTGGCCCAGTGGTTAGGGCGTCCGTCTACCACATGGGAGGTCCGCAATTCAATCCCCGGGCCTCCTTGACCCGTGTGGAGCTGGCCCATGCGCAGTGCTGATGCGTGCAAGGAGTACCATGCCATGCAGGGGTGTCCCCCGCGTAAGGGAGCCCCACGTGCAAGAAGTATACCCCGTAAGGAGAGCCACCCAGCACGAAAGAAAGTGCAGCCTGCCTAAGAATGGCACTGCCCACAGGAAGAGCTGGCACAAGATGACTAAACAAAAAAAAAAGAGACACAGATTCCCGTGCCGCTGACAACAACAGAAGCGGACAAAGAAACAAGATGCAGCAAATAGACACAGAGAACAGACAACCAGGTTTGGGGGGGGAGGGGAGAGAAATAAATAAATAAATAAATAAATCTTTTTTTTAAAAAAGAGGAGGACTTAAATAGACTACTGATGTTAAATGTATGTAGAAGTTTTAATTAGCCTACTGTTAAAGTGTGGAAATGTATCAAGCGGATGATAACATATAGTGAGTAACAGCTAGTTTTTAAACAAGGATGTGGCTGAAAATGGTAGTCTAGGTATGTAAATGTCGAATGACAGAATGCTAGAGAATAATCTAGGAACTGAATAGCACAGTAAACCAAGAGGTGGATGAGAATTGTGGTTGATGACACAGATGCAAGAGTGTCCTTTGTCAGCTAGAGCAAATGTACATCACTACTGCAGGATGGTAGGAATGTGGAGAAGCATGGAAAAGCACAATTGGAGTGACCTATGGACTGTGGTTAGCAGTAATATAATATTCTTGCATCTATGCAAAACATGTACTGTGTTGATAATGAGGCAGTATGGAAAATGTGAGCCAAATAAACAGTATGGACACTGTAAGATTCAGATGATACTTTCTTATCTGTAGCAAATGTTCCACCACATTTTGGTGTGTTGATGGAGGGGTGTTGTTGGGGAATTCTGCACATGTGCATGATTGTTTTATAAGTTTACAGCTTCTGTCATAAAAAATATATTTAAAAAGGAAGTAGATTTAGCCCAATGGATAGGGCGTCCACCTACCACATGGGAGGTCCAAGGTTCAAACCCAGGGTCTCCTGACCCGTGTGATGAGCCAACCCGTGCGCAGTGCCGATGCCCGCAAGGAGTGCCGTGCCACGCAGGGGTGTCCCCGGTGTAGGGGAGCCCCATGTGCAAGGAGTGTGCCCCATAAGGAGAGCGGCCCAGCACAAAAAAAGTGCAGCCTGCCCAATGGTGCCACACACATGGAGAGCTGACGCAGCAAGATGACACAACAAAAAGAGACATAGATTCCTTGTGCCACTGACAAGAATATGAGTGGACAAAGAAGAACACACAGTGAATGGACATAGAGAGCAGACGACTGGGGGGGGAAGGGGAGAGAAATAAATAAAAAATAAATAAGTATATAAATCTTTAAAAACATATATATATATATATATATATATATATATATATATATATATTTAAAAAATAATAATAGGGTGGGTTGGGGGAAAACACACCAAATGTAAGATAAAGACTACGATTAGTAGTAAGATTTTGACAATATTCTTTCATAATTTGTAACAAACATCTCACGACAATGCAAGGTGTTGGTGGAGTGTTGATATATGGGACCTCTATATGATGTGATGCACGTTTGCTTTGTATGGTCACAATTTTACTATACACTTAATTGTTTATGTACATTCATATATAAATGATATAAAGATAATAATAATAGGTGAAGTGGATGTGGCTTGACTGATGGAGTGTCCACCTACCATATAGGAGGTTCAGGGTTCCAACCCAGGGCCTGGTAGCCTGTGTGGTGAGCTGGCCCATGCGCAGTGCTGCCATGCGCAAGGAGTGCTGTGCCACACAGAGGTGTCCCCTGTGTAGGGGAGCCCCATGTGCAAGGAGTGCGCACTGCAAGGAGAGCCACTCCACACGAAGAAAGCACAGTCTGCCCAGGAGTGGCGCCACACACACAGAGAGCTGATGCAGCAAGATGACACAACAAAAAGAGACACAGATTCCTGGTGCCACCGAGAATGCAAACGGACACAGAAGAATACACATTAAATGGACACAAGAGAGCAGACAACCGGGGTGGGGGGCAAGGGGAAAGAAAGAAATAAAATAAATCTTTAAAAAATAATAATAATAATAGGGTTAGTTGAGGGAAAAATTCTTTGGTTAGTAATAATATTTTGATAATGTTCTTTAACCATTAGTTAAAAAGGTTTAACAACAACACAAGTTATTAGTGGTAGGGTGAGTTATGAGAGTCCTGTATGATATTACATATGTTTTGTAAGTTCACAGCTATTAGTATACACTTACTGTTTATGTATGTTTAGGTGTGAGTGATATACTTCAATAAATTAATTAAAAAACAAAAAAAGTCGCCTTTGCCCCCTTGACTGTAAAACTTGAAATCATACCAGATCTAGGCCTGAGATTACGGAACTCGGGAGGCTCATAGTCCTCAAGAGGCTTAATTTTCCCAACTTTCTAAACAATGGGCAGTTATCTCAATCTTTGTAAACCCTGAGCCTTATTCTGATCAGAATCTGGAAAAAGATTTATCTATTATATACATAAAAACGATTAAAAAGTCACTAATAATATTTAACCATTTATTGATCATCTACAATGTTTTAAGCGCAGTACTAATGATTTTATTTGCATTTTCTTATTTAAAGTTCCCACCAACTCTATTAGTAGATGCGTTACTGTGATTTTATGGACAAGGACACCAAGGCTCAGGAAGATGGAGGAACGAGCTCGAGCAGTCACAGCAGTGACTCTCCCCTGGCCTCTCTAACTGCAAAGCTCAACTCCTGGTGCCACAATATCCACCTCATACCCAGCACTGCACCAAGGAAAAACTTCTTGGACCTATCACTGGCCAAAGGTGTGTTCCAAATTTTGCCAATCTGCTTACTTTAAAAATACAACATATAAACTCAGAGTCATATCTATGTGACTTTTAAAAAAGTCAACTTCCGCTCCTACTTAAATTTTAAATCTGAGGTTCTCAGGCCATTTTCCTCCTCACAAGCTAGCTGGCCTTAGAGACAGTTATTCTGCAATTGACCAGCTACACTCTTACCAAACTGTGTAGAAATCTATCAAAACGATCAGAGACAGTTTGCAGCTTGAGTCACTGGTCTTTCCTCGGCCCGTAAATCTGAGGACAAGATCGTAGGTCACACTGGAGAAGAACAATGCTATTTTAGTTCAGGAGGACCAACCCCTCCCTGCCACCAGTGGCCACAGAAAGGTCAGTAGGGCTTACTCTTGTCAAATCAGACAGAAACAACAATATAACAATAGCCAAGGTTTACTGAATGCGTATGATGTGCCAGGTGTTTTTCTAACTGCTTTTAGAAGCTTCACCTCATTTAATCTTCATATTAACTCTGTAAGGTAGATACAATTAATATCTCATTTTACAGATAAGGAAACTGGGGAATGATCTAGGTGCTTGCTTGCTGCTACAGAGAAGAGAAAAATTAATATTTTCTTCCACATTGTCAAGCCTCTAGGACTGTTCTCAACAACAAAAGATTCTACCATCTATTTCCAGAAAAAAGAGCCCAAGACCAGCTACCATAAAGTCCAAATCTCATTTTTGACACACATCTGATTAAATATAGTCCACCAAATTCCACTATATTAAAGGCCAATTCACTCAACAACTTTAGGGCACAATTTGCAACTAATTTATGCTTAAGGCCCTTTAGCTTAAAAATTCAATGTTTTTCCACGGCTATAATGAGATACTGGTAACTATTACTTAGAAATGTTTCACTGGCCCCATGCTTCCCAGAGTGGAAGCCTTGCTTCTTTCCTCAGGAGCTGGGTCTGACCTAGAACGGTTTTCTATGGAAAATCCTGGCCCTGCCCACAAGCACATCTCTGGCTCACTGCACAGGGGTGAGCACCCCCTTTTTCAAGCATAAGTCCTGGAAAGCCTTCTTAATATTTTGTAAAACAAAGCTAATCCTACCTTCCTTTGGGGTGATTTTAAATATGTGGATGTGACCTTCATCTACAATTACAGAATAATTGCAGTGCAGACTCTTGCCAAAGATTGTCACTTTGAACTGTTTGCTGCCCATCTTTCCTCAAAACTGTGCATGCAAGAAATAATGCTGCTCGAGGCCTGCCAAGGGGCAGTATGTCCATCCCTGAGCAGAGCCAGGTACCCAGGGAGCAGGGGCCTCACCTCCAGTTTTACCCCCAAGAGAACTGCTCCTCCTGAACTGTACTTTCTTATTATGCCTCCCAAATGCTTCAAGAAGCCTAGAAATGAACTTATGATTTTTTTTGTTATAAGGGTATTATTAAAAACCGTGCCCCAGTAAGTCATCCAGTCTACCTTTTATGAAGACGCAGAAAGATTTCCCCTGAGGCCTGAGAGCTGGGAAGAATTTTGTTTCTCTTGAGCCATACTCTGCTTTTCTCTTACAAGCACTGAGAGTCTTGTAACTTTTTAATTTGACTGCAGAAAGTGTACTTCATTTCTTTATTGGATAAGATGTTAAAGCATCAGTTTGTATGTGCTAACTCTCTCTATGGTCTACTTCAATTACCCTTTACCTAGATTTCCTCTAAAATCCTATCTGCAAAAAAATTTGTCTTTTTTTCAGTCATAATTATTGGATTAGTCAGCCAAAGGGGCACTGACGCAAAGTACCAGAAATTGGTTGGTTTTTATAAAAGGTATTCATCTGGGGCAGGAGCCCACAGACCCCAGGCCACAAAGTATGAACTACTTTTCTCACCAAAGTCTATTTGGAGTAGGATGGCTGCCAACGTGCACGAGGGCCCAGGCCTCCTGGGTGCCCATGTTCCCGGGGCCTGCTCTACTCTGGCCTTAAGGTACCTTCCCACCTGGGGCTTGCTTCTGTTTCCTCTGCGAGCTTACTTTCCAGGGCTCCAGCTTCAGGCTTCAGCATCAAACTCCAACATCAAAACTCCAACATTAAGAACCCTCAACTCTGCCCTTTGCCATGCCTTTTATCTACGCCCTAATCATAACTCAGTCATGCCCAGGTACTGATCAGATTACAAGAATAATCCAGTATTTCTTTTTGGAGTTCATCAATTATATCAAACTGCTAAAGTTATTCTTATAGACTCTCGCATAGCCTTTTTTTTTTTTTAAAAAGATTTATTTCTCTCCCCTTCACCTCCCACCACCCCCTCCCCAGTTGTCTGTTCTCTGTGTCTATTTTCTGCGTCTTCATCTTTGCCCGCTTCTGTTGTTGTCAGTGGCATGGGAATCTGTGTTTCTTTTTGTTGTATCATCTTGTGGTGTCAGCTCTCCGTGTGTGCGGCGCCATTCCTGGGCAGGCTGCATTTTCTTTTGCGCTAGGCGACTCTCCTTATGGGGCACACTCCTTGCGCATGGGGCTCCCCTACACGGGGACACCCCTGTGTGGCATGGCACTCCTTGCACGCATCAGCACTGCGCATGGGCCAGCTGCACACGGGTCAAGGAGGCCCGGGTTTTGAACCGCGGACCTCCCATGTGGTAGATGGGCGCCCTAACCACTGGGCCAAGTCCGCTTCCCTTACATAACCTTTTGGAAATAGGTGAGTATGCATACATGCACATTTAAATGAGCACATACATACATTAATTCATGTGGCATAAATGTAAATGTTTATTTACTTTAATTGTATTATTCTGTCATTAGATGGCAAACTCCTTGTGGGCAGAGGTCCAGAGTCCCCTCTTTCCCAGGGTATCTCCAGGACCAAGCTTGGAGGTCATCTCCGTCCTTCATTAGAGCATCAGATAAAGCAGTTGACTTATGTTTAGGCGTCTTGCTGTAGGAAAAACAGATACCTTCAAACACCAGACGCTCCTGCAGCTTGGTAAGATGCTGGCATGGGAACAAGAAAGGCCTAGGATGCAGATTCAGCTTGGGGGCCTGAACGCGTGCATTTCACTGCTCTCAGTCAGTTGCTGTTTTTCTTGCCCTTTTTTCCCAAGTGGTGGTAACAGGATTCCGTGAAGTTAAATATGCCCATTACACATCACCCCAGAGGAGTTCTGAATGAGACAAGTGAGGACACATTATCACTCCCTCCTCTTTATACATCTTCAAAATGATTGTTATTGCAGCCCAGCTTTACTAAACCATTTGCTAGGGTTATGGGTTTAGATGAACCAAGAAGATAACTAAAATGCAGAGAAGAAGTTTCAGGTTTTTCCACTGAGTCTGCACCTTGCAGCAGTACTCTGATCACCTCTGATAAAAAAAAAACTTGAAAGAGAAGGAGAGCTGCCTCTAATTAGCTGGAGTCTGCTCAGCAGTAACAGGAAACAGTAGGGGAGGATCTTTCCCTTTGAGGATCCAAGTTCCATTAACGGTATTGGAGCCCAGCAAAGGAGAGGGTGACCAAGGAGCTCGTTTGCTTAATTGAGAAACTTCCTCCACATGGGTTTAATTATCTCCATGACCACTAGCCCCCACCCAATCTCTACTCCCAACGTGGTAAGTCAAAGTTGTGCTCATGAAAGAGAGCAGCCCAACAAGCAGTTAAGGAGGACCAAGCCCAAAGACCTCCAGTCCCTGCAGAGTGCCTTAACCTAGATGTGCAGGTTAGGGGCCTGCCCTAAGCAAGGTCTGAGCAGCCAAGACACAAGCAACACCTGGATGGCCTCTCAGTCACACACTCACTTATGCAGGAAGTGGCATGTGTTCTAGACATACCAGCACAGCTGAGAAGGTTGCCAGCCAGGAAAGACACTGAGGTAGCAAGAATGATAAGGATCCACCCAAGTTGTACGTCTCCAAACACTGGCACGCCATCTGGGGCATCATCGCTGTGACCTCATCTGACGTAGCAAAGCAGGCCAAAAACAGCCCTGGTAGCTGGGAAAGCAGCTAAACCTTTCCTTCCCCTCCTCCCCAGCCAATCCTGATGGACTCATCTCCGCTTTGGAGATGAATTTTTTTATCACCTGACAGAACTGGGATTTTGACTCCCTGCTTTTACATTTCGTAACTGTCGACCTTCACCCAATAATTCACGTCTCAGTTTCCTCATCTGGAAAATGGGAGTAATAAGTCCGACCTCACTTCATGAGGACAGATGGTAGAAAGTGCCGGCACGTGCTAATGCCTACAAGTCTTGGCGGCTATTCCTGGGGTGAGTTGTGTGTCCCCTGCTGACCTCCTGCTTTAGGGTCCTCCCGGCCAGGCACCGTGTCTTATTTGTCCTTAAGCCTCCAGGATGCAGTAGATCCCTAACAAATCCTTGCTGAAGAGATAGCTACAAGAGTAATCTCCTTTCCCTTAATCCTCCGTATCATTCAACTGTGAGGGCCAGGTGGAAAAACCAATAAGGAGCTTTTCCCACAGTGCCCCTGCCGAGTTAAACCAGCTTCCTCTTCTGAGCTGCTCATCGTCGGAGAACACAGCTTCAAGGCTGTCAGAGCAAGGCAATCTCCGTAACAGTACACCCACGGATTTTAACAGAGCACTTCCCCCAGTTCCTCCTAGATTCATTAAACTGACAGCTTGGCACCAGCACATCGATGCCTGTTTTCTATCCAGCGCAAAGTGTCCAAGGGCCTTGGGTTTGATCCATTCTATTAATTTTTAAGCAACTCTATGAAAACAAATAACTCCCAAATGAAAAGAAAAGCTGCTGGGTCAAGATATTTCTCTACAAAACAATAATGGGTCTCCTTCCCCTCCTCCTCCCACTCTCAGCTGGCATGTTTGGTTTGGGGTGGTTTCCTTTTGTTCAGAGTTTGGGCTGCCATGACTTCTTTTCATCTGGTAAAGAAGACTCTAGGTCAAAGCTCCTCAAAGTGCAGGGCCTGGAGAAGGTATGGGCCTCGCACCAGAATGCACTGCTTCCTTCTTCAAAAAGTCTTGTTAAAAAATAAAAAATTCGGCTCACCAAAACAGTGTGCTCAGTGCCGACGTGCATCTCTTGCGGTGACAGCTTACGGCCCGGTGAGGCCTCTCTTTGAGAAGCGGTCTTTGAGGTTGCAGACCTGGCCACCTTCCCAACAGCGTACTAGACTGACACTTACGATGGACTGCTGAGAAGGTGCTGCGCCACCCCTCACCTCCTTTTCCCTTTCTGGAAAAGCCCCCCAGTACAGAGGACCTGCCACGCCGTCGCTCAATCTACGGGATACGGGTGCTCGCGGTCTCTCCGGCCACAGTAAGTTGTTCAGGACAGCCAGGATCTGGGGCAGTCATCACGAACCACCCCCACACCCTGCTGGTTTTCCGATCAGGGATGGGCAATGGCCCAGGCCGAGCCCTATCAGCGTGAAGCCTGGACTCAGGCAAGAGCTACCAAGAAGACAGTCTCTTTCCACTAGACTTAAAAATTGGGAGGCCATGAGCCTGGAGTTAGCACACCCATGAGGGGAGAGCCTGGCTGTGAAATGGCACAGAGAGCAGAGCTGAGAGACAGAGAGAGAAAAACTGGATTGAGTATGGCATTGGAGCCTTTGGATCAAGCCCTGCCTGAAGAAGGAATCCACCCTGCGACTCTTCAGGTGTGTGAACCAGTAAGCTTCCCTTTGGCATAGACCTGTTTGTGAGCTTTCCAACCCTGGCAATCAAAAGAGTCTGCAGTTAGGCAGAATGAGTCTTCCCCAGACTCATTCTGAAATCCACCCGCCTTCTTGGTCCTAAAGAGATGAATCTGGAAAGGCAAAACGTGAGGGGCTGGAAGAGCTACCACCCTCTGGGCCCAGAGGCAGGTTAACTGGGACTCCCCACACCTCTGTCAGGTGAGCAGCGAGTGCCTTGGCCATCACCTCTCTGGTGATCTGAGAATCATATAAGAAGAAACAAGGAAATCACCAGCAACATATGAGAAAACACTGTACAAGCAAAGAAAATACATCTATTATTAGCACAATGCCTTGCTCATTCAAACTTCAAAATTCTGGCATCTATAATGATCCAGAATCTAGATAAAATTGAAAAACCTTTGATTGACATATTATTTTCCAAAAAATCCTATACTCTATACAATAGGAGCGAAGTGCCCTCTGCAAGGGGGTGAGGCAGCAGACTAGCAGGAGCCTGGCAGAACCAAGAAGAGGCAGCCAAACGCCCGGGAAAGCCTCCATTTCTGGGCTGGATACCAACATGTGCTGTGGGTCATTTTTCAGGCCCACCCAGGACGTTTTTTGCCCATTGTACACATCATCCCATCTATGCAAGCTTATGAATCATGAAAGAAAAATGATGATTTAATTTAAAAATTACATTCTCAACTGCTGTTTTGCAACTTTGGGGCCGCTGTCCTAACAGGGATATTGTTACCCAGATAGGTGGATTTTGATGGTGTGTTTGTTTTTACTGCTTTTTACATGAAATCGAAGGGCCCAATGTTAACAATAAACTTTATATAAAGAGACAAAAGTTGCTGTGCAAATGCTACATTTTTCCAAAAGTCAGAATGCAACCATTTTCCCACAGACAAAAGCAGTTCAAGGTCTCAAGGTCAAGGTACAGGTTGGGGAGAAGCATGGGATGTACTAATGCTATTCCTGATTTTTTTTTTTTATGTAAAACTTTTAATTAAATATAAACAGAAACAAGTTTAACAAATAGGCAAGAGAACCATTCAAAAAGGAAAAAAACTAAGAAACTTTTGAGGATAACATTCTGTATCAATCTAAGGAATTTTCAAGAAATGTTGTACTTGTTTGGTTTTGTGGTGATATGGACAGAACAATACTGAAATTATTTTGTGTGAATTTAGGTTTGAGCAAATCAGTCAGTAAATTGCTAGGGGCCGGGGTTTTCACAGTAGGAAAAGGGAGACATACATACAGCAGAGGGGGAAACTAAAAAGATCCTCTCTGTATGCTAATCTGGAATTAGTCATTGGTACATCCTGGTTTCCTATGTTCCTGATTTTTATTTTTTTACTTTTATTTTTTTAAGATTTATTTATTTCTCTCCCCTTCCCCCCCACCCCCAGTTGTCTGCTCTGTGTGTCCATTCGCTGTGTGTTCTTCTGTGACTGCTTCTATCCTTATCAGCAGCACCGGGAATCTGTGTTTCTTTTTGTTGCGTCATCTTGCTGCGTCAGCTCTCCGTGTGGGCGGCGCCATTCCTGGACAGGCTGCACTTTCTTTCGCGCTGGGCGGCTCTCCTTATGGGGCACACTCCTTGCGCGTACGCGGGGGACACCCCTGTGTGGCACAGCACTCCTTGAGCACATCAGCACTGCGCATGGGCCAGCTCCACACGGGTCAAGGAGGCCCAGGGTTTGAACCGGGGACCTCCCATGTGGTAGGCAGACACCCTATCCATTGGGCCAAGTCCGCTTCCCTGTTTCTGATTTTTAAACTCCTTCAGTCATTACTGATATTAATGGATTCTTTTTTGATGGCAAAATAGCAGCGTTTTGGAGTTTCGTATAATGTACCTGGAAGCAGCTTTGCTCTTCACAGTGTCTGCGTCTGAGGGGCCCCGTCCTGGGCTGAAGGCCTGGCAGGCCAGAACAGACAGCCCATTTAATGCACAGTCCGTGGACCAAGGGTCAAGAGTCTGCCAGGCACCCCAGGTACACGACGGAGCCCAGCACCCGCCAGGCTATGCTACCCACGGGCAGTTACAGGAGGTGGGAAGGAGCAGGCTGAGCCTCCCTCGCGGCCGGGGACAGCCGCGCTCCAGCAGCGCCGGCCCTGCCCACATGCCCGCGCCCCCGGGGAAGCCGCTGGGCAGCGCCTGTCTGTGGCTGGCTCCAAACGCCGCTGCTCTCCATTCCTGCATCTCAGTGCTTCTGCGTCTTGGGGAACAAGTTGGCCCTTCCTTGTTATCTGGTTATCTTCAATTCACCAAGAGGGAGTAAAAGGCCCCATGTCGGCTTCAGGTCCAAGACCTGTTCTCCGATCTCCTTTGATCATTATTAAAGCTGATACTTTGCACCCCATTGTTCCAAGGCTCAGTAAGTTACAAGGCAAAGTGGGCGAGGAGTGAGGCAGCGTCTCCCAAACCCTCTAACCCTTACCAGTCTGGACAACGCTCTGGAGCCGGCGTAGATCACACCCACAAAGAGCGCCGAAGCAGGAAGCCACACCGAGACGTCAGATCTGGAAAGAGGGGAAAAGCCATCGTACTTTTACCATACTATGTAAAAAAGACAAGACAAAACAAAAAAACCAACCTCGCTGGGTGGAGGTGACCCTTCAGATGCACCGAGCAAAGCAGCAGGATGCTAACAATCACAGAGTGATTGCTTAACTGTGACGTGGTCCTTAGCCACTGAAAGAACCACGCAGGCAGGCAAGGCCATCCCCCTCCCCGCACGGGAATCCTGCCGACTGCCCACCCTTCCCCAGCCTGCAAATTGGACATCAATGAGCTGGAAACTGAAAAAGCCTGGGGGCACGATGGAAAAGAGAACAAACAGATATGTCTTTTTTTCCCTAAGTGTAATGAACGCTACTCTCTGGATTTTAAGTAGGCCAGACGTTTTGAATCTGTGGTCCAATTATTAACAATAAAAAGAGGGTATTTTACCCAGGCAACAGATCAAACAGCTCCGTGAAATACACAACAAAAGGAACCACAGTGTCGAAGGACAGAATTTTATAGAGTGTCAGAACTTCAGTTGGATGGCCATGTGGTGACGTCTTCAACTGTTAACCTGGCACTGCAAGAATATTGGTTCAAGGAATCTTCAAGGACTTCTGAAGGGCATGTTTCTTGCATTCCATTAGATGCCACCCCAAGAACCGTTTTTCATTTTGAATCTTGTTCTCTTTTGAGAAGAGCAAAATCTCAGTTTTACATACAGTGTGTATCACTGAGGTTGTAACTAGCTTCCCTCATCAGTTACAAATACATTTGGACCATTAAGTCAAGTTCCTAACAGTTATTCTAATAATGGATATAAATAAATGAAACCATTCCAGCAGGATATAACATCTTAATTCCAGCTAACTCAATGAATTGCTCTCCTGGAATGGTGCCGGCTCAATAAATGGTCTTTGTTAGTTTTATTAGCACGGACGGGTACTCTATCCATGATCAAACCTGCTTTTGTACAACTTCCCAGCAAACCTAACATTAAAATACTTCCAGTCACTGGTAAGGACTTCAGACCTGATTTGCTGCATAGTAAAAACGTATTCTGCAACTACTTAGAGCAACTTGCAAAGTGCTGAGAACACAAGAATTATTCATCGGAGCACCAGCAGTTAACATCTGTGCTACATGGTTTCTATGCCTTATCTTTTTAAAATCTGGACAACGATCTTATGAAAAAGGTACTATTATCTCCATTGTATAGATGAGGAAACTGAGGCACAAAGATTTTAAGTCATTTGCTGTGGTCAGAACTGCTGGTAAATGACAAAGTGGGAATCTGAATTCAGGTCCTATGTGAATCTAAAGCCCTAGTTTTTTTTCCTTTAAATTGTGGTAGCGAATATAACAGAAAATTTCCCATTTTAACTATTTTTCAGTGTGTAATTCAGTTATTAACACTCTCACAATGCTGTGCTACTATTACCACCATCCATTACCAAAACTTTTATATCACCCCAAACCAAAACTCTGTACTTACCCATTAAAGGGTAACTCCCCATGCCCATTCCCCACGCCTCCCAGTCCCTGGTAACTTCCAATCTGCTTTCTGGCTCTAAGAATTTGCTTACTCTAGGCATTTCATATGAGAGGACTAGTACAATACTTGTCCTTTTGTGTCTGGCTTATTTCACCTAGAGTTATTGTTTTCAAGGTTCATCCGCATTGTACCATGCAACAGAACGTGATTCCTTTTTAAGGAGGGATAATATCCTATTGTATGTAGAGACCACATTTTGTTTACCCATCCATCATCTGACCAGGGGCCCTGGGTTGTCTCCAACCTTTAGCTATGGCAAATAAAGCCAGAGCTCTTAGCCACGCCTTTATACTTCGCCCTCAAGGAATGCATAGCCTAATGGGAGACACTTATAAATAGGTAAGCCGCTAACACAAGATTTTGCTCTGGTGGCCACCCAAGCAGCTAACTATCTGAGGACTCCTCCTGTTACCACCAGTCCTGTCGCGTTACAGATGTCTGTGAGCCCAGCCAGGGGTGAGCAGAGAAAGAAGGAAGGCGTCCTCCACTCCAGTGCATCAGGAGGTCCACCAGCCAGTTCCACTCTTCTGAGAAAAGGCTCCCACCTTAGACGCTGAGCTCGCACGGGGGAGGATGCAGGCGCTCAGGCTGGCAGGTACTGGAGGGAAGCTTGGCACCACAATGCAGGCAGAGCGCGGACGGGGAGGACGGGCTTGCAATGTAAGGGCAGTGAGGCCCTTGTGGTCCATCCTCTCTTAAAATAAACAAACTCCTGCCGAGGGATGTGCTCCGAGTCTGAGTGGCCAGTGGATGGGGGAAAAAGTTTCTTGGGAACATCTTGTATCTTAACCTTCTACCCTAAAATACAAAGAAAGGATTTTAACTAGAAAAAATATCCGCAGGTCTAGCTGGACCCAAGGGATGTCTGGGAAATGCTGTTGGGCAGCCGTGGGAGCTCCCAATGTGAGCCCATGCCCCGGGTCAGGCAGTTCTGGTGCTCGCGCTCCCCAAAGCTGCTCTACTGGCTATACAGTCAAGATGGACCTTCAAGTGGTAGAACTTCAGACACCTGCATGAGATGCAGTTGGTGGCCCTTTTTTTTTTTTTAAAGATTTATTTTATTTATTTCTCCCCACTCCCTCGTTTCCATTTGCTGTGTGCGGTCTTTTTAGCAGGCACCGGGAATTTAACCTGGGACTTCCAGTATGGGAAGGAGGCACCTAATCGCTTGAGCCACCTCCACTCCCTGCTTTGCTGTGTCTCTCATTATGTTTTCCTCATGCCTCTTGTTGTGTCATCTTGTTGTATCAGTCTGTCACACCTGCCCGTCGTATCAGCTTGCTGTTTGCTCATCTTCTTTAGGAAGCACCAGGAACCGAACTTGGGCCCTCCCATGTGGTAGGCGGGAGCTCCATTGCTTGAGCCACATCCGTTCTTGACCCTCCCACACTCCCTCCACACACCAACCCAAATCTCTAGCTGCTATTCAGGACAGGTGTATATACCAGTCACTGTCAGAACAGGTGTGGGCAAGGCAAGTGTAAGAGGTTAAGGGGGAAAGAAATAATTAAAAATCAAGACGAACTCTGCATTCATATTGCTTCAAAGTTCTCTCCACTGTCAAGCCTATACTCCAACTGAAAATCATAGAGTATATGGTAAACAAAGTTTATGAAAGAAAACAAACGCCTGAGGGGAATGGTCGTCAACAATCCACAGGCAAAGAAAAAGGCCTTCGCCAACACCAAAAGAATGACAAATAATGCATGATTACTCATCTTAAATGAAAATAAATAGATTCATTCCCCATTTTATCTGACTTTCAATTAACCCTCCATTTATCTGTGCCACTGTGTCAGATAAGAGAGCTTCTGCATATATTCTTATCTTCCCTCCTCCAATACACTGTAAGTTTTATAAAGGTAGGAACCACGTTTATTTCATTCATATCAATAAATGTACAATTATTACCCTGATAGATGTTACAAGGAGATTAGAAAGGATAATGCTACACCTTAAGGGCATCTGACCTAGTCAGAGAATGTAGGAAAAGTTACCCCAAATAAATGGTATTAGAAGTGAGATCCAAAGTTAAGCTGGGTACAGGGCACAGAGCAGCGGAAAGGACACAACATTCCAGACATAAATACAGCATGTGCAAAGGCCCTGTGACAGGAGGAAGGTGGGGGAAGGCAAGTGTAGCTTGAGCAGATGGAGGAGCAAACTTAGGGGTAGCGAAGATATAATATAATCTGATCTACATTTGAAAAGATTTCTCTGGTAACAGAATGGAGCTCCTCCTCACCCTTCTCCTCCTCCTCCTTCTTGCCCCACCTTCTTTCACAGGTGTGAGGCCTGCAGGGCTGTCTGGAGGTTCTCCCACTGCTCCTGCTCTCTTTCCTTTCACAGGCATTTACCCCACTAAATTTTGTAACTCTAATTCTGTTTTGCTGTCTGCTTTCTAGAGATATGGACTCATCTATAGATGATCAAATAAAGACACACTACAAGCGTCAAAAAAATACTTCCAGGTGAGGTTGAAGGTAGAGCAATATAAAGTAGCTGGATCAGGGAAAGCCTCAAAGTGGGTTCAGAACACGCCTGGAAGCAGGAGAACTGCATCCATCGTCCATGTGGAATCTAAGCCCCCTCTTGATGTAGAGGTGGAGTGGACGTCACCATCCCAGGGTCCACAGGATAGAGGAATAGAGAATGGATTAGAGTGGACTTACTGATATTCTACTATAGAACTATTGTGACAAGTAATGGAAAAAATTATAGCACTGATGTGGAGAAAGTGGCTACAGTAGCTGCTGATGGTAGGGAGAGGGAAGAAGAGATACGGTGTGTGGGCATTTTCAAATGCAATGAATGTACCACACTAATGAAAGAAGTTGTTGATGTGGGAAAAGTGGGGGGGGAGTGGGGCATATGGGAATCTGCCATATTTTTTTAAGATAACATGTTGTGTGATCTTATGCATCTTTTAAAAATAAATAAAAAATATATTTTTTAAAAAAACCAATTTGCAAAGAAGGTGAAAGGTATTTTTTTGCTTAGATTTACTTGGTTTTGTTAGCTCCTGGCACTCAATTCTTACAAATTTAAGAAACAGATATCTCAGGAAACAAATCCCAGAGTTAACATTTTAAAATACATTAAAATGTACAGTGTCTGATAAAAACACTTCAAAAGATAGAATAAAAGGAAACTTCATCAACATGATAAAGAGTATATATGAAAATCCCACAGCTAACATATTCAGTGGTGAAATCCTAAAAGCTTTCCAAGATTTGGAACAAGACAAGGATGCCCACTGTCACAGGTCTTATTTAACATTGTGTTACAAGTACTTGCTCGAGCATTTAGGTAAGAAAAAAATTTTAAAAAGGCATACAAAAGAGAGAGGAAAAAGTAAAAATTTCACTATTTGCAGATGACATGATCCTATACCTCAAAAACTCTGAGAAATCTACAACAAAGCTTCTAGCTAATAAATGAGTTCAGTAAAGTGGCAGGCTATAAGATGAATATTCAAAAATCTGTAGAATTTCTGTATACCAATAATGAACAATCTGAGGAGGAAATCAAGAAAAAAATCCCATTTACAATAGCAATTAAAAGAATCAAATACCTAAGAATAAATTTAACTAAATATGTAAATGACTTGTATGCAGAAAACAATAAAACACTGTTAAGGAAAATCAAAGACTTAAATAAATGGAAGAATATTCCCTGTTCATAGATAGGAAGATTTAACACTATTAAGATATCTATCCTGGTGGCGGACTTGGCCCAGTGGTTAGGGCATCCGTCTACCACATGGGAGTCCGCAGTTCAAACCCCGGGCCTCCTTGACCCATGTGCAGCTGGCCCATGCGCAGTGCTGATGCGCGCAAGGAGTGCCATGCCACGCAGGGGTGCCCCTGCGTAGGGGAGCCCCGCGCACAAGGAGTGCGCCCCGTAAGGAGAGCTGCCCAGCGCGAAAGTAAGTGCAGCTGGCCCATGCGCAGTGCTGATGCGCGCAAGGAGTGCCATGCCACGCAGGGGTGCCCCTGCGTAGGGGAGCCCCACGCACAAGGAGTGCGCCCCGTAAGGAGAGCTGCCCAGCGCGAAAGTAAGTACAGCTGCCCAGGAATGGTACCACACACACAGAGAGCTGACACAACAAGACAACGCAACAAAAAGAAACACAGATTCCGGTGCCGCTGACGACAACAGAGGTGGACAAAGAAGATGCAGCAAATAGACACAGAGAACAGACAACTGGGGTGGGGGGGAAGGGGAGAGAAATAAATAAATAAATAAATCTTAAAAAAATAAAAACTAAAAAAAAAAAGATGTCTATCCTACCCAAACTGATTTATACATATAACTCAATCCCAATAAAAATTACCACAGCATTTTTCATTGATTTGGAAAAGCTAACTATCAAATTTATTTGGGAGGGCAAGAGGCCCCAAATAACCAAAAACATACTGAAAAGAAAAATTAAATAGGAGGAATCACATTACGTGATGTTAAAACATACTACGAAGCTACAGTGGTTAAAAGTGCATGGCACTGGCACAAGGACATACATACTGACCAGTGGAACTGAACTGAGAGTTCTGATATAGATCCTCGCATATTCAGTCAACCGATATTTGACAAGGACACCATGCCCCTTCAATTGGAAGAGAATGGTCTCGTCAACAAATGGTGCTTGGAGAACTGGATATCCATACCCAAAGAACCAGAGAGGAACACCATCTCACACATTATACAAACATTAACTCAAGATGGATCAAAGATCTCAATATAAGAGCCAAGACCATAAATATTTTGAAAGATAATGTAGGGAAGCATCTACAGAATGTTGTATGAGGAATTGGTTTTATGAACTTTACACCCAAAACACAAGCAACAAAAGAAAAAATAGATAAATGGGACCTTCTCAAAATTAAAAACTTTTGCGCTTCAAAGGAATTTGTCAAGAAAGTGAAAGGGCAGCAAATATTTGGTAACTGTATATGTGATGGGGGCCTAATATTCAGCATATATAAAGAAATCCTACACCTTGAAAATAAAAAGAGAACCCATTTGAAAAATGGACAAGTGATTTGAATAGATACTTTTTCAAAGAAGAAATACAAATGGCTAAAAGGCACATGAAAAGATGCTCAACATCACTAGTTATCAGGGAAATGCAAATCAAAACTATGATGAGCTATCATCTTATACCCATTAGACTGGCGGCTATTAAAAAAAATCAGGACAAATATTGGAGAGGATGTGGAGGAAAGAGAACACTTACCCACTGCTGGTGGGAGTGTAGAATGGTACAGCCATTGTGGAGGACAGTTTGGCTGTTCCTCAGGAAGCTAATTATAGATCTGCCATACGACCCAGCAATTCCACAGCTGGGTATATACCCAGAAGAATTGAAAGCAAAGACACAGATATATGCACATCAATTTTCATAGCACCATTATTCACTATTGCCAAGAGCTGAACCCAAATGCCATCAACTGATGAATGGATAAACAAAATGTGGTATATACATACAATGGAATATTACTCAGCTGTAAGAAGGAATACAGTACTAACACATGGGATAACATGTATGACTCTTGAGAACCTTGCGTTGAGCGAACCAAGCCAGGCATTGAAGAACAAATATTACATGGCAGCTCTGATATGAATTAAGCATATTGAGCTGACCCAGAGAGCTAGAGTCTGGAAGATAGATTTATAGGAAATAGAAAGGGAGAAGAAGGTTATGAGCCAACATCCATATGGGGGAAATCTATGATAAAGTAGAAGTGAGTAGTTGTGCAGTGAAGGGATATGACAGGGGTATAGGAATACATTGGGTTGGGCAGTGCAAGCTTGACAGGGGTAGGGTGGGGAGAATGGGTTGGACGGTCCACGGAACTGGAGGGAGGGCTGGAGGAGGGAGCAGGTGAACACTGGGATTGGTATGTGGTTGAAACAACAATATTGAAAAAAGCTCTCTTGGCAATATGACATGGAAGTGTTACTGGTTTAGGGTATTGGGAGGGGGTGCATTTGGGACAGGGTGCACCTGGGGCAGTCTTGTAGAGAATGTGCAAGTGATTATTTTGTCATAGTGTGTTGTATCAGTGGGTAGAGAACTACATAATGAGTGGGAAGGAGTTGGACTCCCATCCTGGGGAGGCCTGATATGTTCTCACACAGAGGGGAAGGTATCTCTTGAGAGCATGGGTGGTTCCTAAAAGGGGAGGACAGACTAGTGTGTTTCTGCAAGTATCTATGAATCCTGTCATTCAAGGAGTGAAGCCTGGAGGTTGCTGCAGGCCCTGAGGGGAGGGGGAGGGAGGAATAGAATAGATGGAAGAGGGAGTATTTAGAGGGCATTGGAAGTATTCTGCATGATCTTGCCAAGATGGATACAGGACATATTAAATTTCATGAAAAACATTATAAAAGTATATGGTCTAAAGTATAAACCATAATGTGAACCACTGACCATGGTTGGGAGCTATGGTTCAATGTTTGAACACCAGTTATGGCAAATGTACCATCCACATGTGAAAAGGTTATTGATATAGGAGGGGGTAAAGGGGAGTGGATATTGGGTGTATGAGAGTCCCCTATATTCTGTGTGTGTTCTGTATGACTTTATTGTGACCTAAAACTTCTTTGAAGACAAAATGAAAATTAAGACACTGGGGAAGAAATGGAAGAAAATCCCACCGTACATACAGGACAGCAGATATTACAGTGATGAAAGGCAAAACATCAAAAAAAATTTTTTTAATATTTTTCATTATTTTTTAATACCCTAATTTTTTTTACTTTTTAGTTTTAGTTTTTCTAAATTATTATGTATTTTATTTATTATGTTCAAACCTATCATTATTATTTCATTTTCCTAATAATTGTATTTGGTGATATTCTGGGCTTCATTCTTGAAGAAGTTTTGGATCACAGAAGGGTTACAACTATGGCAGAGGAGGATCATTGGTGTGTGGAGTCTGTGATGGGGGATAAATAGGAGGAAGTTCACTTGTACATACATATAAGGTATATAAATGTGTTCAAGTGTTCATGGGACATTGCCACAGTGGGTAGAGATTCACACAACAACTGATAGAATACTGAACACCCATCCTGGCGAGCTCTGCCACATTCTCTAATGGAACATAAACAATCACTGAAGTACAGAGACAATGACTAGTGTCCATTGATAGGCCCTTGATATTTAGAACTATCCTTATAAGTCTTTGTTCTTGAAGTTTCAACATAGCCTAGTGTTGAAAAGTGCCTAAGAGTTACCTCCTGAGAGCCTCCCTGTTGCTCAAATATGACCTCTCTCTGAGCCAAACTCAGCATATAAATGGATTACCTTCCAGGGATGAGCCTCCCTGGCACCAAGGGGCATGATGCCCAGGAATAAGCCTCCCTGGCACTGAGGGATTACTACCAAACACCAATGAGCAATGCAACAAGAAAAAGGCCTTGAATAAAAGGGGGAAAGGGCAAAGACAAATGAGTTTATTTGGCTAAGAGACTTCAATATGAATCCGGAGATCTTCCTAAAGGTAACACTTATGCACATCTCAGCAGGATCTGATTGATTGCCAAAGTAGATACTACCCCAAATAGTGGGGCTCCTGAGGGCTCTGGAGACACCCAGGTCCTACAGTCATGGCAGATAGCTCTGGAGGTTGGTGCCTCACCAGTGGGCCATACTTTAGAGTTTGTGCTCCCTTGTGTGACAGAGTTGGACTCAGATATGACTTCTCTACACATGCCTCTTCTATCCCCCTTATTTGAACTTATAGTTGGTGCTGGTGTTGGTAGGTGTACATCCAAGAGACTTGAATCTCTGGGCTGTCCATGTGCCAGGTAGGCCCTAAGCCTCAGTGGAGTTGCAACACCTACTCTCCAGTTCATTGGACTCACCCAGGACAACTAACAAGGAGAGGAGGTTGGACAGCCACCACACCAAGGAACCAAGAGAGTCTACAACTACAAGGAAGAGAGTTCCATCTATCAGCCATGTGGGATGGAATACCTCTCTCAAATAGAGGTGGAATTAACATCACCATTCCAGAATCCTCAAGACTGGGGAATAAAATAGGGACTAGAGTGGACTTACTGGTATTCTACTGTAGAGTTATTGTCATTCTAGCAGTGGAAGAAATTATATCATTGATGTGGAGACAGTGGCCACTGGAGGTGCTAAAGTCAGGGAGAGGGGCAAAGAGGTGTAATATGGGGGCATTTTCAGGACTTGGAACTGCCCTGAATGACATTGCAATGACAGATACGGGTCGTTATATTGTCTGCCATAACCTACAGAATTGAGTGGGAGAGAATATAAACTACAATGTAAACTATAAACCATGCTTAGTAGCAATGTTCCAAAATGTGTTCATCAATTGCAATGAATGTCCCACACTAATGAAAGAAGTTGTTAATGTGGGGAAGGGAGAAAGGTGTGGGAAGTGGGGCATATGGAAATATCTAATATTTTTTATGTAACATTTTATGTAATCCAAGTATCATTTGAAAATAAAAAATACATTAAAAACAACAAAAAAGGGAAAACGGACTTTGGCCCAGTGGTTTGGGCATCCGTCTACCACATGGGAGGTCCACAGTTCAAACCCCGGGCCTCCTTGACCTGTGTGGAGCTGACCCATGCGCAGTGTTGATGCGCGCAAGGAGTGCTGTGCCGCACAGGGGTGTCCCCCGCGTCGGGGAGCCCCACGCGCAAGGAGAGCACCTGTAAGGAGAGCCGCCCAGCGCGAAGGAAAGTGCAGCCTGCCGAGGAATGGCGCCGCCCACACTTCCCGTTCCACTGACGACAACAGAAGCGGACAAAGAAACAAGACGCAGCAAAAAGACACAGAAAACAGACAACCGGGGGAGGGGAGGGGAATAAAATAAAAAAACAAAACAAAACAAAAACAAAAAACAAAACAAAAACAGAGAAGCTTTAGATTACAGAAAAGTCACATACAGAATATAGGGGATTCCCATATACCCAACATCCTCCCTCCCCCTTTTCCCCATTACCCTACTAATAACATTTTAGATGTGGATGGTACATTTGTTACAATAGATGGATAAATATTGAAACATTGCTACTAACCATGGTCAATGATTTACATTATGGTTTATATTTTGGACCATACACTTTTAGAAATTTTGATGAAATTTAACATGTCCTGTATCCATCATTGCAAGATCATGTAAAACACTTCCATTGCCCCCAAAATGTCCCATGTTCCACCTATTCTATTCCTCCCTCCCTCTCCCCTCAGGACCCATGGCAACTACCAACTTTCACTCCTTGAAGAACAAGATTCATAGTTGTAAAAAATTGAGGGCTTGATGTACTGGCCTGTCCTCCCCTATTTGGCATTGCCTATGCTCTCGAGAGACTCCTGCCCCTCTATCTGAGAACATAGCAAGACTCCCCAGGATGGAAGTCCAACTCCTTCTTGCTTATTATTTGGGCCTCCACCCACTGATACAGCATACTATGACAAGATGAATACTCACACACTCCCTAGAAGCCTGCCTCAGGTGCTCTGTGTCTGAATGGCCCCACATTCAACACCCTAAATCAGTAACCCTCCCCACCATATTGCCAAAAGAACATTCCCAACATTGTAGTTTCCACCACATACTTGCAAATCCCCAGTGCTCACCTGGTCCCTCCCTCAACCCTCTTCCCCAGTTCCATGGAGAGACCATCCCTCCCTCCCCACCCTACCCCCTCACTAACCAGTACCACCTAACCCAGTAGTATCACTGTACCACTGCCATGCCCATCTACTGCACAACTACACACTTCCACCTTATCATAGGCATTGGCTCACAACCTTCTCCCTTTCTGTCTCCTGTAAACCTAGCTTCTACACTCTAGTTCTGTGAGTCTGCTCAATTTGCTTAATTCGTATCAGTGAGACAGGTACTATTTGTCCTTCAGTACCTGGCTTCCTTCACTCAAAATAAAGTCTTCAAGACTCTCCATGTTATCCCATGTGTTAATACTGCATTCCTTCTTACAGCTGAATTATATTCCATTGTATGTATATACCACAATTTGCTTATCCATTCATCTGTTGATGGACATTTGGGTTGTTTTCAGCTTTTGGCAATCATAAATAATGCCGCCATGAACATGAGTGTGCATACATCTGTCCATGTCCCTGCTTTCATTTCTTCTGGGTATATACCCAGCTGTGGGATTGCTGGATGAGGGTTCCCATTCCTCCACATTCTCTCCAACACTTGTAGTCTTCTGTTTTTTTAATGGCAGCCAGTCTAATGGGTGTAAGATGGTATCTCGTAGTTTTGATTTGCATTTCCCTAATAGCTAGTGATGTTGAGCATCTTTTCATATGTCTAAAGCTTCTCTGAAGACAAAATGAAAAAAATAAGACACTGGAGGAATAAACAGAAGAAATGTCACTGTACATATAAGATAACATATTTTACAGTGATGAAAGACATAATGTCAAATTTTTAAATTGCGTATTTTAATTACTTTTTATTATTCCAATTTTTAAAATTTACATTTTATTCATTAGTTTTAAGACTACCATTATTTCATTTTCTTATTAATAGTAGTTCTTTTCTTAGCTCCATTTTGAAGAAGTTTTGCATCACAAAACAGTTATAACTGTGGCAAGGGAGGATCATTGGTGCAGGGTATCAGTGATGGGGATGCATGGGAGGAGGTTCACCTGGAGCACACCTATAAGGCATATGAATGTGTCCAAGTGTTCATGGGGCATTGTCATGGTGGGTGGAGATTCACACAATAACCAAAGAATATTGAATTCCCATCCTGGGGAGCTCTGCCACATTCTCTAACAGGGCAGTAAGAATCCCCCAAGTACAGGGGCAGTGACCAGTGAAGGAGGATGGACCATTGACAGGCCCTCAATATTGATGAATGTACTTATGAACCTTTACTTTTTAAATTGAAACTTAGCCTAGTATTATAGGGTGTCTAAGAGTTACCTCTTGAGATCCTCCCTGTTTGCTCAAATGTGGCCTCTCTCTTTAAGCCGAACTTAATGGCATATAAATGCGTTGCCTTCCCCAGCATGGGACATGAGTCCTGGGGATGAGCCTCCCTGGCACCAAGGGATTAATGCTAAGCTCCAACTAGCAATGCAACTGGAAAAAGACCATGACCAAAAGGGAGAAAGGGTAAGACAAATGAGTTTATATGGCTAAGAGACTTCAAACTGAGTTGGGAGGTCATTCCAGAGGTCACACTTATACA
This sequence comes from Dasypus novemcinctus, assembly GCF_030445035.2. Taxonomy (NCBI): domain Eukaryota; kingdom Metazoa; phylum Chordata; class Mammalia; order Cingulata; family Dasypodidae; genus Dasypus; species Dasypus novemcinctus. The sequence continues at coordinate 38,909,061 of NC_080688.1, forward strand.
CGTCTCAGCAGGAGCTCATTGACTGCCAAAGTGAACACTGCCTCAAATAGCAGAGACATCCAGACACTACGGGCAGACAGCTCAGAAGTTTGTTACCCGCCAGTGGGTCCTACTTTGGAATTTATACTCCCCAGTGTGACAGAGTTGGACTCAGTTGTGGTTTCCCTACACATGGTTCTTCTGCGCCTTCTATTAGTTAGTACTATATTTGATAGGTGCTTGTCCAAGAGACTTATATCTTTCATCTATCCAAGCACCAGCTGGGACCTGAATCTCAACAGAGTTACAACACTTACTCTCTAGTTCACTGGACTCATCCAGGACAACTAACAAGATGATGATGATGGACAGTGACCATCCCATGGAACAGAGAGAATCTGCAACTGTAAGCAAGATAGTTCCATTCATCTGCCCCACAGGATCTAAGCCCCCTCTTAGAGGTGGAGTGGGCATCGCCATCCCAAAATCCTCAGAGAGAAGACCAAGTGCAGACAACAATGGGATGAGAAGGTAAAGAAATTAAAAAAAAAAAAAAGACTTCAAATATGAGATCTAACCTCAAAATTGGAAGAAATAGAAAAAGAAGCATAAACTGAGTCTAAAGCAAGCAGCATAAACTAAGTCTAAAGCAAGCAGAAGAAAAAAACAAAGATTAGAGATAAATGAAATAGAGAACTTAAAAAAAGAACAGAAAGAATCACCATTGCTAGTTCCTTGAAAAGATTAATAACATTGAAAAACCTTTAGCTAGATTGATGAACAAAAAAAGGAAGGACATATATAACTAAAATCATAAATGAAAAGGGGACATTTCTACTGATCCCACTGAAATACAAAGGACTATAAAAGGCTACTATGATAACTATATAGAAATAAATTAGATCACATAGATGAAATGAATAAATTCCTAGAAACTTACAAACTACCTACACTGATTCAAGAAGAAATGGAAGTAAAGAGATTCAATCAGTGTAGCAGTTTGATATGGTTATGAATTCCAAAAATAGATACTGGATTATGTTTGTAATCTGGTCTGTACCTGGGTGTGATTAAGTTATGATTAGGGCTTTAATTGGGGTGTTGAGTCCCCACTCCTTGGTGGGTGAGGACTAACAGATAAAAGACATGGCAAAGGACGGAGTTGGAGTTTTTGATGTTGGAGTTTTGATGCTGAGTTTGATGCTGAAGCCTTAAACTGCAGCCCCAGAAAGTAAGCTCACAGAGGAAAGAGAAGCCAACCACAGGAAGAGAGGAACACTGAGCCCAGGAAGAAGCAAGCCCTGGGAAAAGAAGAATCCTGAACCCAGAGAGAAGCAAGATCTTGGAAGGGAGGAACCCAGGAAGCCTGAACCCTCACAGACATTGGCAGCCATCTTGCTCTAACACATGAAAATAGACTTTGGTGAGAGAAGTAACTTATGCTTTATGGCCTGGTATCTGTAAGCTCCTACTCCAAATAAATACCCTTTATAAAAACCAACCAATTTCTGGTATTTTGCATCAGCACCCCTTTGGCTGACTAATACAGAATTTGGTACCAAGAATAGGGTAGAGCTTTTGCAATTACCAGAATACTGGAATGGTTTTATAAGTGGGTAAGGAGTATTTTTTGGAGGAATTGTGAGAGGCTTCGAAGAAAAAACCTGCAGTGCTTTGAAGAGACTGTTGATAGCAATATGGATGCTAAAGAGATTTTTTATGATGCCTTAGAAGTAAATGATGAAACTATTATTGGAAACTGGAGGAAAGGCAATCTATGTTTTAAAGTCACAGAGAACTTAGCAAGATTAACTCCTGGTGTTTTATGGGAGGCAGAATTTGAAAATGGCGAGCCTGGGCATTTAGCTGAAGAAATTTCCAAAGTAAACCCAGAGAATGTGGCTTGACTTCTACGTGTAACTTACAGCAAAATGCTAGATGGAGAGATATACTGAGGACCGAACTGTCAGGCACAAAGAAAACAGAAACTAATTCTGGAAATTCCAAGCCTCTGGAAATCAAGTTCCCAGATGAAAGTGGCCCACTGGAGGACTTAACTAAACTTGGAACTTGTAAATCAGGATTGAAAATGCAGTTATCTCAGAAAGACTTGTGGAAACTCTTATTGTCTGATGGCTTGGACTCCTGCTTCTCGCATACTAAACCAACAAGGTTTTTGAGAGAGCTGTATGAACAAAACCACTGTCAGCTTGGACTAAAAGGGACATGAAAAAGAGAGATTGAAGGAGAAACAGCTTTAAGAGGAAAACCATGGAAGCTGAGATCTGGAATTAAGACATCACCTTGGGCCAAGAGAAGAACCCCACTCATGTGTATGGAGAGGGTGAGTTTGCACCAGTAGTTGAAGAGAGTGGATGTTCCCACCCAATGTTCTGGGAGAGTTTTGTCACCCAGGGTACAGAGAGGGTAGACCACATTCCCCAAGGATTAGGGCAGTTAAGGTCAGCACCCCACAGGTCTGAGAGGGGTGGACCTGTCCTCCATGGATTAGGGAAGGCCAGGTGCTCGACTCATTGCTCTTAGAGGGTTGAGCCTGTCTTCACATTGCTGTACTAGGGGGGTTAAGACTCTAACCCAAAGATTGGGTAAGGTGTGACAATCACCCCAACACTCTTGGAGGGTGAGTCTGCTGCTTGGTCAACACCCAGATGCTTGACCAAGGTCCCCTTGGGAAAAGACCCTGCTACACTGCCAAAAATTTATACTGTTAATCTTCCTTCCAACCTTCTACAAAGAGACCTACAGTCTCTAACTGTGCAGTGGAGAAAAGGAAGTGATCAAACATTTTAGGGATTATTGAACACTGGTTCAGGAATGACATTACTTCCAGGACACCCAAAATGTCACTGTGGTCGACCAGAGTTGGGGCTTATGGAGGTTAGGTGATTGATAGAGTTTTAGCCTAGGTCCATCTCACAGTGGGTCCCCAGTGGGTCACCTAACTCATTCTGTGGTTATTCCTCCAGTTCCAGAATGCATATTGGAATAGACATACTCAGCAACTGGCAGAATGGTTCTCTGACTTCTCAGGCTGAAGCAGCAGGGGACACAGTGCCTTGAAGCCCCAGCCCAGCCCCCCAGGAGCACATGCATGGGAAGCTGTGGACCTTAATGTGCAGCCCCCATTGGAAGTTCAAAGCCATGCCTGCTGGGTAGAACAGAAGCAGTTTAGGGCAGTCCCTGGGTGGTGGCCGTGCAAGTTTATTTCTTGCTTTACAAAGTGTACAGAACAACATTTATGTTTCTCTGATGTTTTCCAGAATTTGGGGGTTTAAAAAAAAAAGAAATTTGGGGGCTTCCCAGAATTTGGGGGCTTAATAAAAAAAGGAAACCAAAAAGAAAAAAGAATCAACATTGTTTCCCTGACTTGTGGCGTGAGGGTTACTGTAGCAGGAAAGGCCAAGTGGAAGCACTAGAATTGCCTCTACCTAGCAAAATAGTAAATAAAAAGGAATACAGCATTCCTGGAGGGATTGCCAAGATGATGATCAAGGACTTCAAGGATGTGGGGGTGGTGATTCCCACCACATCCCCATTCAACTCTATTTGGCCTGTGCAGAAAACAGATGGCTCTTGGAGGATGACAGTGGGTAATTGTAAACTTAACCAGGCGATGACTCCAATTATAGCTGCTGTTCCCAATATGGTATCATTGCTTGAGCAAATCAACACATTCACCGATAGCCAGTGTCCTGCTATTGATCTGGCAAATGCTTTTTTTCTCAATTGTTGTTAGTAAGGACTGCCAGAAATGGTTTCCTTTCAGCTGGCAAGACCAGCAATATACCCTCACTGTCCTGCCTCAGGGATATATCAACTCTCCAGCCCTATGTCATAATATTGTCGGCAGGGAACTTGATCCTCTCTTCCTTCCACACTACATCACATTGGTTCATTACATTGATATGATCATGTTGATTGGATCTAGTAAGCAAGAAGTAGCAACTTCTCTAGACCTACTGGTAGAACATTTGTGTGTCAGAGAACAGCAGATATATTCAACAAAAATTCAGGGTCTTCCCACCTCACTGAAATTTCTAGATGTCCAGGGATATGGGGAACAGGAAAATATCCCTTCTAAGATGAAGGATAAGCTGTTGTAACTGGACGCTTCTATAACCAAAAAAGAGGCACAATGCCTAGTTGACCTCTTTGGAATTTGGAAACAACATATTCTTCATTTGTGTGTGCTACTCTAGCCCATTTACCAAACAACCAGAAAAGCTGTTAGTTTTGATTGGGGAAAGAACAAGAGGAGGCTCTGCGACAGGTCCAGGCTGCTATGCAAGCTGCACTATCACTTAGGTCATATGATCCATGATCCGGCAGATCCAATGGTGCTGGAAGTTTCCATGGCAAATAAAGATGCCTTCTGGAGGTTTTGGTGGGCTCCTATAGCAAAATCACAATGCAGACCCTTAGGATTTTGGAGCAAAGTTCTGCCATCCTGTGCAGTTAACTACCTTCCTTTTGAGAAACAGCTTCTGGCCTGTTACTGGTCCTTAGTGGAAACAGAACCCTTAACCATGAGTCACCAAGTTACTATGGGACCTGAGTTGCATATAATGAACTGGGTGTTGTCTGATCCACTAAGCCATATAGTTAGGCATGCATAGCAGCTCTTCACCGTAAAATGAAAGTGGTATATAAGCAAGAGGTCTTGAGGAAACTCTGAAGGCACAAGTCACATGAAGAAGTAGCCCAAATGCCATGGCCCCCATTCCTGCCACTTTATCTTCTCTTTCTCAGTCCAGAGCTATGGCCTCTTGGGGAGTCCCTTACAATCAGTTGACTGAGAAAGAGGAAACTCAGGCCTGGTTTACAGACAGTTCTATACAATATACAGGTACTACCCAAAAGTGAAGAGTTATAGCATGATAGCCCCTTTTGGGGACATCCCAGAAGAACAGTGGTGAAGGACAGAACTTCAAGCAGTGCACTGCTTGTTCACTTTGTTGTGTAAGGAGAAATGGTCAGATGTGTGTTTGTACATTGATTCATGGGCTATCACCAATGGCTTGACTGCATGGTCAAGAACTTGGAAGGAACATGACTGGAAAATTGAAGACAAAAAGGTCAGGGGGAGAAGTATGTGGATAGACCTTTCTGAGTGTGCAAAAAACATGAAGATACTTGTGTGCCATGTGAAGGCTCACCAGAGGTTGTCTTCAGCAGAGGAAGATTTTTAATAATCAAGTGGATAAGGTGACCTGTTCTGTGGATATCTATCAGCCTCTTTCCCTAGCCACTCCTGTCATTGCCCAATGGGCTCATTAACAAAATGGACATGGTGGCAGGAATGGAGGTTATGCATGAGCTCAGCAACATGGATTTCCACTCACCAAGGCCAACTGGTTACAGTCACTGCCAAGTGCCGAATCTGCCAGAAGCAGAGATCAAGAGTCCCTGATATGGCACCATTTCCTGAAGGTGATCAGGTTGATTACATAGGACCACTTCCATCATGGAAAGGGCAGTATTTTGTTCCATCTGAAACAAACACATACTCTGCATATGGGTTTGCCTTCCCTGCATACAATGCTTCTGCTAAAACTACCATGTCTTAGACACTGTCATGGTATTCTACATAGCATTGTTTCTGATCAAGGAACCCAGTTCACAGCAAATGATGTGCAGGAATGGGCACATGTTCATGGAATTCACTGGTCTTAACATGTACCCCATTGTCCTGAAGCAGTGGACTGATAGAACTGTGGAATGCGTTTTGAAGACTCAATTACAGCACCAACTGATTAACAAATACATTGCAGGGCTGCAGCAACGTTCTTTAAGAGGCGAATATACTCTAAATCTGTATCCATCCTATGGGTGCTTTTTCTCCCACAGCCAGCATTCACAGGTCCAAGAATCAAGATTTGGAAATGGGAATGATACCATTCATTATTTCCCATAGTGATTGTCTAGGACAATTTTTGTTTCCTGTCCCTACAGTCTTAAGTTCTACTGCCTACAGATGTTAGTTCCAAAAGAAGGAGAGCTTCTACCAGAAGACACAACAATGACTCCACTGGACTGGAAATTTAGATGGTCACCCGGCCACTTTGGGCTCCTCATGACTCTGAATCAACAGGCAAAGAAGGAAATTACTGCACTGGCTGGGCTGACTGCTTCTATCAAGGGGAAAGAGGACTACACCTACACAATGGAGGTAAAGAAGAGTTTGCCTGGAATACAGGAAAGCCCCTAGCGCATCTCTTAGTCCTAGCATGCCCTGTGATGGAAGTTAATGGAAAACTGCAACAACCAATCCAGGCAGGACTAACAATGGCCCAGAAACTTCAGGAATGAAGGGGTGGGTCATCCCATCAGGCAAAGAACCATGTCCAGTTAAGGTGCTTGCTGAGAGTAATGGGAACATGGAAGGCGTAGTAGAAGAAGGCAGTAATAAAAGCAAACTACAACCACATCACCAGTTACTAAACAAGGACTACAATGATTATGAATATATATTCCTTGTTTTGCTATGAGTATATCTGTATATATACACAAAACAAACATCTTTGTTTTCTTCTCTATCTTATCCCCTTATCATATGACAGAAATTGTATTTGCTTCATGTCACAACATTTAAGTTATAGGACATGAGGTTTAAGAGTGAATATTACCCAAGGACTCGCACCCTATTCTGGAGAGAGTTTAGTGTGCTTCCAGTTGTACACAGGATGGTTGAGTATTGTTAGGCAATACTCAAATATTGGTTACTGTTTTATTTAGAGATTAAATATGGTGTAAGAAGATGTGTCTGGCTGCCAAGTCAACAAGCGGGGACGGTTAAGTTCATGTGTCAACTTGGCCAGGATATGATGTCCAGTTTGATCAAGCAAGCACGGGCCTGATGGTTCCTGAAGCATAGCTCATGCACTTAAATCATCAGTAAGTTGAAGGCATCTACTGATGACTGCACCTATATATCTACTGAGGAGCCTGCCTTCAACCAGGAGAGAAGCTCATCCAATCTGCTGAAAGCTTTAAAAGGAGAAGTGATGATTTCAGCAGTCATAAGGGAGAATTTTCATCTCGATTTCAGCCAGCCAGTGTCTCCTGGGGAATTAATTGAAGACCTTCGCTGGAGTTCCCAGCTTGGGGCCTGAATCATGGAATTTGGACTTGCCCATCCCTACAGTTACATGAGCCAGTTCCTACTAAAAATCTCATAATATTAACACTATATATACATAGACATACATATATACATCTCCTGTTGGTTCTATTCCCTAGCGTACCTGACTAACACAGGGTGGTATATGGGAAGCCTGCATTTCATGCACAATTTTTCTGTAAATCCACAACTTCTCTAATACAAAAAATAAAACTCAAGCAGTCTGGCCCACAGCCTTCGCATTTAACAACCACAACATTTGCTTTTACAGGTTCACTTTGCATACTTGAGTATACATAAGCAGCACTATCTAAATCTTAAATTAACAGTTTAGATGCCTCCCTCGGAACCAACCAGCACCTTTTGTGGGTGGCAGTTCAACACCACCGACCAAGATAAAAACGACCTCAAATAAAGTTTTGCTGAAAGTAAAAGAATGGTGTTGAAATTATAGTGATTTGTCTGTAGTTGTTTTAAATAGGTAACAGAAAAATAAAATGTCTAAAATAAAAAAATATATCTATATCAATATTAATAGATATTCTCACTTCTTCCTCTGCTTTTTTCAAGTTCTTCAGGAACTTTGCTCTGAACAGTTGCTGGTGCTTCTGGCTAATCAGCCCTTGAGAGCAGAGATAAAGGCAAAACTATCCCCATCCTGCCCCCTGCCTCTCTGAAATGGCCCTAATTAAAAAGTCTAATAATTTCAAATTGAATAAACACTTATTAACAATCATGCTGTAGCTTCCCACTGTGACAACAACAACAAAAAACTGACTGCATTAAAAAATAAACGGTTTTTCAATAGCCTCGAAGTTAGAAACTTGGAGCTGAGGCAGTTGTTTTCTTTTCTATAATAATCTTGCCTACCCATGCCGGAAGATTCTGAAAACACAGATAATCAAGAAAAATGTTACAATACCGCTGCCCAAAGACAGCCTCTGTTAAAACCTGGGTGAGTCTCCTTGCCAACAGTAATCTGTCCGTAGTACAGACAGGAGGAACCCTTCAACAAAAAATGGGATCCCACTACCCATCTTGTTTCACAACCTGCTTAACTTCATATTATATTATGAATATCTTTCAGTGTCAAAAAAGTCACCCTAATATTTTTAATAATTGCATACCTGTCTATTCTAGACATTTAAACTAATCCTAAGTTTTTCACTTTTCTAATGCTGCCATGATTATCCTTGAATGTATTCTCTTCTCATATTCATGATGTTTTCATCAAGACAAATTCCCTGAAGTGAAACTGCTGTTCAAAGATAACACGCATTAAAATTTATAATTTGTTACAAAACGACCTTCCAGAGAGGTTAAACTGACTTACCCATACCTATGTTGTATCATTGTATGAGAGCCAAAGGCCTGGAAATCAGGGAAAAAACTAGGCACCTATTAGCATTGCACCCTCGCCCCACCTCTAATTCATTGGTGGCACCCCCTGGGCCTCCCTTGCTGGCGATTCTTTCATGGGCCTCAACAGAGGCAACACGGCGTTCAGTCCTGAGGAGGTCCTGGGACCTCATCCTTGGGCTTCTGGGGAGCTGCCGAGCTGGGGAGGGCAGGGGGAGACTGGGGTGGGTGTGGGGGAGCTGCGGGGTCTCAAAGCCACTACCTGAGGGACAGACTACAGCCAGTAGCACCATGTTGAAGACTATGTACCAAGGGGTCTGGTTTGAAAACCATCGTAATACGTGATTTTTCTTAACTGACTGACAAGCACAGATACTGCATCTCATTTGAATCGTGGGCTTGTTTGCATTTTGTTTGTGCACATTCTACAGTCCCTAAGAACCCTGAGGGAAAAAAAGCATTTCACAAGAAGCTAACAAAAGTCTGTTGGCACGAATTATAGAACTGTTGTTATTGAGATGAAGCCTAATTAAATTAAATCACTTGTTTTTCCAATGGAGCATGCTTTATTGTGAGAACATCTGCTCCCAAAAAACAGAGTGCCTTAAGGGCTCATTAAGCACAATTCTTGAGAATTCTCTGTGTTACGCTGACACCTAGTGGACCTAAGAACAGTTTTCAAACATGAAAAGAAGAGATGAAAACTGGTGGGTTCCTACGTTGACTAATGGCATTGTCTAAAACAAAATTACCACGCAATTTCAAAGTCAATATTGCTTTACAGCCCTTCAAAGAACTTCTGCATATATTAACTCGCTAATTACAGAAGATCCCTAAATTTCTTTTCTCTTTTTCGCCATCACTGAATATGTCCCTCAAAGGGTCTTATCTCCCCTTTTCTCCCTCCTGCCTGCTTGTCTTAGACTTACCTCTTAAGTTTTTAGTTTCCCTCCTGACTCAGCATCACATTCCCTTGAAAAGGCCAGCCCTTTTACTTGAACCTCAAACCCTGTGAAGATATTGTTTCTCACAGTCCGTAATTTAAAGCACGGGTCAGTGAATCCAACCAGCTGCCTGCTTCCGAAATAACTTTTTATTAGGACATAGCTGGGCTCTTGCATTCGCATATTGTCTACAGCTGCTTTTGTATGATAATGGAGAGTTGAGTAGTTGTGACAGAGATCTATGGCCCACAAAAGCTAAAATATTTACTCTCAGGCTCTTTACAGAAAGTTTGCTGACCCTGTCTTAGAACAAACAGCTTGGGGCGGCAGACTTGGCCCAGTGGTTAGGGCGTCCGTCTACCACATGGGAGGTCCGCGGTTCAAACCCAGGCCTCCTTGACCCGTGTGGAGCTGCCCATGCGCAGTGCTGATGCGCACAAGGAGTGCCCTGCCACGCAGGGGTGTCCCCAGCGTAGGGAGCCCCAAGCGCAAGGAGTGCGCCCCGTAAGGAGAGCCGCCCAGCATGAAAGAAAGTGCAGCCTGCCCAGGAATGGCGCTGCACACGCGGAGAGATGACCCAGCAAGAAGACGCAACAAAAAGAAACACAGATTCCCATGCCGCTGACAACAAAAGCAAACAAAAGAAGATGCAGCAAATAGACACAGAGGACAGACAACCAGAGTTGGGAGGGGAAGGGGAGAGAAATAAATAAATAAATCTAGAAAAAAAAGAAAAGAATAAGCAGCTTGGGTTCCTCTGGAACTTTCTAGTTACAATACACTTCACACGAAGGCAGTGCCCAGCTATACACAAAGGGTTAAAGCCCCATTTTTCAGGGCGGGTTCCTACCTTGTTCTTCCCACCTCTCTAAACATGCAGAATTGCCCCTTCTTCCCACTTCACATTTCATTCACTCGCCCAAGATTCTCAACACGTGATCCCAACTGATTTGGAAATAGAATGGCGTCACCATCATTGAGATTAAACACTGAAGGCCAAGAGGCACCACAAAGAAGCCCATTTCTCAGCCCCAACACCGCCATGGTTGGAGACCACGGCTGAAGACCACGGCTGTCTTCCCTCCAGCCGTTCAGGTCTCCCCCCTGCTGCAGCTGCAGGGGCTTGCAGTCGGGGCAGCTGCCTGCCTCCACCACCATCTCAGGTACCTCACCTTTCCCCTGGAAGGACTGAGGCTGGTGTGCACCTGACTATTAGCAGATGGACTAGAATGGAGGTGATGTCAGTGTCACACCTATTTTAAAAAGTAAAATATAAAGAAACTTGGGTCTCCCAGGTCCCTGAATAATAAGTGAGGCAGGATTAAAAAAAGAGGGTGGAGGGCACATATCTCATTTCTGATAAGTATGAGAAAGCAAATCCCAGCCCAACCTGGATTTGCCAGTATACAGTCCACGAGGGACTGTAAATCCCAGCTAACCTGGAAGACACAATGCCCTTGACCTCGGGCCTGGGGAGTTGTAGACTTAACACTGATGGCTTAGGCTTTATGGACCCAGGGTGGCAGCTCCGTGGGTGTGGTCTATGGTGTGAGTCCCACAGCCTCTGACGCCCTGGGTGTAACAGGCATGAACACACACCCATAACTGTCAGCACATGGCATTCCAGCCCTGTCTGCTGTCCAGTCCGGTGAGATCCTCGAAGATCAGCAACACCGATTCCCAAGGACCCTTCTCCCAGAAACCCCCATAGTCCCCACACCAACCCCAACTCGACTTTATTCAGCACTGGGTCCCTCCCACAGGTTTCAGTTTGTGGCCTGTGGAAGCTGTGAAAGTTGATTTTCCCCAGAAGAGTCATTTCTATATATATACTTAAAGCATTCCTTTGCAAAGAGTGCAACAGGTAAAAGTATCAGACACTCATGAACTTCAGCCCTAACTTTCCTCTGTAGGTGAAGACGACTTTTTATAAAACTCAAGAGCTACTCAAAATGAAATACCAGCCTATAAAAACATCTTTGAGAAATGCCAACCATCAGAAGCTTTGATGAAGGTGGGCTATCTCACTTAAAAACATATAATCATTAAAAAGAAGTACAATCTGGACCCTAAACAATTGGCTAATGGCTCATTTCAGTACTGAGTGATTTGGAGGTTTTATCAAAGACTGATCATATTCTGCAACAAACACCCTCAGTGGAAAGTTAAGGAGTGGGCATTGTTTTAGTTTGCCAAAGGGCTGATGATACAAAGTATCTGCAATCTGTTGGCTTTTTATAATGGGGATTTATGTGGGGTAAAAGCTTACAGTTCCAAGGTTTTGAAAAGTCCAACTCAAGGCAGTATACCAGGTGCTTTCTCACCAAGTTAGCTGCCATGTGTTAAAGTAAGATGGCAGATAATCTGCAGTCCTAGGCAGACATGCTTGGTGTCATGTGACCTGTTGCTACCAGGCATGCCAACTGGACCAGAGATGGTAGCTGATACAAAGGTCAACTGGCTGAAAAGTTCTGCACAAACAGAAAAGAGCTGTGTTGATTAGGTTTTCTTTTTAAAAAAAATTTTTTTAAACAAATCTATTTTATACGGCAGGAACAAAAATGGCAGCACTGTCTCTCTTCTTATAACTGTCTGAATGTCTGTTAACATCAAACGTAGCAAGGGGGCAGGAAATCAACCTGAGTTACGCCTCATTGACATAGTCCAATAAAAAGCCCTACAGCAATCTTAACAGGTAATCTAATCAAAGGCCCCTCAGCTGAATCTAATGCAATTAAAGGGTATCGCACCCAAAGCAATAGGTTAGTTTACAATCTTTTTCTTTTGGGGATTCATAAAATAATCTCAAACTGCCAAAGGTGTCTATTTCATATTTTAGAAATCTCTGGTCATAAAAGTATTATGACATAGGTATTTTAACTTGTAAGGTCTCATACCTGAATACTTGAGAGTTAAAAATCTGCTCTCTCATTTATAATAAACAAAAAGTGGCAAGTAGGCTAAAAATTGCTCTCAAAGTGTTTTTTTTCCAAAGATTTATTTTTTTATTTCTTTCTTTCCCCTCCCCCCCATTGTCTGCTCTCTGTGTTCATTCGCTGTGTGTTCTTCTGTGACGGCTTCTATCCTCATCAGTGGTATCGGGAATGTGTGTTTCTTTTTGTTGCATCATCTTGTTGTGTCAGCTCTGTGTGTGTGCAGTGCCATTCTTGGGCAGGCTGCACTTTCTTTCACGCTGGGCAGCTCTCCTTAAGGGGCACACTCCTTGCATATGGGGCTCCCCTACACAGGGGACACCCCTGCATGGCACAACACTCCCTGCACGCATCAGCACTGCGCAAGGGCCAGCTCCACACGGGTCAAGGAGGCCCAGGGTATGAACTGGGGACCTCCCATGTGGTAGGCGGACACCCTATCCATTGGGCCAAGTCCGCTTCCCTCAAAATATTTTTATTGGAACCACAGCTTGGCAATACAGGAACTGTAGGAATGTGTCAGAAGCCTCCAATGAAATCACACCTGACTATCCTCAGAAATGCTTAGGGAATCTAATAAAGGGTTCCATGGTCTCACTGTGCTAAGAGATGCCCACCCAGCTGAAACAGGGCACGATGTTCTATTAGTATCATATTTTGGAAACAGATGAAGACTTCAGCATCTGCTAGAAAAATCTCTTCCAATGTTCTCCGACAGCTTGCCAACAGCAGTAGCCGTCATATAATAACAAGCTTGTGGCTGAAAACAATGCTCTCTCTCCCAAGACAGAGGTTTCAGGGGTATCATCCAAGACTAAAGTGGTAAGAAGCAAGAGCCAGGGCAAAGAATCCCGGAAGGAGAGTGACTTGGTCAAGTCACTCTTGTGGAGTCAGGACAGGATGTGGCCAGAGATGGACAGACACAGCAAGTACAGCCTTTTTGCAACTTGCATTACCAAGTTCTGAGACTTGACAGGGACTCAGTGATTCTGCCAGGTGATAAGGACAGTCTAAATGAGTTCTCTGTGGCATATGCTACAATGACCTCTGGACCTCCAAACTGTCTTCCTGCTGTTGTTTAATGTTTAGTGGAGCCAAACCTTTGCTGTCTCTGCACAAGTACACTGCGCCTCAGTTCCCAAATGACATAATCAGAAAACCAAGCCCAGCAGGTAATAGCAGTCACAGCAAACACAACCCCAGCCTGGACAGACATGAAAGAACACTGGTTCTGGGTCCCTGCTGCTAGCCGTCTGGATCGTCCCTTTGCTACGGAGCCGCAGTCACTGGAAATCCTGAGCTGTGCCAATAAGGAGATGGGAAGTTTCAATGAACTGGCATCGTGTGAGGCTGTGAAACTGCCTCAGCAAGTCCAGAAGGTAGAGGTGAAAAGGACTCTAAGTTTAGTATGGGGGCTAAAACAGGGGCGTGCACACAGGTCTCCTGAGATGAGCGGGACCTCGAGTCAGAGCTCAAATGACAACAGTGCCTAGTGGGCCTCAAATTTCTACAGTCTGATGTCCATTCTTCCAGGGAAACAAACTTGAGAGTCTTTGACTTCCCCTGATTCTACCAGTCACTACCCCTCCCTCCCAAAAAAAGACAATAAAAGTAATAGTGGCATTGCTTTTAAGGAAACAGGAGAAAAATGATTTTTAAGACTATTGTTAATCTGTGAATTTTTCACATAAATATAATTACAAGATAATAATTATGTACTGATTTTGATGAGCCTTTATACTTGGCATTGTTTCTAAATGACTAAAGGCTTTTGGGATGTTGTGATGGAATGAATGCATTTTGCATATAGGAAAAAAGATGTCTTTTGAGGGTCCAGGGAGTACAGTGTGGTGGTTTGGAACTGTATGTGCCCCAGAAAAATGTTCTTAACTTTAATCCGTTTCTGTGGGTGTGAACCCATTGCACATAAGAACTTCTGACAACCTTACTTCACTTAAGGTGTGGCCCGGCTCAAGCAGGATGGGCCCTAATCCTATTACTGAAGTCCCTTACAAGTGAGATTTCAGAAAGAGAAAAAGCCACAGGGAGTGAGAAGCTAAACAGGAACAAAAGCCGGAAGAGAAGGGAGAAATCATGAGATGTCACCATGCGTCTTGCCATGTGACAAACTAAGGACCAAGGATCACCAGCAGCCAGTCCCAGCATACCACTGTCTTCAGGAAGAAAGCATACTCTTTATGATATCTTGATTTGTACTTTCTAGTAGCCTCAAAATCATAGGCTAACAAATTACCATTATTTAAGCAGACCCATTGCATGTATTTGCCTGAGCAGCCCAGGAAACTAAAATTGTAATACTGTCAAAACAACTATCAGGCCAGTGCTCGCTTGACCAAACTGGAAACCTAGCTAAGTTGATACATGAGCTTAACCCTCACAAGGGCCAATTTTTGAAATATACTTACATGAGCCTTGGGTCTTTGTCAACATTTTCATTCCCCTAATAATATCACCCATTAATTTTCTGCAATGATTGCCAGCAGGGAAAGAGAACTTGAAAAACAAGAAATAACATCCATGCAAAATATCTTCTAGAAGAACACATCCACCATCATGTCAATGATAAGCTTCATGGGTGTGAAAACTGGCCATCCAAACAGGGACGTCATGAATTCAGCATGATCACTTAACTGCAGTTAGAGTCCCAGGAGATAGTATGGCATAGTTTGGCTTTAGAGAAGAAATTAACCTAAGCTCAAAATCCTAATATGAGTTTTTATGAAAATACATTTGCATAAGTCTGGCTCATATACCTAGTCTTTGGAACATAATGTAATCTTCAAAATTAAACAGATAGTTCTGCAGTTGAGCTGGGACAAAAGAGAAAATCTATGTGCATGCAGGGGGTATTTCACCATGGATCTGTAACTAACATGGGAAAGATTACCAGAGACTCTCATTAAAGGATCAGTCTAGAATTCATATTAGAGCAACTAATGAATAAAGGAATGTGCCAACATTTGTAGCCTCTTATCTTCTTAAGAACAGCAGAGAGCTCACACTGGAGAGGAATGCTTTCAATGTAGTTATTTTGCAGACATGGAAAACCCATGTTGATCAGCACTGGTGGTCCCAGTCCAAATCTGACAGCCAATTCCCTCATTCTAGTTCAACCTTCTGCTTCTGGGGGGGACCACATTTAGCCGTTTAGAGTCAAGAAGTTTCGTTATTTAAGTAAATATTGGAACTATCACAGGCCTTGTGAATTGAGGGCCCCTATTTGTTTAAATGAAGGCCCAGTTCTCACTGGGGCTTCATTCCCACCACAACAATAGAGTATAAATTAAGATCTGTGTTTATATCACATATAAAATCCCCAAAAATCTGTACTTTATCAAGCTGAGGATGCCATACCTTGGAAATGTACAATGACCACTTAATCAACTGTAATGATTATTTTTTTATCTCATCTTTTTTTTTATTAGAGCAAAGGTTTACAGAAAAATCATGCAGAAAGTACAGTTTCCATACACAACCCCACAAACAGTTTTCCCTATTAACATTTTACATTACTGTGGTTGCTGTTGATGAATCAATATTACTATATTGTTGCTGTTGATGAATCAATATTACTATAATTATATTACCAATAGCCCATAGTTTTTATTAGGGTTTGCACTCTTCATGTTGTACAGTTCTATGGGCTGGTTTTTTTATTTTTTATTTTGGGAGCATGTATAGCTCAGTGGTTGAATGCCTGCTTCCCATATATAAGGTCCCAGGTTCAATCCCCGGTACTTCCTAAAAATATATATAAAAACATTTTTTAAAAAGATAAAATAAAAATACATAAATTCTAATATATATACAACCTAAAATTCCCCATTTTAACCACTTTCAAATATATAATCCACTGCTGTTAGTCACATTTACAATGTTTGCTATCATCACTACCATCCATTACCAAACCTTTTCCATCACCCAAAACAGAAGCTCTGTACCAATTAAACATTAGCTCCCTATAACCCATCACAATCCCTGCTTGCCTCTGGTATCCTGTAATTTATTTCTGACTCTACAAATGGGCATAGTCCAGTTATTTCATATAAGTGAGATTATACAATGTTTGTCCTTTTGTGTCTGGCTTATTTCACTCAACAAGATGTCTCCAAAATTCATCCACATTGTTGCAAGCATCAGAACTTCATTCCTTTTCATAGCTAAATAAAATTCCATCATATGACTATTTCACATTTTGTTTCTCCATTCATCTGTCAGTGGACACTTGGGTTGTTCCCACATTTTAGCAATTGTAAATAATGCCCTATGAACATCAGTGTAAAAAAATGTTTGAGTCCCTGAGTTCAATTCTTTTGGGTATCACCTATAAATAGGATTGCCAGTCACATGGTAGTTTTTCTTTTTTTAGGAGGTGCCAGGACCTCATACATGCAAAGCAGGAGCTTAACCACTGAGCTACACCTGCACCCTTTTATGGTAATTTTATACCTAACTTTCTGAGGTACTGCCCAATTGTTTTTCATAGTCACTGCACCATTTTACATTCCCACCAAAAGTATACAAGGGTTCCTATTTCTCCATAGCCAATACTTATTATTTTTCAGTATTTAATAATAGCCATTCCAGTGCGTATGAAGTGGTACCTCATTGTGGTTCTGATTTGCATTTCCCTGACGGCTAATAATGTTGAGCACCCTTTCGTGCGCTTATTAGCCCTTTGTGTATCTTCTTTACAGAAATGTCTAGTCAAGTCCTTCGCTCATTTTTTAAAAATTGGGTTTTTGTCTTTTTGTTATTGAGTTGTAGGAATTATTTATATATTCTGGATATTAAACCCTTATCAGATACATGGTTTCCAAATATTTTCTCCCATTCTGTAGGTTGTCTTTTCACTTTCTTCATAAGTCTTCTGATGCACAAAAGCTTTTAGTTTTGATAAAGTCCAATTTATCTATTTTGTTGTGGAACTACTGTGATTAGTAATGGGAGAAATTGTAATATTGATGTGGAGAAAGCGGCCACGGTAGCTGGTGAGGATAGGGAGAGGGAAGAAGAGCTATGATGTGGGGGCATTTTCAGGACTTGAAGTTGTCCTGGGTGGTACTGCAGGGACAGATGCTGGGCATTTGTATGTCCTGCCATGGCCCACTGGGTGGACTGGGGCAAGAGTGTAAACTACAATGTAAACCATTATCCATGTGGTGCAGGAGTGCTCCAAAATGTAATTAACCAAATGCAATGAATGTCCCATGATGATGAAAGAGGTTGTTGATGTGGGAGGAGTGGGGTGAGGGGGGTGGGGAGTATGTGGGGACCTCTTATATTTTTTTAATGTAACATTAAAAAAAAAATAAAGAGTTAAAAAAAAAAAAAAAAAAGAATCTACTGCCTAGTACATAGTCCTGAAAATGTTCCCCTATGTTTTCTTCTAGGAGTTTTATCATTGTCGTTCTTCTTTTTGGGTATTTGATCCATTTAGAGTTAATTTTTGTATATGGTGTAAGATATGGATTTACTTTTATTCTTTTGCATGTGGATATCCAGTTTTCCCAAAACACCATTTGTTAGAGACTATTTTTACCCCACTGAGTGGACTTGGCATCCTTATCAAAAATCAGTTAGTCATGGATGTGAGGGTGTGATTAATTTTATGTCACCTTGGCTATGGGGTCCAATTATTTGGTTAAACACTAGTCTATATATTCCTGTGAAAGTATTTCATAGATAGGATTAACATCTCTAAGCAGTTGACCTTAAGTAGATTGCTCTCTTTAATGTGGGTGGGTCTCAATCAGTTGGAGGCCTTAAGAAGAAAGGAACTTGGTGATGACTGTAGTTAAAAGTGCAAATTTAAGAATGTTCTTCCATGAACTAGAACAAATGTATGTCACTATTACAAGGTATTAATAATAGGGTGGTAGATGGGGAAAAATACAATTAATGCAAACTATGGACTTTAGTTAACAGTAATATATTTTTTCATCAGCTGTAAAAAGGTACTAAGGGTCAATTAAATGGGGGTATAAGGAGTATGGGGTTTTTCTTATTGGAGTAATAAAAATGTAATACAATTGATTGTGGTAATGAATGTACAACTCTGTGATTATACTGACAGCCACTGACCATACACATTACATGGATTGCATGGTGTGTAAATAAAATGGTCATTGTTTTTTAAAAACAACAAATAAACTGAGGTTTTCCAGAGAAGTGCCTCAAGACTGTAACATCAACTCTTGCCCAATTTCCAGCCTGCCCGCCCTACAGATTTCAAACTTTCCAGTCCCCACAATCTCAGTAGCCAATTCCTTAAAACAAATCTCTTAATATAATATACAAACATCTTTTGGTTCTTTTCTCTGAAGACCCTGTCTGATACATGAACTAATCCTTTGGATTATTTAGGCATCTGGTGTGGAACACTACCTTTTTCATAAAATGGACTATGATGTAACAGTCAGGTAATTTAATTCATACCTCTGTTCCCAGGGCCTCTCCTTTATAAAATCTCTTAACACTAGGTTTTTGCCCTCCAGTTTTGTATTTTCAGAAACAGCCATAATTATTAATATTTATAATGGACACATTCTCAAAGACTTTCCAGAGTGTCAAGCAAGGGGACAGTTTAGCAATTAACTGGTTAATCTAATTAATGGAAATGCTAGGAAAATTTGGGCCATAAGATCAACAATTTGGCCTGATCATTCAGTTGTGATGTTTAACTTATTCATATAAACCTTGGCTTAAATTTTCTTTTCACTTTGCACATGACTTCAGGCTAGGAATGATGTTCGCAAGGAATCAGGAAGATTACTCTGGCAGGAGTCAATGACCAATTCAGATATAATTTTGGATGAAAAATGTCCTGGCTTTTCAGATTTCTTTTAAACCTCTTTGAAAAGACGGTTTAACAGATTCATAACAACTGATAAATGTGTGATCTGGATCAGAAATTTTTAGGAGGCAGGAGGGCTATAAAGGGTACTATTGATAAAAATTGTAAAAATATGAATATAGTCTGTAGATTAGGTAAATAAAATTGTATCGAAGTTAATTTCCTGGGATGTAGACGTGGCTCAACTGATAGAGTGTCCATCTACCATATGGAGGGTCCAGGGTTCGATCCCCAGGGCCTTCCTGACCCGTGTGGTAAGCTGGCCCACACACAGTGCTGCCACGCGCAAGGAGTGTCGCCCCATGCAGGGATACCCCTGTGTAGGGGTGCCCCACGCGCAAGGAGTGCGCCCCACAAGGAGAGCTGCCCTATGAAAAAAGCATAGCCTGCCCAGGAGTGGCACCACACACACGGAGAGCTGACGCGGCAAGATAACGCAACAAAAAGAGACACAGTTTCCCAATGCTGCTGCATGATGCAAGCGGATACAGAAAAACTCATAGCGAATGGACACACAGAGCAGAAAACAGGGGGGAAGGGGAGAGAAATAAATAAAATAAATCTTTAAAAAAACAAAAACAAAGTTAATTTCCTGATTTTGTTAACTGTACTATAGTCATTAAGAGAAGGTCCTTGCTCTTAGGAAATACACACTAAAGAATTTAGAAGTAAAGAGGGATCTTGTCTTCAACTTACTCTTAAATAGTTAAGAAAAAATATATGTGTATATATACATATCAAGAGAAAATGATAAAAAGAAATGTGGTAAAATAATAACAATTGGGGAATTTGAGTAAAGGGTGTAAGAGTTCTTTGCATTATTCTAAAAGTTGGAAATAATTTCAAAATAAAAAAAATCGCCTAACAAATTTTAAAGCTGATTTAATAACTCATTCATACTGATCTTATATCCTAAAAGAAAGCCAAATTAACAAGGTGTTATAAATTGTGTATCAGTTAATTTTAATAGTATACATGTGGCACTGCTAACCAGAAAAACACTACTTGAGTTTTATCTAAGGTCAGAAAGGAATTAGGAGGACGAACAAATCAAACAAACATCTGTGTTTCCCTATGTAAACCACAAGAAATTTAATAATATAAAACGTAAGTAGGGTATGAATCATGAATCATGCAGAAGAGTTTGTTATACCTGGAATTGCTGTTGATCTCCACCCAGCCCAGTTTCCATGACACATGAAGCAAAAGTCCACCAATTAAAGTCTGCCACCTGAAATGGATAAGTACCAAAGTGATTTAACTGGGTGCTACATTCTCAAATACTACCCAACCCTCATAGATTGGCTGACTGACAAACACGCACATTCAACCCTTCTAAAAACCTGTTCTCCCACGCCCTCCTATCAACCCATTTCTCAGATCTTCCTTCTCAATCTCTACTGTTCCCTTGAGTCTAGTTCCTCTGAGTGCTGACACTGATGATCTCTTCCTACGACAGACTTTTTCCTAAACTGCCCGCAGCCACTGCCTCAGCACAAATGATTCCCCAATCCCTGTTCTCACCCAGGCCCCACCACCCTGAATCCCCCAGATCCCAATTTAACATGCCTAGACATAAACTTGAACTTCCCCATCCCCACCCTGACCTTCCTCTTAATATCCCCAATTGGCCCAATCAGAAACATAGACGTCATCCAAGCCCTTCCCTCCCTCCTCTTCTCCCTCCATCTTCCTTACTTCCCTGCAAAATCCCAGAAAGGACCCTCAAATCCAGGCCCTCCCCTCCATCCCTCAGGCTCTGCCTGAAGTCAGGCTCTGCTGGGCTCACACCTGGCCATCACATTATTCCCTCATTGGTGGTCCTCTCCCTGCAGAGTGGTCCTGCAGCATCCATTCTCTACCCTGCAGTCATGGGGTTCATCCTACAATGCAATTTTTTTTTCACTTTCAGTTCATTTTATTTTTTAATAATTTTTTAAATTTTTAAATTTTTATTTTTTTATTTGTGCTGCTTTCTTCTCAATGCCATAGACAGCAGCTCTCAGCCTCTTTTCTACCCCACCCCGTAAGCACGCAGAGGTTAGGGGCACTCCAGATTATGAATACCCCTCCCACTCCAGGCTGCAAAGCAAATCAAAATGCCAGATGAGTCAGAGGGCTAGTTTAGGCAAAACTATTCTGTTCCACTCGAATTGCTTTTTATTTTAAGTGACTCATTCATGAATTTCAGGGCCTGTGTCAATAGAAGGGATATGAATGGAAGTCCAGCTATAAATTACACTTACAACGAAACATATTTATGTACCATTTTGTATCTCCTAAGCAGCCAGCAGGCTGCCTAAGCTACAAGGTAAGGGCAAGTCATGTCTTTGAATCTGTGTAATTCTCACCCCTCCCCGCTTTTTCTTTTTTCCACCTAGCACACAGAACAAACTTTCTACAAACTCACAGATGACTTGCAACACCTCAGCGCAGAAGTGATTGCCACACCCATGTGTTGCATTACTGCAGTGGAGAACCCTGGGCTGCAGGATAAAGTCACGGTGACACACGAGCCCCCAGGGACCTGCACCTGCTCCTCTGGAGGATCAGCTCCGTCCTTCCAGCCACACGGCCCGCCCACGGCCTCAGGAACGTGCCAGGCTGTGTCAGGCTCCTGGAGCGTGCACACTGGACGCTGTCTTCCTTGTCTCCCCTGGGTCCTGGGAACACCTGCTCCTCCTCTAAGACCCAGTTTTGTTTTGTTTTTTTGGTTTTTTTTAACATTTTTAATTTATTTCTCTCCTCCTCTCCCCTCCCCCCAGTTGTCTGCTCTCTGTGTCCATTTGCTGTGTGTTCTTCTGTGACCGCTTCTATTCTTATCAGCGGCACCAGGAATCTGTGTTTTTTTGTTGTGTCATCTTGTTGTTGTGTCAGCTCTCCATGTGTGCGGCACCATTCCTGGGCAGGCTGCACTTTCTTTCGTGCTGGGCGGCTCTCCTTACAGGGCATACTCCTTGCACGTGGGGCTCCCCTATGCAGGGGACACCCCTGCGTGGCAGGGCACTCCTTGCACACATCAGCACTGCACATGGGCCAGCTCCACACGGATCTAGGAGGCCCGGGGTTTGAACCGCAGACCTCCCATGTGGTAGGCAGACGCCCTATCCATTGGGCCAAGTCCACTTCCCTAAGACCCAGTTTTGATGCCTCCTTTGTGACTCCTTCACTGACCCAGTCAAGCAGAACTATCCCTCCATAATAGCCTCTGGGCCACTGTATGGATTGTGGCGCTCCCACACAGCACTGCAGTTATTTGTTTTTTATTGACACTGCCAACTACACTGCAAATCTCTTCATTATTAAAATAAGACTATGCCTATACATAGTGCAGAGCAGGCACTCCAAAAAATGTTAGCTGAACAAACAGATGAATCAACTGGAAGAGTCTCCAACCTTGAAGCACACATTAGCATACATTCTTATAGAACAAAGTTAGAAATGATTGAGGGCTCTTTACCATCTGTAGCTTTCAGGGAAAATATTGGGGCTCTGAACCCCAGAGACAAGCATTTTTATCACAAGACCACCTGTTGCATCCGGAAATGTTGTGAAGGGAAGTTCAGATAAAAATTGCATTTAGAATAACATGACAAATATTTATGTGCTGTTTCATATTCTGTAAGCAATTTCTGGCTACGTAAGGCTCCATGGTCAGGAAATATTTTTATCCTGGTACCTTGTTTAATTTCTAAATTCTCTGTTTTGTTTTTTTCCCATCTACCATATAGAACAAAAACCACAGCCTTGATCTCATACCTATTTTGGAGAGCATGACTTAATTCTGCTCTTTGGGCCCCCCATATGCCTTTGAAAAGCACTTCCAAGACATGGCTTTCTACAAACTTATTTTTCACAAGTAGCAAAACCAAGTGTAAGGCCATGTAGAGGGTTAAATACAGAATTAATCACACATTTAACAATATTCATTGAGCAATGAATACCTACAAGCTGTCGGGAGCTGAGCTGGCTCGGGAACGATGTTAGTTTGTAGAAGATACCAGCTGTGCCCTCAAACAGCACGGTCTAAGCCAGGGGTTCTTAACAAGGGGTCCATGAGCTTGAATTTAGATTAGAAAAAACATTATTCTTGTGGGGACGTGTTGATGCAGGCGTGATACTTTTATTAAATAATACACAGTATAGTGTGGACTTAGTTAGGGGTCTGTGGTTTTTACCTGACAGGCAAAGGGGTCCATGGAACAAAAAAGGTTAAGAACCCCTGGTCTAAGCAGTGACTCTCAACTAAGCGATTTGTTCTCCAGTGGTGTTGGCAATGTCTGAAGACCCTCTCAGTTGTCACTACCCGGAGCAGGGAGTGTGCTACTGGCACCTAGTGTGGGACCTAGCTCAGGATACTGCTACACATCCTACAATGCACAGGACAGTCTCCTTCAACAAAGGATTACCCATCTCCCGAAGTCAACAGTGCTGAGGTTGAGAAACCCTGACCTAGACGGAAGTAAGGTAATTAACGGATAATTACCATAAAGGTTGATAAAGCCCTCACAGCGAGATACCAAGTATTACAAGCAACTCTAGCAAGGGCAACTTGCTAGCATGGAGAGTTGGGTAAGGCTTCCTAGAGGAAGTAAATTTGAGCAAAAATAAGAATGCCCAAAGCAGAGGATAAAGAATGGACAAAGGCCCAAAGGTGAGAGGGCCAGTGGCTTTTTGAAGCTCTCAGAGAAGTTCTACTGGTCTGGAGCTCAGCATTAGATTATCTGTGGGCGAGTGGCAGAGCTAACACTGGGGAGAACGGGCTGCTGGAAGAGGGTAGGGCCACCATGTCCAGGAAATTCAAACCGGAAGCCACGGATGGGTCTCTTTTTAATGTAACACTATCACATTTACATTTGGAAAGCTTACTCTCGTTATGAGGGAGAGAAGTTTTTGAGAGAAGCAATACTAGAGGCAGGGAAGCAAGTTAGGAGGTTGTTAGAGTAATTTGAGAGCTGACAGTCACCCCAGAAGGGGCGATGGGGATGAAGAAGGTGGACAGAGTCTAAAGATATGTCAGTGGTTCTGGTGGTTAGTTGGATGTTGGGGATGAAGGAGACAAAGGAATCAAGAATAACTAATTCCCAGGTTACTGGGAGGCTACTGGAAAGCGAGAGTACCATTTATGGCAGGTAAATTTAAGGGGCAGACAGAAGAGGAAAGCAAACTCCATTAGAGTAGGGATGTTTGTCTTCTTCAATGATGTATTCCAAGTGTCTAAAACTGAGTCTAGTACACAGTATAGTATGCACTCAAGAAATATTTGTAGCCCCAGTAGCCCCTACTCTTTGCCAGGAACTGTTCTAGGTACTGGAGATAATCCAGTGACAAAAAGGATTTTAAAAATTCCTGCCCCCATCAAGCATGCAGTCTACTGGGGGAGGGGCATTGGGTCGGACCCATTCATAGCCAGGAAAGGAAAAGGCAAGCCGGATGTAAATGTCGTGTTTTCCAACATAAATTCAGCAGAGCCCTCGACCTGAAGAGAAACGAGAGTTCCATCCAGATCAGAAAACCCTTTCTACTCACCAAAGAAAAAAAAATCCCAGCTTTATTGACTGAAATATACGTACTCATAGAAAATATTTTTTAAGTTCTGCTATGAAATACTGGGGAGCAGGAGAACCAGACAAAGTAATTCTAAAGTTCACCTGAAATAACACATTGGTCATAATAGAAAGAGCATTTTTAAAAACAATAAGAATGAAGGCTGACTTGCTGTACCACATTTTGAAATGCTATAATAATGTAAACAATTTAGCACTAGCCCCCTCCATAAAAATGGACAAATAAGTTCCCCCAGAAATAGGCCCAAGAGAAATAATTTTATACATGCTATTAATAAATCAAAGGTGAAAAAAAAAATCATACAATAAAACACAATGAATGAGGTTAGTATAAATTAGTTAACTACTGAGGAAAGGATTTCCTCATATCACCAACATATACTAAAATAAAACAATGATGATTAAAACTTGAATAAAGCTTTAATGAAATACTGGTGAATATTTATAAGATCTCAGGATGGGGAAGAAAACCCACAAAAACAGTGTAGGAAATCACAAAATAATATATCTGTCCACATAAAAATAAGGCATTTAAAAAATCAAAATAATTATAAATAAAATTAAAAGGAAAATAAACAAATTGGGGAAAAATACTTCCAATAAACATGATGGACAAGGATATGCCATTCTTAAAATTATAAAGGACCCATTAAAACTAAGAAAAATACTTAAACCTCAAAAAGAATGGGCAAAAGACAAAATAGACAAATCAGAGAAAAACAGATACAAGTATATAATAAATATAAGAAAACTGTCCAACTTTATGAATAATCTAAGAAATTGTAAGACAATGAGAGCCCACTTTTGTTCATGAAGTCAGCAAAAAAGGAGAAAAATTAACAATCACGGTTTGAGTGCAATATTATAGAAACTTTCATATATGCTCTGGGTGGCAATGTAAATTGTTTAAACATTTTTGGAAAAGATTTTGTTAGTATTCAAGGAAAATACTAAAGAAGCTCGAGCTCTTAAACCCAAATTTCTCATGTAGGAATCCATCCCAGAGAAATAGAAATTTGGCATATTGGAGACAAAAATGTATAATAACACTGTTTTTATAGCAAAAAACGGGACCCACTTTAAATAGAATTGCAAAATAAATTACAGTAGTCCTACTTAATGGAAAAAATCTATGCAGTTGTTGAAAGTGTTTTAAAGAACTTTTAATGATGCTGGTTGGACATATCCTATAAATGTGTACAAAAAGCAGAAAAGAAACTTACCCTTGGAATAATGTAGGGTAGGTAAATTTCAAGACAGACAGGACGTACTGAAAAACAAATAACAGAATAATGGACATTACAAATTACAGAGCATTGATAGACCAGATAATGAAAGAAATCCCTATTTAAGAATGACATGACACACTTACATTTCAAAAAGGCCTTCATCTCCGCCCTCCTCCCCCCCCCCAAAAAAAAAAAGCCACACAACAGGCAGGTGGACTCCAGTGGTTGGGGAATGGCGGAAACTGGGGAGCACAGCAGCTCCATCCAATGTCGTAGCCGTGCAAGCACTTGGTGTCTCACCAGACCCCAGAATCACCTCGTTCTAACTGGATCAACCACTCCAGAGAAAACTAGAGGAACCTCAACAGAGTCTGTTGTCTTGGGAAATCCACTCAATCACCCAGATTACCTAAAAATCCAACCCCCTTCTTCGTTTCTCTTCAAAGAGAACTACATCTTAGTCTTTCCCTTGTGTTTCCTTCAATGTTTAGGGCTTAGCTTGGTTTTTGCATTCTAAGGATTTTTTGTAGCCAGTTCTGCTTAGATGTCTTATACCTTTTGCTATATATTGGCATTTTAAGGCTTCTTTTTAAACCAACTGAGCTAGGGTCAATTTATCTTTCTAGTATGTCTTTTAATCAATTACAACACTTGATGAAGCGGGGGTTGTGTTGTGGCCTTTTGGGTATCTTTTTCTAGTGTCTCTACTATTGTACACTTTAAAACATTTTTAAAAATCTAAAACCACTCAATGGCTTGAGGCAAAGACTAGGCTGATTCCTCACGTAATCTAAAAAATGGAGTTAACCTTGCTGGGCAAGTTTATATGTCTCTTTTTTCTGCTTGGGTTGGCCTACACAGAAATCCACTTGCATGAATTCATGAATGCCACGAATATGGCTAATGGCCTGTGCCCTGCTCCGGATTTACTAAGAAATGGACCTTCATTCTTCCCTGAAGTCTATTTGCTCATGATTCAATATGCCCCTCTCTACTTTTCCCTGATATTTTCACTCTAAAATGGAGAGCAAGAAAGGATTAGGGGAGCACCTGGGTCACATCCTGTACCACCCTTCATTGAGACAGCAAATATTTATTTAGTTTATTGTGTGCTTGGCTTTGTCCTAGATGCTGAGGGAGATAGTAAATCATTGAACCTCTCACCTCACTTTGCTAAAGAACTGTGAAAAAACTGTGGAAGGGAAAAGGTTTTCTGGTGGATGTGTGAGAGTGCTATATATTATATATATACATTGCTGTGGTCTAGGACTCCTGTGAAGAAAAGCTGAATAATTGGGGGGGGGGGGGGAGGAAAGATAGGATGTGGAATTTTTTCAAGTCAACATTCTTTATCTAAGTTCTTTATCTAACTTTATCCAAGTTCTTTATCTATCCTTTAAACCCATCGCTATATGCCATTCCCTAGTAAGGGACCATGACATTATATTGGGCTTCAAATTTCGGGGAGTTCTGGATCACAGAGTGTTTCAACAATGGCAATGGAGGGATACTGGTATGGGATACCAATGACAGGTGATATATGGCTGACAGGGAGCTGTACAGAACATATGTCCAGGGTGCATGGTAATGTATGGATATACTCATAGTGGCAACAATTAAAAACCACAGTAGGGGGGGTACTGGGTTCCTGGCCAGTGGTGCTCTGTCGTGGTCCCTAGGGGAGCAGCGACAGTCTCCCAGGTACAGTGGCGGGGACCGGGAGGGAGTGAGGGTTCAACAGTGAGCCCCTGATGCTAATGACTATGCTTGTGAGCTGATAAACCTAAAATAAGAACAAGGCCTAGAGCAACATTGTGCCTGGGAATTCCCTCCTGTCAGCCTTCATGTTACTCAAATGTGGCCAGTCTCGAAGCCAAACTCAGCATGTAAATGCAATGCCTTACCCCCAGCGTGGGACATGACACCCGGGGATGAGCCTCCCTGGCAACGAGGGACCACTATCAACTACCAACTGATGATGCAACTGGAAAATGACCTTATACGGAAGGTTCAATGCGGATCAGCAGAATATCCATGTCTACATAAAATACCATGACTTTAAAATGCTGTTTGACCTAAAGTAAGGGGGAAATGGAAAGGAGAAATGAGTTTATATGGCTATGAGTTTCTAAAAAAGAGTCTGGAGGCTGGCAGAAGGATTGCCCTCATGCACAACTGAGCAGAGTCAGAGAGACAGATAAAGCAGATACAACCCCCAGATATTGGTTCCTCTGAGGGCTAAAGAGACCCATGGGAGTTATGGTCATGGCCGATGGGGTTAACTACCAGGGCAGATGGCCCCTCTTTGGAAATGGTGTTTATGTGTGATGAATCTGGACTCAGATGGGATCTCCCTTCATAAGACTTTCATGCTAATGTGCTGGAGGTGCAGTTAATGTTGGGGTTTAAGATATATTTAGGGGATTTGAATCTCTGGACTGACAATGTGATAGCCAGGTCCTGAGCCTCAACAGACTCCAGCACCTACAATCTGATCTATTGGACTTACCACACTCAGCTAAGATGGAGTTGAAGAAGGACAACCACCACACCATGGAGCCTAGAGTGATTACAACTGAAAATGGGAGGATTGCATCCAGCATCCATGTGGAATCTGAGCCTCCTCTTGACATAGAGGTGCAATGGACACAACCAATCCAATGTCCACATAGAAGAGGTGGCATTGGATTGGGAAAAGTGGACATGGTGGACGATGGGTATGGGGAAAGGCAGGAAGAGATGAGAGGTGGAGGCGTCTTTGGGACATGGAGCTGCCCTGGATGGTGCTTCAGAGGTAATCACCGGACATTGTAAATCCTCACAGGGCCCAGCGGATGGAATGGAGGAGAGTATGGGCCATGATGTGAACCATTGTCTATGAGGTGCAGAGGTGCCCAAAGATGTACTTACCAAATCCAATGGATGTGTCATGATGATGGGAACGAGTGTTGTTGGGGGGGGAAGAGGGGGGGTGGGGGGGTGGGGTTGAATGGGACCTCACATATATATTTTTAATGTAATATTATTACAAAGTCAATTAAAAAAAAAAAAAAAGAACTGTGAAAAAAGAAATCTGTGGCAAAGTCAATGGAACCTAAGTCCTAAAAATGTCTCTTTTCAGTAAGCCCACAGGCCACTGAAAAGTGCTGCTCAGAATGAACTGCTATTTGGTAGAACAGCAATGTCCGAGCAGACAGCGTTTCTCAGCAAAGGAGAAGGAAGAGCTTTGTAGCCGTGGAAAGGAGGAGAACAGAAGCTGACTCTGCATGCAGGCTGGTGGCTCAGCAGCTGTGGCTGATGGGAAGAGCAACATAGGACTGCCTGGCCCGCAGGTTACCTATCCTGAGACCTCCCACAGCTTCAAGGAATGGGCTCACCCAGCCCTGGCCATGAAGGGCAGGACTCACGAGTGAAGGGCTTTCTCCCTAGCCTAGAGCCGCTTCCTTTAACCGCACTCGCTGCTTCAAACTTCAAACAAAAGGCAACCATTTCTTTAAACAATAGGAGTAAAAGTGAGATGGACAAGATTTTTTAGAAGTTTGCTTATTACAAATAGAGGAACAGTTTCAAAGAAGACAACACTGAGCTTTTGTGTGAAGTTTGAAACAGAAAGGGTGCTGTTAAAGGAAGCTGCTCTGGGTGGGGTGGAGAAAGCCCTAGACACTGAGGAAGGAATGGAAGAGAGTGCCTTGCCGCTGTACATACAGGGCAACACCTATTCCAGCAATGAAAGACAAAATGTCAAAAACAAAGTTTTATGATATTTTTCATTTTTTAATAGCCCAATTTATTTTTTACTTTAGTTTTTCTAAATTAGGATGTATTCTATTTCCAATTGTTAAAACTATCATTACTACTTCATTTTCCTACTTATTAAATTTGGCAATATATTAGGTTTCATTTTTTAAGAAGCTTTGGATCACAGAGGGGTTCAACTATGGCAGGGGAGGAGCACCGGTGTGGGGTGTCATTGATGGGGGACAAATGGTTGGGAGGGAGTTCTCCAGGGCATGTATATAAGGTACATAAAAATGTTGGGATATTTGTTGGGTATTGTCATAG
This sequence comes from Dasypus novemcinctus, assembly GCF_030445035.2. Lineage (NCBI taxonomy): Eukaryota > Metazoa > Chordata > Mammalia > Cingulata > Dasypodidae > Dasypus > Dasypus novemcinctus. The sequence continues at coordinate 38,939,152 of NC_080688.1, forward strand.
TAGGTGGAGTTACACTTAACAACTGAGGGAGTGCTAAGTTCCTAGCTGGGGGAGCTCTGTCATATTCCCCAATGGAAAAGCAACAATCCCCCAAGCCCAGGGGCAAAGATCAGTGAAGAAGGATGGTCCAATGATGCGCCCTTGGTAACTGATGACTATGCTTATAAGCCTGTGTGCTTTAAATTTCAACTAGGCCTAGAGCTGCAGGGTGCCTAAGAGTTACCTCCTGAGAGCCTCCATGTTGCTCAGATGTGGCCACTCTCTAAGCCCAACTCAGCATGTCAATGCATTACCTTCCCCCCAGCATGGGACATGACTCCTGGGGATGAGCCTCCCTGGCACCAAGGATTACTGCCAATCACCAGCTGGTGATACAACTAGAAAAAGACCTTGAATAAAAGGGGTAAATGGTAAAGACAAATGAGTTTATATGGCTAAGAGACTTCAAATGAGTCAGGAGGTCATCAGAGGGGTCCCAGAGACAGCCAAAGTAGATAAAACCCCAGGTACTGGTGCTCCTGAGGGCTACCAAGACACACAAGTTCTACAGTCATGGCAGATGGCTGTGGAGTTCAGTGCCTTGCCAGTGGGCCCTACTTTGGAATTTGTGCTCCAGAGTGTGATGGAGTTGGACTCTGAAGTGACCTTTCTACACATGCCTCTTCTGTCACTTTTACTGAACCTGTGGTTGGCGCTAGGGTTGGTGTATACTCAAGAGACTTGAATCTCTGGACTGTCCATGTGCCAACTGGGCTCTGAGCCTCAGCAGAGTTGTAACACCTACTCTCCGGTTCATTGGACTTATCCAGGTCAGCTAACAGGCAAGTGAAGATGGCCAACCACCACACCAGGGAATTGAGAGTGTCTACAACTGCAAGCAAGAGAATCACATCCACCAGCCATGTGGGATCTAAGCCCCCTCTCTATTTAGAGGTGGAGTGGAAATCACCATCCCAGGGTCCACAGGATGGAGGAATAAAATATGGATTAGAGTAAACTTATTGGTATTCTACTATAGAACTATTGTGTCTCTAGCAATGGAAGAAATTGTATCAATGATGTGGAGAGAGTGGCCACAGGAGTTGCTGAGGGCAGGGAGAGGGAAGAAGAGGTGTGATGTGGGGGCATTTTCAGGATTTGGAGTTGTCCCAAATAATATTGCAGGGACAGATGCAGAACATTATATATCCTGCCATAACCCACTGAATGGACTGGGGGAGAGTGTAAACTACAATGTAGCTATAATCCATGCAGTGTAGCAGTGCTCCAAAATGCATCCACCAAATGCAATGAATGTGCCACAATGATGAAAGCAGTTGTTGATGTGGGAGAAGTGGTGGGGGGAGGGGGGGTATAAGGGAACCTCTTATATTTTTTAATGTAACATTTTTTGTGATCTGTGTATCTTTTTAAAAAAAGAATAAAAATGTAAAAATGTAAAAAACATGAAGACAACACTGACACATATGAAAATAAAGAAACCATTATAGAGGCTTCTAAAAACAGCACATCTATTGTAGACACACACCAAAAATCTTCACTAACTCAACAGAAAATGAATGTGGCAGAGACTACATTCATAGGTAATTTCACAGTTAACTGCTGTGAAAGCAAAAGACTTTCATTCCTCCCTTCTTTCCTTCTTTTCTTCCAGAGTAACTATGACTTACTGAGCATTTATTATGGTGTACAGTACTAGGCCAAACATCTCACAAACATTTTCATCAATCCTTATAACGACCTTTTGAAAAGGACTTTTTATCCCATTTTAAAGATTGCATAGCTTAGGTTTAGAGAGAGTCAGGTCCCAAAGCCAAGTAATTAGAGCCAGCACGCAAACTATCACTGCCTCCCTGCATGGCTGCAAGAAGCCCATCACCAAAACTGAAAATCACCTGGAGGGGTGGGGGTGGGGGTGGGGGGTTAAGAAGACTTCTCTGAATATCCTAAGGACAATCGCTCAGATTAAGAAGCAAAGTATAAGGAAATGCTGCTAACAGCTTTTTCCAGAAAGCAAGAGGAAAATTTCTTTTTCTTTTTTTTTTGGGGGGGAAGAGGGGGTGAGGGAGGTAGAAGAAAGGGACAGTAGAGATCCTACAGTGGAGAATATGGTCCTGTTTCAGGTATCACACCTTGGCTTGGGTCAGCCGTGAGTGAAGGGCAGGAAGCAATGTCCCACCCATACAAGAGTCTACATTTCCCCCAATGGTACCAAATCCAAAGCCAGCGTCCTCATTCTAATAACAACAACAACAAAACCCTTTGGTTTACCAATGATTCCCAACCTTTGTCAAGCTATCTTTCAGTCATTGTCTTTTCATGGCACTGCTTTTTTTTTTTCTGTCTCCTCATAAAAAGGGTTTCATGACCTTATCTTAAATTAAAAATTAAATTTACACTTCATTTTTGAACGTAAGTCCCTGAAAAACTCAATATACTGGAAGTGCTTGGGATGGGGACATATTTAAATAGGTTTGGGTATCAGTGGTGTGAAGGGAGATGGAATCATCTCTTTTATATTTAAAGGCTTCTAGAATCTTGGGGGATTCCCGGGCAGGGACTTGTTGAGAAAAGAAGGCAGGATGTGTCTGATTTATGCTCCCACTCGGATCCTTTCCCAAAGCAACTGCAGTCAGTTGTTTTCTTTCCCTTAAAAGTAGTCCACACAGCCCAAAATTAAGTTAACTGGAATCTGCCAAACTATCCTGCTTCCTCAGATGTACCAGGCATAAAACAGAGCAATAAGAGCCAACAAATCTTACTGCTAAAAGAGCAATCGCACAGATCAGTTTCCTGTCCATCAGCATCAGGGAAACTAACATAAAAAGCTTGAGGCTACGTTTTTCCACACAAGATTACCTGATTCCAATCTCCCACGTGCAAGCCCTCCCCGCGCCCGCCCCTCTCACCTTGTTCGTGAGGTAAGAAGCCAGGTAGCAGACACAAAAGGTGAGGCCGACCAGATACTTGCTCACACACATCTGTCAACTCGCCCGGCTTCCCCTGGAGCTCCTGCGCCCGCCCACCCGAGCCACGTGGCTCCGGCCGGAGCCGCACCGCCGCCGCCACCGCCCCGGGCTGACCACGTGATCCTGAGCTCCGCCAATCGACGCGCGCACCGCCCGCGAGCCTGCCTCCTTAAAGGGGCTGCGCCTGGTGGTGCCCACAGCCTTTCTGCCTGACAGCTGCGGGGCGGGGCAGGGCGAGAGGAAACGGAGTCCAGACACCAGACGCAAGTGGGGAAGAGTCAGGCCGTAGCAGTCCTTTGAGGTGGCAGAAGAGGAAAAAAAAAAAAAAAAAGAGCAGGTTCCAAAACTTCTCAATACCCTATGACTGTGTAACGAACTATAGAAATGATCCCTGAAAGTATAGCCTTCCTATGACTGTGTAAAGACGACTATTAATAGTTATCTCTAAAGGGTGGGTCCAAAATGAGGCTTGCGCTTTACTGAATTTTCCCAATTTTCTACAATGAATCTGTATTACTTTTGCAACCACAAAAAAAAGCTAAAATCAATAAATGCTCTTTTAAAGAAGGCTGGGGGGCGGGGAAGGAACTAGCATGAGTGTAGTTTTTGTTTTGTAAGAAAAGTTATTCCTTGGTGCTGAAAACTCTATAAAATAAGTAATCCTTCTAAAAGTAGAATTTCAAGCACAGCCCTATTCCTAGTTTCCAAGGTGGAAAATTGACCTACTTAATCTTCTGACAGATAGTGGAAAACGTAAATGAAAATATACTGATGACTTTGTCAGTGAAAAGGACCAAGTGTTCCCCACACGTAGAAATATACAGGTTTTTAGACATAACCCAACATACCAAGAAACTAACACTCTTAAGCAGTAGTATAAATTTACCTTATGATGCAGCATATAGACACAGAGAACAGACAACCGGGGTGGGGGTGGGGGGGAGAGGAGAGAAATAAATAAATAAATCTTTTTTTTGTTAGTTTACCTTATGGCCCTCAATGGTGGGAGATGGCATGCTAACACTTGTGAAGACTATGTTTTTCAAAGGCATGCCGTTTGCCTCTGCCTCCTCTAGCAGTAAGGCAAAACAGGTGTCGGTGAGTCCCTTGAGTCCTCACCAGCTCCCCTCTCCCATCACCAGCCTGGCCTCTGCTCACTTTTCTGCAGGTCTCAGCGAAAAGGACCAGCAGAGAGATGGAGGTGGGCCTGGTACCCCTCCCCTTCTGTCCTGACCCTTCAAACCACCACCCCAGGTGGTAATGGGAATGTAACTTTCTTTTCCTGAGGACTGGGTCATAGAAAGGGAAAGTTCCATCTAGGAAGGGAGGAGATAAGGCTCTAAACGCACTAAATTCTCCTTTTCGTAAAAATGAAATCATAACTTAACTCTTCACAAGTGTGTACCCACTTCAGAGTCTTCCTTGCCCTTGGATTTGTGCCTCCCTCTCCAAAAAGCCAAACTTCAATGCCAAAAAACAACAACAACAACAAAAACATTGTAACAAGTCAAATAGAACAGAAATATGTAAAAGAAAACTTAATTACCACTCTCCAGGCTCCTTCACTCCACATTAAACCTCTCCAAACAATTCCACCCTCTTAACTATCAAGTAACCAAATATCAGCAGGTTGTGTCTCCTACACCTTTCACTATATTCATAGAGCAACACATAACCATTTAAAAGTTGTCTTACAAAAATGGGTCTAACCTTACATATTGCAACGGAACTTTTTAAAAATTCTATGTCAACACAAGGGGGTTAATTTAATTCTTTTTAAAAGCTGCAAATATTCCGTAATTTGTTCAACCATTCCCTGTTGATGAGATTTCATATTGTGCCTAGCACTGGTTTTATTTCTGTAAGACAGATTCCCAAACGGGAGAATGCAGGATCTCAGAATATCTGTATTGTTTTAAATCAATACTGCCAGATTACTTTTCACTTCCCTTTACTTTCTACCTGTGGGAATCCTACTTAGCATCAAGGTCCAGCTCTTCTCAAAGATTTTCAGATAGATTTACCCTCCTCTCTTCTCCCATAGCACCTTTTAATACTTGCTACAACAATTAACACCTTAAAATTTGCCACATCATGGCCCATACAGAAAATGGTAGCATTGCTGGGAGCCCAAGGTAAATTGCAGGCATGGCTTAGTGCCCAGGTCCTGCCACCCTGATGTGAGGAAGCACACTTATAACTCTTTCCTTCACATCAGCAAGGAAGGTCTGCATTAAAATCCAACAGCAGTCAACTCACTCTCCCCAGCCACATGGCAGGTCTTGGAGAGCAAAGTTCCCCAGTTCTTGGCTCAGTGGCATATATAGTCTAGGTGTACAATAAATTAATGATGAGCGAATGAATGAATCAATCAATTCATAAATAGAGTGATGGGTGAATAGGATTTAAAAAGTTTCAAAGGAGTATGGAACTTATACAATACCAATAAAAACCACTTAAAGTCACCAGGATGCCACATGGACATCAAACAATATCATGGAATATTGACTTTAGAGAGTTTATTAAAAGCATACTATAGTAATTGAGGGACTTGAGTTGCTTTGCCAGAAAACACTTGCCTTGGTAGAGTTCTTTTGATATTTTCTCTTGCTTTGTTTCACTATCATTCAAGCATTATATAATGTCGCCTAAAATAAATACATATGCCAACTTAATTCCTAATTAAAAGTATTCACATTATTTTATGTTTAATCTCTGTTCAACTATATAGGTTATCATGGAGATTGAATAGTTTTTATATATAATGGCAATATTTTAATAATTTTATTTCATTTTAGAAAGTCTAAAAATTAGGCAGAATGTGAACCTGATTTTTAATCAAATGTAGAACAGTCAACTGTTCTTTTTAACTATATGTCATGGAAGATTGTTAACATTATTTCCAGACATGTCCAGAAATTCTAACAGTTTCAAAACTGCAAGAAATTAGAAGGCAGTTCAGAGACTATATCAGTTCAGATATTTCCTACAATAAATAACAGGAAACAATTCATATAGGCTTAAATTAGGAGGAAACCACATTGGTTTATGTCATCAGAAAGTACAGAGGTAGATCAGCCTTCAGATATAGATTGACACAGATATTCCACAATGTCCCTAAGGACTAGGTCAGTCAGTGACAACTTGGGTGATCATGCATCCATATTTGCCTAAAATTTATGCTTTTGTCCTAGCATAATTAATTTTTACTTAAAAAATTTTTATTAGAGTAAAATATATGCAACATAAAATTTGCCATTTTATCCATCTTTAAGCATTCAATTCTGGGGCATTCATTACATTCACAATGCTGCACAATCATCACTACTATCTATTTCCAAAATTTTTTTCATCATCCCAAACAGAAACTCCGTACCCATTAAGCTATAACACCTCATTGCCCTCTCCTCCGCTCAGCACCTGGTAACTAAGCTACTTTCTGTTATTTATGGATTTGCCTATATTAGTTATGTCATAAACATGGAATCCTATAATATTGGTCCTTCTGTGTCTGGCTTCTTTCGGTTAGCGTGTTTTCAAGGTTCATCGAGGTTCATCCAGGTTCTGTAGCATGTATCAGAACTCCATTACTTCCGGTAATTATTCTGTTGTATGGCCATGCCACATTGGGTTTCTTCGTTCATCTGTTAATGGGCACTTGTGTTGTTTCCATGTTTTGGCTATTGTAAATAATACTGCTATGAATATTGATATACATGTATCCTAGCATAATTATTAACAGCGCCCCTGTCACTCCTACAAGTGTCCTGATTTGGATTATAATTTATTTGGTCACCAACCAAGAACCCAATTTCCTCCTATTCTCTGCTGTGCTTGCCAGGATGCCTTGGGTCCCCCTGTGATTGCAGTAGAGCTATCAGAAGAAACCAGGACTACATGCTCCCTCCTTCAGCTTCAGAGGGAGGAAGAATTTCTCTTCTACCTTCCAACAAACAGTATTGTGCTTCCCTATAACTGAACTATCTCAGGACCAATTCCCATCCTAAGAGAAGATGATGCACCTACTACCTCAGACCTGTGGTTACAACTTATGAAATGGTTTATGATTTAAAGAATATATTACTGACAAATAGAGCACTAATTGCTGTAGGAACATGGTTTTAAACTAAAACATTTCTATAATGCAGACAAAGTGTGGGCTTAGGAACACCGGACCTTGACTAGATGGGACACCGTCTGGCCAGCACGAAAAAATGTTTGCGTGAGGAAGGGTTTGAATTTTGTATAACCTGTATCTTATTATAGTAAAATGTTGCACCTGTTCTACTGTAAATGTTGTATTATTGTAGATGTTGCAGTTGTTTCCCGTTATTGTAGATTATGTTGCAGTTCTGATAGCAAACAGCTGCTTGTTAGTTTCTAAATAAATATGATGTAGAAACTAGGGTTGAAGCTCTCAGTTCCAGAAATGGTGAGTCCCCAGATCCCATCTTTATTTCCTCTCTTGTGTCTCTCTCTGTCCTTTATTTTGTAAAGTTCTGTTTTGTCTTCCCTTCGAGGCAACCGATTGCTGATTTAACACAGCAACCAATTATTTGGTTCCCTATCTTACCAAACTGTATTATCCAAGCAAACATTGGATATCTAGTCTCTATATCAAAGATACAGAAACTAAAGTTATTTTCCCTTGAGGTTTATTTTAGGAAAGTTATCTCAGAGTTAAAATGTCCTTATAAGAACATCGTGTCCAGGAGAATTTACTTTAAGTCATTGGTTACCATTTCGTGAAATTTCTCTTAGCTTTTTTCAGCGGGTGAATAGATTCCATCCATGCCTTATTATTTCTTAATCATTACTTAACTTTTTATTTTCTTTGATAGAATTTGCTTAATATACAGGAGCAACTGAAACAGTAAAGACCCCTGTAAATTAGATGTTGACATTAGTAGCAAAAGTGCTGATAGATCATGCCAAAGGTATTGATTGTTTTAAAGCTGCATAATTCTGTTCCACAAAAACTAAATTAAAACAGAATAAGGGAAGCGGATGTGGCTCAAGTAATAGACATTCTGCCTACCATATGGGAGGACCTAGGTTTGATCCCCGGGGCCTCTTGGTGAAAAAGAAGAGAAAGTGTGCCCGCATAGCCAGCCAGTGTCCACGCACCAAGCCAGGGCTCCACACAAGTGAGTCACTCAGCAAGATGATGACACATCAAAAGAGAGACAAGGTGAAGCACAGCAGAAACCAGAAACTGAGGTGGCACAATTGACAGGGAACCGTTCTCCTCATCAGAGGTCTCCAGGATTGAATCCTAGAGGAGAGAAAATGAGAAGACAACACAGACAGCAAAAAACAGCAGGGTGGGAGGAGGGGAAGGGGGGGAAATAAGTAAATAAATCTTAAAAAAAAAACAAAACAAAACACAATAAAAACAAAACCAGCAAGTCTTACCCTAACAAACAATAAACTGTTATAGATGAGATTATGGTAGACCTTCTTTACACAAAAGATTTAATTATACTAGTAATTGAGATTTTTTAGATCAAAAGTCATTGTTATTTATATGTTCTTGACATTGCATCCTTATGTGCTCAATACATGTTTGTTAAATGAAAGAGACGAGTATAGCTAAACCAATGTCTTGAGGGACTTTTTCCTTCACAAATATTTTGTTTTGTTTTACTATTATCGTTACTATTATTTTTAAATAATCACATTTTATGTAATTATGTAAATATGTAATTTATGTAATTATGTAAAAATAATTACAAAAAAGTTGCAAGTTCAGTACAAATAATTTATTTTTCCTGAATCATTCGAGAATTGCTGAGCTGATGTACTATTAACCTCCTTGCAATATTTTAGTGTGTATTTCCTACAAGAACACTATCATATGTAAGAATGCAACCCTTCAAATCAGAAAATTAACAGTGATACATCTCTATTACTTAATCATAATTTTACTTAATCATAATTCACATAATTAATCACATTCCAGATGCACTACTTGTCTCAGTAACGCCTTTTTAGCAAAAGGATCCATTTCAAAATTCATTGCATTTAGTTATGTCTCTTTTCTTTACTCTAATAAAAATTTAAAGAAAGTATAGAAAGAGATGTGAGAGGTTAAAAGACAAAAAGAAAAAAGACTTTCTAGAAACGGTTTAGACTGATTGAGAGAAGTAATTGGGAAATTAGGCAGCTGAATTTCATTGCTGGAGTGGATTGACAGGTGACTGCCTTTACACCCTCTAATCTGGTGGGGAAGTAAATAAAATACACACCTCCATTCACAGACAGTCACTTCTAGGTGGAAGACCTACACCTCTAGTTTAGTCAATTCAAAAAATAATTGAGCTCCATCTTATCAAACATCCTCAAATTCCCCAGCAGATTGAGGTTATTTTTTTAAAGGGACAGTATTTATTTTCTGTTGGATTGCAGATAGGAGCATTAAACAAACAATTTTGAATACAATATGTTTATGTTTTAGGAACTTCCTCCTCCTTGCAAGTGTCCCTTTTGGGATACCAGCTGTTCACTCTAAATAGCAAACTCTCTCTCTTAACTAATGTGCTAAGGCAGACTTTAAAGCTTGACTTTTAACAGCTGAAAGCTAGCAGATATATTTTAAAAACAATTCAAAGATGCCTCTTTTGAGCACCTTAGCATTCAAACGTGTCAGTATGGTACAGCAATGACTAGTTTTTTTTCTAAGCAGAGATTAAAACCTCATACTCTCTTATTCGCAACATTTATTGAGCAACTGTTACAGTCAAGATATTATATTACACACTATGGCAAGGATACAAAGTCACATTAGACAAAGTCTCACAGATGCAGCCTTCTAAAAAGAATAATTGGAGTAAGGGAGAATTGTCGCGCAACTTTGTGTTTATATTTGTATTCTTTTGATTTCTATTTGGGGTATGATTTATAATGTACATAATATATTATTGTAATATTAAATCTACAAATAGGGATGCAGATGTAGCTCAAGTGGTTGAGTGCCTGCTTTCCATGTAAAAGTTCCCAGGTTCAATCCCCAGTACCTCCTAAAACAACAACAGCAACAATCAATTGACCATAGATGTGAGGTTTTATTTCTGGGCTCTCAATCTATTCCATTGGTCTATATGACTATTGTTATGCCTGTACTATACTGCTATTTACTGTAGCTTTATAGTAAGTTTTGAAATTGAGATGTGTGAGTCCTCCAATTTTGCTCTTCCTTTTCAAAATTGTTTTGGCTATTCTGGGTCCCTTGAAATTCCATATGAATTTTGGGGTAGGTTTTTCCAGTTCTGAAAGAATACCGCTGGTATTTGGATAGGGATTGCATTGAGTCTGTATAGCACTGGGGGTAGTATTGTCATATTGGCTTATTTAATTCCTCCAATTCATGAACATGGAATGTCCTTCTATCTATTTAGGTCTCCTTTAATCTTTTCAACATTTTTTGATAGTTTTCAGTGTAGAAATCTTTTGCCTTCTTGGATAAATTTATTCCAAAGTATTTTATTCTTTTCGATGCTGTTGTAAATGGAATAATTTTCTCAGATTGTTTATTGCTAGTTTACAGAAACACAACTGACTTTTTCATACTGATTTTGTATCCTGCAATTTTGTTGAAATCTTTTATTAGTTCTTTGTGTGCGTGTTGACCCTTTAGGGATTTCTAGATATAAAATCATGTCATCTTTGAAATAGAGACAGCTTTACTTTTTCCTTTCAAATTTGGATGTAATTTATTTCTTTTTCTTGCCTCATTGCTCTGGCTAGAGCTTCCAGTACTATATTGAATAGAAGTAAAATAAGGCATCCTCATCTTGTTCCTGATTCAAAGGGAAAAAGCTTTCAGTCTTTCACTACTGAGTATGATGTTAGTTGTGTATTTCTCACATATGGATTTTTAACTGAGGAAGTTCCTTTCTATTCCTCGTTTATTGCGTGTTTAAATCAATACATGCTACTGGATTTTCTCAGATGCTTTTCTGCATTAGTTTAGATGACAGTGTGGAATGTTTTTCCTATATTTGAAGTGGTATATTACACTAATTGATTTTTGTATGTTGAACTACCCTTGCATTCATGGTATAAATCCCACTGGGTCATGGTATATGTCACACATGCTACTGAATTCGTGTCTAGTATTTTATTGAGGACTTTTGCATCTTATTCACAAGGAATATTGTCCTGCAGTTTTCTTTCCTTGTAGTGTCTTTTTCTATCTCAATATCAAGGTAATGCTGACCTAATAGAATAAATATGTTAGGAAGTAATTCCTTCCTCTTCAATTTTTTGGAAAAGTTTGAGTGAAGCTATCTGTTCCTGGACTTTCCTTTGCAGGAGGTTTTTAAAAATACCTAGTCAATCTCCTTAGTTGTTATAGGAGTTTCTCTCCATATTTTCTATTTCTTCTTTACATAGTTTTGATAGTTTATGAGGAATTTGTCCATTTCATTTAGGTCATCCAATCTGTTGGTATACAATTATTATTAATCTCTTATAATCTTTATTTCTGGAAAGCCAATAGTAATGTTTCCTCTTTTATTCCTGATCTAATTACCTTGAGTCTTTTATCTTTTTTCAGTAGTCAATCTCACTAAAGGTCTGTCAATTGTGTTGATCTCTTCAAAGAACCAACTTTTGGTTTCATTGATTTTTCTCTATTGCTTTTCTATTCTCTAATTAATTTACCTCCACTCTAATCTTTATTAGATTATAATCTTTATTATATTTCCTTCCTTCTATTGGCTTTTGATTTTTGATCTTTTTCTAGTTCCTTAGATGTGCAGTTAAGTTGCTGATTTAAGTTATTTCTTTTTTACATGTAGGCATTTACAGCTATAAATTTCCCTCTGAGCACTGCCTTTGCTGCTTCCCATAATTTTCGATATGCTGTGTTTTCAAGGTATTTCTAATTTCCCTTGTGAAATAGTGAATGATAGAGAATTAGACCTCAAGAACGTCAGATAATGGAATTATTGGATACAGATTAAAGATTTGTATATCTTAATTATTTAAAGAAATGAAATATGAAATTGAAAACATGAGAATGTACAAGATGGTACACAAAGGAGGCAGATTTTTAAAAGAAAATATTTAACTTCTAGAAAAAAGAAACAATAATTACAGTTAAAAATTCAAAGGACAGGTTAAAGGATATACTAGAATAGCTGAAAAGATAGTGAATTGGAAGATATATTTGAAAAATATCCAGCACAGAGCACAGAAAGACAAAGATATAGAAAATATGAAAAAGTACTTAAGGGTAAGGAGACAGTCCAACCTACATTAGATAATTCGAGTTTATAAAAAGAGAATAAGAGGAGGAAAAAAAAAGAGAAAGAGGATAGGGAGAATGTGAGAGAAGCAATTCCTTCCCAAACTAATGTAAGGCATGAAGCCTCAGATACAGTAAAGACAATGAATCCTGAGCAAACTACATGAAAAAAAAAATCTATTCTCAGGCATATTTACATATTGAAATAAATTTTAATTGTAATTTCCTTTTATTTATCCTTTATAGTACAGTTATAGACTAATGCTTAGCAGTAACAATTGTTTAGGTAAATTTTCGTGCATTCCCACAGTAGACCATGGTTCAGCCACTCTAAATAATGTTTATGAAAAGTTTGTCATGGTGTAGGAAATGTATGTTATGTAATGACAAAAGAAAAAATTTGGAATTCAAAAAATAAACGACAAAGGGTTGGATAGGGTTAAGAACTGCGAGTCCCAACTGAACCTAACACAACCATATCTATACTATTCAACTATGGTAACTGAAAATACCCAGTAGTCACTAAACATACTGGGAACTTTTCTGCCTTTGTGCCTAGTCTTTTATGTTGCTTCCACCTAATCTAGATTTATAGTTTCTGTCCAACTCTTGTGGCCTAGTTAGGTGGCACCTCCTTCAAGCAGCCTTTCTAAATCTCACCAACACTGAAATTTGAAAAGTTTAGTGCTTATAAGCTTTCCCTGGGCAACTAATCATGTACTCTTTTGAGAGGGAACTGTTATATTACTATTAAATGTGATTGTGTGAATATGTTACCTCTCCAACTGTAATCTCATAGTTTTTTGTTTCTGCCATAGGACTTTAGGGGTAAGGAGGCTGTCAATAATATTTGTTTACTTGAAAAGTTACTTGCAAAATAGACTTAAGTAATTGTAATTTTAAAGACTATAGGGCCTTGTTTCTGCTCTCTTTAGAGACCAAAGTATATGCCGATTCTATGTGTATGGGCTGTGCAAATTCTAGAATAGCTTTGTCTCCGCTAGGCACCCATGAGTTCAACCACAGAGGAAATAAAAGCCGGAGCTAAAAGCTTTAAAAACTGTGCTTATCTCACATCACAGCAAAATGGCCATTTTCCCATTCAAATCACATAGGACTAAATGCTATTATTGGTAAACCACACCTAATAATATTTGTAGATGTGTATATTTTGTCTTCCTTTTTAAGGAACACATAGTTAGTGACATCGAATATGTAACTGTCAATATACGTTCGAAAATCACCATTAAAAATATTAACCCACAAACGCTGCACTAATCTGGACCCTCAACCTGTAGTGAATAAATTCCCCTTGTCTCTACAGACTGTCCTCTCTTTTTCTTTGCCTATAGGAAAACGTGGTATCCTCTGAAACTACTCAGCTTCCTCCAGTGTCCAGGCAGAGAATCAGGATCAGCATTCTTCCTTCTCTCCTCAGGGGAGTTCCCAAAATAATATTCTTGACCCCTTAGGTGAACAGTCTCTGACCATCCCCTTTTAACACTCTCTAAACTTCTTTATCACCATATATGGACTTCATTTGCCAAGCATAAGCCTGTATCCTATTACATAGCTATAGTTTTGCTTTATTTTAGTGAGTTTTTGAAGGATTCAAAAGTCTCATCTTTTAGAGGAGGAGACAAGAATTGCATGCTAATGGAAATCAAAGTCAGTGCCCCAGCAACCTCAAGTGTGGACAGCTAGGGATCCTAGCTCAGAACTGCAATTTAGGGAAAACGGTTATTCATTGCAATTTCTGTAATGGCTGAGTAGCCAGCATTATAGGCAGTCCCCAGACCCAGATGCCCTGGGTTCGCTACTTACTACCTTTCAGTGTCTCAGTTTCATAATCGGTAAAGTGGAGGTTAATAAAAGTATTTACTCCTCAGGGTTATTCTGAGGATTAGATGAGTTAATAAAGTACTTTGAACACTGCTTGGCACACAGCAAGTGAAATGTAAACCTTGACTGTTTTTATCCTGTCTCATCTTGATAATCTCCCTATAAAATGCAGAACCAAAACTTTTATTATGCACATTTTTGTTCAATGTTATATGACATATTTTACAAATTTTCACTTCCCCGCCCTGCCCCTAAATGACAACCACACTAACAACAAAACCCAACTGTCTTCTTCAGTCGCCTTCCCTTCTCTAAACCTGCTATTTCCGGTCTCCCACATCATCCCAGATTAGAATTAACTAAGGAAATAATGAATGACCAGAACCTCATTTGTTTTTGTTATTTATTAATTCAGCGGTTTCCAGGCAGAAGGAATGAAGAGGAGGTCGGGGACAGGGCAGAGGCTACAGTGAACGCACCAGCCACACGCGCCAGCACGCAGTGACCGGAAGTGCGGTCCGCTAGGGGCGGGGAAAGGTGACTTAAGAGACGAGCGGCCAATCAGAAGCGATTGCCCCACCGGTGAGGGCGGAAGAGAAGTGGTCTAGTTCCGGACGCGGCGGCCACCGCCGCCATCTGTCACCTCTGCTCCGGCACCAGCAGTCCGTCGCCCCTACCTCGCTGCCTGTCTCCTCCTCGGCGGACTCTGCTTCCCGATCCTGCCACCTCTGAGCCCTGTTCTTGTCGCTGGCTTCTTCCTCCCATGGATCTGGTTGGAGTGGCATCACCTGAGCCCCGGCCCGCAGCGGCCTGGGGACCCAGCAAGGTGAGTGGCGGTCGGGGCTGACATACCTGTCTTAGTTACCTGGGCTGGTTCTTTCCCGAAAAGCCCGGAGAGGGCTTCCTAGGTGACTGGTGAAGTAGTTGGGTGGGACCCCGGATAGCTTGGAAAGGGGAGAAGCGCCCGCGGGGCTTCCGGGGTGGGAGTGGGAAGAGCTGGGGGCTGGGGTTCCTACAGGCCGCAGTGGGTGTCTTTTATCTTTCTTTAGTTCTACACCTTGATTTCTGAATCTTTGTAACATAAGTTGAGCACGACTCGCTTACAGACGTTTATGTTTGATGGGAAACAAGTTCGATCTAGTTTTTCACGGGCCAAATGAGTCAGCGCAATAATACAAAAAAACACCCAAAAGGATAGAAAGATGTTTTAGGAAGCTGTTCCCTTAACTTGAACGAGTGGTTATTCTAGTTGGTAATTTGTTTTTAAAGTAGTAAGAAGTAAAACCAGGCACACCCTCCCTTCTCACGCTAATGCTCAGATAAGCACTACACACTGTAAAATGGGTTTTAATCCAATTATCTGACTGATTTTTAAAGTGTAAACTTTTTCCTAGACGGTAATGAGAAAAACGTTTATTTCACATTTTGACTGTGGCTTTCAGGCTCCTCTTTTCCACATACTTTTGTTGGAAAGGTGAAAAGACTCTTCTGTCACTTTCAGAGTTTGCTTGAGAGCAAGAGTGCTTCAATTGAGATTTTGAGTTCCTCAATTAAGGTTGAGCAGGAATCAAACTTTTTTCGTTTCATAATTGTTCTTTAGGTGCCAACAGAACATTTATTCCATTTTAAGGGTCACCTGTTAGTCTTTTTGGATCTTTAGGCTAGGTCTTAACAGAAAAAAAGGGGGGAGTCATTAGCTATTAAATAAAGGAAAATTAACTTTATAATAAAGTTCTCATCCTATGGATGGGAGAACTGTAGAGGGAATCTAAGATTGGCAAATTTGGTTACATGTACAGGTGACTGTGTATTTTTTTCCTGTGAAGGCCCTGATTAAAATGTTAAGATCAATAGACATAAAACTGTTACTAGTGAATATGTTTTCTACCTTTAAAATTCCTCAAGTTAAGTATCTATAAAAGCTGGTAAAAATGTCAAACGAGCCAAACTGCTCAGAGTACATTCCAACTTCACAAAAAAATTTCACTTACAAAGGCAGCAAGTATTACTTAATCCTTTCCTTCACTGAACTCATGGAAGTTCAAAGTAATTAGAGAAGCCTGCATGGAGGAGGTGGAGATTTGAGGAGAGAATGTTAAATGCCACTCTTAAAAATTATTGGGGATCCCAAAGAACTTTTGTTTATGTAGGTTATAGCTATTAATAATATGATATTAGAAAATATATTAGATATTAGAAATTAAAACTGAGAAATTCAAAAATTAGTCATTTAAAAAATTTTTATGTAAATATTTATTATAAATAATATTTGTATGAAAAATAATTATTTTCCAAAACAACAAAATTTAGCAAAGAGAGTATTTTCTGTTTTTCCAAATGTCTTTAATGTCTACATTAATATAAGACAGCTGGATTCTCAGATCTTTTTTATTCAGTCTGTTGTAATATGTTTTGGTTGAAGTATATGAAGAAAATTATCCACCCTCACAGAGATATATAGATTGATTATGGTAGGTGTAATCAAAGATGGGTAGTAAAAGCATAGTAGAATTACTGAGGGCAAACAGTGTTTCTCTAAAAATGCACTTATTTATATGCTAGACCTGCTAAATTAGAAAACTTTGAAAACACAGAATCCACAGGCACACATATTCTATTAGCCATCAGTGTGATATTGACATCACACATTAGACTCTGGAAAACTCCATTCCACTCTGTGCTCTTAAGAGAATGGAAGTGGAAAAGAAAACTCATGTCTTCTTTCTATTATGAAAATAAATTTGACCTTGCAGATCCCCTGAAAGGGTCTTGGGGTGGGTCCCAGGATGCCAGTTACAAAACACAGAATTGCTATTAGAGGCAAAAAGTTTTAGGGAATATTCCAAGTAGGGAGGGTTCATAAATTGTAGGCAAAAGTGAGGCAGTGTGTAGCTCTGTTGTAAAGAGGGAGCTATAAGAAATGGGTTAGTAGTAGTACTCAAAACTCTCAAAGTCATCAAAAACAAGAAAAGGCTGAGAAACTAATAGCCATGCGGAGCCTAAGGAGACATGAAAATAGACATAAAACTGGAAGATAAAAAGGATGTTAAGGGAAAACTAAGGAAATCTGAATAAAATATGGACTATAGTTAATAGTAATGTATTGATATTAGTTCAGTAATTTCACAAACCTACCATACTAATGTGAGATGTTAATATTAGGGGGAACTGTGTGGGGATATTTGGGAATTCTCTGTGCAGGTTTTCTGTAAATCTAAAACTATTTTAAAATAAAGGGTTTTGGTGTTTTTTTTTATGGGGCTAATATTATTTTTTAGACCTGGATCACTTTTTCCAAAAGTTCTTGTCTTGATATGTAAAATTACCCACTAAAATGTTCTGCCTTAGATTATATTTTCTGGCTGCATGGTTGGAAAGGGGACCTTCCTGTGGGTTATGGTTTATTTGCCCTCATCATGTTTACTGTTTTTTATTTTAGTTGGTTCTTTCCCCATAGTTGTCTGCAGTAAAACTTAAAAAGAAGCTCAGGGGTGCATCTTTAGGAGCTGGAAAGAAAAGGAGATTGTTACCCTCTCAACTGCAACAACCAAGTTTGGGACAATGTGGTAGTAGTGAAGAACCATAAGAAACAGAGTTTAGTGGTGGCAGTTTCACAGAGGAGAAGAAAATAGGATAGGTCTTGGAGTTCTTCAGCACACAGGAAAGAATCAACTGAAATGGTTATGGGCTTTAAAAAGGAATGTATGTGTTTTACATCAGATTTTTCCCCCAAGATTTATTTTATTTATTTATTTCTTCCCACCCCCTTGTTTTTTACTTGCTGTGTCTGTTTGTCTTGTTTCTTTAGGAGACACTGGGGACCGAAACAGGGACCTCTGATGTGTGAGGCAGGTGCCTGATCACTTGAGCCACCTCTGCTCCCTGCTTTGTTGTGTCTCTTATGTTTTTCCTCCCCATCTCGTTGCATCATCTCGTTGCTTCAGCTCACTGTGCTTGCCCATCGTATGAGCTTGCTATCTTCTTTAAGAGGCATCAGGAACCTCTGCTCCCTGCTTTTATTGTATCTCTCATTATGTTTTTTCTTCTTGTGTCTCTTATTGTGTCAGCTTGCTGTGCCTGCCCATCATACCATCTCACTGTTTTCTTTAGGAGGCAGCAGGATCTGAACCGGTGACTTCCCATGTGCGTCAGGAGCCCAGTCACCTGAGCCACATTCGCTTCCCTGCATCAGATCTTGATGCTATGGGGTAGTTTATGTTAGTGAATGGAATAGTGAGAAATAAGGTTGGAAAGCTAGAATAGCGCAAGATTACGGAGGGTCTCCCCCCTTCCTCATCTCCATAAGTTTATTATTTTAGTATTAATTAACCTTCTTTATTCTCAAGGGGCATTTGATTTGCTGAAGAGTAATAGATGATGACAGAGGGTTTCCTTAAGTACATCCCTGCTGCTCTTTGTTGGAGGAGCCTCCAGTAAAAAGCAACACCCTGCGCGCACTCATGCCAACTGGCCGGGGAAGCTTGAGGGCGGTCTGCTGCTTGCCTGGCAGCTGTTTGTGGATCAGTCTTTGAAGGTTTCTCTCAGAAAACTTTATGGAAGGCTTTTGAGTGCTGTTTTGAAGAGTTTGGATTTCATTCCAAGGCACAGGAGGTGGTAAACTTTTTGCAGTCTTTACTTATTTACCCTCATCCCAGAAAATTGCCTCAGTGTGAAGTAGCCTAGCTGAACTGGTCAGTATAGGTACCAGTTCTAGAGTCTAAGGTTCCAAAGAGAAGAGATAATCAGTGGAAGTAGGAAATTAGAGTGTCTTCTTCATACTTCACCTTCAGATTCAGTCAATTTTGGGAGTCAGTAAATATCTGCCTCAAAATAACAAAATACTACCTACCATTTTTGCTTCTTCTGAGTTGCTAATACATTCTTTTACATCATAGAATTAACTGGCCATGGGCAAAAGACTGGAATGCATCACAAGTGGATGAGCAAAGGGGCAGACTTCAAGATGGAGGAAAGGATTTTTGACTAGTAGGAATGTAGAAAGACACCAGACCTCTACAGCCTAGGGATAGTTTTGGCAGTTCCATTAATATAATCTCCAGTGTTTCCTGTAGGCACATATTATTCAGCAAATAACTTGAGTACTTTTTATGTCCCAAGCTGTGTGTTGGGCTCTGGGATAAGAAGGCCCCACCCATCAAGGGGCTCATGTTCTATCAGGACTGATGCGTTAACCACTCTAATACAGTGTTTACACAGTGGCATGGGGAAATCCTTCATAGAGCAGTTAGTTGAGAAAAATAGAGAAGGGAAAAACCACTGAGAAAAGAACACATGTGAAAGCGGGAGGGGTGACATTTTACCATAGTTCACATGTAATTAGTGTTTTTGGTATGTAATATATATGAGGGATGGGACCGTAAATATATGTTAAAGCAAGTTGTAAAAGGCATTCCTTGCTGAGGAATTTCGATTTTATATTGTAGACAATAGTGTCCATTCTAGGATAAAGTGATTAGGGAAGTAGTATAGCAACGTGGCTAAGAGTACAGCCTCTTGAGTCCTACAGCCTTGGTTCAAACCTCAGCATTTCATCGACAATGTTAGCTTGGTTTAAAAAACCTCTCTGTATCTCAGTTATTGGATCAATAAAATGGATATGATATTACAACTACTCAGTTGTTGTAGGGCTTAACTAATCTATGTAAATGATTGTATATTTGGCCAAGTGACTTAAATATAGATTATATTAAAATGTTGTCTGTTACACTGTTAGTCATTGTGAAATAGGATTGAGAATTCTGAGTTAGAGGATACATGTTCATTGGAACCTGGATCAAACCCAGCATTTCTAGGCTAAGGGCAGTATACTGGTCCAATTTTAAGTAACAAGAGAATCTATAGCCTTCCTTAACTTTTTTCAAGCTGTTTAAAGATTTCTCAGAAAGGAAGTAGAAAAAGGTACAGATTGATTTTTATAATCTGTGGCTGTGGTAAAAATTAAACAATAATATGCATTTATATACGGGAATACTGTGTATTGGGACCTTGCTTTAATAAACACTTGCTTTAATAAAATCTAGTCTGACAGAAACAGCAGTTAAGCAGTGGAAAAAGGTTTTACCTGCTAATTAAAACAAACCAACAAATATATTTATATCATGGTCCTGGTTGGAGTAGGGAATTGTAATGGAATATAATTTGGTGTTTTAGGAAGAATAATCTTTTAGCAAACTATGGAATGAATGAGGAGCTAGAAATAAGACCTCATATGTGGGAAGAGGTGCTCAACCACTTAGCTACATCTGCTCCCCAATGACGGGTTTTTTTGTTTTGTTTTTAGGAGGTCCTGGGGATTGAACCTGGGACCTCGTACATGGGAAGCAGGTGCTCAACCAGTTGAGCTACATCCACTTCCTATCGTTGGAATTTACATGTAGGGTGGAAAAGAATTAGAAAAGGATGTGTTCTGTGCATTCAAGGTGTGACTGGAAGGAAAAGGATTTCTCAATGATGAATCAAGAGCAGGTGGGGGCTGAAGGAGAGAGGTGTCAAAGAAGTGATGGTGCTAGTTACAGAATGGAAAAGATGAAAAGGAAAGTCATGCTTTCAGGGAAGAGTTGAGAGTTTGATTTGTGACATGCTCAATTTCATAATACAAGTGAAGCAGTTTCCATGTACATGGAATATTATGTGTTCAAGGAGCATGATGTATACAACTTTCAAATGTTTAGAAAATTAATAGGTATATAAGATGAATGGATTAATGGATAGATAAAATGATACTGCAAATATGGCAAAATGTTAAAATTGGTGGTCTGGGTATTGAGGGGTATGTTGGAGTTCTTTGTAAGGGTTTTGTATTATTTTCACAGCTGTCCTGTAAGTTTGAAATTATTTAAAAGTAAAAAGTTTAAGAAAACAAAAAGTAAGCTGGGTGGGAGAGAGGGTGGAAAAGAGTGTTCTAACAGAGAGGAGAATAAAGGAGAGAACAGCAAGATGGAAGACCAGATCACAAGGAGCTTTGTGAGCTATTTTAAAAATTGCCTTATCGTCGAGGCAATGGAAAACAGAGTTTTAATCAAGGAAATGGAACCAATCAAATTTGCATTTAAGAAAAACCACTGTGTTTTGGTGTGGTGAATGGAGACAAGCAAGACTGGAAGCAAAAAAATTTGGAGACTCTTATAGTAACTCTTATAGTAACCTGGTAATGGGATTATGATACTTTGGGTTAGACTTAGTGAAGGGGGAATGGAGAATGCTGGGCAGACTCATGAGATGCATAGACATCTTATTCAATATTAATGGTCTTACGTTAGAATATAGAATGTACTGATTTGCTGCTGCAAAATAATGTTTGCCCTTTCAAAAATTATGGATTGTGAAATCTACAGTTGTATTTCAAGAGGGCTAAGATAGTGATGTCATTGAGGAAGGCTGACTGGTTGCTCAAGAAGAGACTGACAGAATATTACCTTGCTTTGGTCATATTGTTCCATGAGTCTGTTTCTCAGTTTTTAAAGTTCAGATGCTATAGTTTTTGTTTTAACATATCTCAAGATGTATTGAGCTGGCTGACACCTACTTTTAGATTTAGAAGACTAAAGAGATTTTTTCAAAAGTTAATCATTCAGGAAGATGGACTGTGGTTAACAGTACAAATATGAGAGTGTTCGCTCATGAGCTATTAACAAATGTACAGTATAACAAATGTACAGTACTATAACAAATGTATAGTAATACTTAGCATTAATAGGTGGTATATGGAAAACATATACCGAGTGTATGCTATGGACCATAGTTAGTGGTAGTAGTCTGATCATGTTCTTTCATAATCTGTAACAAATGTTCCACAACAATGTAAGCTGCTGGTGAAGGGGGTGATTGATGTATGGGAATTCTGCATATTATGCATGATTGTTTTGTAAGCTCACAAGTTCTCTAATACAAATAAAAACTGTTAATCATTCATTTTGGGTCAGTTTAGCTAGTTTAAATTCTCAAAAGATAACTTTATTTCCAAGTTTGGGCGATACTTTATTTTATTATCATTAAATGGGCTGCTTTTTGAGGTGATTTTTTCCCCTCTTTTATATAGTGTCCATGGGCTACCCCTCAAAATACAGTATCCTGTTCTTTGGCTGATGTAATGAGTGAACAGTTGGCTAAAGAATTGCAGTTAGAAGAAGAAGCTGCTGCTTTTCCTGAAGTTGCGTAAGTAAAATTCACCAGGAACCTGTTTTATCTGACAGCTTATTGTAACAAGATTTAAAATTTGATTAGTGATTGTAATGACAAATAATTAAGAAATATTTTTAGCAAAACAGTGCAGTAGAAAGAGCACCATTCTGAGAGTCCAATTGAGTCTGTGCTTCTGTGACTGCTTTTCAGTAGGCAAACCACTCTTTAGTTATTTCATGTTAATGCAACAGTTAACCTAGTTTGTCTCCAAGTTAACAAATAGTGAGGTGGAATACAGTTTTGATCCAGTCTTTGTAGTTTATCTTTTCAAAAAAATTTAATCTCTCCTTTGATTAGAACAGAGAAAAGTGGATTCTGGGCCTCAGTTGGGATCTTACTATAGACCCTCTAGCTGTCTCTTGTAGTGCTCTTAGTCGGTCCTCTCACAGGTGCTTGCCATTAGTCAGGGCAAACTATTAATGGTTTGGTACAGTTCTTTTCCATTGTTTCTTCAGTACAAATTTAACTCTGAAAAGGTACACCCTGCTCTCATAATCAGTAGCATCAGTTCACACAAGCGCATTGTATTGGTTTATATTGCCTTATTTTGAATAGTGTTGCTGAAGGACCATTTATTACTGGAGAAAATATTGACACCTCCAGCGACCTAATGCTGGCTCAGATGCTACAGATGGAATTTGACAGAGAATATGATGCACAGCTTAGGCGTGAAGAAAAAAAATTCAATGGAGATAGCAAAGGTACAATAACTCTATTGTGTCAACTCCACTGGGTGGTAGAAAATGCTTGTAATGTGCTCCTAAATAACTGTTTCAACTGTTTTTACCTTTAAGTTTCCATTTCCTTTGAAAATTATCGAAAAGTGCATCCTTATGAAGACAGTGATAGCTCTGAAGATGAGGTTGACTGGCAGGATACTCGTGATGATCCCTACATACCAGGTATCAATATCTTTGAATTTTTCATTTGGTAGCTCAGTAAGATTCAAATGTCTTTTTAGACGATATTGAATGTGGCAATTTGGTCTTTTCTATTTTTATATACTTGGCTTGTTTTAATCGCCTTTAGCAAAACCAGTTCCTACTCCCAAAAAGGGTTTTATTGGAAAAGGAAAAGATATCACCACCAAACATGATGAAGTAGTATGTGGGAGAAAGAATACAGCAAGAATGGAAAATGTAAGTTTCAGAAAGTATCTATATCTAAATTGTGAGTTTTGTTTGAATAAACTAAAAAAATAAGAGTCTAAATTTAGTATCTTACATTTCTACTAATATCCTTTTTCCTTTCTAAAAATGTTTTAGATTTTTAGATGACCGTATAGCAATACCACAAAAACTCAGCTAGTAATGAAAATATAAAATATCTTGGAATAAATTTCTGTAAAATATAACTATGATTTACATTGATTCTAAAATTCAGAAATAGTTCTTATGAAAGTATTTACCATAAAATAGCATCCCTGCCCAAGAAAGAGATAACAGTGATTTCTGGGGGATAGAAATGGTGGGAGAATTTATTTTTTATTATATATCCTTCTGTACCTTTTGAATTTTTAAAATTTTACACATGAACTGCTCCTGCAAAATCAGAAAGAAAATGTAACTTTTAAAAAGTAGTGTTTTTCCTGTTTTGTAAATATTGTGATTAATATAAAACGTTTTGACTTTTGAACACAAATGTTAAGTAAGTGTATTATTAAATTTTATAAATTTTAGAAATATTTTAGATCTGACTTCAGACCTGGGCTGCCTAGTAGCACTTTCTGTCATATGGAAATGTTCTGTATCTATACTCTCCAACAGGGTAGCCAGCAGCCACATTTGGCCATGGAGCACTTGAATTGTGGCTGATACAACTGAAAAACTGAATTTTTACTTTAATTTTACTTAAAATTAAATATCCACATATGGCTAGTGACTACTTTATTGGACAGCCTAGCTCTAGAATGTAATTTTTAAGACATGGACATAGCTAGCTATAATAAACCACTCCTCAAAAATAATTATGAAATTTTATTTCTTTAATAAGAGTTGGTATAGCCTTTAAAATACAATATTGTATCCTTTGGCTAATGTAAAAGCAAGGTGAAAGCATATGCTAAAGGACCATAGATTTTAGATGTGATTAGATGTTTTCTATGCATAGAATAAGACTGTGTTAAATTGTTCAATTTTATGTCCCATGGAGAAACTTCTTCCTTTGGATTACAATTTCTTGGATGGTATTGCTCTCTTTTCTATTTAGTTTATTAGTGAATTATTTTTCTCTGTAATACCTGTGTGTTCCGCTTTTAAGGCATGATTATGTTCCAAGTAAAGACTGATCTTTTGGTTGTTTTTTTACTTTTTCCTATGTCCATTTTTGAAACAGATTTAAAATAGTTGGGTGCTAAATGTTTTTGTTTTGTTTTTTTTTGTTTTTTTTTTTCAGTTTGCACCTGAGTTTCAGGTGGGAGATGGAATTGGAATGGATTTAAAACTGTCAAACCATGTTTTCAATGCTTTAAAGCAACATGCCTATTCAGAAGAACGTCGAAGTGCCCGCCTTCATGAGAAAAAGGAGCATTCGACTGCAGTAAGTATTATTGGTTTTTTCCTTAATGGGAAGATTCTTCTTAGAATACCTTATATTCAGGAAACAGGAAAACCTTTATGTTTGATACCTTTTCGTGAAATTGGCTTTTCAAATCAAAGATGTAAAGAAAACTCAAGTGGATTTACAATTTGACTTACCAGATTTAACATAATGGTTATTAATCACTTATTCAAAACTAGCATCTTGGTGGTCATAATTGATTGAGACTATTTAGGGTACATTGCAGCTAAATGTTCAAGAATTTTTAAAAGATAATTTCTTGTTCCATTATTGATACAATTATAATAATGTAGTAGTCTCTAATGTTTTACATTAAAGAAGACAGTGCCTGCTATCTTGAGAACAACCTAACTTATTAAATCTTTAGAAAAACAAAACACTGAGTATTTTATGAGAGCTCTTTAAACTTTGGGGATAAAATAAGATTTTGACTATGCTTATGTTTGACTTTTTATGCTTCTTTTTGATACTCTTTCAAAGACATTATAGTTTGTGGAAAATTCTATCTTGACTGTACCATTTTAAGGGCTTGTTATATACCCATCCAGGTAAATTAACTAATAAAAGTAGGAAAACCAATATTTATTTTGGACATACAATATTGGAAATGGTTTAGAAAGTATTTTATGTTTAACAGACAGGCATTTTCACTTATAGTACTCTCTTTTGCAGGAAAAAGCAGTTGATCCTAAGACACGTTTACTTATGTATAAAATGATCAACTCTGGGATGTTGGAGACAATCACTGGCTGTATTAGTACAGGAAAGGAATCTGTTGTCTTTCATGCATATGGAGGGAGGTAAATGAGCATAATACAATACCATCATGTGAACACCCCCTTCTCCCCAATATTAATGGATTTATACAAAATTTAAGTTAACATTTTATGGCAATCAATTTTGAAATTGTTACTGTAGAAAATCTAGACAGTATAGGGATGTATAAAGAAAAACACAATCATCCTAATTCTACCACCCAGATAAGCCTTAATAATTTTGTATAATATCTTCCAGTCTTTCTGCTATGCATATATATTACCTTTTACATTATCAGAATAATACTCTCTAAACATTATGTTTTTAAAGAAATTTTAATGTATGATCCAGCCTCCAATGTATATTTCAATTTTTAAAAAGGATAAAAAACTTATATAGTATGATTTAAAAAAAAAATAGCGTTTTTCCTGTTTCATAAATATTGTGATTAATATAAAACATTTAGACTTTAAAGATTTATTTTTATTTATTTCTCTCCCCTTCCCCCCCCCAGTTGTCTGTTCTCTGTGTCTATTTGCTACGTGTTCTTTGTCCGCTTTTGTTGTTGTCAGCGGCATGGGAATCTGTGTCTCTTTTTGTTGTGTCATCTTGCTGTGTCACCTCTCCGTGTGGGTGGCGCCATTCCTGGGCAGGCTTCACTTTCTTTCGCGCTGGGCGGCTCTCTGTACGGGTCGCACTCCTTGCACATGGGGCTCCCCTACGCGGGGAACACCCCTGCGTGGCACGGCACTCCTTGCGCGCATCAGCACTGCGCATGGGCCAGCTCCACACGGGTCAAGGAGGCCCGGGGTTTGAACCGCGGGTCTCCCATGTGGTAGATGGACGCCCTAACTGCTGGACCAAGTCCACTTCCCCATTTAGACTTTAGAACTCAAATACTATATTTGGGATCTTGGTTTTCTCATGTAATAGATCTCTATTACTAGCTTGTATTTTCCCTTTTTTTTTTGGTAATAGCACATTCTGTTCTGTGGACATATAGGAATATCTTTGTACATATATCTTGGCATGCTTTGCAAATATATCCTTATGCTAAATTCTTAAGAATGAAATTGCTGGGTCAAAGACTATATGTATTTTCCCCTTTCTAGTTTAATAATGGAAGTTCTTATTGAATGAAGAATATCCAGATTTTGCTAGCTGTTTGGGCATCTGAGTTGGATATTTTAGCAAATATCTTTTGCAAGTTAGTAAAACTAGAGAGCATTATATATATATATATGATTTATTAAGATAAAATTAAATCATTTTATTTCCTTGTATATTACACCAGAGGTCAGAATTCTTGAATTTACTTTTATTTTTTTAATGGTTAGGCAAATGCAATGGCACTTTCCCTCTGAGCTAGACAAATCTGCAGATTATGTATATTCTCAATATCAGTAGAGATTCCCAAATTACCCTCTCAGAAGGTTAACCAATTTATACTACCACCAGTGCTTCTTATTATCAAACAATATTTTTTGGTGGCATGAAAGATGAAAAATTTTAACATTTTTATATTTGGATGAGCATTTGTTTAGTTGTGATTAAGACTGCTTTATTGGCCATTTATATTTCTTTTTCTTGCCAACTGCCTCATTCATCCTTTGTCTATTTGCTGTTACATTTGATTCTTTGATATAATGAATGATCTCTCTTTCCTTTTGGTGGAATTGGTATTGTTTTTGTTTTGTTTTTGTTTTTAAGATTTTATTTTTATTTATTTCTCCCCTCTCCCCCCTGCCCCATTGTCTGCTCTCTTGTGTCCGTTCGCTATGTATTTTTCTGTGTCCGCTTGCATTCTCAGTGGCACTGGGAATCTGAGTCTCTTTTTGTTGCATCATCTTGCTGCATCAGCTGTCCATGTGTGTGGTAACATTCCTGGGCAGGTCGCACTTTTTTTGCGTGGGGCAGAAGCACTCCTTGCATGTGGGGCTCCCCTACATGGGGGACACCCCTGTGTGGCATGGCACTCCTTGCGTGCAGTAGCACTGCGCATGGGCCAGCTCACCACACGGGTCAGGAGGCACTGGGTTTGAACCCTGGGCCTCCTATATGGTAGGCGGATGCTCTATCAGTTGAGTCACATCTACTTCCCTGGTATTATAATTTATGCTACCATTTGCAAGTTAGCAAAACAAGAGAGCATTCCATTTTCTTTTGCTGAGAGTAAATGCTTTCAAAAGCTTGTGTTAATTTTTTGTTGCTGCATAAAAAAATTGCCACAAACTTAGCAGCCTGTAATGTTTATTTATTTTTTCATAGTTTCTGAAGGTCAGAAGTCCTGGCATGGCTTTGCTGGGTTCTCTGCTTAGGATCTCACTAGACTGTAATTGAGGGGTTAGCTAGGATGCATTCCTTTCTGGAGCTCAGGATACTCTTTCCTTGACACAATTCAGTTCCTTGGAACTGTAGGACTGAGGGCCTCTCTTTCTTGCTGGCTGTCAGCCAGGTGCTGCTCTCAGCTCCTCTGTGTCCCCACAGAGCCTTGTTATATAACCCTGTCACAGGCCTTCTCACAGCATGGCAGCTTACTTCTTCAAAGCCAGCAGGGGACGTGCTCACTCCAGCCTGCTAGGACTTGTATAATGAAACACAGTTACAGGAGTGGTTATCCCATCCCTACTCAAGGAGAGAGGTGGGAATCTTGGGGGTTTCCATCACTCTCAGGTTGGCCAGCAATCAGCATTAAAGAGTACACATTTATACAAGTGACTCCTTGTGTGGTATAGGAATAGAGAACAGAAAAAGATCATTGGTAGGCACATTCAGGAAAGCTTCTTGATGCAGTTAGATCTCAGTTTGGGTTTTTTTGGGTTTTTTTTTTGAGGAGAAAAGAATTTTATTAATGGTCTTGTAAAAATGGGCACACAACCTGGATAAAATGGGCAGTGCCTCAGTCTGGGTTTTAAAATAGGCAAAATACCAATGTTGAGTGAAAAAAGCTAGGTACAGAATATATACAGTGTACCATCTATTGAATGTTTATGATCATACAGAAAATAATACATATATTTTATACATGCTTCTATATATGAATACTTATGTATATGTCTTTCTAAAAGTACTAAGAAGACACCACCAAACTCATGATAATGATTGCCTCTGGAGAGGTAGGGTGAGGAAAGAAATTACCTCGGGTGGTAATCAAAGGAAACTTTAGATTTATCTATAATGTTTAATTATTTTTTTTTAAAAAGGAAGTTGAGAATGGGAGGATTAAAGTTTAGGCAATGAGGAGATTGACAATAAAGAGGATTAGAAGGAATGTCTTCCAAGGTAATAGGAAATAAGCAGTTTATGCAAATTGGAGGAAGGCCTTCAAAACTATGCAGAGGGAGGTATAATTTGCTAAGAAGGAAGTTTTGTAGTAGGAAATAAAATAAGTTGAGCTCTATCCTGGTGACCTTCCAAGTAGGGAATCTCCTTTTTGGTGTTTTCATAGGGCCTTTATCCACCTTATGTTTAAACCATTCCAAAACACTACACATCTCAAAATCTAGCCTATTCTGTCTATAACATCTTTAAACTATTGGAAATTTCTTTCTGGTATTGAGTTTCTTGTATGTCTCCCTGAAAATTGATTTCATCAGTCACCAAATATTTGAGCAGCTACCGTGTGCCAGGTATTCTAAGTATTGGGAATATAGCATTGAATGGTATTGGAAAGCCCCTGCCCTCGTAAAGAATATGCTTTCCCTACCCCAGCCCAAACCCCTCCAAGGTAATGGTAAATAAAACAAGAAAAAATATCAGAGAAGTGCTATGTAGATAATTAAAATAGGGTAATGTCATAGTGACTGGTTAACTACCTTTAATTAGGTAGACAGGAAAGACTTATCTGATAAAGTGGCATTTAAACTAAGATTTGAATGGTATATAGGAACACTACAAAATTGGGGGAATGGAGCTGATGTAGCTCAAGTGGTTGAGTGCCTGCTTCCCATGTATGAGGTCCTGGGTTTGATCCCCAGTACCTCTTTTTAAAAAAATTGGGTTGAAGAGCCTTCTATACCAAGAGAACAAGAGCTAATACTATTGCCTTAAGACATGTACAAGCCTGGTTTGTTTGAAGGACAGTAAGAAAGCTAGTATGCATGGAGTCTAGTGTGTGGAGTGAGGAGTGGACTAGAGAAATAAGCGGGGGTTGGACCATGTAGGACTGTGTAAGCCAGGAGTCTCCTTTTTAAGTGCAGTGAGAAGCAAAGATGTCATTTGAGTTTTGTTTTTAAAACATTACTCAAGACTGCTGTGTGGGAAATAAATTCTAGGAGGGCAAGGGAAGCAGCCCAATCAGTTAGAAAGCGCAGTGATTTAAATGAGAGATGATGTAGGTTTCGACTAAGAGCATGGTAGTGAAGTGGAGGGTAGGCAGTGAAGCAAAATGTTTTGAAGTTGGTCAGTGGTACATGCTTTTGGACTGGCTGTAGGGTGTGAGAGGATAGATTCTTGGTAGGGCAGCTAGGTGGTGGTGCCATTTTCCTTAGATGAGAGCCTGGGGAAGCTTTAGAGGGCATTTATTAAGAGTCTTGTTTTTGACATGTTAAGTTTAAGATGTTTACTACAATCCAAGTGATGTCAAATAGGCAGTTGGATAAATGAGCCTGAAATTCTTGTGAGAATCAGATCTGGGTTAAATGGAATCTAGCAAAATGAAATTTCCCAGGAAGAAAAGGTAGGTAGAAAGAAGAGGGGAGGCTAGTTAGAATCAGCTGGAGTACTCTAATCTTTTAAGACTAAACCAAGGAACATGAGTCAGCTGGGAGGAGATGGTATAGAAGGAGGTAGGTTGTAGTTTGATTCAAATTCTGCCCTCTGGAAATATAATTCCTTTCTTTTCCAGATTAACATCCCTTCAGATATTTAATGGTAAAGTCTATCTCATGTTCTATCTACCTCCTTTTCACTCCTGTTGCCACTGCCATAATTCAAGCCCTTTTAATGTCTCACTACTGCAGGACTACTGCAGTAGCATCATAACTGGGCTCCACATCTAGCCTACCCTCTCATTACCATTCACCTGATATTCATGAAGTGTGTCTTTGAAAGCTCCCTGCTTAGAAGCCCTCAGTGATTCCCCACTACCTATATTGGTCTGTCCAGGCATCTCACTTAGGCATTCAGTGTACTTTATAAATCTGCTTCCATCCTGTTCCTGCAGCCCAAACTTCTTTATTTCCTCTCTCCAGCCTACCCTTAACTGTAGTATTTATTTTTCCACAGACATGTCCTGTTGTTTCCCACTTCTGCTTTTGTTAATACTGTGATGGCACTTGTTCAAATACTGAACATTGTTCTGTTTCTGTTTCAGAGACCACCTGTGCCATGAAGCTTTGCCTGACCTTTTTTTTTTTTTTTTAAGATTTAAAGATTTATTTATTTATTTCTCTTCCCTTCCCCCCCCCACCCCGGTTGTCTGTCTTCTGTGTCTATTTGCTGCGTCATCTTCTTTGTCTGCTTCTGTTGTTGTCAGCAGCACTGGAATCTGTTTCTTTTTGTTACGCCCTAACCCCTGGGCCAAGTCCGCCACCCTGACCTTTCTAATCAAAAATGACTAGCCTATTCGTGTACTGCTTTTAGTCTTCCCTTCTGCGTGAATACGTACAAGGCAGGGACCCCTTTACTAACCTTCATATCTTCTAGGAGTGAAAGAGTTATAAAAAAAAAAGCTGTTCTACTTTGTTTTTTTTAGTAAGTCTTATATGTGAACCATCCCAGGTGGTAGACTGTAGGCTGTTTTAAAGTGCATATGCTTTTATTTTCCCTAAGTTTCATTCCATACTCATTATGTGAAGAACATATATTATACATTATTGAAAATCAGTTGACACTTTATTTGAAAGTATGTTTTTAAAAAATTCTGAAGTTTTATTAAGATAGAGAACTTGAAGGCTTAAAAATAAAAACAGGTTTGACATCCCTGAGAAGGCATAGAATCTTAAATTTTGATATTGTTTTATTAGTGATCTGACTGCTTATACTGCCTTTTTTTTTCTTCCACTTAGCATGGAGGATGCAAAGGAAGATAGTAAAGTTATACCTGCAGAATGTGCCATCAAGGTATTTAAAACAACTCTTAATGAGTTTAAGAATCGTGACAAATATATTAAAGATGATTTCAGGTTTAAAGATCGCTTCAGCAAATTAAATCCACGTAAGATCATCCGCATGTGGGCAGAAAAAGAAATGCACAATCTTACAAGGTAAAGAAACTCATTGTGCTAGAAGTAATCCCGGGTAATTACTTTTCTGTCATAGGACTCCTACCAGTCAAAAAAGTTGTGTTTTCTTTTAAATTCACATACAGAAATCATGTAAGTTCTTGAAATTCTTATTTATGATGAAAATGCTATTTTTTTTTCTTTCCTCAGTAAGTAAAAAGTTGAAGAAAATTAAGGCATTTTTGCCTAAGACATTTCTTCGTTGATCTAAACACTATTTTTTAAATTGTCATTCTCAAGAAATAAAAATTCCAGCTTCCAATTAGGTTTATAATAAATAATGATTTTCCTTTTTGTTTAGGAAATGTTTGCTACAGCTAATATTTGTTAATTTGCAGGGGTGGGTCTTACCAGTCATTGCATTTTGCTTTAGTCTATTAGATTTGTTTTTCAATTTTCTAAGCAGTTTCTTTTTAC
This sequence comes from Dasypus novemcinctus, assembly GCF_030445035.2. Taxonomy (NCBI): domain Eukaryota; kingdom Metazoa; phylum Chordata; class Mammalia; order Cingulata; family Dasypodidae; genus Dasypus; species Dasypus novemcinctus. The sequence goes on from NC_080688.1 coordinate 38,971,371, forward strand.
TGTGTAATTTATCATCTAAATAATTGAGCAATATTTCTTCCTCTTAATAAGCCTTTCCATTATCTTAATCCAGGGGTTCTTAACAAGTGGTCTGTGAGTTTGAATTGAAATTCACAAACACATTATTCTTGTGGGGATGTGTTGTTGCGGGTGTGATATATTTATTAAATAATACACAGTATATAGTGTGGGCTTAGTAAGGGTCTGTGGTTTTCACCTGACTGGCAAAGGGTTCTATGGAACAAAAAAGGGTTAAGAACCCCTGTATCTCTTGAAAGCATAGTTTTAGTTTGTTCTCTTCTAAAGATGTTTGCTTTCAAAAATAATTATCCATATTTATTGAAAATTTCTTAAGTAGAAGTATTTTCAAGAGGTCTTGCTGGCCTCCAGTATATTTTCTATCCTGAAATCTCACCGCCCTTCCTTTCTTAAAATTCTGCAACAGTCCTCTATTGTCTTTAGTATAAAATTCAAAGTCTTTTGTGCTATGGAGCCTGCCTCTCTAGAGCCTGGCCCTTACTCCTACTCACAGATGAGCTGTATTGATTTATAGACATTTCTCAAAAGGGCTGTGCTCTCTAAATGCCTTCATGCATTTGTATAAGCTGCCTTCTCTAGCATTTCCTCATACCTTCATAATGTGGCCAATTCCTGTTCTCCCACCTCTTTTCTAATAAGCCTTTCCTGATTTGTGCTCTCACAGCTCCTACCACACCTCTGCTAATGCCTGTATCATGCTGCACTGGAATTGTCCCCTCACTTGTCTGTCTTTTCCACAGATCATAGGTTCCTTAAGGGCAAAGGCTGTGTCTTAGTGTCTTTGAATTCCCACATTTCCAGGTAGAGCATATTGCTAATTCATTGTAGGCTTTGTCTAGAAATTTGTTAAATAAGTAAAATATTTTCTCATCTGATCTCTACATTCTTAATCATTTCTTTCTGTATAGAATGCAGAGAGCTGGAATTCCTTGTCCAACAGTTGTAATGCTCAAGAAACACATTTTAGTTATGTCTTTTATTGGCCATGATCAAGTTCCAGCCCCTAAATTAAAAGAAGTAAAACTCAATAGTGAAGAAATGAAAGAAGCCTATTACCAAACTCTTCAGGTAAGTTGTACCTTTAAAAGCATACATACACCAACTTTAAATATTTCCTCTAAATTGGTTCCTAAAATTTCCTAAAATAATACCATTTCAAGGTGATGTAATAAGGACAAACTGAAATTTGTGAAAGAATGTTAATATTAAAGAGTTGTCTTTATATCAATATAGTGATGTCTTGAGTATTAGAAAAACTAGAGACTTATGAAGCAGATATAGTCTCCATTGTTAGCTTTAGTGGCATAGAAGCATGAAGCTGTTATTCACAAAACTTAACTAAAATTTTTTTGTTTTTGCTTCATGTAATTGTTTAATGTACAAAGTTTTATAGGAGTCTTTGAGTCTTTAAAAAACAGAACAGGGCTGAGAGGATTTGAATGAAACAAACAATTAAAAAACCAAGATGGAAATAATACTCTCAATTCTTATTCATTTCCACACTTTTCCAGTTAACCTTATTAATAATGCTACATGCATTAAGCATCAGCTCCCATTCTTAACCACATTTAGCATATATAGTATGTCTTCTTGAATGCTGTAGCTGGAACAATGAAGGAAGTACCTAGAATTGTTGAAAATTAGAGGGAAGCAAAGAAAGTAATGATCAAAATTAAATGATAGGAAATGGTTTCCTCATCTGTGCAGGTGTTAGAGTTGGAAGGTACATATCAGGATCTTAAAGAAGTTATTCATGCTTTGGAACAGCAGTTGAATTCAATCTGAAGTTCTTCTGGCTTAAGAAAATGCTCCTAATACTGTGGTTGTTCCTCTGTATTGTTTTAATTGAATAGTGAAGAAATTTACATGCTTTTTATGCAGTTGCTGCATGAGTTGTAATGTCACGGAGGAGCTGATGTGAATGTAAAGATGTTTTACAAACTAATTTTTAAAATATAGCTAGAGAGATGATCAACTTTCTGACTCTAATAGGAAAACATTAAAAATACATTCAGGGGAGTAAATGTGGCTCAAGTGGTTGAGCCTGCTTCCCAAATGGGAGGTCCCAGGTTTGGTTCCTGGTGCCTCCTGAAAACAGACAACAATAAGCAAACAAACGAAGGGACCAACTTAGGGGAGCCGATGTGGCTCAGTGGTTGAGTGCTGGCTTCCCACATATGAGGTCCCAGGTTAAATCTCTGGCCCTGATACTTCAAAAATAAATAAACATTCAAGGGGAGCAGCTGTGGCTCAAGCAGTTGAGTACCTGCCTTCCACATGGGAGGTCTCAGGTTCGGTTCCTGGTGCCTTCTAAAGAAAAATGGGCAAAAACGATGAGCAAAACAAACAAAAATCAAAGAGCAGAGAATGAGCAAGAACAAAAGAGCAAACAGAAGAGGGAGCCAGCTCAGGAGCTGATGTGGCTCAGTGGTTGGACGCTGGCCTCCCATGTATAAGGTCCTGGTACCTCAAAAATTTTTTGAAAAAGTACATTCAAGTCCATTTTTCTGATTTCTTTGGGAGTGGGTTATGGCTGGGGAAGAGATAAAGTAGTGAAGTGCCTTTCCTATTGAGTTCTATGAAGGGTGGGAAATAAATGCATTAATATTGATTTGTACTGTAAGGCTAGGGATCACCATCACTAATGAATACATAATGCTACTTAATTTATAAGAATATCTCTTACCCACTGTGTCTGGCAGCAAGTACTGTTCACCTTGGAATTGTATATAATCCCATAGAGGTTTCAGTGGGACATTCATCCTTTTATGAAAGGAAGTTGCTTACGTAGGGCCTCTATTTAGTGACGCAAAATGTTTAGACCACTGATAGGAATGAATTACATCACCGTGGATAGGGATGTTATCTTACCCATGTAAGATTCTAGATCTACCCCTTGGCTTCCTACTCTCCTTACTGTCACAGGGGCAAGGAAGTTGAGTTTCACATACTCATCTTGCTTTTCTCCTCCATTGTCTCATTGCTCCCCCATTCTACCTAAAGGAAAAAAACAGTCCAATTCTAAACTGTATAAAGTACAGGAAATAAGTTCTTTAACCTTGTTTTACTTCTCCTAGAAAATACATACATTTAAGTTATATAGATAAATTGTAATGGTTCCTTCATATCCTTAATGTTTACTGAACCTTTTTCCCCAGATGATGCAGCAGTTATATAATGAATGTACACTTGTACATGCTGACCTCAGTGAGTATAACATGCTGTGGCATGCTGGAAAGGTGAGAAGCATATTTTGTTAGTGGTCTAATTACATTACTTGAATATAAATGATTGAATATAAATAAATCACTGTGTGCTCTGTATCTAAATAGGTCTGGTTGATTGACGTCAGTCAGTCTGTAGAACCAACCCATCCTCATGGCCTGGAGTTCTTGTTCCGAGACTGTAGGAATGTCTCACAGGTAGGCATGTAAGCTAATGTATCTCTTGTTTGTATTGTGGGATGTAACAGGTCCATATATTTTTCATATCCTTAAGATAGGCAAGATGACCATATTCTTAGAAATTAAAAAAGTGATACCATCTGCTTTCAAGATCAGGATATGAAGATCAGTTTGTCAGATAAATCATTTTCAGCAAGAATTTGGTTCCATGCCTAACATTTGGGCTATCAAATTAAATTTCCAAGGGAATAAGTTTTCATTTTGGCTCCATTTATTCAGGCAAGTAGACTTTTAATTTGTGCAAAGTGTTTAAATGGAAGCTGGCAGAGAGTAAGCCCGCATACTTATTTGCCATTATTATTATCATTAAAAGGAGGTTAGACAAAAAAAATAAAAGGGGGGTGTTTGGTCTTCTTAATGAGATAGTGTTTGTTCACTGTTACTGTGAGGCAGAGTAAAGAGATGAGGAGAGTTTAAACTCAGCAATTGTGGGTCATGTTTGCCTTTTTAAGGGAAATGAATTGTTAGCAACAGATTCAGATAGGTAAATGATCTTGCTAACTGATAGAATACCTTCCTATTTGAAATAACCTCTGAGCCTGCTTGAAATTTTTAATTCTTGGCTTCGTGAATGTTTTGACTCTACAAATTCAAAGCAATGCCAAGCAATTTTATACATACCACTCATTTTATACATATAGAAAGTGAAGTATGATAACATAAATCCAGAAGACAGAACTAATGTGTGAGAGAGGACAAAAAAGCAAATAGAATCTGAGCAGAATTAAACTTGAAGTGGGCAAAGCTATGATGTAAAAATTATGGAAGGAATTCAGTGGCATCTTACAAGTATACTGTGTCCTATTGTTAGTTTTAGTTTCATCTTACTGACATCCTTGTATTTCTTTATTAGTTTTTCCAGAAAGGAGGAGTAAAGGAAGCCCTTGGTGAAAGAGAACTCTTCAATGCTGTTTCAGGCTTAAACATCTCAGCAGATAATGAAGCTGATTTCTTAGCTGAAGTAAGTGTTGTACGCCATTTTTCACCTTTTTGGTAATGGGGAACTAGAGAGAGTAGGTAACTGAAACCCAGAGCTAATTGAATTCTCTTTCCTTCAAAAAACAAAATGAATTTGTAATTTTTCTTTTCCTGAGATATTGCTTTCAGTTCCTTCCAGTGCTTACAACTTAAGATAAATAGCAAAACATTTCTTCTAAGACTTCAGTTTGGTTAAGACAGACAACACATTTTTAATATACTCTTATTTTCTCTATTTTATGAATGACAGAGTTGACTGGTGAACATTCTAGTTGATACCAAAAAAAGCAGTAACTTGTGGTCCCTGCCCCTTACTGTGAACACAGAAATTTAGAAGTCATTATCCTTAGAAATACCCAGAATAGAATACAGAGCCATAAAAGAATCCTTCTCCTGAGTAGCTCTCTTAAAATGGAACAGAAACTAAAAACTGAAACAGCAGCTAATTCCAATATTTTATCAGGTAGTTCAACAGAATGATTATAAAGTCCTGTTCCAGAACTCCCAAATATGACTTGTTTGGTCAGCTGTGCACAAGGCCAGAGGAAACAGAACAGGAAGATGGTAAATCCAGCCTCTAGTGCAGTACAGTTGCTCAGTAAGTGTTGCGGTGCCGTCCAGCGGCTCCGCTCCCGAAGAGGTAAGGACGAACAGAGCAAGACAACACAGTGACTGCTCTGGAGATGCAGGCTGGTGGTGCAGGTCTGATTTATTGAGGAAGTGTAGTAGCTTTTATAGACCGTGAGGCAACGTGCAAGTAGCTTACTGGCTATGCTAATTTAGCAAGGCTGATTGGTTCATGCGCTCTAGTTGCTGGGGGGAAGGCAGATTTCCGAGGGACATGTCCACTGCATGCCTCGGCGCCATCTTTTGTGTGGAACCCCAAAGGCCTTATAGAGAGGTTTTCCTACATCTAACAAGGCGTTGGTGGCTTGCCCACAAGTAAGTAGGTGTTTCTTTTGTTGAATCGATGTTGGAATTTCCTTTTTTCTATTCTTTGAAAGCTTTGTAAAGTACACAGACATACTGATTCCAGCTGTTAGCTTGATAAAGATTCAGGCATGTCTTGGAGATATGGCGGCTTCAGTCCAGATCCTTGTAATAAAGGAATACTGCGATAAAGAGAGTCAGGATTTTTTTTTGGTTTCCCAGTGCATGTAAAAGTTATGTTTCTACTACTGTGTAGTTTCTTAATAGCATCATGTCTAAAAAATGTATATACCTTAATTTAAAAATACTTCATTGCTAAAAAATGCTGTAATCATCATCTGAGCCTTCAACGAGCTGTAATCTTTTTGCTGGTGGAAGGTCTTGCCTGGATGTTGATGGCTACTAAGCAATTAGGGAACTGGTTGCTGAATGTTGGGGTGGCTGTGGCAATTTCTTAAACTAAGACAGCAGTGAGGTCTGTGGTGTCAACTGACTCTTCCTTTCATGAAAGATTTCTCCGTAGCATGCAATTATGTTTGATTACATTTTACCCACAGTAGAACTTCTTTCAAAACTTGACTCAGTCCTCTCAAACCCTGCCACTGCTTTATTAACTAACTTAATGTAATATTCTAAACCCTTTGTGGTCATTCAACAGTGATTACAGCATTATTGCCAGGAGTAGATTCCATCTCAAGAAACCACTTTCTTTGCTCCTCCATAAGAAGCAATTCCTTATCCACTCAAGTTTTATCATGAGATTGCAGCAATTCAGTCACATCTTCAGACCCCACTTCTAATTCTAGTTCTGCTATTTCTAACACATGTAAATTACTTCTGCCACTTGAAGTCTTGAAACCTCAAAGTGATCTGTGCAAGTTGAAATCAACTTCTTCCAAACTCCTCTGAATGTTGATATTTTGACCTCATCCCATGATCATGATTGCTCTTAAAAGCATCTATAATGGGGAAACCTTTCCAGAAGGTTTTTCAATTAACTTTGTCCAGATCCATTAGAGATATCACTATTGATGGCAGCTATAGCTTTATAAAATGTTTTTTTCTTCAGTAGATTTGGAAGTTGAAATAACTCCTTGATCTGTGGGCTGCAGAATGGATATTGTGTTAGCAGGAGTGATAACATTCATCTCATTGTATATCTTTATCAGAGTTCTTGGGTGACCAGGTGCATTGTCAGTGAGCAGTCATATTTTGAAAGGAATCTTTTTTTTCTGCGCAACAGTGGGCTTTAAATATTCAATAAATCATGTTGTAAATAGATGTGCTGTCATGTAGGCTTTGTTGTTCCACTGATAGAGCACAGCTTGAGTAGATTTAGCATAATTTTTAAGGGCCCTAGGATTTTCAGAAAATTAAATGAGCATTGGCTTCAACTTAAAGTCACTAGCTGCATTAGCCCCTAACTCCTCTCTAGTTACGAAAGTCCTAGGTGACATATTTTTCCAAAAGAAGGCTGTTTTGTCTACATTGAAAAATCTGTTTTGTGTAGCCACCTTCATCAAGTATCTTAGCTAGATCTTCTGGATAACTTGCTGCTTCACCTTGAACTTTTATATGATGGAGATGGGTTCTTTCCTTAAACCTCATGAACCAACCTCTGCTAGCTTCAAACTTTGCTTCTATGTAGCTTCCTCTCCTCTCTCAGCCTTCATAGAGTTAGGGCCTTCTTCTGGATGTTTAAGGAAATGTTGTGCCTATCCAGACCACTAAAACTTGCATATCAGCAATAAGGCTGTTTTGCTTTCTTGTCATTTAGGTGTTCATTAGAGTAGCACTTTTCATTTCTTTTAAGAACTTTTTCTTTGCATTCACAAGTTGGCTGTTGGGCACAAGAGGCCTAGCTTTGGGACTGTCTCAGCTTTTGATATACCTTTCTCACTAAGCTTAATCATTTCTAGCGTTCGATTTAAAGTGAGGGATGTGCAACTCTTCCTTTTACTTGAATATTTAGAGGCCATTGTAGGGTTATTAATTGGCCTGATTTCAGTATTGTTGTATCTTAGGGCGTAGGGAAGCCTGAGGGGAGAGAGCAACAATTACAGTAGTAACATCAAAGATCAAAGATCACTATAACAGATATAATAATGAACACTGTTTGAAATATTTTGAGAATTACCAAAATGAGACATGAAGGGAGCACATGCTGTTGGAAAAATGGCACAAGTAGACTTGCTAAACTCAGGATTACCACAAACGTTCAATTTGTAAAAACCACAATATCTGCAAAGCACAATAAAGTGAAGAGAGATTAAATGAGGTATGCCTGTACTAGATATTGACCATGGTAACATAATCAAGGCAGTAATATACATGTATATGAGTATGTGCGTACACACATACTCTTCTGTAGTTCTAATTAAAGATGCTAATTCAGCTCATTAGGGGTGACTTAGTTTTTAAGAGTAGAAATACTGGCTCAGTCAGAAATATGATTTATGTGAAATAGGATTTTAATAAATAGATTCAATGTATTAATTTTGCAGATAGAAGCTTTGGAGAAGATGAATGAAGATCATGTTCAAAAGAATGGAAGGAAGACTGCTTCATTTTTGAAAGATGATGGAGGTCCACCAGTACTATATGATGAATAACACCAGTACCCACTGCTGTTAAATGTTAACACAGTGGAAATTGTCAGCTGCCAGTGGCAAGTGAAGTTATGGGTGACTTGAAAAACCAAAAAAGGAAACATGAGGAGTGTACAATGGTGCTTCTGTGGTTTTTTTGTTTTGTTTTGTTTTTTCCTTGTAACCCATGTGCCAGGTATGTGGAATTTTAGCTCGGCATTGAGAGAATAGAATGTCACTACCTCTCATGAGTAGGATAATATAATTCTTTAATAGTTAACCTGCTTTTAAATGATTTATGGTACAAAATGTTTTGATGAGAATTTTTAAAACTTAGGTAACATTTCCAAATATGGGAGGAAAGGACATAGGTATTTACAATAGTTTCATTACAATATATTTGCTTTTTTCACCTCCCTATTTTGTGATGCATCTTTCCTCAAATATTTTGTTGGCCTAAACTAGCCCCTCATAATTCTTTTTCCAGAACAAAAATTTCTTGTCTTTCAGTTTGGTGTTAAAAATGGAAATCTGATTTCAGAATAGCTGATAGAAATAGACCTAAGCAATGTTATATTGATACATCATGAACTGAATTCTACTTTCTTTGTACTTAAAGGCATCATGGCTTTCTGGAAGAGATAAATATATAAGAACTTCTTAACTCTCCCATTTTTTTTTTTTAACTTTCAGTTTTCCTACATTTATGTAAAATGGTTAGGAGCAAGATGTAGTGGTTCTACATTTATAATGAAAATGTAAATTTTCTGGAAGGACAGAATTGAAGACTTAACCATGTTTGATATAGCTAAATGAAATCTAAGAAATGAAATTCAGTTTACATTTCACTCAAACTAGTTATTGATTTTTGAGAGAAATATGGTAAGCTAATAAAAATATTGAATAAATGAGGAAAAAGTAAATGAGGAAGTCTATGTAAAGCAACTTGTGTACCAAATTAATGAACTAATTTGAACTATCTGGTCCCACTTTTAATACTTTTTAGTACTGGCTGGACTCCCACTAGTACGAAAAAAGCACACACTGCACTTTTGCCACTGGCTTTATTAGGAATGAAGCTCACTACCTACAATGGCATGACTCTTCCTCGTACAGAAATCAGAACCACTATTAAATCCAGTCTTTCTGACTGATAATAGAAAGTAAAAACCTGAACATTTAAAGTTTTGAAACTTTCTCCTGTTAACATTATTTAAATGCCAAATATGTTCTTTCTAGGGAAAAATATTTATTTTTGTTTCTGTTGTATAGCTTTTAACTTCATTTCAGAGAAGTGTGATTTGGGGTAGATACTCATTACATTTCTGAAATGCTTACTATGAAACAGATAATTGGTGATTATTGGTTTTATAAAAATTTCAGAGAACTATTTAATTTTTAAACCATTAACTATTTAAAACTTTGTTTTGTTTTCTAACATACTCTGTTTAACAGAGCAGCAAGTCCTTGCTGTGTGGCATTCTTGGGAGTGTGCTATGAACATGCTTTTTAAGTAATTAAAAATTAAGAGATCATTTTAGAACTGTTTTTTTTGTGTGGTTTCTTCCTGTTCCTTATATAAACCAAGTTCTGGCACCAAGTCACTTTCTCTGCGTAAAATTAAGCAATGCTATTTTAAGCGGTTTTCACCCGCAACGTCTCATATTTAGATTTTACTCTTAAACGTACTCCTTTACATTACAAGTAAGTTTTCCTCTCATAGATTAGGGAATAAATTATTCACATAATGGAAAAAGTGGATGTGTATGTTTAGGTATGTAATATCTCATTGTGATACTAATTTTTGTTTAGACATCTCTTCATGTGCTGCTTGCATTTGCATGTCCCCTTTAGTGAAATATCTGTTCACCTTTTGCCCATTTTGTAATTGATCTGTTTGGTTTTTATGGTTGAGTTTTGAGTGTTTTTTTATATATTTTAGATATAAGACTTTTGTTTTGGACATGTGGTTTGCAAATATTTTCTCACTGTATAGCTTGTATTTCTATCACAGCACAAAAGTTTTAAATTTTGATAATGTCTGATTCATCAGTTTTTTCCTTGTCATTATATCTAAGAAGTCTTTTCCTCACCCTAGGTCCTGAAGATATTCTCTGTGTTTTGTCCAAAAGTTTTATAGTTTTACATTTAAATCTGTGGTTCATTTTGAATTCATTTTGGTACACAGTGTGAGGTTTAGGGTGAGGTCATATTTTTGCCTATGGATGTCCAATTTTTCCAGCACCACTTGTTGAACAGACTATCTTTCCTCCATTAAAATTTTTGCACCTTTATCAAAAAAGAATTGGGCATATTTGTGTTGGTCTATTTCTTTAAGGACTCCTTTAAAAATACATAGAACCATTTACATCTAAAAACATTTTAACAATTCCTAAATATGATCAGATATCTACTCAATATTCACATTTCACCATTATCAGTGCAATTTTAAGATGAGGAAAGTGGGGCCTCAATTGTGACAAATCTAGGCAGCTGAGCCTGTGATAATGCAGCTGAAAATATAGGCTTTACTCTTTTTTTTAAGATTTCTTATTTCTCTCCCCTTCCCCTGTTGTTTGCTCTCTCTGTCCATTTGCTTTGTGTGCTTCTGCGTCCACTTGCATTATCCAGAGGCACTGGGAAACTGTCTTTTTTTGTTGCATCATCTTTCTGTGTCAGCTCTCCATATGTGCAGTGCCACTCCTGGGCGGCTGTGCTTTTTTCCATGCGGGCAGCTCTCCTTACGGGGCGTACTCCTTGTGCATGGGGCATCCCTTCACGGGGGTGCCCCTACATGGCACGGCTCTCCTTGCGTGTGGCAGCACTGTGCATGGGCCAGGTTACCACACAGGTCAGGAGGCCCTGGGGATTGAACCCTGGACCCTCCATATGGTAGATGGATGCTCTATCAATTAAGCCACGTCTGCTTCCCAGGCTTTACTCTTATTGGGCTAGGCAGTATTTCTCAACTGGGTCAATTTCACCCCCCACCCCCACCCATCTCCCAGAGGACACCTGGCAATGTCTGGAGGCTTTTTTGGTTGTCACAACTAGGTTGGTGCTACTGCCATCTAGCTGGTAGAGGCCAGATAAGCTGCTAAACATCGTACAACACACTGGACAGCCCCTTCAACAAAGCACTACCTGGCCTAAAACATCAATAGTGTTGAAATTGAGGAACCCTGGGCTATTAAATCCATAATAAGTGGGAAAAGGGAAGTGATTGTATTGATCATTTTGCAAACATTTAAGGGTAAAATGAGCCCCTCACTTAAAAGAATACTGAGAATATTTGTCACCAAAGGTAAAATGAGAACTTTCAAGTGAAATTCAAATTTTGGAAATCTGGTATTGGCTACCGTGAGCTTGATGGCTTCCCAATGTTTAAAGACTTCATATAATGGGACTGGTAGTGACACATGATTTTTTAAAAACATAATGAAATGTATCAACATTGTAAAGATCCATATAACCCAGTGAACCAGTAACCAGTGCATGATGTTACAAAATCATGTATGAGTGTTTGGATTTTAAAATGTCTAAAAATTCTTTGGTATGCTTCCCTTCAAAAAGTAGATGCTAATTTCTCTCCCTTTAAATGTGGACTGTACTCAGTGAATCTAATGAATAGATTCATGGGGCAGAAGTGATGTGTGTGTCCTCTGAGGTTAGCTTCTAAAAGACCTTGTGGCTTCTGCCTTGCTCTCTCTCGGGTCACTAGCTCTGGGGGAAGCCAGCTGCCATGTCTTGAGGACACTCACGAAGTCTGTGGAGAGGTCCATGTGTGGAGGAAATAAGGCCTCTTCTGACAGGCCGAGAAGTGAGGTTGGAAGCAGATGTTCTTCAGGTGTTGGCAACTCTAGTATACATCTTGACTGCAACTTCACAGGAGACCGAGTCAAAACCACCAGCTAAGTCACTCTCAAAGTTCTGATGCACAGAAATAGTGAAATAATGAATGTTTGTTGCTTTAAGCCATTAAGTTTTGTGGTAATTTGTATTGGAGCAATAGATAACTAATACAGTGGATAAAAGATCCATTCAACCTTGAAACCTTAAAAATAGACCCAGAATCTGACTACGTTTCATCACATCCACTGCTAACACCCTGGTTCGTTAGTCTCTCCACTGGTCTCCCCACTTCTGCCTTTGACTGCCTCTCTTCCTCTGCGAGGTTAGGTTCAACACGAAGCCAGGGTGATCCTTTTTTTTTTTTTTAATTTGTTTTTTATTTTATTTTTTAGAGCAGTTGTACATTTACAAAAAAATTATGCAGAAAGTGTCAAGTTCCCATATACCATCCCACCACCACCACAGATCTCTCCTTTGATGCGCAAAAGTTTTCTCACATCTGTGATCAACTGATTTTAGACAAGGATGCCAAGCCCACTCAATTAGGAAAGAATCTCTTCAACAAAAGGTGCTGGGAAAACTGGATCTCCATATGCAAAAGAATGAAGGTGAACCCTTACCTCACACCATATACAAAAATAAACTCAAATGGATCAAAGACCTAACTATGAGAACTAGGACTTTAAACTCTTAGAAGGAAAAACAGAAGCACCTTCAGGACCATCTGTTAGGCATTGATTTCTTAGACTTTAAACCCAAAGCATGTACAGCAAAAGAAAAAAATAGATAAAATGGGACTTTATCAAAATTACAAACTTGTACATCAAAGTACTTCATCATGAAAGTAAAAAGACAACTTACAGAATGGGAGAAATGTAAACTATTTATGTGAAAAGGGTCTAATATCCAGAATTTATTAAAAATTCATACAGCTTGATAAGTCAAAAAATGGGCAAAAAACTCGAGTAGACAATTCTCCCAAGAAGACAGTCAAAAAAGCACATGACAGAAGCGGACTTGGCCCAGTGGTTAGGGCGTCCATCTACCACATGGGAGGTCCGTGGTTCAAACCCCGCGCCTCCTTGACCTGTGTGGAGCTGGCCCATGCGCAGTGCTGATGCGTGCAAGGAGTGCGGTGCCACGCAGGGGTGTCCCCCACGTAGGGGAGCCCCACGTGCAGGAGTGCACCCCATAAGGAGAGCCGCCTAGTGCGAAAGAAAGTGCAGCCTTCCCAGGAGTGGTGCCGCACACATGGAGAGCTGACACAACAAGATGACGCAACAAAAAAAAGAAACAGATTCCTGTGCCGCTGATAACAGAAGCGGACAAAGACGACGATGCAGCAAATAGACACAGAGAACAGACAACCGGGGCAGGGGGGATGGGGGGAAGGGGAGAGAAATAAATTTAAAAAAAGGCACATGAAAAGATGCTTAGCATGGTTAGCCATTAGGGAAATGCAAATCCAAATCCAAATCCCAGTAAGATCCCATTTCACACCCACTAGAATGGCTACTATTAAAAAACAAAAAATAAAGTGTTGTAGAGGGTGTGGAAAAATAGGAATACTCGCTCAATGTTGATGGGAATGTAAAATGGTGCAGCTGCTGTGGAAAAGTTTGGTGTTTCCTCAGAAAATTAAGTACAGAATTATCCTATGACCTAGTAATCCCACTTCTAGGTATATACCCCCCAAAAAATTGAAAACAGGGACTTGAATGGATATTTGCATATTAATGTTTATAGAGGCTTTGTTCAAATTGCCAAAAGATGGAAGGAGCCCAAATGTCCATCAAGCAATGAATGAATGGATTTTTTAAAAATGTGGTATAGACATACAGTGGAATATTATTAAGCCATGAAAACGAACAGAGTTCTGATACATGTGACATGGACGAACCTTGAAGACATCCTGTCAAGTGAAATAAGCCAGACACAAAAAGACATATATTGTATGATCTCATTGATATGAAAGGATTAGAATAAGCAAATTCATAAAAACTATAATTCTGGTTACCAGGAATGGAGTGGGGCTAGGGGTTGGGGACTTAATTCTTAATTGGTGTAGAGTTTCTGTATATCAGTCATGGTAACACATTTTGAACATAATCAGTACCACTGAATTATACATGTGAATGTGGTTAAAGTGGGAAACTTTTGGTGGCATATATGTTGCTAGAACAAAAGTTAAAAACAAAAAAAAGCAGGAAAACTATCATAAGACTGTACAACACAAACAATGAGCCCTAAGGTAAACTCTAGACTTTAGCTAATAATAGTATATCACAGGGAAGCGGATGTGGTTCAAGTGATAGGGCTTCCACCTACCATATGGGAGGACCTGGGTTTGATTCCTGAGGCCTCCTGGTAAAAAAGAAGAGAAAGCATGCCTGCACGGCATCCCGAGTGCCCACATGGTGAGCCAAGGGGCCGTGTGAGTGCCCATGTGGCTAGCTGAGTGCCTGCATGATGAGCTGAGTGCCTGTGCAAGTGCCCGCGTGGCGAGCTGAGCGCCCACGTGAGTGCCTGTGTGGTGAGCCAGTGCCCATGCAAGTGAGTCACGCAGCAAGATGATGATACAACAAGAGAGACAAAAGGAGTCAAGGTGAATTGCAGCAGAGACCAGGTTCTGAGGTGGCACAATTGACAGGGAACCTTTCCACATGAGGTCCTCAGGACTGAATCCCAGTAAATCCTAGAAGAGAAAAAAATGAGAAGACAAAAAGAGAAATAGATACAGAAGATCATACAGCAAATGGACACAGACAGAAAAAACAGCAGGGGGAGGAAGGGGAGGGGGGAAGGGAGAGAAGGGGAGGGGGTAAAAAATCTTTAAAAAATAGTAATTACAGTAGTATTTTCTCATTAATTTTTAGAAAGGTACCATACTCATGCAAAATATTGAAAATGAGGGTGGGTATATGGGAACTCTGTATTTTGGGCATGATCTTTCTGTAGACCTACAATTTCTCAAATAAAACAGTCAGTTTTCAAAGTGAATGATTTCACAGCCCGGCGCCGGCTTCCTGGAGCGGTGTTCCGGCCTCGGGCGCCACGGCGGTGGAGTGGACGGAGGCAGACCTCAAGCACTGGATGGAGGCTGCGGTGCGCGTTGCCAAAGAAGCCCTTGAAAATTCTGAAGTCCCTGCTGGCTGCCTCATGGTCTACAACACTCAAGTTGTGGGAAAGGGAAGAAATGAAGTGAATGAAACAAAGAACTGGACAAGAGGCAGCTCATGAAGAGAGAGGAAACTCCATCTGGACATGGTGTGAGGGACAGACGGACCCTCAGTCCTCGGATGGAACCAGATGCTTTTCTGGCCCCAAGGAAGGAGCAGCTCACAGGTCTCCTATGAGGGCAAGCCTGGGAGCCTAGATGTTTCTCCAGAGCCGCAACTGCAGGAACTTAAACCTCCGGCACCTGGAACTTGGGCTAAAAGCCCCTCCCCCGTTAGGAATGCACCAATCCCCCTTCTTTCAACAGCGCAGATGAAAGACCATCCCACCTGAATGCTCAGGAAACTTAAGATGAAGGATCCAAAATCACACGGGCAGATAAAGTCATAGGTGTGCTTATTTATCCATAAAAAATGTTCACTCTGTGGGCTTTGAAAGCAAGCTTTCACCTGGAAACGATTTCTGGATTGCAATGTAACTACTTTGTTTTTGCCATTGTAAAGCCATATCTTTTTAAAATGTAATTTTATGAAGATACAGAATTAAAACTTGCTTCTCAGAAAAATAAAAAAGTGAATGATTTATTAATGTTATTCTAATTTGTATAATGAACTTTCATTTTCTCTGGAAATTGAATTAACAGCAGTGAAAAATATGCCTGCAATGGAAGGAAAATGAAGCAGGATGAGCTTTGCATTCTTACTTCAAATTAATGTTTAAAGAAACTGCAGAAACATTATCTGTTACATAAATAAACAGAAATGAGGAAGGAAGCATCTGCCTAAGCAGCAAAGGCAATCCAACAGAAAGAGCCTCCAATAAGAGTCGTTATCAGGCCAGATTTGGTGGGAAACATAAAGGTGACACAGTATGAAGAAAATTATCACCTAATTCTGATCTTTCATTTATGGTGACTTCCAAACAGGTATTATGAACTTAAAATTTTGAGTCCTGGTGAAGTTTAGAACCTCAAAGATCTAGAATTGGGTGTTGATCCACTTTTAAGGACTATTTTTCTGAGTCTTGACCATTGGGGGACACTTTTTCTATCTAGGAAGAAGAGGGAATCCTATATGGGCATGGGAAAAATAAACTCTCTTTAATGCTGAACGACACAGAAAAAAATAAGTTTGCAACTGAAGGAGATGGATCATGAGAGCAGACTTCATGTGCCTAAGGCTGACCCAGATCCTTGATACCGTCTGAATCTTCTGGGCCTGCCCTGTTTTCATAGATGTGCAGCAGCTCCTGGGCCCACACACTGTCTACATCAGGGCCTCTCACACACCCCAGGTGGATGTCAATGCTGCTTGCACACCCAAGGCAAGCTGCACACAGAAAATCAAATCTGGTTCTTGGTCACAAACAAAAACAAAAAACCCTGCCCAAATCAACTCAACCTAATTCTCTGGGAAGAGGGATAAGATGCTATTGCAGATTGACACATGTCCCCCACAAAGACATGTTCAAATCCTAAACCCTCTCCTGTGGGTGTGGACTCATCTGTAAATAAGATATTCAAAGATCCTATTAAGATGAGGCTAACCAGGCAGAGTGCTGACCCACATGGCTTGCTGGTCTGCGCAGGAGTGCTGGCGCAGCAAGATGATGCAACAAAAAGAGGCAGAGAGACAATAAGTGACCCAGCAGACCAGGGAACTGAGGTGGCATGAGAGACTAAGAATCTCTCTCCAACTCTGGAAGGTCCCTGGATACATTCCCAGTGCTGCCTAAAGAGAAGACAAGCAGACACAAAAGAACGCACAGAAAGCAGACAGCAAGTGCAAAGAGCAATGGGGGGTTGGGAGGGGGGGTTAGGAGACGGTGTAAATAAATCTTAAAATAAAATCCACGACAACCAAATTTTCATTAAAAAAAAAAATTAGGCCAAAGTGAATCAGGTGGGCCTTGAACCCTTTATGTCTGGAGTCCTTATAAGCCACAGAGGGAGACAGAAAGAGATTGCTGGGGGAAGGAAACAGATTAATAGCCAGCAAGCCATCACCAGAGCACTACAGACTTCAGAGAAAGCATGATTTTTGACTTCTAGCCTTCAAACTGTGAGTCAATAAATTCCTGTCGTTTAAGCCAACCAGGTTGTGGTATTTGTCATAGCAGCCCTGGCAAACTAAGACTGTGTCAAAAGGAGACAACTGCCTTTTTTGAGTTAGCATGCTGTATGCATGCACATAACATATACACAGCACAGGGCACTGCTGCCTCCCCTGCTTTTTTTTTTTTTGGTCAGTTATTTAAGACTTATTAACAGGTGCTTGCTTGCATGCAGATAATTTTTTTTTAATCAAGTAAAAAATCTTTATTACAAATTAAACTGTTCTTAAAAATGTCAACTTGACCAGATATGAAACAATTTAAAAACTTTTTAAGGTATATTTTAAAAACCAGGCTTTTAAAAGAACACCTTTTTCAAGGGCAGAGGAGCAAGGGGTTAAGGATAATAGCAAAACTAACTCTGAAATAGGGGAAAATACAATTGAAGCTGGGTCAGGAGGGAAGGAGAGGTGGGTAGATCTGGAGAGCAAGTAGAGATAATGGCGTGAGAGTCCCGGTGACATGGAACAGGCAGCTAGGCTTTCAGGACGTGGAGGGGAGCTGGCCCTTTTGTTCAGGGTTTTCAAGGTGCACGCCAGGAAGCGGAGGCTGAGGCCACGTAGGTCCCCGGGAGGAGACGGTGAGGGGGGCTGGAGGGCCATCCCCGGGGATGCTAACTGGATCTGTGATCCAGGTTAGCGGGCGACAGACACAAGGACAGCGAGCACGCGCCCTGCGATGCCAAATGGTACGAGCCCTCAAGGAGCTGGGTTTTGTTTTGACCAGAGAAGGCAGAGCAATGCCCTCACCTTCCCTTCCTTCTCGGTTCCAGCAGAGACGAATCCCCCCCCACGCGTGTCCCCTTTCCCTCCCACTTCACCAGGTCGCCCCTCTCCGCTCCCCACCTCTCAGCTAAACCATTCTCGTCCACGTGCAAGGACGCCCTCGCGCACCTCGAGTGCGGGCTCCTAACGCGCCGCGCGGGGTCGTGCAGCTGCCTGCGCCAGGCTCCGGCTGGGGACCGGCTTCTCATCCGGGCCTCAAAGTCGGTGTGGGGTCGCTCTTTTCACTTCATGCCCTGTTTTAGGCGGCCTCACCCAATCCCTTTGCTTCAAACACCAGTGGGTGCTCGCGGCTTCCCGGGTCTCCGCCTCCGCACTCAACCGCCCCTACGAGACCCAGAGACAGGGACTGCGGCCCCGGCGGAGCTACACAAGGCCTCCCGGAAAAAAAGGACGAGCCTCTCCTCAGACCTGGCGCAGTCCGGTCTGACGCTCCCCGGCCCCCAAGCCCGGGAAGCCGGAGCAGCTCGCCGGGCGCAGGGAACCCCACGCGAGCCCCGGCGCCCCCCCCTGGAAATAAGGCGGCACCTCTCGCGCGCCCCGGGACGCGCGCGTCACGCCAGTGGGCCCCACCGCGGCCGCTCGGCCGTCGCCCGTTTAAGCGCGGCGGCGCCGCGGGTCACGTGGCGGGAGGGGGCGGGGGCGTGGCACCAGGAAGCGGCCTCCGCGCGGGGAGCTTGGCCGCCGCCGCCGACGTAGCGCGGGCCGGACGCCAAGCCCCGCGCCCGGCGCCGCTCGCCGCTCGCCGCGCTCCGCACTGGCGGCCGCCCCCGGGCCCCCCGCCGCGGCCGCGGCGCCGGCCATGGGCGAGGACGACTACTACCTGGAGCTGTGCGAGCGGCCCGTGCAGTTCGAGAAGGCGAACCCGGTCAACTGCGTCTTCTTCGATGAGGCCAACAAGCAGGTCCGGGCGGGCCCGGGCGGCGACCCGCGCGCCTCCTCCCGCGCGGCCGGGCCCCAGGCCCCCGCGCCCCGACGGCCGTCCCCGCGCCGGCCGGGGCCGGGGGCCAGGCCCGGGCCTCTGTCCCGCCCCAGCGCGCGAGCGCGCTCGCTGCTGCCGGGTGGCCGGGGCTTCGTCGTGCAAAGTAGAAACGCGGAGGGGACGGAGACCCGGCGCCGCCGACCCTCGGCCGCGTGGTCACCCGTCAGCGCGCCGCGTCTTTCCCAGGCGTCTTTTGTTGTCTTTATTTCCCGTCAGTTAAACTTGCGGCCAGGGATGGAGACCTTGGGATTTTCGTTATTCTCGGGATTTTGTCAAGTGTGGCGGAGTAGCCGGGTGTGCCCAGGGGTCAGGGCCCGAACCGGGCTTAAAACTGGAACCTCTGGGGCCCTCAGACCGGGCCCTGCCCTGTGGGCGGCACCTGGGACGCAGCCTGGTTCGTCTCTGCGCGCCTGTTGGTCAAAATTCCTGCGGCGACCGAGCCGCTGCAGAGGGATGCAAACCTTGTTAGTTGAGTTGAATCAAGAGCGGGGTGTAGCCGATATATACTTATTCGTAGACTGGTTTGTGTGTCTGGATCCCCTCAAAGTTCAGCTGATAAACGTTCCTTCTTTTCTCTCGCAGGTTTTTGCAGTTCGATCTGGTGGAGCTACTGGGGTTGTAGTTAAAGGACCAGATGATAGGAACCCCATTTCATTTAGGTAAACAGTATCAGCATTTTCAGAATCGTTTCCGCCTGTAAACAAAATGGTTTTCTGTTTCTCATTCAGGTTGTTCTGAAATTTTACTCTTTGTCTCTCCTAAAAAGTCTGCCGGGTTTGTGTGTGTAATCGCTGCCTGTAGGGAGAGGAAGCAGACACCTGCTGTGCAAACTTGGTGGGAGATTCTTAGCATTTCCTGTCAGAGTGAAATCTGTGGAAAAGTTTCCTGTTGATTTGGAAGCCAAGTACTCTCAAGTGGGGCACTGGGTCCTGGGACTTGAAATTAGCTAGTCAGTGCATGGATGTGCCCATTTCTGGTTTGTTGACTGGGAAGGACCTGGGTTTCCTTGTTTAGCCAAGATGTTTGCTGAGCTTTTGGTAGGTGGGTCTCAGCTTTTCTGTGTAATAGCATATATTAGGAGAAAGCCTGCTTCCACTACAGTTAAGGAGACTGGACGTCCTGTTCACAGTGAGTTGAACTGGTGCAATCAAGAATAGTACCCCTTTCACTTTCAGTTGTGTCTCCATTTGGATGATAAGCTGTGGCCACCTGACTCCTGTGATTACAGCAGTGTACAGGGGAAAGTACTTGTAGGCCGGCAATTCTCTGGTGACTTGGAAAAAATTTTACCATTGGCCTGTGTTAACAGGAAACTGTTTTTTTAGTAGAAAATGAATCAGTGTCCTTTTCTTTTATCGCCATTTGTTTGCCAAGAACTCATTGCCTGGCTAGGCCCCAGGCATCTGAAGGTTTTGAATTAGCATGGCCCTCTTTTGCAGGAACTCATAAATTTAGTGTGGGAGACCAGTGATTGGATCAGTTTTGCTGGGTGTGATAAGTGCTGTAGCAGGGGTCTGTTCACATGACTGCCTGAATAGGGATAGGACCTTTATCTTAGGGTGGGCCAGGCCACATCGCCACCCAAGGGAAGGAAGGCCTTGCAGGGGAGGGTGATAACATTTGTCCAGGTGGAGAAGAGGGAAGGCCTGGATCCCAAGAATACTAAGTACTAGTGTGTTTGGGGGACTCTAGGTCTGTGTATTCAAAGACCAGGTGTCAGCGTGGGGAAGAGGGCTGGTGGGGGCCCCTGGCCAGGCCTGGGTTGAACCTTATGTGTTCTGCGATGGGATTGGGACTTAATCTCATTAGGGAGGGGGAGGGCCCTATCAGTTGTTTGGGGATATCCTGTTCTTAGTGGCATTGAGGATGGATTAGCTGGAGAGAGCATCAGAGTCAGATGCCTAGTGCAGTGGTTTGAGCCAGGGCTGGAAGAGACCAGACTTCAGGCAGTGTAGACCACATCACATGGGCAGACAGGGTGCTTAGGAAGTCCATGGTCTGGATTTGGGGACTGGGTAGGTTTTGAGGGGGGCAGATACTGACTTAATGTGTGTGTGTGTGTGTGTGTGTGTATATATATATGTTCACATTTTGCTTTTTTTAAAGAGCTTTATTGAGAGAGATAATTGACACACAGTAAACTACGTATTTAACATACACAGTTTGATGAATTTTGACTTTTGTATACATGCCTGAAACCATCACCACAGTCAAGATAATGAACACATCCACACCCCCACAGGCTTTCCCATGCTCCTTTGAACCATCCACTGAATTCACTTTTTCCACGTCTCTTAGAGGGGTTTGTGAGATGCTGTCTTTGGCACCATTGGCACTGGTTGGGTAGTGAGTTGGAAGGGAGATGGCAAGTGTAGACTACTCTTTCCAAAAGCTTTGCTATGAAGAGCCTGGGAGAGAAGTGGCAGTAGTTTGTGGAGAAGGTTGCAGTGATATTTATTTATTATGATTAAAAGAATTCTCAGACATATGCATTGTGATATCAGTTCTTCAGTTGTAATCCATAATAACATAACTTTCTCCAACAAGTTGCTGCCAATTGGATTTTTTAAAAAAATTTATATATCTATCCCCCTAACCCCTGTCTGCTCTCTGTGTCCATTCGTTGTGTGTTCTTCTGTGTCTGCTTGTCTTCTCTTTAGGTGGCATGGGGAACTGATCCTGGGACCTTCTGGAGTGGGAGAGAGGCATTTAGTCTCTTTTGCCATCTCAGCTCTCTGGTCTTCTGTGTCTCTTTTTGTTGTGTCATCTTGTTGCACCAGCTGTCCACTTGTGCCAGCTTGCCGCATGGCACAGCCCTCCCCTCGGGTCAGCTTGCCTTCACCAGGAGGCCCCAGGAATCGAACCCTGGACCTCGCATATGGTAGACAGGAGCCCAATTGCTTGAGCCACATCCCTTTCCCTGCCAATTGGATTTTGTTATTTGAAAAGAGGTCCTACTGATAGCCTCAGAAACATAATTTTAATTTTAAAGTAGGATTTGCTGCTTCTTGAATATTTGTCTTGTCTTTTGTCATCTCAAAAAATTATGGTAGCTAGAATTTGGTTATTAACTCTTAACATGTTCTTTCTTCTTAAAGAATGGAAGACAAAGGAGAAGTGAAATGCATTAAGTTTTCTTTAGAAAATAAGATATTGGCTGTTCAGAGGACCTCAAAGACTGTGGTAAGATTTATCTTTAAATACAGCATAAAGGAAAGGACATTTGGAAGAGATTGAATTGCACAATTCTACTGTTAAAATAAATGGTTCATTTATTATCTTAATGTTGTGAGAGCCATAGTTATGCTGCATTTGTATATGAGCCTGTGGAACTCTTGAAGATGAGAAAGATATTTGAATGGATAGGTAAAGACTGCCTCAGTTTGTCATTTTTTTACTTAATTCTTTTTTTTTTTTTTTACCTCATGCATCTTTTATATCACTTGAGAGCTAGAAACCAAGATTATAACATGTATTTTTGACTCCTTTTTGTAATAGCCTTACTCAAATAACTCCATTTATTAACTTGTCTCATCGCTGAATGCTAGATCTAATAGGAATGAATATTCAGAGTTAGAGAAGCTTGTTGACATTTTAGCCCTTATACATACTCACCACTGCCATTTGCAGAACAGGTAAAAAGCTGTTGGTAAAGACAGGCAGAATCCTATGCTGATACTGTTTATCAGCATTCATTGTTAAAACTTATGGGAAGCCTCCTATAAAATGTAGCAACACGTTTCTCTCAAATTAACCATTTGAGGAATGGATTTTTTTCAAAATCAGTTTCTGAACTCTTAACCAAATATTTGGATAAATTTAAAAACAATTGAATTGTAAACCTGCTACTATTCTGGAGGCACATCACACAAGTGGATCTTTTTGTCTTGTCTTTGGGTTTCCTGATCTCTTTGTCTTTTTCTTTTTATCTTGCAGTATACCAAGGTAGGCTGACAGTACGCTGCCTGATCCCAACCTCTCTGTGTTTTCTCTTTGCTTTCAGGAGTTTTCTAACTTTATCCCCGACAGTTCTCAGCTGGAATACACACAGGAGTGCAAGGTATGGCCCCGTGCTTTCCTCCACCCCTGGGCTGCGTGCGGGGCCACCAGGCTTGGTGGCTGAGAGCCCAAACTGGGAAGTGGCCTGCATATCCACGCAGGGAACAGCTGCCTCATATCTCCACGACGTTGGGCCGTTGCCTGAGTTTGTTGAGCCTGGCGCATCGTCTATCAAGTGGAATTGTGAGGATGAAGAGTGTGATGGGCGTTAAGCGCCAACCCTAGTTGGGGCTGTATGTCTGGGCCTCTGGGCTGGGCTTCCTTTCATAGCCACGTCCTGGGGAGGTTTTGGAGATTTTTCCCTTCCTGATAATGTTTTTGCCCTTGAATTGTTGGTCCTTGTCATAGCCTGACTCTTTCTTTCCCCCAGTGTAGATTCTAATCCATGTTAAATGAATTAGCTGGTGTAATTAATAAACTAGGCTAGAGGAAGCTGTGGAAACCCTTAGAGAGTGTGCGTGCATGCGTGTGTGTCTCTGTATCTTTGTCCCCTGGGAAACCAAGAGCAGGTGCTGGTGGATGGGATCTGTCTTTTTGCAGCTTTCTACATTTTGCTAAATGGCGTTTAGGGTGGGCGCCTTGATAAGGAAAGGCCTGAGGTGAGTCCATAACAGAACCTGGGCAGACCTGCAGCCCCTCCATCAGGCTCCTGGTGCTTCCGTTCAAGGGCGTCTGGTTGGTGGGTCAAGGCTCACTGGGAACCTTGGCCCTTTATTCCTTTATACAGCTATTTCTCTGAGGTAGACGACTAGAAGGATGTAAGCTGCAGTTTGAGTCCTGACAGTGGAAGTTGATCTCTGTGAACTTGGTTCAGTGCCTTCCTGAAAAGCTCAGGCTCTTCCCCCTATTCTTTAGACAAGGAGGAACTGAGTCAGGTGTGACAGGTGAAAATCCTGGCAAAGTGCATTTAACAGAAAAGGTGATTAGTTAACAGGTAATCACATCTGCTGGGTAACTTGCTAAAGGCCTACTGATGCAAATAGTCTATTTCTGGCTTTTGAAGAGAATTATATATATAATAGGCTTTACTTTTTTCATTTGGGAAAGTCCTAAAAATGTATTTTTCTTATTAACAAAAATCTTTCTGATTCTTTTCAGACCAAGAATGCCAACATATTAGGATTTTGCTGGACAAGTTCTACTGAAATTGTCTTCATAACAGATCAAGGGATTGAGTTTTACCAGGTATTGTATTTGTTATTTACGTTTGCTGGGGAAAGTTCAGAGAGTGGTTTGGCAAGCTTTTGAGTTCAGCAGTTAATAGATATTTTGAGGTTCTAGAGTTGTAGTCTCTTAAGTTTTTTATCTTTTTTCCCTAATTACAAAAATAATGTATGTTTATTCTAAAATATTCAAACATTACCAAGCTACGCTTTATGAAAAGTGAGAGTCCCCTGTAATTCCTTGAAGGAGCTATGATCAACAGTTTGGTGCCTGTTTCTCAGTTTTTTCTACACTATACAGACATTTGTTTATATATTACAAAAATGGGACTATTATTTGTAAACTTTTGCAGCTATTCTTTTTGCATATCTGTATGTCTTGGATATATCTTGTTCTGTCTAATGACAGAGTAGTATTCCGTCATGTGGATCTACTATGATTCATTCAGCCAATCTCCTATTGCTGGACATCTGGCTCGCTTTCATTTTTTTTTGTGATTACCAACACTTCTGCAATGAACATGCCTATGAAAATTTCTTTGTACCTTGAGTGAGTCAGTTTTTGGAAGGCAGATTCCAGTGTGCGTGTAAGCATCTAAAAAGCTGACCAAATATCACTAAATTCCTTCCAGAAATTTATGCTTTCATGAGTCTGTTTTTTCTCTCTGCACGGGGAAGGTATATTTAGATCATCTAGAAGGTCTTCAAATCTTTAGGAAACGAGTTTAAAGTGAAGGACTCCAGCACATCCTTTATTATCCTTCGGTCATTAGCTGTGCCATGAACAATCCAGCCTCCCGACCTGCCTCCCAGGGCAGTTTCTCGGCACAGTGTTCTCAGGGCGTTCCTGTCCTGGGGACGCTGTTCGGCCCTTGAGCATCTCAGTTCTCAGAGTATATTTATAATGTGCCTTGGTTAGAAAATAAGTGTGTTTGCACGGACACATCTGTTAGAGAAAGTGAGCCTCTCTGTGAGCCAGTGCCAGCTGGAGCTGCGACGGAGACCGACAGCCCTGCGGCAGCGGCAAAGTGGCTGGCTTTGTATGCGGTGCTTGGGGGCATTGGTTGGATTGGACAGTTTTTGCAGTGAATTAGATCTTGTTCTTCCTGCTCCTTCACCTCTGGTGCCAGAGAATGTGGATGTAGGAGTGAGACAGTCTTCCAGGGCTCCAGTTGCTTTGCTAATTGGCCGTTCCCCTAACCTTGCTGAACCTTATTTTCTCACCTGTCAAGTAGGGCTAATGCTGTCTCTCTTCAGGATGGCTGTGGAGAGTAAATGAGCTAAGGTGGGGACAGCGCTGAGTGTGGCTTGTTAAGAGGTCGCTGTAATAAAAATACTTGTCTATTTACCATCTCAATATGTTTAAAAAATTTTATTTACTGTGCCAATCTTCTGATATTTTGTCATTTTTTTAAGTAAAGATTTTGTTCCTTGAACTTTGCTTCAGGTATTACCTGAGAAACGAAATCTGAAGCTCCTCAAGAGCCAGAACATCAATGTGAATTGGTACATGTACTGCCCCGAGAGTGCTGTGATTCTCCTGTCGACCACAGTCCTTGGAAATGTTCTGCAGCCTTTTTATTTCAGGGTAAGAGGAAGCCTCCCTTTTGAAAAGGCCTTTTTCCTACCTACGTCCTCTCACATCTTAAATGAATGTGTCGAATACCTTACAAGGGCCAGTTAATCTAATGAGGACATTACCACTTCTCACCACTAGAGGGCACAGTTCCACTGGCTCTGCACTTATTCTGTGTTCTGGGTAAAGGACTGAACTGTGAGCAGGACTTGGGGAGGGATTGAAAGACACAGCGGGTATGTGTCCTCAGCAATTTTACATACGGAATGCAAAAATACCAGAAGGGTTTTCATAATTTTTTTCCTCCCTAAACAGGCTGGCACTATGTCGAAGTTGCTCAAGTTTGAGATTGAATTACCAGCTGCACCTAAGTCAACCAAACTGAGCCTTTCTGAAAGAGATATTGCAATGGCTACAATGTATGTCTGTCTTTTGAGAGAATTCCTTGTATTGCTTTTAGTGATAAAAGTAAAAGAAGTGGTTGTACCCTTTCCCTAGGTATCCTTAGAATACATAATAAGAGCTCCCCTTTTCTCATTAGTACTTGGAATTTATGAATATAGAAAACCTGTCTTTTTGGCATCCTTTTTTTAATAGCTTTGTGATCTTATGAAAGTTCTTTCACCTTTCTAGGTGGATAAAATGAGAAGAACATTGAACAATTAATTTCTTAGGTATCACTCAGTTTTAGAATCTTTTTTCTCCATTCTGTGAGGTGAAGCTTATCAAGCATTATTATTTAGCTAAAAATCATATCATTGCTCTAGATAAGAAAATTGTTTTAACAGATATGGAACTTAATTATTTATGTAAAGAAGCATATTTTTACTTGAAGAAACAAATATCTCAATTTATTTACTTTATCTTGAAAATGTCATGTGAAAATAGAAACGAGTACATAGAAACCCCCATGACCCAGATTCCACAGTTATCAAAATATTGCTTCATATGTTATGTAAAATATGAATATGGGTAGAATTGTATATGTAAGACCATTTTTCCTTGAAGCTGAACAAATGTGAGTTAATACTACACATGTTAATATCAGACAGAAAAAAAAAACCACATTGTACTAAGTGAAGGAGACCAGATACAAAGTACTACGTATTGTATGATTCCATTTATGTAAAATGTAAATATAAATCGATTCATATAGATGAAGAAAAAAAAACCACTTCTAAATTACTTCTGATTCTTATATGACCTAAAACAGTGGTTTCCATTTTACTTTAAAAATTTTTTAGTGGTAGAATGCTTTAGAAAACAAATGTGGCAAGAGCAGTCTGGACTGAAATGGAGGTGGGGATTGGGCCTCTCTTCCTGTGGGCTCCTCACTTCTCAGGCAGGCCCAGCTCTCGTGTTCTCTTGGTACAGCATTTGAAAACCACTGGAGTACAAACGTGTGAACTCCTCCCAGCACATTTGGGGCTCACAAATTAATATTAATTTTATTTTCCTAAGAAACTTGGAAAATACTGAAAGAGGAAAAGAAAATGGACTTAGTCATTCAAGGGTAACCATTAGCAACAACTTATATTTCCAGTTTTTTTGGAGTGTATCAAATTTCTGTTTTCCTTATAAAAAATTCTGTTCAAGCAGTAATGTTTTCAACTTCTTCTTCAGTTAACTTAATGGGCTTTTCCTGACTGACTGCACTTTGTTTGGAAACAGTTTTATGGTCTGCAGAATATTAAATTAAGTGACTGTCATAATTTACTTAACTATGGCTCTGTAATTCATCTTTAGAATGGAGATTTTTAATGGCAGCTATGACTGCTGTCTCTATTCTCTGATTAGATACGGACAACTTTATGTTCTCTTCCTGAGGCATCATTCACGGACCTCCAGTAGTGCAGGAGCGGAGGTGGTCCTCTATCACCTACCACGGTATGTTAATGCTTTCCCCTCTTGCTCTCATTTTAGAATATGAAATAAAGCCTGGCGAGCCATTTATTTGACCTTTTCCTTGCCTTACAGAGAAGGTGCCTGTAAAAAGATGCACATACTGAAGTTAAATAGAACGGGAAAGTTTGCCCTCAATGTGGTGGACAACTTGGTGGTCGTTCATCACCAGGATACAGAGGTACCAGCTGTGTGTCGGGACCTGGTCCATATGCAGGATCTGGTCTGGTTTTGTACAAGTTAGGAGTGCTTCAAAGAGTGGGTGAAGACTGGCAAAACATTCTGAACCAAGGCTGGAAAGTACTTTACTTGCTGAAAGTTTTAGTCTCTCAGATGGAAACTTGGGTTTGATATCTAAATGCTTTAGAAAAAGCAGTGGTTCCCCATCAGTTGATTGGGGATAAATAAAAACTATTTCAGAAAATAGCACATGAGGAGACTTGCCCTCTGGAATGATTTATCTGGTTGAATCAACTAAAGTGGGACTTGGCTGCAGAATTGCTGTTACACAATCACATGAGCTCTGTGCTTTGATTGTGAGTGTAGGCGATGTTTCAAGGTGGCGTGACCCATGAGAAGCAGGAATGGGGCCTGCTTTTTCTAGGCTAACTGGGTGCATGCTGTGGACAGGCCACTTGCCTCCAGTTCCTCCCCCAAGGGTGGCGATACCCACGTGTCGGACTGGTGAAGGTGTTGCAAGTTAAAGTAAAAAAGATCTGCTGAAATTACTCTGTGCTGTTCAAAGGAAGCGTGTCATAAATGCAAGAAATACTTGTAAATGTAAAACTGAGTTGTGATGTTAGGAGATTCCTCAAATAAGAATTAGCTTATAGGTCTGTGAGATGGACTGCAAATACAGAGTCTTTAAATGCATCTGGAAAAAAAATGCATCTGAAATAGCAAGACAGGATGGAATGAAAGGGACAGTGGAAACCATGACTTGTTTTGGCATCACAGTCTTTTCTTCTCTGCCTTAGACCTCCGTAATATTTGACATCAAGTTAAAGGGAGAGTTTGATGGCACAGTCACCTTCCATCACCCAGTGCTTCCTGCTCGATCGATTCAGCCTTATCAGCTCCCCATGGCAGGTGAGTCAGTTCAGTAGAGAAGGTTGCACTGCTCTTTTACCCTGTAGATTTTTGGGAATCTTGCCATGATCTTTGGGAATTAATGTTCAAATGGAATTCAACTCCTACTGATTCTGTAAGCTTTACTTAACTGTGTTGTTGGGAAAGCATTTTATAAAATAAGTGAATCCTCCTTTAAAGAAAATAGAATGATTTTTCTTCCCTGAGCATTAAAATGGAGAGTTGTGATTACTCATTGAAATGGAAAGATTTTTTTTATGTCAAATAACCCCTTCAGATTTTTACTTTGCCTGAGCTCTGTAACTCTGAATTTAATTTGGCTGGTGATGGTTGTTGTTCTAACCTGGAATCACTTTCCCTTATCTTTCTCACAATCTCTGTCACAGCTGTAATAAGCTTTGAGTTCTTTTCTGGCTCTGATGGTTACTCTTAAGTGCTTAAGGCCGCAGCTCTAAGGTTATTCCAGGTCAGTCCTCCTACCTGACAGGGGATAGGATGCTCAAGAAGAGGGTTTCAGGAAAGGGGAAAGGAACCGTTTGGTTTCCCTATCTCAAGATAGAACTCAAGCTTAAACAGGCTCCCTCCTCTTAAAGGAAATTGAAGCACCAAGTTAGCTGGTGGAGATTCTGCATGAAACTCTAGGCAGAATGTTACAGTTGGAACTTGTTAGCAAGTTTTGTTAGTGAAGGAATCCCTGTCAGGTTGTACTCATGGGTCTGCCTCACCTGCTGTCAGGATTTCCTGGAAAAGGCCCAGTCAGGTGCAGGCTGCGGGCTCAGCCAGAGCTTGGCCTGGCTGCCTGCCCACTGGGTCTTGCCAACTGCCCCCCTGCTGGAGTCTTGCTAGACTTTGTGCCCGGGACTGACAGAAGGGAGGAGTCCATTAGAAGTGGAGTTGCCTTCTGGCAGAGCTGGGGAGGAAGGAGCTGGCTCTCATCAGGTGGTAGCTGTTTTTTTGGTTTTTTGTTTTTAAGAAGCTTTTTATTATATAATTGTTACATCAAACATGTAAGGTATTACCATATATCCCTCCCCCTCTCTCACGTTCCCTCATTAACAACATCTTTCATTAGTGTGGTACGTTTGTTACAATTGTTGAATACATATTGAAGTATTCCTACTAACCATGGAATATAGTTTACATTATAGTTTACACTTTGCACTGCACAATTTTACAGGTTTTGACAAAACGTTTAATGACCTTTATCCTCATTGCAGGACAATTCCAATGTCCCCAAAATGCTCCATGTTACACCTAGTCTTCCATCTCCCTCCCCTCAGAGCCTCTGGTGGCCACTGCCTTTATATCAGTGATACAAGTTCTTCCATTGCTAGAGTAATCGTCTACTTAAGTCCATAGTTGGCATTCCCCTCTTATGTTTAGTCATTCCTCAATTGTGAGGATTTGAGGATGGTATCACCAGGTTTTGATTAGGTCTTTCAGCTGTCTGTGTTCTTTTCAGCTTCTTTCTTTTTCCTAGATAATAATGGGAACATCAAAGAGTAGATTGTGTCAAATAATTATCTGCTGCTAACATGCCATGATGGTAACTGCTGGTGAACTGGGGAAAAAACTGTTTAGCAGTTACCACCTTCAGCTCTGGTCCATTTGTACGGGGCCAGTTAAAAGATAAGATAATCAGGTTGTAATTGGCTGGTTATAATAAAACAAGTGCCAGGCTTCGTCAGAATAATAGACCTGGGCAAAGAGAAAGAGGAAGATTCATGAGTCCCTTGAATCACTGGACTCGTAGAGAATGAGCATTCTCTAAAACCATTTTTTTTTTAAAGGCTAATGCCGTTTTATTTCTCCTAGATTGTAAGCCTCTTGCAAGCCTTGTAGCATCTTTGTATTTTGCCCTACTTCCCATGTGAGTCTTACACAGGACATGCCTTCTGGAAGTGCTTTTTGGGCTATTTTGAAAGACAAAACCAGCTCTTTGCTCAGCTGCCCTCTTTCCCCCTTGTATTTGGCCAGTTAGACCAGTGCTTTCTCAATCTGGCTACACATTAGAACCACCTTTGGGGAGATTTTAAAACTAAAGATGCCTGGCTTTCACCTGAGACCCCTTACATCCACCTGATGGGCAGCCAGAGTTGAGACCACAGGGCCAGACCTTGACTCGTACTTTCAATATCCAAGTGGTCTTTTCTTCAGCTGCTCTTCCCTGGCCCTGCTTTTGAGAGGTCTGCTCAAAATGGGCACCTTGTCCAGCCAGCTGATGAAAGCCCGTCTTCTGATTGTACCTGGGTAGGTGAAACAGGCCTGGAGGTCACGTCTCGTCTGTACGCTGAGGGTTTCAAGTCACCATGGGCTGCCACGGCACGTGAGCTGTGTAACTGGCAGGAGTCGGGGACCCCTGACCACGCAGTGCTTTGGTGCAGCTTCCCAGATGCGCTCTGCCTGCAGATCCTCTGTGCAGGGGAGAATTGGGCTGACTGTGTAGATAATTAAACCACAAACACTTATTTGAAATAGTCTCATTGATTTATCCGGCTTTGGACCATCGAGGTGATTGTCTCAGTTCCTTAGTGTGCATGTGTAAAAGAGGAGGAGTCCTTTGTTAAGAAACCATGTGACTGAGGCGAGGCTTTGGCGTGCTTTCCCCTTTTGAGGAAGACATCGCCATGGATTGATCCTTTACCCCTTCTCTCTCCTCCTCGTGCTGACGGAACATGATGGTGCACATCCTTACTTAATAACTACGGTGGAGTAAACACCTAGAGAAGGTGTAAGAGTATTCCTTTTACGTCGCCCATAAGAGGATTTGCAGTATTTTGGGCTGCACTGCCACTCCTCGCATGTTTGTGTTCTCTCTGTGTGCAGGTCCTGCTTCTGTGACCAGCCAGTCCCCGGTCCCCTGTAAACTCTGTATCCTTTGAAAAGGCATTGGCAGTGTCCACGAAAAGCCTGCCTTCACACTGGTATCTCTAAAAAGGGCGTTTCCCTGACGCTTCAGCCTCGCCAGCTGGGAGTGATGTTTGGGGAGCCCCCCCTCACCATCTGGGGGCCAGTGTGAATGGGAACTGGGCTTGCCTGTTTTCATGTCTTCATGGTTTAGAGTTTTCCTATAACGTGTAGATTCTTCATCCTGGATTGTCTTTCAACCCGACATCATCATCAGTGCGAGCCAAGGTATGTCCTGGGAACCTCATGCCCTGACAAGAGGGCTTTGTGGGCTCTGGGTGACCATAGTAGCTGAAGTTTTCAAGGGTGTTTTAGTCAGCCAAAGGGGTGCTGATGCAAAATACCAGAAATATGTTGGCTTTTATAAAGGGTACTTGGGGTAAAAGCTTACAGTTAACACGCCATAAAGCATAAGTTACTTTCCCTCACCAAAGTCTATTTCCACGTGTTGGGGCAAGATGGCTGCCAATGTCTGCCAGGGTTCAGGCTTCCTGGGTTCCTCTCTTCCTGGCTTGCTTCTCTTTCCTCACAACCAAACTCCTCTATATGCTTACTGCCCGTGACTCCAGCTCAAGACTCCAGCATCAAAAACTTCATCAAAACTCCAACTCTGTCCTTTGCCATGTCTTTTATCTCTGAGTCCCCACCCACCAAAGGGCGGGGATTCAACACCCTACTGACTGTGGCCCAATCAAAGCCCTAGTCATAATTTAATCACCCCCAGGTACAGACCAGTTGACAAACGTAATCCAGTATCTATTTTTGGAAATCATGAGCCATTTTAAACTACCCCAAAGGGGAATCTCAGAGAAATGACCTTTCCCTCAAGCCTTGGGGTTTACCATTTGTTCTCTATAATGTATATATTTTATTGTAAGCATGTATTATTTTTATAATTAAAACAACTAAGAATGACCATTCCCCTGCTTTGAGGCCTCTTGTAGCAGGGCGTGCAGAGCCATTCCTGATCTCCTCTCCCACTGCCATCTGCAAACGTACCTGTGCCCTCTTGTGTTTTGTATGTGCTCAGGACAAGCTCTCGTTTCTCACCGTGCTGGCAGCGTCTCCCCCAGGCTTTGTCCCTCCCTGGGTATGGCCCAGCACCTTGCATCTTTCTCTGAGAGTACGTTCTGTGTTAACCTTTAGTTACCCCGTTTGTTTTCCTGTCTTATCCATTAGGCCAGGCCTGGCCCTCTCAAGGAGAGAAATCAGCCCTAATGCCCTGGGCATCCATGTACGGAACGAAGCCACTTCTCTCCCATACAGTCAGATAGCACTGGCCAAGTGCTAGCTTTGGGAGAAGTGAGAAAATGATGCCTAAATGATTTTTTATGTAGAACTCAACTGCTCTGGCCTGTGCCAGTTTACCTGGCAGTGTGGGTGTTCAGTAACTTTGTGCATCGATGAAGGGATGTATCAGGAAATTCCATCAAATGAGCCAGTGCAGGAGAAACCAAAGCAGTAGACTGAAGTTAATGCTGTGTGAACGTGAGTTTCTACCTGCAAGGTTAAATAGGGGGATAGGTGTGGGACAGGTACCACTCTGCCTGTAGGATTTGTCCCTCCCTGTTCTTAGGAGATGCACCATTGATGTATCTCAGACTGAGGGTCATTTTTGCTGTAAGTCATCTTAAACATTCAGGAAGAGTTTGGCTGTCCTGCTTTCAGGTATGATCTTAAAGATCCTAGACTGTGCATTGGTGGAGTTAAAAAGCCATTAACTCTACTTTCGAGTTTTTTCCTAACACTTGTGTAGAGGAACTGGTCCCTAGGCGTTAGCTGTGGCTTGCATCACACTCTTCAATCTGCTCCCTCTTAAATCTAGGCTACCTCTGGAACCTCCAAGTGAAACTTCAGCCCATAGTAAATCTCTTGCCAGATAAGGGAAGGTTGATGGATTTTCTCCTCCAGAGAAAGGAATGCAAGATGGTCATCCTGTCTGTCTGTTCACAGAGTAAGTAGACGAGGCCCTTCCCGACGGTCTCATTCCAGTATTAGTCCTGTGTGGCCATCACCTTGTTTGTTGGGAGGACCGTGATTTTATGCCCTGTCTATAAGCTAGAACCTCATTCTTCTCTTAAATGATACATTGTGTAACTTGAAAAAGCTGCTAACTATAAAAGTGACTTGTAGAGACTTTGGTTCTAAATGAAGGCAAACACGAGCACTCAGAGGAGGGACCCTTCCTTTGCTGTAAAATGAACACTTTTCAATATCAAAGTCACTGCATAAATTTGAACGGATGTTCTTTAGGAATCTTTTCCCTGATACCTGCCAGAGCATTTTTTGTAGTAACCAGAAAGGGGCTGTGAATTGTTTCTAAGTTTCAGTTACTAAAACAAGATTTCTTTAAGTGCCCTTCAAAGGTGTGTTTGTACTGTAACTCAGCATAGCAACATGTTTAAATTCTGAGTTTATATGAAGTGGGTTTTTGTTGTTGTATTTTCGAGGTACTGGGGCTGGGGATTGAACCTGGGACCTCGTATATGGGAAGCCAGCGCTCAACCACTGAGCCAGGTCAGCTCCCCTGAGTTGGGTTTTTTGTTTGTTTGCTTGTTGTTTGTTGTTTTTTAGGAGGCACTGGGACTGAACCCAGGACCTCCCATGTGGGAAGCAGGCACTCAACTGCTTGAACCAGATCTGCTCCTCTGAAGGGGGTTTTGATCTGTGTGAATGTTGTCTCCTTTCCAGTGTTGAATGAGTCAGACAGGGCAACGCTGCCTGTGATAGCCACTGTCTTTGACAAGCTCAATCATGAGTATAAAAAGTACCTCGATGCTGAGCAGAGTTATACAGTGGTAAGTTATGTGTACTGTCGTGAGGGGCTCTCCTACCCCATATATTTTCTTTTTTTTTTAAGATTTTATTCTCCGCTCCCTCCCCTGTGGTCTGCTCTCGCTGTCTGCTCTGTGTCCATCTGTTGTGTGCTGTGTCTCCTAATCTTCACTTTATTTATTTATTTATTTATTTTTTTTGAGATGATCAGGTATTTGCTTTTATTTCCTTCGTTCCATTAATGTGGTGTATTACATTAATTGATTTTCCTTTTTTTTTCTCTTTTATATAGTTTATTTTTAGGTGAACTCTTCAAAAATATGGAACGCTTCACGAATTTGCGTGTCATCCTTGCGCAGGGGCCATGCTAATCTTCTCTGTATCGTTCCAATTTTAGTATATGTGCTGCCGAAGCGAGCACTAATCTTCACTTTAGGAGACACAGGGAACCAAACCTGGGACCACCCATGTAGGAGAGAGGCCCTCAGTGGCTTGAGCCACCTCCGCTTCCTGCTTTGTTTTTTCTCTCACTGTGCTTCCTCTTCATGTCTTCTCGTTGTGCCATCTTGTATCAGCTCGCTAGGTCAGCTTGCTGTCTAGCTCATCTTTTCTAGGGGGCATGGGGAACGGGACCCAGGACCTCCCATGTAGTAAGTAGGAGCCCAAATGCTTGAGCTGTATCCCCTTCCTCTTAGTAATGAAATGCCAGATGACAACAGAATATCATCTCTGAGATGTGCTGCCTTCCAGAGGCCAGTGGGAGTGGTGACTTTAGAGCCCTGACATCCCTTAGTTTGAGGCTGCATCTCACTTAATAGCTTTCACCATTTTAAATGTCTGCTTCTGAATTTACATGTAGATAAATGAATAGATAAGTGAATTGGGTTAGTTTGCATTATTTTATACATCTCTTTGCCAAGCCAGAGTCTAGACTTACTAAATCAGAAAGTTGTTTTATCCATCATCTTCCTTTCCTTTTTTTTTTTTTAAAGATTTCTTTCTTTCCCCTGCCTCCCCATTGTCTGCCCTCTTGTGTCTATTCGCTCTGTGTTCTTCTGTGTCTGCTTGCATTCTCGGTGGCACTGGGAATCTGTGCCTCTTTTTTTGTGTGTGTCATCTCTCCATGTGTGTGGCGCTACTTCTGGACAGGCTGTAGTTTTTTTATTGCACGGGGCGGCTCAATGTGGGACACACTCCTTGCGCTTAGGGCTCCCGTACACAGGGGACACCCCTACATGGCACGGCACTCCTTGCATGCAACAGCGCTGTGCGTGGGCCAGCTTACCACACGGGCTGGGAGGCCCTGGGTTTTGAACCCTGGACCTTCCATATGGTAGACAGATGCTCTGTCAGTTGAGCCACATCCACTTCCCTTCCTTTCCTTTTATAGGATGTAATAACTATAAAAATGTGTCCTGATATTCGGTATCCTATTAAGATAGTGATGAATAAATATTAACACAGTACTTCTCATATAATATGGCATCAAATGTTTACATTTGAAGGGCTAGAAAAAATTAACATGACTTATTACCAGGATCCTCTAAACTATTAGTACACTATATCTTTTAAAGCCACAAAGAAGAAATGTTTAAGACAAGTGGACTGAACTACTTCATTTCAAGGATCTGATGAGGCCTAAGGCTAAAAATGGAAGTAGTTTGAAACAATAAAACCAGAATCCCACTCTCCTTGAGCTAAATTCCAGGATAAGAGGTGTGACATAGGCTACTAAGAAGGCTGTTACCTTGGAGCATGTCTCTTTCCTTGTCCTGTCAGAACAAGGGCTGGCGAGTTGTTCTAGCCCCACCTCTTGGTACTGCTGTTAGTATATTGGGCTGTGGAAACGAGTGGGTCTGACCCCAGAGGGTATTTTCTGTTTTCTTATCACTGTGGCATTTAGGTGTCCTAAATCCTTGTCACCCAGGAGGGTGGTCCACAGCTCCTGTACAATCTGCATTTTGACAAGATTGCTAGGTGCTTTGAATGTACATTAAAGTTTGAGATCTAAACTGCTTAAAAAGTTAGGGAACATTGTCAAGATGTTCAGGAGGATCTGGGGAGCTCTTGGTTACTATTTAAAAATCCAGATATGGACTTAGTTCAAGAGGTATTCATTTGCGGAACCAGGGCTTCATAAAAATAGGATGAAGTAGCCTGTTTCTTTTTTACTGGGTACCAAGTGCTAGGGAGTCACTGATTATGAAAAAAAAGGAGCCATTTTAAAAGGTTAAAAAAGCATGATGCATCTTAAGAGAAAACTGTGACTTCTGCTTTTTTAGTTCTATCCACCATGAACATTTGTTTTCAAGATATCAGCCCTAAAACTTTTCCCCAGGTGACACAGGAAAAAATAGTTTTATCCACATGGTGAAATAAGTATCATCCTCTGTCTCATCTTAGGTCCACAGCCTCTAGAAACTCAGTCTTTTTGGATTAACTGTCAACGGTACCGCGTACCTAAGGGGATGTTCCCATGACAGCGCGTGCTTTCTTATTTCAGGCAGTGGAGGCAGGGCAGAGTCGAAGCAGTCCACTTCTGCGGAGGCCTGTGCGGACACAGGCCGTCGTGGATCAGTCCGACATGTACACCCACGTCCTCTCTGTGTTCACGGAGAAGAAGGTAGGTAATGGCTGTGCAGTCTTTCCTGTATTCAGAAGTCTTAAAGGTCTCTGAAAACTGGGATTGTCTTGTCGGAGGACCTACTGCGAATAACTTGGCTGCAGGCCTAAAACAATCCTAAACTCATTGGGGAAAAGGGAATGGTTCTGTGTGAAAGCAGCTTTATTAATAGGACACTGGACCAGTTTAATTTGGACAAAAGGGAGGCAGATAAATGAGCTTCATGTAAATGTGTAGCTTCCTTTGCAACTCTTAGATGTTTCTAAGACCACTTTTTCTTTTTTCTCTCTAGCAGATGCCTCATAAATTTGTGATAGCTGTACTGATGGAATATATTCGCTCTCTTAACCAGTTTCAGATTGCAGTACAGGTACCTTTAACTCAGCATGTGTCATCCCAAGTTAGAAGAGCAGGCTTACCTTTTTTTTTTTTCTTTTTTAAGTAAAAGCACTGCCAGAATAACTTAGAAGATGACTATCTTTTATATGCAAAGAGGGTTTACATATCTGACTCAAAACTGAGGGATTTTATGAATATCACCACAATGATTTTAGTGGGATTCTTTCTCCTGCACATTGAAAACACTTCATAACTGAAAACTTTTACCCTTGTCAGTGAGAATAGCTGCATTTGTCAACAAACCACATCTCTCGTCTTTGTAGTTAAGCAAGTTGGCAGTATTATTTACTTCTTTCTTCTTTCGTCCTCAGCATTACTTACATGAACTTGTTATCAAAACACTTGTCCAGCACAACTTGTTTTATATGCTACATCAGTTCCTGCAATACCATGTCCTCAGTGACTCGAAACCTTTGGTATGTTTCACTTACCAGACTTTTACCTTTTTAGTGTTAAATAGGTAAAATGCTACCTTCCAACATGCTGAAGCTAGTCTGAAAATTTCTTTCAGGCCTGTCTGCTGTTATCCCTAGAAAGTATTTATCCTCCTGCTCATCAGTTATCTCTGGACATGTTGAAGGTAACTCTGATAAAAAGTTTCAGGCTACATAAATGCCTATTTCTGTTGCTTGAATTTACCTGGAATTCTCTCTTACTTCTAGAGACTTTCAACAGCAAATGATGAAATAGTAGAAGTTCTTCTTTCCAAACACCAAGTATTAGCTGCCTTAAGGTTTATCCGGAGCATTGGTGGCCATGACAACATTTCTGCACGGAAATTTTTAGATGCCGCAAAGCAGACTGAAGACAACATGCTTTTCTATACTATCTTCCGATTTTTTGAACAACGAAACCAGCGTTTGCGAGGGAACCCTCATTTCACACCAGGTGAGAGGATTATAGTAATGAAAAGAACCGGGCAATCATAGACTCAAAAACAGTAGCAAAACAGCATTGATAGCTGGCCGGGGAGAGGCTTGGGGTGCTGCCTTTTGGTGAGGAGCTGTTCTGGGTTAGCTTTTTAATAATGAAAATTCATAATGGCTTGCCTAACTTCCAGCCCATTATTTGTGGTCAAGTGAATTCTAGGATGCTGCAAGAATCTGAATTATGCTCAGAATGCACACAAAGTGGACATGTGTTTTCAATAGAAAGACATTCAGTCCCTCATTCAGGCAGTCTGGGCCCAGTTCAGGCCTGACAGCTGATCTTGGAATATCTCTTTCTGAAGAATCAGGAATAAGAAAGGAAAATGGTGGCTGAGGGCTTTAACTGACCTGGGGCTTATTAGAATAATGCTTCAATTTTAGGCAGGAAACACTGGCTCATCACTCTTTAAACAGCTACGATATCTTAAGCATCTTCTTCCTTAAGACGGGAGGAACATATGACTGTATTCATTACTGTGATCGTTCTCTGCCAACTCTAGCTCCCTATGCAGAGCAGGATGGCACTGAGGGACCCCGGTGACAGGGTTCTCTCTTGGTCTCTCCAAGCACATGGCAGTTTGCTCTTGGGGTTGTGAAGTTGCTGCAGATAGTACTGTAGTATCATGAAGTATGTAAATAAATAGAAAGGCACCTAAAACTTTAAGAAAAAGTGTTTTATTAAAGGAAAATAAGTTAAACCCCAGTATACACACCCATGGGCTACAGTGTTCCTTCTCATTTTCCTCTTTTTTTGATGACATATCTAACTGGTGATTAAATCTGCATTTTCCTTTATAGGGGAACACTGTGAAGAACATGTTGCTTTTTTCAAACAGGTTTTTGGAGACCAAGCTCTAATGAGACCTACAACATTCTGAAATTACTTGCTGGTTTGTGTTTTTTTTTGTTTTGTTTTGTTTTTTACAAAAATGTGTATAAAGTTAATTTATTGCATTAATAAAGCTCTTTAAACTACAAAATGCTGTAAAGTATATCTATAACATCCTCAAATGTTACTAAAAATATGATCTAGAATTTGTGTGGGTTGTGGCTTACTCCTAAAAAAAAAAGGAGCAAAATTGCATCGATTGGCCTTTAAAAAGTGTCAGTGAGCAGGTCACCTCCCCAACCTTGCGAATATCACCTTCAGCGTGCCGAAGAATGAGGTTTCTTTCCTGGAAATTTGGAAGTGGCTTTAGTGTCCTGGGGTTGCCTTCGGTTTTACTAATACTGCCTCACAAGTCAAATGGCATTCCTGAGTTTAAAAGTGCTGTGTCCTAAGCGGATGCTTTTAACAACCCGGTGTTTAGTACCAGCCGTATTCAACATAGCCTTGACACGCAGCTCCTGTCCTCAGACTAAGGTCAAAGTCACTAAAGCTTGTGAGAGGGTTAGAAGTTTAGGAGTCGTTCTCGCTCTGTTCCTTTATAGCGCTCTTGAGTGGTACGACTTCTGGCTTTATTTACTGATGGTCCTATGAGGGATAAAAAGAATACTTTTTGTATCATTCAGGAGAGAAGAAAGCAGTCTGAACTGGTTTGTAATAGAATTACTGCTTTTTATTCCCCCGAGATTTTGTAAAAACCACCCTCAGTTTCCTCAACCTTCCATTACAGTGCTTCAGCTTAGTTACAGAGCTATGAGTCAAGCAACTTAGTATCCTCCTGATGACTATGGGTCATTTCCACAGAGAAGTGAAAGGATCACAAAAATCCTAGTCTCCAAATGGCAGCTCTTTGCCAAGGGAAGTAAAAAGCTGCTCCAGGCCATCACGAGCGTTCTGGCCCGTGGACTTGCTCCTGGTCGCCCACCTCCTTTCCCAGCCCGGGCGGCCACCCTGGGCCTGCCGACCTGAACTCGGTCGAGGTCGGACTTAAGACAAGGTAGGCCTCAACATCACAGTGGACTAAATGAAGTCGTTTGGAGAATCAGGAAGTCCCTGAATAGTTTTTTCTCTTAGAAAGGAAAGATTTTCATCAATACTATTTCTCAAATACTTTAGAAGAATACTTTAAGAATCTATAGATTTCCTTTCATAAAATTCTTCCTCTAATTCCACCCCTTTGGAAATAAGGACACTTACCCACATAACTCAGAAAGACAGGAAGGAATACCAATCCATGAGTAGCTCCTAGTAAGACCATAGCTAGATACATCCTAAAGTAAAATATCTGGAAAATTTGAGATTTGGCAAAGGCCAACACCACAATCCCTCCAAATTTTGTTAGTGTTATTCCACTGAATACCTGAAAAAAGAAAAAAAAGGTGTTAGAAACCATTTTTACCAACTTATTGTAACTGAACACTTCCTCAACAAGCATTTCTTAATACTCGAGATCCAAAGTAATGGACTGAACCCCAGCTTGCAGTTAGAAAACTGAAACTGAGTTGCTGCTTATAATTCTGAAATAATTTGAGAGAGGCATTTTAAAGGTAAAAGCTATATATTCTGTATAAATCATATTGTCTCTAATTTGAGAAAATACATTCTTTATATTCTCAAAGGAAAACTAAATATAATTGTTAAATTGTTATAAAACAACTAAACAATTTAGTATGGGTAATATTTTCTATAGTGATAAGGCAAAACTTAAGACTTGTGTGAACCAAGAAGATACTCCAGATAGCATCTACAAGTTGCACACTGCATTCTGGAAGATGGTAATTCCTTTGCTTTTCAACATACAATGCTGGCATGTATTTAAATGGAATAGACACCCAGCTCTCTCAACTCTAACTACTCTGTTATTTCCGTGCTTCAGGCATACTGCCCCTCCCCTAAAAAGGATTCACACGGGAAGCAGACTTGGCCCAACTGACAGGGCGTCCGCCTACCACATAGGAGGTCCAAGGTCAAACCCCGGGCCTCCTTGACCCGTGTGGAGCTGGCCCATGTGCAGTGCTGATGCGTGCAAGGAGTGCCGTGCCATGCAGGGGTGTCCCCCACGCAGGGGAGCCCCACATGCAAGGAGTGTGCCCCGCAAGGAGAGCCACCCAGCGCGAAACAAAGTGCAGCCTGCCCAAGAATGGCACCATCCACACGGAGAGCTGACAGAAGATGATGTAACAAAGAGAAACACAGATTCCCAGTGCCGCTGGTAAGGATAGAAGCGGTCACAGAAGAACACAGCGAATGGACACAGAGAGCACACAACTGGGGGAGGGGGGAAGGGGAGAGAAATTAAAAAAAAAAGATTCACACGAACAAGCTGTGTTTCCAAAGAATGTGCAGGACTGTGTAATGTAGGTTAAATTGCCTGAGAACTTGTAACCCTTAGGGGCTGCTTTCTAATTTAAAGGATCCAAATTCTGTTTCAAGGATGGAATTTTAAAGTTTCTTCTGTGAAAGCCTTGGTCGCTGGGCTGGCGGCTGTGTGTGGAGACTGCGGTGTCTCACCGAGCTGCCCATGTGGGAGAGCGCCTCCTCCGCCCGCTCCACGCGACTCCCCTTGGTGCTCATGGTGAAGGCTCTCGTGATGTGGCTGCAGAACTCCACGGAGATGCCGCAGCCCTGAAAATGAAGTGAACGTTTTACGACCGCTGCTTTCCAGGGGAAACCATAAGGAGCCACCCCCTTCCTAGGATGCGTGTACCTTGGCTGGACGAGAAGCCCTCACTGTCCTCCTTGCTCCAGTTTTCCGGGGCCTATTTGCCTTCCTTAGGGGAAGCTCTGGAAACCTCTAGGGTCTCCCCCGCCCACCACCCCTGTGCGCTATCACACTGCCATCTTCAGCGGGGCTTCTCTGCCACTCCGGCTGAAGCCGTGTTAACATCTGTAAGTACAGATGCACTAGCTTCTATTTTCCATGAAAACCTTTTCTAATGCTCACATCTTCAAGACTTTAATCCTGTTACAAGCACCTGGCAACTGCATGGGAGGCAGGAAGTACTGGTTAGAGAGGGGCAATTTTTCTAGTAAAAGGTAGACATCTTGCTGTCATTAGACTACACACTCTGGTAGTCCTTCGAGAACAAGCAACTATAGGTTGAGTCCCCAAGCTACAGCACGACATCACATTTCCACTATCAGAGTCACCATGAACCACACTACTCTAGCTGTGAGTAAAGGGACAGAGAAAACTGAACTAAAGAGAAACAAATGTGGTTTTCCCAGCGGTGCCCTCAACGTTCCCTCCACATCCTGACTCCACCTAGTGCCGCGGGCACCAGGAGAGCCTGACTTTGGTCCATTTTAAGGTTCACGTGGAAAGTGAACGACAGCAGGCGTTCGGGGCAAGGTGGGAGAGGAACAGGCCTCACCATCACCAGGTTGACCAGGGACACGGCGTTCAGGCTGATGCCCCACAGCCACATGGTCCCGAGCATGTTGACCAGGATCATGGCGATGGTGGCGCACATGAGCACGGCGGCCCACAGCTCGCCGCCCAGCAGCACCACGGCCACCAGGAAGATTGCGCCCAGGGACACGCCGAGGTTGAAGACGGTGTCGTCGACGATGGTCAGGTACTGCTCATAGAAGACGTAGAACACGCTGTGGAGAGGAGAGACGGCGCTGGTGAGGCTTGTTCTCGCTTCTGGTTTCATCCTGCTGCTACTGCAAAACTGTGGCACTGCTCTGAGAGACATCCCTGCAGAAAGCCTCCCTATTTGCAAGCGTGTCTAAGGTGATTCGACTGGCTCTCTGCTGGCCAGTCAACACCTAAAGGGCCTGATAATGACCCAAAATGTGTATTTTATATATGGTTACAATTCATATACCCAATATTGCTACTTCATAAGACATTACAAATATTTCTTGGTATTCTGAAATAAGTCCTGATCTATCCTGAGAACCACCTCAGGCCAAAGGCGTCCGTCTGTTACAAGGCCTGAGGAGAAAATGGTTTTTTGCAAAATTAACCAGCTCTACCCAGAACTGGGACACCCACTCTGAGAACGTCTTCCTCAGAAAAACAGGCTGTTATGCCAAGAATAGGTCAGGACTCCTTTAAGCCAGATCATGGGAATGGGGGGAAAAAACCACTTTTTCTTTGATCTTTCTAGATTTTTCAACTTCAGCAGACCATATATCACACTTACGAGTGAAAAACAACAACCCATAAACAAAAGTAAAAAATGCACATATAAAGGCACTGTCCCGTTATCGGTCAGGGATGGCAGCCAGTCCCTGACCAAGGACATCAGCTCCCCCTTCTCTGTGAGGTCCTGCCAGGTCTCCAGCACCACCCGCTGCCTCGCTCCCCAGGTGAGCCTCTCCCTCCTTGGAGCTATTTCAGTCTGTCCCTTTCAGACCGTGAGGTCCAGCAACCAGAGCTGATGTCTGAGCCCCCGCACTCAGCCCTGCAGGGGCTCCAGGTTCTGGCCTGCCTTGCCAGGCGGCCATTGTCCTTGATAGGCTTTGCCTGTGCTCGAGCTGGGGCAGGAATC
This sequence comes from Dasypus novemcinctus, assembly GCF_030445035.2. Classification (NCBI taxonomy): domain Eukaryota; kingdom Metazoa; phylum Chordata; class Mammalia; order Cingulata; family Dasypodidae; genus Dasypus; species Dasypus novemcinctus. The sequence continues at coordinate 39,015,085 of NC_080688.1, forward strand.
AGAATCTGAACCCAGGCAAGAGGCAGAGTATCCACCTGCCCCCGAGGGAGCCTCGGAAGTACCGGCCCTTTTATCCAATCCACACAGAACTACCTGTAGGGGAACACACGGGAAGTCTTCCCTCTCACGCCCATGGTGTCGGTGATGTTGCTGGCGACGAGGCGTGCTTTCTTCATGGCGTCGATGAAGTCGGCCGAGGTCTGAAGCACAGTGTGGTAGGTCATGAAGTACGTGGCTCCGACCCGGGTGTTGTTGCCCAGGATGTTAACTGCAGAGCCGTAGGCAGCGTGTCCCCTGAGGGGAGAGGCACTCGGTGTCAGCAGTGCCAGGCCTTGCAGAATCTCTGCAGAGCATGAACCTTGACGCTGAGTGAAACCATCCGACCTGGGTTCAGAGGTCAGACCCTGCGCTTAATGTAAGGGATAACGCTGCCTCCTGGTAAGGGAACAGAGGTTTTTACTTACTCTCTCCTAGGCTGCATGTATGTTCACTTCTGAAAGTCCACCAAAGCATAACATAAAAAAGTACGTAAGCTCTGCTTAGCTGTCATTCCTAGAACTGATTCTCTATTTCCAATCAAATGTGTTTTCATACAGAATTTGCTCAGTAATACTGGGTACCAGGAGGCAAAGAGCAAGGGTCCTGGAGCCAGACACCCTTGGGATCCATCTCAGCCCTGCCACTCATCAGCCCTGGGCAAGGTTAAGGGACAGGAACCTCTTCCATAAATGGGTGTGACACCACCTACTCGTGGGGCTACTGTGATAACGAAAGGAAATGCTGTCAGTGGGGAGCCTGGAGCCATACTGCAGCAGAGAAGGCTCTCCGTAAATGCTGGCGCTTCCCTTCACAGAAACGAAGCCACTTGGACCTGGCTTACGGAGAGTTTAGAGAAGCTGCTAGGTGGGCCCCACCTTTATGTATGAAGGCCAAAGCGGTCTGTCAGCCAACCAGTTGCAAAATTCATTTCTTTTTAATTTTAGCGGCACTATTCCCATGAAAACACAGGCATGGTCCGTAGATTACTCGCAAGTCCAGGGTTTACATACTGCACATGTGAACACTCATCCTCCACCTACAGAAGCTTCCAAATGAACCCCCAGAGATTTCCAGTCATCTTTACCGCCTCGAGGCCAGAGACCCTGCTTCCATGGATAAGTGGCTGCCGTGGCTGCTGGAGAATGAGACAGCCCATAACCTCCTGCCTGTGGACAGGCTGGCAGGGAGCATGGTGGGGCTGGAATGATCAAAACCCCCATCTAGAATAGCCTCGCTGAAAGCAAAGACGCTGCCCCCAAAAGCCCAAAGACACAGTTTAAAAGACCGAGTTCTTTCACATGCTGCAATACCAGATGCTATGCATCTCCCCTTCCCCACTGGTAATTTGCACAAGTCTCTGCATCCACCCACGTCCTTGGAAGGTCCAGGACACAAGGAGGAGCATGAGAAACAAATGCTCACGCTAGGCTGAAATCAGCTGAACGACATGAAGTGTTTTCTTAAAAAGGTGTTCTAGATTTCTCTACTTTTTCAAAGGCCTGGGACAGGGTCAGGTAGAGGGAGAGAAGAGGCCCTTTCCCAGGCCATTGCTTTTACCTCAACCCTCTCCTAGTTTCTACTATGAATTAGGGTTGTAGCATATGGGGGTCTGAGCAGCTCACTGGCACTTACCCTTTGCCGCACTTGGGGTTTGGGTTGTCAGAAAGAAACAGGGGCAGGAATTTCATGAAGTCTTCACCTTGAGGTCTCTGCTTGCCCTCTGGAGTCAGAGGCCGGCAGCGGACGCAGGCAGGGTCCACCACTAGGAGAAACACAAGGGAGGAGCCAACAGTTAAAAGTTTATTTTAAAACATTTATTTTATTTTATTTTATTTTAAAACATTTTATTTTAAAATTTTATTTTAAACATTAAAAACATTTTTATTTATTTTAAAACATTTTAAAACATTAAAAAATGGGGGGCGGTTATAGCTCAGTGGTTGAGTGCCTGCTTCCCACTGTGTGAGATCCAGGGTTTAATCCCTACCTTTAAAAAAAAATTACAAAATACTGATAAAGGAATAAGGGAAACTATTTTCCTGAAACTTTCCTCTCATTAAAACACAATCCCAACACATAGTCTAATAAATCTAAGCCACTATTTTCATCTTAGGAAGACCGTCGAGCATTTTCCTTCCTGATTCCATCTCTGGCTTTAAGGATGACCTTGATTGGTTTCCACGTTTTTATTAAAAAGATTCCAGGACAGCCTCAACATTCTTACAAAACCATAGGGCGAGAGTGATGGAAACAAAGGGACACCAATACCATGAGAGCCCGAGGCCGGCTGCCAATTAAGAGAGGCCATTGGTGTCATCAGGAAAAGATGGGAAAGGGCATCTGAAAGCCACAGTCCCCTGGCAGGGCTGCAGCAGCCTGCACGGGACGGTCAGGAGCAACACCATCCAGAGTGCAAGACTCAGGACAGGGAGAAAGAAAACGGCCACCAGACCCACCGTAGGCATAGAAACAGGTCACAACCAAGGAGAAATGCAGACAGCTTTCCAATTATGATGCTAAAATTTTTCAGACAAAAAGGGAATTTGGGGGAAAGGAGATGAAAGTACCTGACGCATTGCAGAATTGACCTGTGGTGTTGTAGACTCTGCAGCAGGAAGACTGAGGCTTAACCCAGTCAAAGTAGTCATCGATCCAGGACGAGGGAGCAAAGCCTATTCGGGTGCTAGAGAAAAGAACAAGGTTCCCGACTCGCCCGCACAGGTCTTTAGTTTCAGCACTGTTTCCTGAGACACGACTTCCCTCTCTACATTTTATATGCTGCTCGGGACAAGGAAAAACGACATAAGCACTTAATGGAAAAACTTTCAAGGTATTAGGTGGTAAAACAGTCCTTTAAAAGGTTTTGTTTGTAAAGCTGGATTTAATATCCATTTTCAATAAAAACAAATTTTCCAAGAAAATCTATTTTCAGTGGGAAATTTCAGGCCTGAGTGACTCTCTGGCAAGAGCACCTTCTGGCCGCTTCTGCTGAGGTGCAAGACGACGAGGGGCACTCACTAGCTGTCCAGCTCGGCTGCATTAAATATCTGCTGGACCAGGGAGTCGTTGTTGCACCCCATGCCACCACACACCACGTTCTGCCCTTCCAAGGACGTGTAGTCGTGCCCGTCCTCCAGCACGAAGTACACGGGAGGACCCGCGTGGAGGTACCGGCTGAGGGACCGGAAATAGTCCACTACGTAGGAGTCCTGAAAGAAAGAGGTAAGAAAAGGAATCAGTTTTCGAAAGATCTGATGGTAACTAAGTGAGAGAAGCAGCATTAAGAATGAAGAGGGAAGAGGGTGGCAGGAGGGATACAATTGAGCCATAAAAAGGAATGAAGTGGATGTGGCCCAAGTGGTTGAGTGCCTGCCTCCCACATGGGAGGTCCCAGGTTCAGTGCCTGGTGCCTCCTGAAAAAAACAAAAAACAAACAAAAAAACAGAAAAAAAAAAAAAAAGAATGAAGTCCTGCTACATGCTATGACCTGGTTAAACCTTGGGGACATTAGGCTGAGAAAGCCAGACACAGCAGGACAAGCATTGACATTACATGAAACATCTAGAATAGGCAAATTCATAGAGACAGAAATAGATTAGAGGCTACCAGGGGCAGGTTCGGAGTTTCTGCTTGGGATCATGAAAACATTTTGATACTGGATGGTGGTGCAAAACTGGCCACTCAGCTGTGCACTTGAAAATGGTTAACACGGAAAAGTTTATGTTATATGTATGTTATAAAAAAAATTTTTAATTAAAAAAAAATAAAAAGAAGAGGGCAGGGGGGCTACTGAGTGAGACCGCCTTCATCTCGGACACTTGACAGCCAGCTTTCTGTCTGGGCCTTGGCTGCTCCCGCGAGTCCCATAGCCAGGAGGGCACCTCCCGAGTCAACAGCCTGGCTGTGCCCAGAATTCCAAGGAGGCCTGGGCTGCAGAGCTTTGTGTCTGTCCTCACAACACTGGAGGATGTGCCAGCACTGGCTGGCATTCCCTTCAAATGCCTGCATGCATGTGCTTAAAAATTTATGCATCACCAGCTCAACAAGTTAAAATAAAGAAGAAAGCAACTTACATCTGGCATTGAACGAGCCTGGTCCAATCCAATTTCTACCTTGTTCAGGACTGCAATGTTGAATGACAGAACACCCACAAACACTGCTACCTGGAATAAAAAGTGAGTTACAAGATGGTGAATGTTTAGTGTTATAATGAGTTTAAGAACATAAATAAATCTTAAATACAAAAAAAACCCAGGACTTTTCCCAGGAAAAGCAAGTTTAAATGACACAGTAAGAAAAATGAGGCACAGAAAGTCAAACTTCCTGGGTTCAAATCCTGGTCCTGGCACTTATGAGCTGAGTGACCTTGGATAAGTCACATAACCTTTCTTACCTCTATTTCCTCACGAGTAAAACAGGAAAAAGAATAGACTTACAATCAGAGAAGTGTCTGATTAAATGAGATAATCCAAATCTTAGCATAGTACCCAAGAGAGTTCAAATGCTCAATAAATGGTAGGTATTACTATTTCTTTTATTATTACTGGAAACTATGTTCTTTTAGTAGAGCGGCAGATCATCAGTGTTGAGCAAACTATAAAAAGCAAACTATAAAAAGCTCTCATGTGGTTGCCAGGGATTAGGGTACACTGTGAAGCTAGAAGATTTTTGTGGTGGTGGACTAGTTCTGCTAGTTGTTTCTTGACTGCAGCGGTGGTGGCCAAATCTGCACATGTGATAAAAGGACAAGGAACTATTTACACACACTGTACCACCGTCACATTCCTGGTTTTGATACATTGCCATGATTATGTTAAGACGTGAACCCTGAGGGAAACTGGGTGAAGGGTACCCGCCTCCTCTCTACTGCTTTTGCAACTTCCTGTGAATTTATAATTTCAAAATAAAAAGTTAAAACGAAAACAAGCAAATTTCTTGCTTATATCAACTGATAAGAACTAGACAGAAACATATTTTGTACACATGTTTTTGTACTTTTGTGTATACATTTAACACCTCTCAGAAACTCCCTCCCAAGCTGATTTCTTCGAAGGCACATGAGAAATCTGTTTGGGGAAAAGAAAGAGCCATAGGTAAGCTCAATACCACAATTGGCCGGATCCAGTCCTTAAGCAGAAGTGGAGAATAGAAGTTTTTGAAGAATTGAAACAAGCAGTTCTCTGAGGCCTGGACACTTGTTCCATCATCAGGGCCTCTGACACAGCAAAGGATATCCAGCCGATTTTTCTAAGGAGACAAGTAACGAAGGGCACAATTCTCTGGCTGCTTCATCTAGACTCTAGACTCAAGTCAAACAGGTTACAATCATGATGACACTTACCTCTTGACGCTTAATGTCTAACCCCAAGAGACTCACAAAACAGGTAATCTGAAGAAGGAAGTCAATGAAGACCGCCATTCCCGCAAACAGAGAGAACGTGCGAACAGCCGGCATCACTGACAAGGCTCCTGCAAGGAAGAGAAAAGCTCCCGCTTCACTTCCCTTTCCAGCAGAGGCGTGCAGGGGAGCCTCACAGTCGTGCGCGCACACATGAGGCGCCATGAGAGCCACCCCATCAGAGGACCCTCACCCCCAAAAAGGTGTGCTACAAAAGTCTGTGTGGAGGCGGAGCCACAGCATTTGTCAAAATGGAGTCTGCACCAGGATCATTTGCGGAGTTTTAAAAAGGCAGGTTCCTACCAGCCAGAGGTGAGGCCAGGATCGCCGGGGTGCTGACAATGAGGGCCAGCAGTGCTCGCCTCAGGAGCACTGCCACAGAGCGCTTAGTTCACATGCCCGGCCTTTATCTGATGGGCCGCTCTGTGTGTGTCCCTGGCTCTCTTGGAATATGCCTTGGTAAACATCTTCTCTGGGAAAGACCCTTAGAGAAAGGGAGCTGGCAAAGACGACCAGAGCATAAGGAGAACAAACTGGAGATGAACACAGTCCAAATCGCTGCTCACGGCGACATTCTCCTTGGCACGCTGGACGTCAGGAACGAGACAAGGGGCCTGGAAGTGCTCACGAGTGTGAGTGACCCCGAGGCCACCACGTACTCATAGGATGGTGACCGAACCCAGCATTGTAAGCCCCTGAGCAGTAGTGAGGCGGGTAGGCACACCCTGGACCCGCACGGGGTGAAGAGATGCATCCACGGGCACGCCTCTCAACTCAAAGTCAAAACTCCCGAGTGCCTGACGTGAATGCCACAGACAAGGGGTTCTGGGTGTTTTCCCCATCACCTTTCTTCAGGCTCTCTCCCCAGGCTCAACAGACTATAGGACTGGTAGAAGTCAAAGAGGAATTACCTAAGAAAAATGCTACAGTCTCTGAAAAGGATGACAGCAACACACTAGGAGCCACTTCCCCTAGGACCCTGCCCAGCTGCTGATCCAGCGTCTCCTCTTGAAGACGTTCATCTCTCTAAAAAACAAAGTAAATATTCAACAGTAAAGTTTCTAAGTACCAATGCCATGCTTTTTGCTGCAACTCAATGATAAAGAAAAATGAGTAGTAGTATCTACTTATAGAGTATACTTATAAGCATATCAACTTTGGTGGGGCACCTCAACGTTCTCAACCCCTGAGCTAGGTAACAGGTGAGAAATTAAAGGAAGCACTGGATCAGAATGTCAGAAAAACAGGTGGACTGCAGGCTACTCTTCAATGCCAAGGAGTCTTTATTCAGGCCACGGGCTGCAGGACAAGGGCACTCACTGTGTGAGAGCCAGGTGGTCAGGATCGTTTTCCACAACAGAGGGCTGTATGCCGACATTCTGCCTTTTTAGGGCCACCTCTGAACAAATCTATCGTTCTACACTATGCTCAGAATCCTTTCAATAGCAGTGGGACCCAAAATGGTTTCCAAAACTTGTTATTCCTTCTTGCACATGTGTGAAAAAGATACTATTTAAATTTAAAAGCAAGTTCTCACTTTATATCTAATCAGGCCACCAAAGAGGGGTGAAAAGTCTTGGTTCCAAAATGCCCAGACCAGGTAAGGGATGCTGATCTCACGAAGCAACGCCAGGGAAAGGAAAAAAGCCTCCTCATTTCCCACACTCACAGACAACACTGCCTAGAGCCACACTGCCCTGCACAGACCCAGGTTCTCAGACGGGCACTCAGCTCTGCGAGGCGATGGCAATGTACCTGGTAGGTCTGGACGAGGATGAAGATGTTGTCCACCCCGACGGCCAGCACCAGGAACGGGATGACTTCAATCACGATGAGGGTGAGGGGCAGCCCGGCGTAGCTGAATATGCCCAGGGAGCAGGCCACGGAGCTCAGCACGATCAGGATGCCCGCGATGCCCAGGGAGATCTTGGAGTCCACCTGAGGGGGCCATAAAGACACGCACCGCTGGGAGAGTGCCTCTTGGCTGAACGTTACTACAAGGTCCTCATTGCTATTTCATTTACATGGGTGTATCCAAACAGGAGTTAGAAGTATAATTCTCAGATCAGGCCAAGATAGGAAACCATTCCCAGGTCTGCCCTAGCAACACATTTTATGAGTTCACAACCTCAGGTGACGGAGTAGACAAATCAGAAAAAACTGGATGATGTGAAATAAACTTCAAGGTAGACCAAAAAAACTGGGACTGAAGAAAACAGATGCAGGAAACATATATAAGTAAAACACAGGGGCACTTTAAGGTGGTTTCGAACATAATGTATTAGGAGATAAGTAGGGGTAAAAATAAGATACCAGTTTGTACAGTGTCGTTTCTAACATGTAGACATATATCCGACAGACACACAGACATTCCCATCACTTACCAGAAACCTGCTCAAGCTTTTGATGTGCCCCAAGGCTATGGAAATATATAAGAACATGACGGCATAGCTAATTATGATAGTGAAGACGTCACTGTTACTTTCACGATCCAGCTCATCTTCAACACTTCGCTCAGCAATGAAAGAAATGGTCAGATTTGGATTCTTGTACTTTTTCACAAAGTTAATAAACCTGAAGAGTAAGAGAAAGTTTGTACTTCTAGTTAAAACTTAGTGACAGCAAAACGAGAAACCTCTCCCCAACTTCTATGACATGAAATGTACACTTCTGTAGCCCCGACTGCAATGGGGACTCCTTCACTGGAGGCCACCAGGCGAGAAGTCTCAGATGCCAGCCAAATTTTCAGACACACTGAATTTTCTACCATCAAACGGGATTAGACCAAGTTTAAACACTGGTTCATATTTTCCCTACTTCTTTTGATCTAAAACAGATCTCTAATTGGAGTATATCGTAATGAAGAAGAGTGACGAGTCCAAGCCTCCTATTCCTCCTATTCTCCAGAGGTAACAACCAGTTAATTTCTTGGGTCATTTGCTTCATACTTTTTCAAAGCAGGTCGTATAGCCTATATTTACCTAGACATGCGGATTTCAGCTTTTCATTTACTACATCTTGGACCATTTATCTATTTCACAATCTTGAATGACTCTAAAATATTCTACTTTACACCCATGACATATTTTATTTCGCTCATCTCTTAAATTCAGTTTGTTCTTAATGTTTGCTATTAGAAAACAATACAAGAGCCATTTCTGTACAAATACATTTGCACTCTTGTGCAGCAATATGTCAAAACCATCTGTTTATAGCTTCATTTCTTTATAGATTTCTTCTCAGTAGCACTCAGGCATAACTTAAATGATGCTAGTTAACTCAGCAGAATGAGGCAAGTGCCTGCTGCAAGCATCCCGCTCCAACAAAGGAAGGATAGTTTGTTTAGACCCCGTCAGCAACTCACTCTCGTTCCCAGGCCTGGGCCCTCTGGAGCTTTTCTGTATCATTATAGTAATTATTGACAGGAAAAGTTATCACAAGGGCAGTGGCATTGTTGTAGTTTTGACCTAGAAAGGAAAAATGTGACATCAAAAAGACCAAAAAGACGATTACACATCAGCAGAAAATTAGATAAATACAAGGGGAAAATTACAGAACAGCTAGCCGCCTCTGATTTTTCATTAGCTCATTAGAGCTACAGACTAGAGTCCTGAGCTCAAAGAATCAAAAGAGGGTTCATGGAAATAGTCCATATGCGCTTCAGTCAATTCTCTGAAGTGGGGGCAAAGTTACCATTCAGGAAGAGAAACTTTAAAAAAAATTTTAACTAAATAATATATACATGGTAAAAATTCCAAACCGAGCAGAAAGGTTTTCTGAGAAAATTCTCCTTTCCTAATCCCCATTCCACTCTCTTGATTCTCTTCCCCATACTGGACCACAAGTGAATCTTTCCAGAGATACTCCATGCATATACAAGGAAAACTTTTTGTATGCACAAAAAGTAACATACTGTTTCTACACTTTACATTTAAAATTTTTATATTTTGGAAATTGTTCCATTTTAGCATATGGTAGTTTCAGGCTTCTATGGACCCCAGAAAAGATCATGTCCTTAGACATGGATGTAAATCTACTGTAGGTGGGGTGTTCCTTTTGATTAGATCACTTCAATGGGCATGACCCAGGGTGGGTCTTAACCCTCTTATTGGAGTTCTTTATAAACAGATGAATAAGGAGAGAGGGGGCTGCAGAGACACAGAGAAACCTGCAGAAGCTGAGAGAAAGCCCTGGAGGCCAGAGCTAAAATCAGTGGAACACAGAAGCAGAGAGAAAGCCATGAAGCAGAAGGCTACGGCAATAGAGCCTAGAGGAGGGAGAGCCCAGCAGATGCCTCCATGTGCCTCGCCATGTGACAGAGGATTCCAGGACCACCTGGACGGCCGTCTTCAGGGAGAAAAGGCACTGCCCAATGAAGCCTTGAAACTGTACGCTTATGAACTAATAAATCCCCCTTGGAAAAGCCAACCCATTCCTGGTATATTGCCTTGGCAGCCTTTAGCAAACTAAGAAAAAGGGGCTTCCTTATTTTTTTTCTGCTGTGTAATATTTTCTAGTATAAACAATCCCTAATTGATGGACACCATTTGCAACTTTTTGTTATTACAAACAAAACTACAAATAACCTTATAAATGTTTAATGTGTGAAATATCTATCTGTAGGATAAATTCTTGCAAGTACAATCTGATTCTAATTGTGATAAATTCTCCCAACTGTCCTCCAAAAATATGCCATTTTTTATTCTTTTATTCAACAAAATATTTGAGACCTACTTTGTGCAGGTATCATTTAGACACTGGGGACACATCAGTGAAAAAAAAGAGATAAAAATCCCTGCCTTCCTGGGGCTAACATTCTAGCAACCAATTTATACTCACCACAATAATAAAGAATGTCTCCTTACTTTCACCTACACAGGTTTTTATCAACTCTTACATCTTTCCTAATATGACAGGTAGACAAATTAAATGCATTTCACTGATTAGGACTGAAGTCAAGCATTTCCCCCATCTAATTAAAAAGCCATCTGTATATCCTCTTGTTAACTTTCATATGTCCTCATCCACTTCTGGTCTGCTTTTTTATAAGACTTTATCTTTTTTTCTTGAGAGCTATTTATTAAGGAAATGTTATCTGTCACATATACTAATCTTTTTTTCTCCAGTTTGTTGCTTTTTTAACTTGGTGATTTTTTTTTTTTTAAACTCCACACAGGAAATTTTTGTTTTTATGTAGCCAAATTTATCAGTCTTTCTTTTTGCAGCTTCTGGGTTTTGTGTCTTGCTTAGAAATGCCTTCTGCATTTTAAAGAATATTTTTTTAAAACCCTCCTGTGTTTTCTTCTAGTTCTTTAAAGGTTTTATTTTTTACACTTTAATCTTTGATCCATCTGGAATTTATTTTTGTGAAAGGAATAAGGTAGAGAGCAAGTGTGACTTTTTTCCATGTGGCTAGCCGGTTGCTGACACTATCCCTTCCCTGATTAGAAATGGCATTTTATCATATGAGGCAGAGTAACTTTTGAATACAGATCACAACTTGTCCCACTGGGTGAGGAGAAGGCAATTTATTTCACCTCTTCCCCAGGCTGGAAAACCTGTTCAACCACCTGTACTTAGGCTTCAGATGCCAAAGGTGCTGCATGAGTCATCACCATTGCACCACGTTCAAGCTGTGCCTAGGTGCTTCAGGAACCAGCAAGGAGCAAGCCAAGGGATCCTCCCACTGGATAAGTGCTGTAATTCTTAACAGGCTGGTTTAGGAGAAAAAAATAAACCCATTGGCTTTATTTTTCTCTCTACCTCAAATATTCCCTCTTTCCCATTTTAATCTGAGGACCATGGACCCTGGGGTTCTATACGTGAGTTTCAACGGTCCCATGAACTTTTTGAAACTGAACAACATATTATGTGGATGTGGCAATTGCACTATTCTGGGGAAAGGGTCCTTAGCTCTCAAAAGCTTCTCAAAGGTACACGTGACTTAGGTTAAGAACAACAGAATCCACTGCTTTTAAAATCCAGAATAAAACCCGAAGCCAACGCCAAAGTGGTATTATTTTTGGGATTCAATAGAAAGGGACTGACAAGACTACTCAATTTATGAAATCTTCGTAATGACCACTTCACTGCCAAGGAGAGAACTAAGGCCGCTTTAATAGAACAAGTGAAAGTTGCCCTTACTCACCATCGTAGCCTCCTAGCACAAGCCACGGGAACACTGGTCCACCAAACGTACCCAGACAAGGATCATGGAGCAAACTTGTATCATTCAGAGAGGCTGGAGCTCTGCCAAAACGTTTAGAAAATGCCTCCCAATTAGAACAAGTCTCAAGACAACACAGAGATGAAGCATTTATACAGCAAACATGTAGGGAGGCTTACTAGATTCTAGGCACAATGTGGGCCCTGAGGTTACTTAGTTGAATAGTACGGTTCAGCACTTGCCTTGGGAGCTCAGGATTTACTGAGCAAGAGGCAGGCAAATATGGCACAGCGCAATGGCATCACACTGAGCCGTGCTGGGGGGCGCGGGGGAGGGAGCAACTGAGGCCCTGGGAAACTGTCACCCGGAAGAGGAGGTCTGTATGGAACCAGGCTTCTAAGGACCAGGGAGACTTTACCAGGGAGGAGGGAATGAGGGTGTTCCCTACAGCCACAATAGGGGGTGGGGGGTGGGAGGGGAGAGAGAGAAGAGGCACACGTGGAAGTATGAGAGTAAGAGCACAGGGGCACGGGGAATGGCAAGACGGTCTGTGTCCAGAGCACGGGGTACCCAGGCAGGTGAGGGTGAGGCTTCCTCAGGGAGGAGATGAGGCTGGAAAGGGCTGGGGAGAGTGTGAGAAAAATGGCTTTACATGCCAAGCCAAGTAGTCTGGATTTTTATATCCCATAGGCACAAAGGTAGCAATTAAGAGATCTGGGAGAAACAGATGTTGGGGACTGTTTTACAAAGATAACTCAGGGGTCAAAGTGGAAGAGGATCTGGAAGTGGGAAAAGAAACTGCAAGTAGGGAGACCGGTCAGGGGGGTTGTGCAATGGCCCAGGCAAGAGACGACAGGGAAGTTAAGGCAACGATCGGGAGAAAGGGAGCCAACACTTCAGGGCTGGACAGGCCACAACTCGGCCGGCACCCGTGGAGGTTCTGGCACGTGGTCCCAACCACCACGCTTCAGAGCTGGCAGGCGGCGGCTCCGAGGCCCTGGGGCTGAGGGTACTGTCGGGCACAGACGTGGGGAGACGCCGGCCTGACTGCCCCCGCATCACAGATCCGAGAGCTCATTCAGAGGCTCGAGTCCACAAGGATTACACAAAGAAGGTGAGGGCAAGGAAGAGTTCAGTCTGCACCTGGTTTTGGTGTTTGTGGTTCCTGCAAGACCTCTGGAGAAAAGGCCAGAAAAAGTTGGAGGGTGAGGAGCAAGTTGGAGATGGGCCTTAGAAAGGTATGCACAAGTATAACCACAATCCAGACCCAAAGTCCTGGTGTCCACAAGAGGAGCTGCATTTACAAAAGAATTGTACCTGATCCATTGGAACTATGGCCCTGTTGAGGAAACCTAAGTCTTATATGTGCCCCACCCCCTTAAAAACGACTTTTATTTTGTAAAATAAGAGAAAGCAAATAGTTTTTTCTTCCAAATATAAAAATTATATAATATTAATTCCCCCCTCCCAAATTATCCATGCCTTCCCTGCACCACCTCCCTGTCCAGAATGCTGGCTCTTGAGCACTGTGGGTGTGTACGATTGTTTTTTTATTTAAGAGTGTTTGGAGGTGACCTCCTGGAAATAAAAGAAGCCCAACCACTTAAATGAGTCATATTCCAAAAGCAAAAATATCCAGACCTAAGGTCACCAAATAGAGCGCTCTGGCTCTTGAGAATGGTTAGTTGAGCAGTATGCTCAAAGATGACAAGGTACAACTTCTCTGTTCCCATCGGGAGGAAAGAGCCACTGTGTTGGCTGTTTGACTGGCTGACCAACTCATCTCCAGGCCTGGCCAAACATGAGAGCATTCTGGGAGGGCAGTGCAAGCCAGTGTCACCTGCTGCCTGGGACAAGCCTCCAGGTCACCAAGCGCAGTTTCTCTTTGTGCTAATCCAGGTCTGAAGCTTGCCCTGCCCAGCTAGACATCTTTCTTATGGGAAGTGGCTTCAGTGCCACCCAGTCTGAGCTTGATGGGAGGCTCTCCATTTAAAAAATAGTTTGATATCATAAAGTAAAAGTTTATATTTGAAAGGCAAGAGAAAGTACTGTGTACCACTACGAAACCAGCTCAAAAACTCTTGGGGTGTGGTACGGTCCACGACCCTGTTACCAAGCAGGTATGAGCTGAAGGCTGGGTGGTTCTTGTTGCTCCCTGACCATGTACCATGAGCACTGCCGCCCCAGGGCCTTTGAACTTGCTCTCATTCTGCTTGGAACATCTTTCCTCAGACAACCACAGGGCTCCCTTTCTTTCTCTTTTGTGCACGTTTCTCACCAGAAGTGCTTCCCCTGGCCACACCCCACTGTACCCTATCCCTCTGCTCTGCTGTATTTTTCTTCTGAGCACTCATCTCTGCCTGACATGCCATCACATACTTATTTGCTTGCTGTCTGTCCCCTCTGCCCCCTAGTACGTTTCAGAGAGCAGGGTCTTGACCTGTGGGTTCGCTGCTGCGTGTCTAGTTCCTAGAAGAGCAGAGGCTCAGTCTGTGTGGGATAAATGAATGACTGGCTCCGTGAGGCAGGCACTTTCCCAGGGCAGCGTGCCTCCTGCACTTACCGCACACAGTAGAGAAAGTGCGTGTGGTAATCCGCGTACACAAAGAAGTCATCTCCTTTCACATGGTCCAGCACGGAATGGCTATTCTGGAAGTAATTTAACACACTCATAATGGTGCAGTTCTTGTTATATGGAGAGAGGGGGGCCAAGCAGATGTCTTGAAGTGTCACAGTCTGGTTATTATATGATGCACTAATGTTTTCGATGGCTGTTTGTAAGTCAAGAACCTGAAAAAAAGGGAAAATAAACACAGAAGCATGTCACACTTCTCTGAGATTTTGAGTAATCTATTTCCCTGAGGGGTCAAGAGATAAAAAGTATTTGGGGAAAAGGATTCCTAGGAAAAGGGAGAAGACAGAGAGACATATGACAAAGTATCTGATGAAGCCAAAGACCCGCTCCTGAGGGACAGGTAGTTGGGAGAGAGACTGGGCTTTGGGCATCTAGACAGACGGGAGGTGATGCCATGATCAGGTGCCAAGGCAAAACAGGATGGGCATCAGGGAAGGACACGTGTATCTCCCCTTCGCTCCCTTTCGAGCAGTGACCAACACAGCTGCAGAGGGGTGAGTGGTGCAAGACACCTGTTCTTAAGATGCTCCCCTCCACCCACTGCCATGCTATGCCCACCCCGTTCATGCATAGTCCCACATTTTCTAATAGAGAGTAAGTTCTTGGAGGTAAATGTCTCAAAGGCACACTCCATGGAAAATGGGTTGGGAGCCAGAGTTCAGGAGATGAAAGGTTAGTCCTGCAAGTTGGATCAATAAGGATCCAGTGGCAACTTCTTGAGCCTCCAGGAAGCACACGAGGCTTATTTCTTTTGGGTCCTAGCGCACTACTTTCTGTTACAAGGGGGAAAAAATTCATAAATCCCTAAGGTGGATGTCATAAATGCATTCCGCTTCAATACAGAAATTCCTGCTTGTCTTCCTCTGTTTATCTCAATCTCAAGAAAAGGCCAAAACTACTATAAGACGTAAATAAAAAAGCAGTCCACAATATATTTTTAATTAAGATTGATGCCTATTTATTCACTTCCCTGAAAAAGAAATTACTTTTATCTTTAATATTTTCATGATAAACCATTACATTCAGCCCCAAAACCATAGCAGATAACTTCTCAACATGTAAAAGCCCAGACAGAGTGCTGCAAACAGCAGGTTACCTGGTGTAAAATCCCGATGTTGAGCGGAGGGCCAAAGGGCACGTCAGCCCCTGAGGGGTACGGAGAGTAAGTGTGCCGGGCAGTGTGGGGGGCGCGGATGATGAGCTGCTCCGTCCGAAAGAAAGGGCCGAAATGCGCGTCAAAGTACTCCTTTTCCAGGCGTGCCTGGCTGCTGGGGGCTGACCAGAGGTCGACCGGGTTGGTGGTGACCCGGACAAACACCAGGCCCGAAGAGCACACGCCAATGAAGACCAGGGAGAAGAAAATGACACAACCGGGGTTCCGGAAGCAGAAGGAGCCCCACCGTGTGAACAGCTGCCTCATGAAGCCCTCGAGGGTTACGCTGAGCGCGTCACAGCAGGAGGCCTCCCCTGGAAGGGCGAGAGTGCACGGGAGTGTGGAGGGAAAGGACCGAACCATTCCTGAAGGTTGCACAGGGAAAGCATCTGCTACTTCTACCTGTTTGGCCCCAGCCCTCCAGGGGATACCCTCGAGAGCCCTCCCTGGCCCTCAGCCAGCCACCTGCTCCGCCACACACCCTTTCTTGCCTGCCCACATGAACTGCATCCTTACCCTACAAAGGAAGGATGTGCACACCGCTCGGGCCACTGCCTGAGGCAGGTCCCCACCCACCCTGCCCTGCTGCCAGCCTGCTACGTTATCACTGTCATAGCTCTTAGCCCAGCTCACAGATAATTTACTGCACATTAATTACTTGGCTCTGCTCTGTCACCCCAACTAGACTGTTAGTGCCCCAAAAGGGCCATGTCCGCTTGATCTCAGGCCCCTCTTCTGCACGAGCACAGGGCCTCGTCCTGAGGAGAAGCATGAACCTTTGCTGAGGAAACGGGCACCCTCGTGCTGACATAACTCTAACCCTTTTATTTCTATACCATATAGGCCTACCTTTGTTACTGGAATTAACAGAAGAAGCTATCTTGCTGTCAATGGGGGCATACTCGGAGACAAAATACCGTTTCCTGGAAAAGAAAAGCATGGAAGTATATTAGAGGACTTCATCACGATGAGACTATATTCTGACACCCTGTAATCCCATTAAAACTCAACTGCCTCATCCTGTTTTCTTTCTCTGTAATTGTTATCTTCTTTCCCCTACGTTCCCCTGCTCTGGGTCCCTCTGCTAACCAGTCTCAGAAGAAAATTTAAGAAGGTATTATAACAGATACAGATTGGTAAAGAATAGTTTTCGACCTTGCAGCCTTCATTTATACTTAAAACTTTTAGGTCCTTTAAAAACACACCATCCTGGGGAGCGGATGTAGCTCAGTGGTTGAGCGCCTGCTTCCCATGTATGAGGTCCTGGGTTCAATCCTGGTACCTCCTAAAAAAAAACAAAACAAAACACCATCCTCCTGAGTAGCAATAAGGACACCTCATGTCTGGAGCCTGGTTTTTAAATACCATTCACTAGTAACAGGAACCAGGGCTTCTTGCAGAAGAGGCTGATCCCAGGGCTGGGTCATGGAAAATATAAGAGAATCCTGAAAATAAGAAGGTGCTTGAAAAAGGCGGGGGTGTGTCAAAAGGACACGGTGCACCTAGTGGCTGAAACTGGAAAAATGTGACAGCAAAATAAATAACAATATTGGATACGTGAGGAAGAAAACATCTTTAAAAATCCATGATGCCATACTGGATAAATAAATAAATGGGAGTGGAGGGATAGCTCTCGGTACAGAAGTCCAATTAATAAAGGTAGAAAGAACAAGGAAAACACAAAAATCATTAGGCAAACACCACAGTTATAACTGTGGCAGGCAAGACCCACTGATGGGTGGAAGTTTGAGGAGAAACAGGAGTATCAGCACAGTTGCAAAGACATTTCCATTAAAGAATGGTTAATGCATGACACTTTGAGTCACATGTCATTTTGGATAAAGTAACGAAACTAACTTAAAACGCACGAATGCCTAAACAGGTCCTTGAGTGTTTCCTAGCTGCAGGACATCAGCAGTTCACGGCATGGTATTAATGCAGATATCTGTTTCCTGTTCTTACAATTAACCAAGGTCTGCCAAGTGGAAAGCTGAAAGTACCATTGGGTGATTTTGTTCTTGCCTAAGAGGACAACCAAAACTGCTTACCTGTAGCACCATACCGCAAAGAACGCACCAAAAAACACAAGCAAGAACGCCATGTAGGTGATCCACATGATGACAAACATGGCGTCCAAGCCAAGGATGACCCAGGGGGCGGGCGGGGGCGGGGGCTGGGGCTTGGGGCCGCAGGTAAGGGAACAATCCTGGCAGCTGCAGGGCCCCGTGACCTCATCCACAGACTCGTTGCAGCCTTTGGTGGCGTTGTTCATGGGCTCCATCCCATGCGCTGGAAGGTCTATGGGAAGGAATTGTGACGCATGACTATCTCACTTACAGAAATCATCAGAAAGGCTTGTCTTAAGGTATATTTCAGCCCAGCAGTAAGCACACTGAAATGTATAACACAAGTGGAAGAATAAAACGAACCAGAGGTTTGTGTCTAATAAAAATATGTTTGCTTGGTCTCTAAAATGTTGCTACTTCAATAACTTAGTGCAGAAGTTTTGTCACTGATAACTGATAACACTATAGAGCAAGGAAAACTATAAATGTCTTTTTAAATTTTTTATTTTACTTTTTAAAAAAAATTTTATTTTAAGCCTTTGTTAGGTACCTACAAACTGCCACTGTTATGGCTCTCAAATGTATTAACTATTTAGCCCTGAAAATAACTTCAACCTCTCTCTCCTAACACTTGGGACAAGTCCCATGTCCAAACAACTCAGCTCGAGTGTCTCATTTGTAACTATGCTCAGAACTTATCATATATTCTTTCAATATCTTCAGGGCTTAATGCTCAAAACTTATATATTCTTCCAAATAACCAAGGCTTAATCACGTCTTGCTACTTTGAGGAGCTAGTCAAATACACTATAGCAGAATTCCTGAAAAAGCCTTTATAACACTTTTTGCCCTTGTTACAAAACAGCATGTTCTTTCAATTATGTTTCAATACTGAAGGCCATTCTTTTTCCTCATCCATTCCCACTTTCCCCAGCTCTAAATGAATCAGGGGCAGGATACATGCTCTAGTTACCTTTTTTACTTGCAGAGAAATTCCAGGAACTAGTTATCTGAATTTGTTTAGTTTCCTAATATAGATTATGGTTCTTTTGCTTTAAAATATCATAAATACCCAAACTTGGGAGTGTGCCCCTACCTGAAAAAATGGGTGTGATGGTAAAAGGTGCCTGTCCGTTGTCCTTATTGAACATGTACTCAATCCAGTTGGTGGCATTGCAGGCACTGGCATCCTTCCCACACAGCAGTCCCAGGGCTTTGTCATTACTGGACGGAGCCTCCACATCCCGGCAGGCATTGTACATGGCTGGAAGAGCAATCCCAAGGGGCAGAGAAACCCTGATGCTTGCTTTAATTCACCTGCAAGATCTTACAAGAGGAAGCTCAAGCCTCAACACTGAAATCCACACATACTGCAACCAGAAGCTACATTTGGTGAGCGGGTTAAGTGCAGGAAACACAAAGGACGGGAACTGAGTCTGCCCTTTAACCTGGTCCCTTGGAATGTGCAAATAATATCCTAGGCCAGATTCCAAGGAACTTAAAAGTAAGAGACAGGAAAAGTTTACATTATCCATGTTGTTCTCCCAACAGCTTGGAGAAGTAATGTCCCACTGTACAAGAAAAGCATACTAAACACACTAAAGCTCAGGAAGGAGAAGCTAAGATCCTTAGCACCTGTTCAGGCAGTGAAGTAGGTTCCAGAAAACATCTGCAGCAGAATATACACCTGGAATTTACAGGGGAAACTGATTTCAGGGCAGAGGCCAGGTGTGAATGAACCTAATAGCTATTCTTTTTTTCTTTTTTTGGTTTGAGTACACATAAAAACAAACTAAAAGATAAAATCAATGATAAGTAGTAGGAATGGATCCAATACTGTTAATTTTATTTACTGGTCCCTGCTTGCTAGAAAATTTTCAGGTTTGTCTTCCCCTAAACTTTAAGGACATACTTATAAATTCATTTTGTTTTGCTCTCACTCTTGAAAGACAGTTTAGCTAGAGTGACAGTCATTTCCCACATAACTATGAACATACTATTCCATTGCCTTCTGACTTCTATCATTACTGGTAAGAAAACTTCTGGTTGTCATTCTTTGTCATTTCTCTCTCCTCTCTAATTACTTGTAAGGTATTTGTCTTTGGCTTTTTATAGTTTTTCTAAGCTGTATTTAGGCATGGCTTTCTCTGCAATCTATCCAGCATAAGGATTCATTTTGTTTCCTAAACTTAAGAAATCATCTCTCATCTATTCTGAAAAATTCTCAGCCATTATCCCTTTTACTTATTGTCTCTCCTCAACTCTCTTTCCTTTTTCTGGAGCTCCTCATTTTATCCCACATGTCACTTCTTTAGTGATTTTCCAGATCTTTATATCTCTGTGCTGCTTTCCAGGTAATTCCTATACATTTATCTTCCAGTTTGCCATTTCGTTTTCAGGTTTTATTTTTTGAGGTACCGGGACAACAGGAGACTGAACCCAGGACCTTGTATATGGGAAGCTGGTGCTTAAACACCAAGCCACACTGGCTTCCCTAAGCTGTTTTCTCATCTGTTTGCCTGTTGTTTTGTTGTTATTTTTAGGGGGCACTGGGAACCAAATCTGGGACCTCCTATGTGGGAAGCAGGTGCTCAGTTGCTTAAGCCACATCCATTCCCAGGTTTTAAACATGTCAAGCACACAAAAAGTATGGAGAATAACATAATTCTCCTGTACTCATTTCACCTAGAGATCTTGATCTTACCACTTTACATTTGTTTCAACATTAAATACCTAATGCACAATAGATACAGCTGGAGCCCCAAAGAATACAGCCCTCCTGCCCCCATACCCCCTTTCCTAAGGTAACCACAATCCTGAATTTGAGGTTCATTACCCCCAGGCATATCTGTTCTACTTTACTGCATATTATACCCATAAATATATAGCGCTGTTTTATATTAGAACTTCATATGAACAGCACATTATATTCTGTAACATCTCAATTAATATTTAAAAAAATTCATCCATGATAGATATAACTCTAATTTATAGACTTTAAGTATTTTATTATGACCATGACTATACGCCAATACAGTTATCCATTTTCCTAATAATGAACAGTTAGTGTCTCCATTTTTTTTCATGACCACAGCACTATCATGAATATTCTTATATGGGTCTCCCTGCTTATATGCACTAGAGTTTCTCTAAGGTGGGCATCTATACGTGAAATTTCTTCAACTTCACCAGGTAATGCAAAATTGTTTTTCAAAATGGTTTCTGAATGCTTGTACCAATTTACACCAATGATTCTTTGGCTGTAAAATATATTTAAATATTTAAATTTATTAAATTTTAATATATTATATCTAATATATTTAATATAGTAGAATTCCTACTGTGCCCACATCCTCACGAACACATGGAATTGGTCAACTTTTACAAGTGTGCCAGTCTGCAAAGGTGTGAAATGGTAGCCCAGCATTGTTCTCTGAATTATTGTTTACTAGTGGGGTTAAGCATCTTTGCATAATTTTATTGGCCATATGTCTTCTATGATTTATGTCTATTTTTAAAAATTGAGTTTCCTTTTAGTTATTTGCAGAACTTGTTCTAGATACTAATCATTCATGTTCACAAATCTTTTTACTTAAGGTTTTTGCTTTTCCACTCTTGTATAGAAATCTTCACCTTTAAAGTAAAAAAAAAATTTTAAAGTTTGCTTTTCACATTAGGATTTTTAACCTAATTTATGTTTTAGTATGATATGCAAAAATAAAAATGAGATGAAAATAAATTGCGGTCGCCCCTTGGGCTGAAGCGTGGTTTGCTGACCTGGCGGGGGGGCGGCAGCCGTGGTAGGCCTATTCCAAACCGCTGCCCCTGTAATAGGGTGGTTGGTCGGGCCCACCGCCACCCCTGAAGGAAGCTCGGCATGGGCGCAGAGTGCCCTCGGGTCTCCCCTTCTCGGCAGCCATGCTTCCGTGGCCGCCCCTCCTCCCAGATAGCACCACATGATGCCTTCTTTCTCCCTGCGCAGGCGCAGGGCGGAAAAATCCAGTCTGACCTTTTCCCTCCCCCAGACAGCAGCAACAGCCAGGCGTGGGCAGGAAACTCAAGTCTGCCCTCTACCCCAGCAACAGCAGCCACCAATCCCTAAACCTGGCCCCTTCCCCCAGCAACAGCGACAGCCAATCCCTAACCACCACCCCTCCCCCATCCAGCACCTCCCACTGACCTTTCGCCGGCAACCAATCAGAACAGGGCGTGACTTTGACCAATCAGCCTTCCCCAGCTCCTATAAAACTGTTGCCTCTCCCTCAATAAAGTTGGACTTGCGTGTTTACCTAGTCTCCGCGGTAGTTCTTCTGCCGTGCGCCCTCCAGTCCTGAGAGCCCCCGACAAGGGCCTGGCCTCCCTTGTCCCCAGTTCATCGCCTGCTTCTCCGGGCGACCCCGTCAGCCGAACCGCGCAACCCCTGTGAGACCGACCCCTCGTCTGCTGCCGGACCGACCCCTCGTCCCAAGTGGGACCGACCCCTCGTCCCAAGCAGGACCGACCCCTTGTCCAAAGCTGGACCGACCCCTCGTCCGCAGCCAGACCCCACCTCTACCGACTGAGCAAGCTGCCGCAGTAAATCAATTGTCAGCCTCATTTATCGACTTGCCCCCTCTCTCCCTTTATGATTTGTAATAGCACACCTGTCAGATATCAACTTGCCATCCAGGCACAGTTCTGTTTTTGGACAGAAATGTTCTCTCGTCATTCAGTCAGGTTGCCTTTTAGTTACACCTTTAGCAGATTTAGTCCTAGGCACCTATTACTTTTTTCTTTTACCTTTTTTTTTTTAAGGCAGTACCAGGGATTGAACCCAGGACCTCATACATGTGAAGCAGGTGCTCAGCCACTAAGTTATACCTGCTCCCCAAAGGAAGCCACCATTTTTGTTGTTGTTGTTTGTTTGGTTGTTTTTTTTTAGGGGGATGGGGGATTGAACCCAGGACCTTGTACATGGGAAACAGGTGCTGAACCACCGAGCTATACCTGCTCCTCTGTTATATTTAATTGGTTATTACAATTAAATTTGTGTGTTGCTCTTATAGTCAACAACTTTGCTGAATTCCCTTTTTTTTTTCTTTCCCCCGAGATGGCTCCCTCGTTTGTCTGCTTGTTGTCTGCTTGTTGGGTCCGTTCATTGTCTTAGCTCATCTTCTTTAGGAGGTACCAGGAATCGACTCAGGGACCTCCCATGTGGGAAGTAGGCACCCAACTGCTTAAGCCACGTCTGCTCCCCTGATAAATTCTTATTCTATTATTTTGTAGATTTTTCTTGGACACATTCTTTGTTCAGCTATGTCTAATGTTCTGTTTAACCCACTAATTTCTCCAATTCAATGACTATTTCTCATTACTATATCCCGTTGGTTCTATTTCTAGTATGCTCGTTGTTTTTCCATAGTGTCCTATTCTTTTAGAATTCTTTCAGTTCAATCATTTTCAACATTACATGGTCTCTTTCAGACTGCTCTATGGTTTCTAATTATTGGGGACCCATCTCTTCTATGTACTGTACCTGCTCTACCTTCCTTCAGGTGATCTGCTTCTTCATAGCCAAATTTCTCCTCTGCCAACTACCTCCTCTCTCCTGCCCCCTCTCACTAGTCTTGCAGTAATCCATGTAGCTACACAATTCAAGCCCACTAGAACCAAAGTTCCAATGGTTACTAGAAGTAAATTCGCACATACTGAAATTTTCCATGTGGGACACTTATATTTACCAAAGGGTTATAAGCAAATATTTTACAGAGATGGCTTTAGAGGTTCAAGTCCCTGGATATTAGCAAACCAATAATTCTCATTTCATGGCCAATGAAACTGAAAATTGTCCTTTTCCATACAGTTTGATAGGACAAGAGAAAGGAATGACCTAATCCACGATTATAAAAATAATTAAGTTTACTTACCATTGGCAAAACTCTCTCCAATATAGTATTCTAGTTCTTTTACATTTATTTTCGTCTGGTTTGTAACAGGATCAACATAATCTTCAGTTGCTGTAACATTCAGAAACTGACCCTGTCGAGGGCTACATGTCAGCTCACAAAATAGGTTCATTAGGTTATAAAAGCAGGAGGGGCATCTAAAGAAAATGTAAACAATATTTTGTTTAATCTCATAGATAACAGACCCAACAAAAAGATGATTTAAAATAGAGTATTTAAACGTTGTTATAAAGTGATGAATTACCATGAGAACATAGTAAATCCAGCAATTCTAAACCTATAACTTGTTAAAAGACACTGCTTTTTAAAAACTGCCATAATTACTACATGTTATTTTATCCACATTCAATTTCAAAAGAGATATGCTACTATTGAATTTTGGCATTTTATTTAGAGACATGTTTTCTTTGTCCTGGAGGTAAAGAGACTTAGGAGCATCACAGTGAAAACTCTGATTTAGGGGAAGTTAAAATAGGAAAAAATGAGAATTACTACTTTAGAATTCTCATCTTATCATCTACTGAAGGGCTTTCTTCAAAGGCTCAACTATCCCTTAGGCCATCCCTACACACATAAGAATTCTCCTCATACTCAAAAAAAAAAAAAAAGAAGCAGTAGTGCTGGGAAGCAGATGTGGCTCAAGCAATTACACTCTCCCCGACCACATAGGAGGTCCCGGGTAAGGTTCCCAGTGTCTCCTAAAGAACAAGATAGCAAGGTGACATGACAGGCTAGCACTGTGAGCTGACACAATAAGAGACACAAGGAGGAAAATATAATGAGACACACAACAAAGCAGGGAGCAGAGGTGCCTCAAGCAATTAGGTGGTCCCAGGTTCAGTTCCTAGTGCCTTCTAAAATGAAGACCAGCACACAATGAACTGACACAGCAAATGTAAACTCTGAGGGGGTGGGGAGAAATAAATAAAATAAATAAATAAAAAAGCATTGGTGTCCTGGCTGCATGCATTTCAGAAGCACACAGGTTTTCCTGAGACCCACACATGGTCTGTTGAACTTCAAGATCAGAGTTTAAGCTCCTAATGTTGACCTGGATGTGGCAAAAGGAATCGCTTCCCTCTGGTCCACTGCTACCCAAATGACAGCTACTTCTTCCTCATTAGACCTGTACTTCTGCCAAAGGAGCAATCAGCACGACAGCTCTTTACTCTGATTAAACTCAGGTGACGATGCACAGTACAGAATGAGGAAGACATGGTCCCAGTCCTCAGGAGCCCATGCACCAGACTAGGAGACAGACATGTGGTGACTCCTTTTCAGGAGTCCCAGGCTTTACCATGACAAAAACAATTTTTTAAAGGGATATGA
Source organism: Dasypus novemcinctus (assembly GCF_030445035.2). Classification (NCBI taxonomy): domain Eukaryota; kingdom Metazoa; phylum Chordata; class Mammalia; order Cingulata; family Dasypodidae; genus Dasypus; species Dasypus novemcinctus. The sequence continues at coordinate 39,039,816 of NC_080688.1, forward strand.
GGAAGAATCACTAAATAGTAGCTATGTAGAAAACGAGTCGTTCTCTAGTTCAACTATCTGAATTGTTTTAAAGCACACAGTACCTCTTTAAGTTATATGATCGGTCCTTTACAATATAAAAGTAATGTAACTACATGATGAAAACAATGGAAAAAGAGAGAAAAAGAAGACAATTACTATAATTACACTATACTAACAAAAGCTTTCTCTGGTACACAGATTTATCCTTTTTCATAAATTACTAACATTTTTTCCAAGTTACTATACATAATCTCCACAATGATCCATTTTGATGGCTGCATAATAGGTTGTTCATTAGGTTTTCATTATTTGCTATTATTAATATAAATAAAGTTTCATTGGAGACAACTGGGAGATGATTTTATATGTGTGACCATAAAGCCTCACACCTAGAGAAGGCACAAAAGTTAAATGAGTATATTTTGACTGCCCCATGGCTCCCATCTGACTCCATCAATGTCCCCCTGACTTCCATAGGATATACTGATTCGATTCGATTTTCAACTTTTTGATTATTATATTGGCTTTTGTCCCGAAATAATTTAATGATGGATCTCTACTCATCTTTAAACTTCTGACAAGAAGCAAGATTTCCTTAGTGGAAGCAGACTTGGGCCCTGCCATCTGAGTGTTACCTGCACAGATAAGCCCTTCCTCTCTTTGTGCTGCCCACCTGTCTTTATCCTATCAGTGTGCTTAAGTCTGAAAAATTTTAGAAGGATCTCACAGCCTGCTGTTCTCACAGAACACCACCTGCTTGTTCTTTTGCAGTTAAGAACTGCTGTGCAAGCTGGGGAGGAATATCGCTTATGTAACTCTTTTCACTGCCCTGGTCATAGAGAACAGTCCAGGCCAGAAACCAGTTCTGACAAATCCAGCTGACTACACCTAAGAGTTACCAAAGCAGCTCTGCCTGAGGACGAGGACTCCGGCACAGTTTCAACAGAGGATGTAAGAACAATAACTGAATCAGGGGATGTGGAAGAGGGAGGGGAGGAGGGGATGGAGAAGAGAGGACTGCACTGAGAGGGCCTCAGCCAGGAACTCAGCAGGGCCCCAGGGACCTCCTCTCCCAGGTGCATAATCTCTGGCCTGAAAGGCCTTTGTCCAAAGTACAGATACCTTTTGGAAAGAAAAGATATTAGAAGAAAACTGAATGTAGCAGTTTGATGTTGTTTATGAATTCCAAAAATAAATATTGGATGATGTTTGTAAGCTGGTCTCTTCCTCTTGGGCATATTAGATTGTATTGGATTCAGAGGTTTCATTCTTACTTGATTAAATTATGATTAGGGCTTTGATTGGGCCACATCAGTAGGACGTTGTGGCCCCACCCCTTGGTGGGCAGGGACTCAGAAAATGACATGGCAGAGGAGACAGTTGGAGTTTTGATATTGGAGCCCTGGGAAGTAACTACACAGAGAAGCAGACACATGAGGAAGGAGAGGAGCCTCCACAGCCATGGCAGAGGCCCAGGGAAGAGAAAGAGCCTGAGAGTCTATAGCTGGCCTTGTGGAGAGAACAGAATAGCTGAGCCCAGAGAGAATCAAGCCCCAGGAGAGAGATAAGACTTATCCCAGCCTAGAGCTGATATTGGAACAAACTAGGACCAAGGAGCTTTAAGAGGAAGAGGAAGCCTGAACCCTCACAGAGACCAGCAGCTACCTTGCTCCATCATGTGGCAACATACTTTTGGGAGGGAAGTAACTTTAGCTTTATGGCCTGGTAACTGTAAGCTTCTACCCCAAATAAATACCATTTACAAAAACCAACAGATTTCTGGTATTTTGCATCAGTACCACTTTGGCTAATACACCAAGTATCAACTCCAAATGTAAATAGAAAACCAAGTCAGAGAATTATCTTTATTCCTAAGATGTTGTAATTTTTTTTCTTTTTAATAAAACGAAACAAAAAGCTGGCTTTTTCAAAGGCAATCAGAATGCTACTGGTTAACAAGTACTGGGAAAAAAAAATCACTTGATCACTTACACTGTTTACCCCAGCAGTCACCTACCTGGACAGAAACTGCAGAGGCAGCTGGAGGTTGTCTTTCAGTGTATGAAGCTGTTGAACATCGCAACAAAGACTGACATTGTCAAAGAAGAACCCTGGACAGAGTTCCTTTTTGGTGAGAAAACAGAGATATCAGAGCACAGTTAGAAGAAGGACAAATATTCCTCAATGAATATGACAACCTCTCTCATTTAATTCTTTTTAGGTATACAAGGATAAGACATATTTGCAAAATTCTTGCAGAATTCTCTTACAAGGCTATCAAATTTTCTATTTACAAACTAGGGATTCACAAGTAGAGGTAGAAGAGACATTACTAATTTTTTTTTCTTATTTGCAAGTTCACTATCTCTTCCCTTGACAGTCATTTTAACCTCTTCTTAGCTTTTTCGCTTTTTAAGTCCAACCACCATGCTAGTTCTGTTTCTTTTAGTCCCTGTGGGCAAAGTCAAATGCCTTTAATAATTCTGATGAAAGTAACAGCTGAGTCTACAAGTTCTGCTATCATGTCAGCTTGATTTTAGATAATGTAAGCTCCACAGACCAGCCTCTACACCCTGACTTTTCCAGTTCCTTTCTAATATCCCTATGTATCAGTTTGGTAAAAAAGACAAAAGAAAACAGAATCTTGGCAGCAGCCAAAATTCACACTCTGCGGAAAACAGGAAATCTCCAAAATGAAAAGATGAGGAAGTCAAAGGCACTCAGCAGCAGAGTCCATTCGAGTCCTGAAATCTAGGAACCAAAAAAGGCTAACTTCTAATATATTTTGCAGAACCGCGGAGTAGCATTTGGGTACCAACACTAATTTCTAAACATAACCTGCTATTGTGAAATCATATGAGAAGAGACATAAAGTCAGCTCGTAAAAAATTAAGCCTCTGCAGATGTGCTATCTTTCTGCCATTGTGTGCTACAGGTTAAGAGTTTGGGATCAGATTTAAGCCCTTTAGTTTCATCTCCCCTCCCCTTCCCCCTACAAACCAGTCCTAATATTTAATGTATACTCACAGAGGATCTTGTGGTCAGTGTTTTGTGTTCCCAATGCCCAAGATGACCAACTTACCTGCACTAAGTCATACCCAGCATCTGGTAATGGTACTGGTGGCCCAGAATATTTACAATTGTACCGCTTATCTCCAGTTGCAATCCCACACTCTCCATACCAAACGCAGGACTGTGAAAACACCTACAGAAAGTCAACACAAAACTCGGTGTCAGCAGGTCGTCAATACTAAAAAATGTCCAACACAGTCCACAAAAGGACAATGACAAGCTTTCATAGTAACCCTGAACATGAAGTAACAGCAAGAGGTACTTGTTAGTTTAACATTTTTGAAAAATATTCATTGAAATATATCAAATGCACAAAAAGAACTTGTCACATAAGTCACTGGAGAAGTAGGTTACAGAAATTACTTATTTTTGGCATTTCTATTTCCTGCTACTTTATTTGCTAATATGATGATGCTATAGTTCCACATAAAATCACAGTATAGAGAAAGGAAAGCAAGTTAGTATGCAGGTTAGTGATTAATAAAGCACTGTTTTTTTGCACATCTGCACAAGAAACTATATAAGCTCTAGTCATTGAAAGAACAATTCCATATGTATTTAGGTTAATTAATATCAGTTCATCATGATTAACATGAAGAATGAAACAACAAACATTCATCAACCCTAAATAAGACATAGCAAGAAAGAATACCTTTTGATTTAAGTAGAAAGCAAGGAATGTGTTAATTTTAAGGAAAATCACCTAGGCTATCTTAAAAGAAAATTTTAAAACCTCTTATGCAAAGATTTCTCAAGAAACCTTCAAATGTCCCAATGTGAGAGTCACAAGGCTGTCAGAAGAGTCAGAAGGAGGAAGGGCTCACTGCAAATCACAGCGTCATCTTGGCTCCAAAGGCACTGCCCAAGCACATCACAAAGACTGGAAAGCCCCAGAGCACCGAAGAGCCATGGTCATATGTCCCTCCGGGAGCCTGAATATCGGGAAGGGCTTGGCTCCCAGAACATCAAGTGGCAAAGTCACTTAAAAAGATCTGAACAGAAGCAAGCACGAATACTAGGTCTCCAGGGACAGAGCACATGACCCACACACATGCAAGAAGCTAACTCGGCCTGGTCCTCAGGGTGGGGACACAAGTCCCCAAACAATCCTCAAAGCCCTAAGAACACAAAAAAACTAAACTGAAGGCTGCGGTGTATATGAGGGGCAATCTAAGGAGTCAGTATAACTAGTCTCTGATTTTATCCTCCAGATATTTTAAAACAGAAATTACAACTTATCTCTCTTTTGACTTATGAAAAGTCAAATGTTTAGGCCACAAGGGAAGGATATTATGCAAATGAGGAAGTGGTGAGCATTCAAAAAAACCACAATACCAAACCTTTGGGGAGTTGCAAAAATTCCACCATTATTTTTACATAAAGAGGATCATAACTGTTATTCTCATAAACCAAATGAGTCTAGAAACTCATTGTACTCTTACAATGCAGGGAAAGTATCACAACTCTGGGTGTCCAGCTAAAAGGTTATCCTATTACTGGGGTTTAAAAAGGCAAAGGTCGGCAAGATGTGGAGGAAATGCTGATGTTTACAGGGCATTTAAATACATTCTGCCTCTCCCGAGGCCGCACAGAATTCTGAGCAGACTGACAGAGCAGGTCTCTAGTATCACAGTCCACGGGAATGACAGAAACCCAGTCAACAACTCCCACCGCTCTGGCCTGACAAACCAGATGAACGTCTAGTCTAAATTCCCCTTTTGTCAGCACTTGGTGCTATAAAGACAAAGACAACCAAGTACTATTTAAGTTGATTTGCATAACGATCATCTTCATATCACTAACAGCATTTATTTCAAAGCAAATGAATATTTCCACCCACCAGGTAGAAGGGAGGTGGGAGCAGAGGGGCGCCTGAGTCCTGGGTACTGATCCTCAGAACTGCTGAGCCAGATTGCATCTGGACCAAGTTCTTGAAACTTGCTGAGAGCAAGCTGTCCTGCCTGTGAAATGAAGCTGATAACCTCTGCTGATCTCACAGGTTTGGGGTAAAAATTAAATGTGTGAATATCCAAGAAATCACATAGTAAACTACCATAAAGCTGTACACAATCAAATGTAAGGGCTTATCATTTGTCTTTCACTTGTTTGAGACCTCAGCAGAATGCCAAAGATCTTTAAAAAAAAAAAACCACACACCTGAGGCTTCTGTGGGCCCTGAAAATCTGGGCTTGACTCAAAGCTCTTGTGTTTGCTTCCCCCAAAAACCACCCTTACTAAAGAAGCAGCCCTAAGCCAGGGCAGCCAGGTGCTTGTTCTATGCCAGGCCCTCTTCAAAATGCTCTTTATACATTCGCTCAATTAAAACAGCACCCAAATTTGATGAGGGAGGTGCTATTATTATACCCATTTTACAGACAAGGAAATTTGAGGCACAGGGGACTAAATAACTTATCCAAGGTCACACTGAGTGGCAGAACCAGGATTCAAAACAGAGCAGTCTGGTTCCAGAAAGAAAGAAAACAAACTGCACTATCACAGTCCTCACTGCCAGCTCACTCCCTTCCCAGTTCCCCAGCTTGTGCAAGGCCATGGGCCCATGCTCACGCATCCAGCTGAGCTGGTGGCTGAGGGCAGCTTCCTCCAAGTCTCTTCCCACTGTACCTTTGGCCTTGCCTGCTTCCTTCTGAAAAGGGAGAGGCCGGCTTCCTGGCCCACGCCCGGCTGGCTTCTGCAGGAAAGCTCATTTCCGCCTACATTTTCAGCCTCATCTCTTTGTCGGTCCCTCCACCTGCTCCTGCTGAGAAACAGTGCTCTAGTTCCATTCACAGACCCCTTCTCCTCACCTTCAAAAGTCTCCCAAAGTTCTCTCCAGCTGCACTTCCAACTACCTGCCTGACAGCCTAGACATTCAAAGGAAACTAACCTTTCCTCCAAAACCTGTCCCCCTTAGCAATCCTTCAACAGGGTTGAAAATGTTGGTTACCTTTAAATCCAACCCACTGCACAGCCCTCCCTTCTGCGCCCATGGCCAACTTTGCTCAGCCTTCCTCGTCTGGCATCCAGGCCATGGCAATGTCTCCTACACGCAGCTGCCAGGCGGAGCTTCAAGAACACTGGCCCCAAAGCTTTCTGATCTTCAGAAACCTAGAATCCATGCTTCCCACCGCCTGTGAGACCAGCTCCAGATGCCTCGCCCTGGCTCTGCTGTGCACTCTGCAATGTCCCAAACCTACAGTTCTCATCTCCCTCTCTCCTTCCCTCTGCTCCACTCTAAGTGGGACCTGCTGCCTCTGCATTTGTTCACGCTGAGCCAGCACCCCTGCCACACACACACACACACACACACACATACACACACACACTCCTCACAACCTGCTAAATCTTCAAGACCACCGTCAAGTCACCTGTGCTCCCATGGAGCCTGTCCTGATCAACCCACAGTCTCTGCGCCCAAGCCCCCAACAGACATTCTGCCCTGTGAGGGCATGAAGGCACTGGCTAGGTGTTTCCCATTATCATACTCCACCCTCAGAACAGATCTGCAAGGCAGGTGCTAACATACGCCATTTTACAGATGATGAGGCCAAACTGGTCTGGGGCCACACCTAAGCACAGCAGCCCAGATTCCAGCCGCCACCCGGTTGGCTCCTTGTGGAGCTCTTAGTCACACTGTACTTCAGCTCCTGGCAGACAGGGCTGGGCCCTGCTCATCCCCGCACCCCAAGTGGAACCGTGCTGGTGGTGTCTGAGAGACTGGGTTCCAGGTCTTAAAATTAAACTGTGCACCTCAGTGAGTGGCAAGACTTATTAACAAAGAGGATGCACCTCGATATTCCACCGGGGCTGCCAGAGCAGCACTTGCTGACACAAAGACCCAGGGTACAACCAGGGCGCTAGCAGAGTCCACGTGGCTCCATGTGCTTCTCTGTAAACAAAGCACTGATTTCCAAATTCAAATCATGTGGCTAAAAGTTGTCTTTACTATGATACAAGAAATCCTCAAGGGCTCATATGAAAACATATTCACTAAAATTCATTCGGGGAAGGACATATGTTCAAGGCTGAAATAAAACCCACCAATACTTGAGTCTGCCACAGGCAAAATGTGTGCCTAATTAAAATGTGAGCTCAGAGGCCCTTCGCCACGTAAGAGGCAGCCCAGCAACAAGGACTGCAGAGAACATGCTCTCAGGTCTCACTGTCAAGTTAAACAGAGAAGAATGACTGTCAGTTCAAATCAGACCTAAGTGTCACACGACATAGCCATAGTGTCTTTTTTTTTTTTAAGATTTATTTTTTATTTATTTCTTGTTATCTGCTCTCTGTCAATTCACTCTGTGTCTGCTTGCACTCTTGTTAGCGCCTGGAGAATCTGTGTCTCTTTTTGTTGTATCATCTTGCTGCATCAGTGTGAGGCTCCCCTACGCTGGGGACACTCCTACGTGGCAGGGCACTCCTTGCGCGCATCAGCACTGCGCGTGGGCCAGCTCACCACACGGGTCAGGAGGCCCTGGGTTTGAACCCTGGACCTCCTATATGGTAGGCAGACTATCAGTTGAGCCAAATCTGCTTCCCACCCATAATGTCTTTGTTAAAGCTCCTTTTAAGTACCTGTGGGTCCAAGTTCAAATAGTAATAACAAACCTTCATCATGCATGGGTCCAAGTTCAAATAGTAATAACAAACCTTCATCATGCATCTCATGGTCACTTAACCAATCTTACAGAGCCAGTCATAACCACAAGAATTGTCTTACTTAAGCATTTTTAAACCGTGCCAACTCCTAAAATGTTAAAAATAAATGGCTGAATAAAACAATAAAGAAAAGAAAATCTGCAAACACCACAGACATATATGACATAACACTGAAAGTTCACCCCATTCTTCCCTGCCTCCCACCCTCTTCTCAGAAATACCCAGAGCACATGGTTCTGGTCCCAGTGCTTCCCAAGCTGGAGAGCTGTTCTTGAGAGGAAAGCCAGGTCCTCTCCTGGCAGCATCTGGCAGAGCCTCGCATGGAGTCAGAGCTCAGGAGGATCCATCCTCGCTGCTCCAGTCAGCAAGGCGGCAGGTGCTCTGTGTCACAGGGCTCAGGTGGGCATTATCTGGTGCTGTCTCTAACACCACAGTGGTGGCTTTATGTACCCCAGAAATCAGGTTCTTAATTTCTGTGGGTGTGAACCAACTGAAAGTAGGGCCTTTTGATGAGATCACTTCAGTTGAGGTGTGGCCCAACTCAATTAGCATAGGTCTTAATCCTATTACTGGTGTCCTTTATAAGACAATGAAATTCAGACACACAGAGAAAGAAAGGCAGAGGAAGAATCTGGAGACAATGCAAACCAGAGGAGCCAGAGAGGCTGCCATGTGCATTGCCATGTGACAGAAAAGCCATAGACCAAGGGTCACCAGCAGACAGTCCCAGAGCACCACAGTCTTCTGGTTGAAAGTCTCACCTTGATACCTCAATTCTGGACTTCTCCTAGCCTCAAGACCGTGAACCAATAAATTCCCATGGTTTAAGCCAGCCCATTGCATGGTATTTGTTTTAGCAGCTAGGAAACCAAAGCAATTCCACAAGCAACCTTGTGGACCCACTAAAAGAGACACTGATGAAGTTTTTCTCAGAGGGCTAAATATTAAATATCTTAAGCTTGAAGGCTGAAAGGTCTCTGTCACAAATACTCAACTCTGCCCCTGCCTGTTGTAGCTTGAAAGCAGCCATAGACAACAGGTAAATAGTGAGCATGGGCATGTTCCCAAAAAACTTTACTCACAAACAGGCTAGGCTCTTGCTCTAGGACCAAGCCTGATTTAGGTTTATGAGAATCACAAGGTTGTGTATGCACTGGGGAGAGGATGCCAGAACATTTTCTTGCTTTTGTCTTGACTCTCTCTTAAGGCCATAAAACCTTAAAGGGCAGAGCCCAGCTATTATACTTCCTTTGAAATTCCCTACAGAACCTCACTCAGTGTTCATTGATTGAGAAACCCTCAGAGGACACAGTGAATTGAAGGAAGAAGTTTTTGATATGTAAGAAGTTCAGAAATGAGAACAGCTGATTGTTTGGGCTATAACCCAGAATTTAGTAGTTATAAGGCTAGAATGTGTCTATTTTTAAAGGTTGGGTCATGTAGCTATTTCACAGCATGCTTTGGAGTTTAATTATTGGGTATATGACTGGATTGGAAAGCTTCTTCCAATATAAACAATATGAAAGTTCAGAAATGGTTAAAAACTGTCTCTTATGTTAAATATTAACAACTACAGCAAATTCTAAATCAGATTCTGTAAGAAAGTACATGTTATCATACAGAAAAGTTCTGAATATCAGCAATACCCCAGACTGCCTTTTCATATCTAATACTTCCTGACACCAACAATGTTACCTGATTTCTCACTCATTGCCTCATTTACTTCTGATATTCTACGGAGTAGTATGACAGTATTTTGCAAGGAAGGAAGCTAAGGCTCAGACACAACACTTTGAGGTCACATGGCTCCTAAATGACAGAACCAGTAATGAGAATCAAGATTTTGAATGCCAAGTTAAGAGATTTCTACCCCATCTCCCTGTCCCCACCCCACCCTCCAAGCCCTGCCCCAGCTCCTGCCCCACTCAACTCCAGCCTAGTTTTTTAACGATGTATCCTCAGAATCTGAGAGTGGACCAGACACCAGCTGTCACATCTACTAGGAGCCTATACAATTATCCCTTTCTATGCAAACCTGTCACCTGCAGAAACAACTACCATTTACATTTTTTTGAAGTACATCCCTAGGCAGCTTTAAGCTCAGTACCCCTGGTAGCCCTCACCACAGGTGGGGCACAGGGCACGGGTCCCCTCCTTTCTCCTGTAAATGTCCTGCATGGGTAAAGCTAACGGCAGAGCCTGGAGACACACTGGGCTCAAGCTTCAGGAAGGGGGAGAGGGAGAGGAGGGGGAAAGGAGAGGAGGCTGCGGTTGACTGTTTCCCCCATGCCCCAGGGAGCAAGGAGAGAGGAAGGTCCGGCCAGTCAGGGCAACCCAGGACAGGCAGAGGGAGTGGCATGGGGAGTCATGCCCAGAGATTAAGCTGCCTGTAGTTTCTTTGGGAGTCAGGGAGGCAGGCCAACAAATACGGCAGGATATGTGGGGTGATCTGACTCTGATGGAAATCTCTGCACCTCTATTTTACACACAGTCTGGTGTGAACATATACACATAACACAGGGTAATCTGCATGTGCTCCAGGTTTGCCTGTATATGGATGCTGGATGGGCTCAACCAACACACTTCATTTCACAGATGACCCTTCTCCCTTGTACTTTCTTTAGGTGACTCACCCACGGTCATTTAGAAGCTCTAGCACCCACAAGTATGAAATATAACCCAAGAGTCACAAGACTACAACAAACCCATGTGAGTGCGTGTCGGTAAATACTGCCCACAGGTTTTTTTCTGGGGAATGTTCACACGGGGTGCCAAAAGAACCCATGAGTCAGGCCAGCAGGCCAATTCCATCCCTGATTTGTTAACAGCCCTTGGAGAAGCTACACAGGAGCCAGAACATGACTTGAATGAGATGCCTTCTTGGCCAGGTGGAACATCCACTGAAAGCCCATTCAATTTAGCTTCCCGAATGCAAATAATCTGGTAGTTTAGTTTGGCCGGAGAGCTGATGCCCTTCACAGAGCTGTGGGTGAGATCAGATTAGACATGCCCTAATTCAGGCCTCGGCAGCAGGTAACAGAACATTCTTAAACACCCTTTTGGGGGAGTGGAGGGCAGGGAAGGGTTGCCCAGGAAACAGAGATCATATTGTCTTCATGACCAGAGAGATTCTTTGTTCTGGGTAATATGACAAATACTGAAGGAATACAAAGACCTATTCTGCAAGGCCTTTTCTCTGCCCACTCGTTAAAATAAAGTCTCATTTCCCCATGATTACTTATTTTATTAATAGTAAGCTATACCAGCAAAGCATCAAAGGGGTGGCAGAATTTAGGAAAGATCATTCATATTCTTTCTAATTTCAGATGGTTGTTCAACTCACCCAGGCCAAAAGATGAGCCCATTCCCAACTTCCTTGGGAAAAGCCATTTTCATGACTCAATTCCTTCCCAGGCCTCACTATGTTCCAAGTCTCTCAAGAAAAAGCTAATAAAAATTACTTTTTTGGGGAGAAATATACTATTTCTCAAAACTGCACACATTATTTGGATGACCACAAGGTTAAAAAACACGCAGTCTAGTTATGTTATTTCACCATCTGTAAAAACGTTAAAAAGCAAAAATTCCTCCCAAAATGAATCTCAGACCTTAGGAAGGAGAGTTAGTCTGTTATTCCATGACAGAGCCTTCATAGTGCTCAGATTGAAATCAGATGAGCTGCTATCACTGGAATCCTAAAAATATACCCATCCCCCATCTTTTGCCCTCCAGGTCAGCCTCCGCAGCCAGGAGGGAGTTAACTTTGAAAATATTAACAGAAGCACTTCTGGTTAAGACTTGCAGACCTTGAAAAGACTTGTAGGCATTTTGCAAGAATCATGATCAACTTCTGACCTATCTCAAATGTCCTAGGAAGAGAGGCACTCGGCTGCCAACAGCCTGTGATACCATCTTGAGATAAAAGGATTTCAGAGTTAACTTAAAGCTTCTTAATAAAGTGAAGGCTGTCTACCATGTCCTTATCTAAAACTCCATGGAAATTGAATAGCTGTATTTTCTTTTTTTTTTTTTAAAGATTTATTTTATTTATTTCTCTCCCCTTCCCCCCAGTTGTGTGTTCTGTGTCCATTTGCTGCGTGTTCTTTGTCTGCTTCTGTTGTTGTCAGCGGCACAGGAATCTGTGTTTCTTTTGGTTGCGTCATCTTTTTGTGTCAGCTCTCCGTGTGTGCAGCGCCATTCCTGGGCAGGCTGCACTTTCTTCTGCGCTGGGCGGCTCTCCTTACGGGGTGCACTCCTTGCGCATGGGGCTCCCCTACGCAGGGGAAACCTCTGCATGGCACAGCACTCCTCGCGCACATCAGCACTGCGCATGGGCCAGCTCCACACAGGTCAAGGAGGCCCAGGGTTTGAACTGCGGACCTCCCATGTGGTAGATGGATGCTCAAACCACTGGGCCAAGTCCGCTTCCCTGTATTTTCTTGAAAGCACATAATTGCTACTATGTCTTGAATTTTTACTATGTGAGGCACACTGATGAGGTTTTTGCCGTGTATCATGTCACTTAACTCTGATAACTCTATGAGGTATCATTTATGCTCAGAAGAAACTGAGCTGAGTGTAATCTGCCCCAAATTACAGAGCCAGTGAGTGAGTGAGTGAGTGGTCTACCCACAGTCCGCATCCTAGAATGCTTTCGTCTGCCTCCCATCCTGAGTTCATCTACCATCTGAGGGATGTCCTTCTACAACCTGCACTACTGGGGATCCCGCAAGGAGGAGTAGGAGTCACCCCTCTACTCCCAGTTCTCGAGCCTTTGTGAAGTCAGCATCATTTATCCCCTCTGGAGAACTACACAAAAGTTTAAGGAGAGGACTTTATAGTCCAGGGAAACCCCTTCTCTGCCTTCCCCTCTGATCCACAGGCCCTCTCATTGCTGACATTCCTACGTGAAGGGGCTTAGGAGGCGCCAGATCCCCCAAAGCCTCTCTCATCCTGATTGGGTGTAATCAGCACTACATCCTTAACAGTTGCTCATCTCCCGAGTTTTTAAAAACTGGAGACACACAAGCAGCAGCGAGGCACTCATGCCCAAGTATATCACTACTCTAAAGAAAAGCTGGCCCAGGAAATCAGGACATCCGAGTTCCAGGACCCAACCTGTCATTAACTAGTAGTATGGGAGACATGGGGAAATTGACTTATCCCCCTGTGGGCCTCAGTTTCCTGAGATGTAAAAGGAATCGGTAAGAAGCAGCATGCACTCTTTAGAAGACCAGGTGACTAAAGGAAAATACTGAGGACTGTTTCAATTTGGTGCTTGACCAATTTCTTTTTTCTTTACCTCCCCGCCCACCGCCATTTTCAGGCGGGAGGGGAAATAAAGTGGTGGGATTTCTACACAAATGTAGAGTTCATGCGCATGTATTAAAATTTAAAAAGAAAGAAAAACAGCAAGGTAATAATCTTCCCAGTTTCCCCCTTCCTTCTGATCCCAAATCCAAAAGTCAGAAATTAGGTGGCCACAGCTGGAATGGGCTCGAAGCAGGTCACAAAAGCAGCACCTCCAGTCCCTCTTGGGGACCACGGGGTAGATCAACTGGGACCGGCCCAGACCGCGTCGCTTCGGAGGATGGTGGCGCCTGACCGCGGCTCGGCCCGGGCACGGCCCCCGACTCCCCGCCTCCGGCCCCGCCACGTCCCTCACAACCCCCTCGGGGCACCGCGGTCGCTCACCTGCGCTGGACAGAGCAAGAGCAGGAGGAGGCAGGGGGCCAAGCCGCGCCCCCTCATGCTGCAGCCGCCGGGTTGCGGGCGTCAGCGGGGAGCTGGGCTCGCTGGCTCCGCGGCAGCCTCACGCCCGGCACTCAGTTCCAGGACCCGGCGCCGGAGAGAAGCTCCAGCCGGAGCAGACGAGCTGCGCGCGCAGGTCAGGAAGGAAGACCCGTCGCCGGCCCCGCCTCCTTCTGGGCAGTGCAGCTGCAGGGACATCCCGGGCCGACTCCGGGGCGGGGCCAGGCGGGGCGGGGCCTGACGAGGGGCGGGGCGGGTCCCGGCGAGGGGCGGGGCGGGTCCCGGCGAGGGGCGGGGCGGGTCCCGGCGAGGGGCGGGGCGGGGCCCGGCGAGGGGCGGGGCGGAGCCCGGCGAGGGGCGGGCGGGCACCGTCTCTCGCGTCCCTGCTTTGTCCTTCTCCGGAGGGGGCGCGGTCTGTGGGGCTGGGGACTGTCAGAGCTGGGCCCCCGATCCCTTGGGATCCGGCCCAAGAGGATAGTTTGAGGGTTGCGCCAACAACTGGTGGTTTCGGTGCTTTAACTCCTTTTCACCTTTTTATCTCTCCTGTGTTCAAGAGGGTGGGCGAGAAGGTTTTGGCAAATGGGAGTATTTGGAAACTGTTTTCCCAATTAAGAGGCCACTTCTCAGCGGATGTGTTTATTTCGGCTCAAATAAGCACTCCAAGCAATTTCTCCTCCCAAACCCAGTGACCCAAAAGGTATCTGGGCCTGGGGACTCTCTAGCAAAGCTCGGGGCGGAGACGCGCAGTGGCCTGACCGTGCGGTGATCTGAGAGCGCCAGGGGCGGAGGCGGGGGTGCCCCCCCTTCCCCCTCATCACCCCATCTTGGTTTAAAGGCAACGCGGGCACCATCGCGCACGGTGGGAGAAAGCGCGAGAAGTGCACCACCTGCTGGCCCCGCTGCGCGAAGCAGGGAGCCATTTGAAGTGAAGGACCTCCCCCACCCCGAGAATTTGACCTAGAGGGGGGCCCTCAAGAGTCACCTTTTTTTTTTGCTACCTTTTAAATTTACTGAAGTATATCACTCATACATAAACATATATAAATAAGTGTGTAGTAATATTTGTGAACTTACAAAACAAACAAATATAACATCATAGAGGACTCCCATAACCAAAACCTTGCATGGTCCTTAAATCGGTTTTTCATTTTAGCAAATTTTTAAAAATTGTCTTTTCTTTTAAAGATACATAGATCATACAAAATGTTACGTCAAAAAATACAAAGAGGGAAACGGACTTTGGCCCAGTGGTTAGGGCGTCCGTCTACCACATGGGAGGTCCGCGGTTCAAGCCCCGGGCCTCCTTGACCCGTGTGGAGCTGGCCATGCGCAGCGCTGATGCGCGCAAGGAGTGCCGTGCCACGCAAGGGTGTCCCCCGCGTGGGGGAGCCCCACGCGCAAGGAGTGCGCCCGTGAGGAAAGCCTCCCAGCGTGAAAAGAAAGTGCAGCCTGCCCAGGAATGGCGCCGCCCACACTTCCCGTGCCGCTGACGACAACAGAAGCGGACAAAGAAACAAGACGCAGCAAATAGACACCAAGAACAGACAACCAGGGGAGGGGGGGAAATTAAATAAATAAATAAATCTTTAAAAAAAAAAATACAAAGAGGTTCCCATATACCCCACTCTCCACTCCCCCAACTCTTCCCATATCAACAACCTCTTTCATCGGTGTGGCACATTCATTGCATTTGGCGAATACATTTTGGAGCATTGCTACACCACATGGATTATAGTTTACATAGTAGTTTACACTCTCCCCCAGTCCATTCAGTGGATTATGGCAGGATATATAATGTCCTGCATCTGTCCCTGCAATATTATTCCGGACGACTCCAAGTCCCAAAAATGCCCCCATATCACGCCTCTTCTGCCCTTTCCCTGTCCTCAGCAACTCCCGTGGCCAGTGTCTCCACATCAGTGATACCATTTCTTCCATTGCTAGAGTCACAATAGCTCTATAGTAGAATACCAGTAAGTCCACTCTAATCCATATTTTATTCCTCTATCCTGAGTACTCTGGGATGGTGATGTCCACTCCACCTTTCAATAGAGATGGGGCTTAGATCTCTCGATTGGATGACTGAGAGATCTAAGCATCTTGGATGCGATTCTCCTGCTTGGTGAAGTCAGGTGACACAAAGATTTCAGGAGAGACATCTTTGCTTTTGAGTCTTGCGCTCATTGTTATAGTATATGTTTCTGGTAACATTTTCCCTCAGACTTCATCTATTCAAATTACTCAAAATCATCCGTCATTCTCATTTTTGAAGTTTAAGGAAATTGAGGTGAGGATCTCTTCTCCCAACAGTGGAAGCCAAATTAGAATGAAAAGACTAAATATCCACCTATAAATATCCACCAGTCCCTGTCCTAAGCAAGGCTATGATGCAGGTGACAATTGTTATGTTTTCCATCCTTACCCTAGAGAGCATCTGTTTGAGTCACTCTCTATCGTCTCAGCTCCTCAGCCCTGAGGAGTCCACCTAAGTGTCCAGGCAGCGAAACTACAGGGATTTCCTCTGGACCTTCAGCCCTGGACCTTCCATGACTGGCTCCTGGCCCTCATCCCCATGCGTGCGCTGTGGTTCTTGGTGGTGATAAAGAGTATGCTCTAATGCAGTGGTTCTCAAAAAGTTACTGGACTAGCAGCAGCTCCTGGGAACTTGTTAGAAACCAACATTCTCGGGCCACACCCCAGAGCTACACTCTCATTTTAACAAGCCTTCCTGAAAACTTGGGTTTGAGAACCCTGCCATAATGTAGTGCCAGGTTCCTGGTAGGGTACTTACCTTTCAGCAAAGGCTTTATGGAAGAAATACCTGCCGAATGGACCGGAATAAGGGAAACGTCAAGGACCATGTGAGACATTCCATTTTTGGAATGGGCAGAACTTTTGATGTCCCACAAATTATGTCCACCTTTCACAAAGAAAGTAACGAAAATATTTTTTAGGCTTATTTTTTTTCTGGCTTTCAGTCTTTCCTACAGCTTCGGTAGACACTTCATCAATGCCCCAAAGACTAGGAAATGTTTCTTAATAAATTGTTATATATATATTTTTAAGTTTCTTTTCTTTCTTTTTTTTCTTTCTTCTCTCCCCATGCGCCCCCCCCCCCCCCCGCTGTGGTTTTTTTGCTGTGTCCATTTGCTGTGGGATCAAACCCAGGTCCTCCCATATGGTAGGCGGAAGCCCTCCCTATCACTTGAGCCACATCCTCTACCCTGTTATATTTCTAAGAGAAACATTTTTTTTCAGGTACAAAGCCATCGTTGGTATATAGAAAACTTTTCAAGTGCACAAAAGGTTAGAGATTTTTAAAAGTTTAAATCATTATAGTTTATAATGTCTCCCATGTCACATTGTGGTATATTTTCTCCTATGAAAATTGTTTTAACATGGTTGAGATATCCTAAGAGAGACATTTTGTTTGTTTAAAGATTAATCAGGGGAGTGGATGTAGCTCAAGTGGTTGGGCTCCTGATTCCCATGTATGAGGTTCTGGTTTAAGTCTCTGGTATAAAAAAAATAATAATAATAATCAACGCCACTACCATTCTCAAAACCATTCAACATTCATCTCCGGATAATATAGGACAAAGGAAGAGAAGAAATGAAATTATTATATGTATGCATCCTTATAAATGAGCAGAAATATCCTCCAGAAAACCTCTATGAATTCAAAAATACGTGAGTGTAATATATGGACTTACTAAACAAATGGGAACATGCACAGTTGTGTATATACACAGTAATCTTGCTTTTTTTTTTGCATTTAACAATACACTTTTCCAACCCATTACTTTTCATAGATCTAAAGGATTTCATTATGTATATGTAATACTTAGGAAATTAAACCCACAGAGGCTTGTCTCATAGCAGTGTCTAAGTCAATGAAACAGAGTTCACCAACCAACACGTATTTCAAAATAGCTCAAGTTCTCTACTTGCATTTCTGGTACATGTGAAGGATTTTACCTCATAAATTCACTTGTCTTGTGCCATATGCTTCCTCACAATCCTGAGCTTTTTCAGTCTCCACAGAGACTTGCATTTTTCTGTGCCCTCTGGATGCTACGTCACAAAAGTCTAAAAGCTATTAAACATTTCCCTTCGGGGGGGAGAGGGGAAAATTGACCCAAGACAAACTTCTCTTTACCTAGATGGAGGGGAAGACTGGAAATATTTATAATAATATTTTCTAATCCACTACAGAGTTCATTTAATCAATCTTTTGTTTGAATTTAGTTTCTTGCTTTTGTTATTGAAAACAATGATGCAATGAGCATCCTTGTATCTAACTCTTTGCAATTATACAGAAATACAGCTGTTGGAAAAATTATTGGTATAGTTGGAGCAAAGGAAATGTGATTTAAATTTTTTTTTTCAGTACCGGGGCCGGGGATTAAACCTGGGGCCTCGTATGTGGGAAGTCAACACTGAATCACTGAGCCACAATGGCTCTCCTGAGTTGTTTCTTTCATCTATTTACTGTTGTTTTGTTTGTTTTTGTTTTTAGGAGGCACCAGGAATAAAACCTGGGACCTCCCAAGTAGGAAGCCAGTGCTCAACCACTGAGCCACATCGGCTCCCCTTAAAATTTTGATCATTGCCCAATTGCCTTCCAACAAGATTACGATTTATATCTTTGCCTGATTTCCCACCCCCTTGCCAACACATCTTTGTCGTCCTGATAAGTGAAAAATGCCATCTTTTATTTTGAAGAATATTGAGATGCTTTAATTTGTATTTTTTAAAATTATAAGTGAGATTAAGAACTTCTTCCTATATTTATAAGTGGTTTTACTCTTTTTCTGTGTTCTTCACTTTCTATTAGATTTTTTTTTTCTGATTCATTTGTAAAGCTCTTTATTAAGAAAATTATCTCTTGGTTTGGCATATGTGTTGCAGATGTTTTTACTAGTTTGTCCTTTGATCTAATGTATTTTTTTTTCCATGGAGAAATTGTAAATTTTTTTCTGGGTTTTGTATTTTGCTTACAAAGGCTATCCCCAAGGAAAGGTTATAAAAAATTATTCCATGTTTACCTCTAGAAATGCTGATTTGTTGGGAATTATTTGTCGTAAGGAATGATGCAATTAGCTCCCCTCCTCCCCTCCAAGCCCAGGTAATTGTATGGATACCAGCTCTTCCTCTTTTTTTCCTAACAAATCAATTTTATTGATACATATAATTCACCCAAAGTGTACAATCAATTCTATTTAGTTATAATCACATAGTTGTGCATTCATCACTTCAATCATTATTAGAGTATTTTCACCATTTCAATTATAATAATAATAAAAAACAAAAACCTGACAAACAAACGAAAAAAAACCTCATCACCTTTCAATCTCTCTATGCTTCCCCTGTCATACATAACTGCTATTCTGTTTCTGTCTTTCTAGCTTATCTGTATTTGTATTTTGTAAAAGCTTTATATATGTAATATTATCCATATTCATATTTCATATGAGGTTTCACTATGTTTTACAGTCCCACGTTACATTCTTAGCTTTCCTTCTAGTAATATACATGCCCTTAGACTTTCCCTTTCAACCACTGTCATACCCATATAATAACTCTGCTACTCATAAACACTATGATGTGCTTTTACCATTTCTGTTTATTTCCGAAGATTTGCAAACAAACCTTTTTACCAATTCTGCACAGATTAACCCTACTCACAAACACTATGACGTACTTTCACCGCAATGTTTATTTCTGAAGATTTCTGTTTGTTTCCGAAGATTTACGAACAAACCTTTTTACCAATTCTGCACAGATTCTTTAACCTCATTCTATTTTCTGATGACGTATATTCTAATTATTAACTCTATGAGTTTACACAATATACTTAGTTCATAATAGCACAATTGCACAGTATTTGTCCTTTTGTGTCTGGCTTGCTTCACTCAACATGTCCTCCAGGTTCATCCATGTTGTCATAGGCTTCACGACTTCATTTCTTCTTACTGCTGCATAATATTCCATCGTGTGCATGCGCCACAATTTATCTATTCAGGGTTGTTTCCATCTTCCGGAAGCCATGAATAATGGCGCTGTGAACACTGCTATGCAGAGGTCTGCTCGTGGTTCTCATATCTCTTGACCTCTTGGCAGCCTTCACCACAATTGCTCATACTGTCCTCCTTAAAACATATGCTTTTCTAAGCCTCCCTCTCTTGGGTTTCCTCCTACCTCATTAGCTAAGCATCAATTAGATCTCATCTTCTAGCACAGAGATATGACTCAAGCAGTATATTTGTGTCAATTTCATTGCTAGAATGCATTAAAAAATTTCATTACAGCAAAATAACTTTGATTTCTTCTAAAATAAAGAAGGCTTTTTCCCCCTGCTGCTGATTTGCAAAATTCTAGATACTGATTGAAGTGGGCAAAGAGAAAAGTATGCCTAACTACTGCACAGGTTGCAAGCTTGCCTAGTTCCTAACTTGAGGGTTAAAGTTGAACTGTAGGAAATGAATATAGCACTAGGCCTTTGGGGTAATAGGATGCTACCAACTTCGTCTGGCGAGATCTGAGGCCATGGCTGATGGACCTGGCACCTCTTCACCTTGCTCACTTTTGTTTCCACTTTATTATTTCCTTCTGCTCAGAGTCACATTAGGACTTCCTTGGACTCAAGACACTTTTGGGGAAGCGGACCTGGCTCAACTGATAGAGCGTCCGCCTAATGTGGGAGGGCCCAGGGTTCAATTCCCAGGGCCTCCTGGCCTGAGTGGTGAGCTGGCCCATGTGCAGAGCTGCTGTGCACAAGGAGTGCTGTGCAACACAGGGCACCCCCACGCGGGGGCGCCCCATGCGCAACGAGTGTGCCCTGCAAGGAGAGCCTCCCCACACAAAAAAAACCGCAGCTAGTCCAGGAGTAGCGCGGCACACATGGAGAGCTGACGCAGTAAGATGATGCAATGAGAAAGAGATGCAGTTTCCTGGTGCCGCTGTGGGTGCAAGCGGACACAGAAGAACACACAGCAAGTGGACACAGAGAGCAGACAACGGCGAGGGGAGGGGGAGGGCTGGAAGGGGAGAGAAATAAATCTTAAAAAAAAAAAAGAGAAGACACCTTTGCCTTAATAGACCCCTAACGCCATAAAAAAATTATATTTTAAAAAAGACATTGGTATAAAGATAAATATAATCCAGGTCAGATTCATTACTATGATTATATTCTCAGTTTTCTTCTGATTTTAGAAGAAATTAATTGTGGGTTGTAGGCACTGTGTTACTGTGTTTAATGCAGAACTCATCCATGCTTTTGCTGCCCATACCATAGAACTAGCTGTAGTATTCACAGGTATTTTGCTGATGGCCTGCCCAAAGTAAGGTACTGGGTCTAGGACCAGCAGCTAGAGCTGGCTCGAAAGAACTATTTTTAGGCAGTAAGAGAACATCTAGCTAACTACAGGGACTAGGAGTCTGTGACCAGGTCTGTCAGTCTACAAAGCCAAAACATTCTGATGAAATATAGGAAACCTTGAATTAATGCTTCTGCGAGACCCCTAGGGAGTTTCAGGTTGAACGTTTTTGAGAACTTCTTTTTCATAATAGACTTTTTTTCTTTTTTACATTAAAAAAAAAATTAAGCTATACGTATTTGAAGTGTGTAGCTCTTACATGTACAACTTAATGAGTTTTTACATACTTATATCAGTCATCTGTTGCTGCATAACAAATTACCCCATAACTTAGTGGATTAAAGGAACAAACATTTATTATCTCAGTTTCTTGCAGTTGGGCATTTGGGTGGTTCTGGTTGGTTCTGGCTCAGGCTCTCTCCTGAGGTTGCAATCAAGATGCTGGCCCAGGCTACAATCATCTAATTCTTCACTGGAGCTGTGCGGCTGGGGCGGCTTGCACCCCGATGCTGACGGGGGGGTTTGGAGGGGTCAGACTAGACCGCAGTGGCGTCTGATGCTACGGCAGACAGCATCAGAGGGGCTCTCAGGAGTGGAGGACGCACGGCGAGGGGAGGAAGAATGCCGCGGAGAACAGGTCTGGTACGCAAGTCCAGTTTATTGCGGAAGGGGACATAGCTTTATAGGGTTAGGGACTGCGTGGAGGGATTTGATAGGTGCGGGCGGGTACTGCTTCCTGATAGGTGATTGTAAGCGGTTGCTAAGCAGAGGGCTGGCGGAGAGGTTTGGAATAGGGGAGGGGAAAGGGGGAGTGAGAGCTGGCCGGATGTTGGGCTAGGCGGGAGATAAAAAGGGGGAGGGCAGCGCCGGCCAGCCGTTAGCAGCAAAGGCCTAGCCAGGCGTGGTCACTTTATCCAGGCCCAGTGGGCAGTGGTGGTATCACTTCTTGCCGCACCGTTTGCTACTGTGGCAAGCCGGGCACCCTTCCTCCCACATTTCCCCCTTTGTTTTTATTAAGCTCCTCCGAAAAGCTTGATTTGAGGAGGGAGGGGGACTGTGCCTGTCTTAGGTCGGGATTGCGCCCAGCCGGGCAATGCCCGTGCCACACAGGTGGCCAGTCTTACCCGTCATGGGGAAGCACGGCAGCAAAAGGCCGTGTCCCTGCCTTAGGTTGACTGGCGGGCCGATCCCGTTGTCCGTCATTGGCTAACCAGTCCAGCGCCTCGATGGAATGTTGGCGGCCTTAGATAAACAGAGCGGGGGAGGGGAAAGGGTAAGGGTAAGGGGTTAGGATGGGCGGTGAGAAGGGGTAGGGGCAGGGGAGCTGGGGCTTGGGTGTGTTGAGAGGCGGCTGGCCATTTGGGGAGGATGGCAATTAATGGAGACTCCTGGTGCGTCTTTGTCGGTGGTGCGGATTCGCTGGTACCGGACCTGGATGGGCTTACTAAGGACAAAGTTAACTTGACTTTTGACAAGTTGGACAATTCACCTGATGATCCAGGGTCCTAGGGCTAATAGGAGGACAAGGGTGAGGAGTGGGCCTAGAAAGGGGAGAAAGTAAGAAAGGATTCCATTGGGCAGCCCCCAAGAGAAAGACCATCCGGCTTCACGTTCCTGCTTTCTCTTGCGGAGGCCCTCCCTAACTTGTGCGAGGTTATCTGGAATGAGGCCAGAGTGGTTAGCATAGAAGCAGCATTTTTCTCCTAATGCTGCGCAGAGCCCCCCTCTTTTAGGAGGAGGAGGTCTAGGCCCCTGTGGTTTTGGAGAACGACCTCGGACAGGGAGTTGAGAAATGTTTCAAGGTGGGCCATGGAAGTCTCAAGGCGGGTGATGTCTGCATCTACAGCTTGCCTAAGGGTTGAAAAGGAATTATCTTGGAGGCTGAGAGCTGCAGCTCCAGTGGCTGCGCCGGCAAGACCTAGAAGGGTGGCAATTGTGATGGCGGTGAAGACTTCCTGTTTCTGCTCGTGCTGCGGGGAGCTGAAGTGCTGCCAGGAGTCAAAGAATTGGTTATCAGTATAAAAGAGAACGTGGGGGGTAATGAGTATGAGCACACAGGTGTCGCTGGTGGAGTTAAGGGTTTGAACATTGAGACATGGAGTGAGGCCGGAGGAAGAACATAGCCATTTGGTGTTATTAGGGGGAATTAGGAACTTGGCGGCTGCATTAGGGGTGTGAGTTAGGCTGCAGAGGGACTGCGTGGAGGGGAGAACTTTGCCGCTGATTTTTATTATACAGAGTCCAGTCTGGGAAACTGATTGGAGGGTGAGTCCTCTTTTTTTTGGTTCCAATTGCAAGAGGTACCGGTGGAGTCTGGGGAGGCGCGATAGGCGCCGTTGGTAGCTATGGCTTCATAGAAGGGAGCCGCGGCGGAGAAGCAGAGCCAGCAACGTTGTGTAAGGTTGGGCTGGGATAAGTTTAAGGAGATAAATGATGCGTTGAGGAGGGCTACAAGAGGGTTGGGGGGTGGCAGGGTTTGGCGGTGGGGAGGATACCTAGTGATGGAAGGATTTAAGGTGGTAGCGGGAGGAGAAGGAGAAACAGAGGGAGGAGGGGGAGGCCGTGTGTGGGGAGGATTGAGAACTTGATTTGGGCCCACGGCAGTGGATTGTGTGCGGATTGAATTTTTCTTTATAATGAAAAAGGCACCGTAATCATAGTTGCTCATGTAAAGTCGGGCTCCCCAGGTGCGGCCCTGTAGCCAGCCTGCATTTTTAGGGTTTTTGACAGTGAGTGTAATGCTGCTCCAGTAGGGCTTAATGCTGCTCCTGTGACTTTTATCCTTAAAAGAAAGGGAGAGGTAGGGGTCCCTATTGGGAGCTCCCGACCATCCGTGGGCCATGGTTTTGCACCCCCAGGAAGGGCAGTAATAGTGCGCTGGGTCATAGCAGCCTCTGGCCGTGGAAGGACAAATATAGAAGCCTGAGACTTCCTGATTATAGGGGCCATCAAGGCCTGTAAGTGAGCTGTACCAACACCGGTGAGTCTTGTGTGTAACGTCTACGAGGGAACTGATGACAGGAAGGTTGGCAAGATTACATATGTGCACTGTGAAGGAGGGAGCACCCGCAGTAATGTTATTAGCGAGGAGCTTTTCCTGCTGCTAAAGAGAGAGTGTCCAGTTAAAGGGCTGATGGCTTATACTAGCCTGGTCCGTAGTGGAGGGGAGCAGAGCCCACATGAAAAGCAGGAGAGAGTGTAGATTTTTAGGTTTTTTGTTTGAAGCTAAGGCGCGGACAGCAAGCTGTACTAGCTGTCCAAGGAGGAGGGTGTCATGAGCTGGATTCGCAGCCATATTTAGCCTCTCCATCCGATGGGCGAGTGCTCTCATCATCCGTCGTTGGAACCTGCTGCTGGCCGGTGGCGGGTTTGACGTTTTTCCCGGGGATCCAGAGCGGCTGGGAGGCATTTTCTGGAAAGACACGAGCAAACCCTCTGCCTTGGGTGAGAAGGGGACTGGGTCCCTGCCAATTGTTTGTTTCTGGGTCCTTCCAAAACACCATTGGGGCAACTGTTGGTGCGTAGGAGGGGCCCCAATGCTTATGGAGGGGGGAAAGACCGTTTTTATCAAAGGAGAGGAGGTTTATGTGAATGAGGCAGGCAGTGATAATGTCGCCTGGTTGACTATGTGGGCGTAGATCCTTCTCTTATTGAATTTGCACTTTGAGCTGGCGGTGGATGCATTCTACTATAGCCTGCCCCTGGGGGTTGTATGGAATGCCGAAGTGATGAGTAACGTTGTAGAGCTGGAGAAATGCAGCGAATGAGCTGCGATACCTAGGCCTATTATTGGTTTTAACATCCCAAGGAACCTCCATGAATAAGATGGCTTGTTGCAATGCTTTAATGCAATGCTTGGCTGTTTCCCCTGGTAAGGGGACAGCGTAGCAAAGGTGAGAAAAGGTGTCGACTGTGACATGGACATACTTGAGGCGCCCAAATGATGGCACATGGGTGACGTCTATTTGCCATCGGGAGTTTGGCTTGAGGCCGCGGGGGTTGACCCCTTGTGGCTGCAACGGTCCAAGCGGCAAGAAGGGGGCGCATGTTTTACAGGTGCGCACCAAATGCTTGCACGTTTCCTTGGGGAGGCCCAGCAAAAGACGTTGAAGTGAGGCCGCTGAATAGTGGAACTTAGAATGGAGAAGTTTGGCTTGATTGACCAAGTCTCCGACAGTGGCTATTGTATGGGTGGAGACGGTTTGGTCGGCAGCAGAATTACTCATGGCTAGAGGCCCGGGCAGCCCTGAATGGCTGCGAATATGAGAAATGTACCATGGCTGTGTGCGGAGCTTGAGCTCTCGCTGCAAGGCACGGAGTGCTTGATCAATGGGCGTGTCACGTGGAAAGAAAACAGCGTGGGCAATAACTGAACAAACTTGCAGGGCGTACTATCAGTGAAGATGTTGACGGGCTCATTGCCGTGGTGTTGGAAGGCAGTGAGGATGGCTAGTAGCTCGCCCACCTGAACCGATCCGGGATGGGTTTGGCAGTAAACAGTTGGCAAGTCACGGCTGGGAGAGTAGGCAATATAAGTAAACTTGGTCTTAGAGGCGTCCGTGAAGACAGTAGTGGAGTTGGAGAGAGGCTTGGAGCCAGGGAAAGGGTGGTATAGTGGGGAGAGGGGGAGCCTTGTGAGGCCCTGGAGCAACTTGTGTGTGGGGGGGTAGTGGCAGTCAAAGGTCCTGTGGAAGATTTTTAGAAGAATTTGAGCACGGGGGTTTTCGGAGAAAAGGGCAGTGGTGTGCTTGTCAGTAAGGCATACATATTCAGAATCAGAGACAATATTCAAGGACTCTTAAAACATTTGTAAAACTTTAATGATGGCTCAAAGCTCTGTGCATTGAGCAGATGAATAAGGGAGTTGGCTAAACCTGTTCTTTTTGGAAAGTAACACATGCTGTTTTTTTTTTTTTTAATGCTGCATTTTCATTACTATTACTATCAGTAAATACTGTACAAGATGGTTGGGCTATGCACATAGCCTTGAAAAGCACTGCAAAAGTTTATTGTTGGGTTCTTTACAGATAAAGGAATGCAGTTGGCTTGATTTGTGTAAGACACTAAAGAGAGTCTCAGCAAGTTTTAAAACAAAGTGATAGCAATACAGCTGGACTTTAACTTTTTGCAACAAACTAGCAGTATTTGGGATTGCTGCACACTAGTGTTGTTACTTTAATCTATGGTAAGGGGTTGTTTTTGTGACATATCTCTTTTATAATAATTAAAACTATAATTAACCATATTGTACTTTTCTTTAATATTATGCTGAAATATTGGTAACTTTATACACTTTTAAACATTCATAGAAACCTTTTATCCATACGACTTTAATTAATAGAGGGTTTAAGGGAAGAAAAAGTTGTTAATTTTATAACACTGTAAAACACCTTTATTTAGCTTATAACATATTAAATGAACTTAATTATTACTTTAATTTTTCTTTCAAGGTAAAAGAACAAATCTCTTATAATTAGTTTGGAACAAAAGGCCACTGTTCAGGATTAGGTCTTGAGAAAGCAGTTTTGAACGTTATGTTCCTTTAAGAGATAAAGCTTTCTTTCTTGGAACACCAAGGAAAGGAAACGATAAGCACAAGAAACATTAGATAGACTTTCTTTGTATACTGACTGAGGATAAGAACTTTTATCAAAACAGATTAATGGTGAGAGGCCTTGAGAAAGAACAAAAATTTTCAACTTTGCATCAGCATACTACCCGACACCAAAGCCTGTAAAATTTTATAGATAGACCCATTAAATTTCATTTAACTTTAACTGTAAAAATTCTTTGTCCATTAATCTTCTGCAGTTTTAGCATTCACTCAGGTTTCGTCCTATACTCTACTTTTTCCAATAGTCAATTATTTTATTTCAGGACAAAATTATTTTCTGTTTCCTTAATAATAAAAACACATTCCATATAGCCTACATCAAAGTTATCAAGCAAACCTCTTATAACAATACTGTGAACATTAAACAAGCTTGTTAAAATAATGAACTTTTCTTTAAATACTTAGTAGCATGCAATATTAGAAACAGTTTCCTAGAAGTAAGTTGGCAGGGGAGGCTGGTTGCTGCCAATCTTTCCTGTTATAAAATTACCTTTTATTATTATCATCATCAATTCAGTTTTATATATATTTAGAATGACCTTTTGGAATTAGCCATTTAATACTTTAATGTAAACAATGCTTCATTAAACCTCTTATAATTATTTATAACCATATAGACTATTGAAGACAAATTTTATTTTTATAGAACACATTCCCTTACTTAAAGTTATCACAATACCTTTTACAGCTTGCCATCTGCAAATTAAGTTTCAAGAGTTCATGAAAAATTAGGTATTTTACTTTAGGACATAATACGCCTTTTTGCAAAACTTATTACATTTCAGTTAGCATTTTCACAAACTTTTAACCTTTTTTAATATTCATTTAAGCTTTACATTCTTTATATTATCCTGTGAAGAAAAATAAGTTATTCATTTTAATCTGGGCAAGAACAACCTTTTATGAAGATGTACAGTTAATCTTGTCAATCAAGACTTACGATTTCTATTATTGTAGATATTTTATTAACATTTAAGTTCATGTATTGATATAATAAACTTAAGTATTAATATAAGCGCTTATTTAATTTTTGGCCATTTGTATAGAGCTCTTTTAAAAATTTTTATTAATTTATATTTACCATCCGGAGGTATCAAACTATACACTGACATTGAATGAACAGACAAACACAGAACAATCACAACACAGTAACAGAAACATACAGTTTACAATTAACTCATAATTTTTAGTTTCTTAGTATAGCTGCTTTTAAATCCTCTGTTATATAGCACATTTTAGATTGTACCTTTCAAGATTTTCTCTGGAATCCATGCTGCCTGCAACACGAAAGCCTGTGCTCGGAAACATTCCTATCAGTTATCAGCAATCAGCTAAAATAACTTGAGAAGCAGTTAGGCAGACCATTAGCACACATTTTTGGATAATTACTGTAAGACTATAGTGAGACTTGAAGTTCAGGAGTAAACTATTGATTTAAAACTGAAAATTTCTTTTTAAACCTTGATAAAATTTTTGTACTAATTTTAATATCTTGGTTAAAGAAGTCCAATTAGAATTAGCATGGAAATAAAACAGAACACCAATGTTGCCATGTTTTTCTCTCATACCAGTGGATTAATTATATCAGCCTTCACTAGCCCAGAGATACATTGTCATGTAGATAGTAGGGAGCCCAAAGAGTTGTGAAAGGGGGTGGGCGTTTGCTGGAACAGAGTTGATTGCCTTATAAGCTTGTCTGGATTTTCGAGCTTGTGGCTGGCCTTGTTGATAGGCGGGGCTAATTTCAGATAGGTATCAGGGCCCGAGAGATTGGCAGTGGAAAGCTAGGGGTTGAAGGGGACCAGTAGATCCCAGTAAGCCTGGAGTTGCCTGCCCGAAACTTTGCATTGGTGGCAGGCTAGTATGCCAGCAAGCGCTCTGACTTGCGGCGCTTGGCGGGAAGATAGACGCCCGCCCATTTTTCTGCCGGGGGCCGATAACGGGGGTCCTTACCTTGAGAGCGCGGTGAAGGGGTGGGAGCGAGGTCCCACGGGGGTGAGGCAGTGGTCACGTCGGACCGGACTTGAACTGCCACCATGTTGGGGCGCCAGTTGCGGCTGGGGCGGCTTGCACCCCGATGCTGACGGGGGGCTTTGGAGGGGTCAGACTAGACCGCAGTGGCGTCTGATGCTATGGCAGACAGCATCAGAGGGGCTCTCAGGAGTGGAGGACGCACGGCGAGGGGAGGAAGAATGCCGCGGAGACCAGGTCTGGTACGCAAGTCCAGTTTATTGCGGAAGGGGACATAGCTTTATAGGGTTAGGGACTGCGTGGAGGGATTTGATAGGTGCGGGCGGGTACTGCTTCCTGATAGGTGATTGTAAGCGGTTGCTAAGCAGAGGGCTGGCTGAGAGGTTTGGAATAGGGGAGGGGAAAGGGGGAGTGAGAGCTGGCCGGATGTTGGGCTAGGCGGGAGATAAAAAGGGGGAGGGCAGCGCCGGCCAGCCGTTAGCAGCAAAGGCCTAGCCAGGCGTGGTCACTTTATCCAGGCCCAGTGGGCAGTGGTGGTATCACTTCTTGCCGCACCGTTTGCTACTGTGGCAAGCCGGGCGCCCTTCCTCCCACAGAGCTGGAGGAGCTGCTTCCAATATGGCTCCCCCACTGGGCTGTTGGCAGGGGCCTCAGTTCCTGGCCACACAGACCTCTCCATAGGTTGCTTGAGTGTCCTTGAGACATGGTAGCCGGCTTTCTCCAGAGTGAGTGATCCAAGAGAAAGCAATACAGAGTCACAGTGTCTTTTATGATCTTGCCTCACAACTGATATGCCATCATGTCTGCCCTATTCTATGGTCACATAGACCAGTCCTGATATAATATGGGAGGGGACTACACCAGAGTGATGATACTGGGATGTAGGCTCAGTGGGGCCACTTTAGAGGCTGGCTACCATAACATCCATGTAACCACCACCCAGATAAAGGATATAGAATATTCAGGCACTCCAAAAGTTTCCTCAAGTCAGTATAACCTCCCCCCAACCAAGAGATGACCAATATTCTGACTTCTATGACCATAGATTGGTTTTGACTATTCTTTTTTGTTTTTTAATTTCATAATTCTTTTTTTTTAAACCTATGAGGTTTTTTAAAAAGGTATTTTATTTATTTCTCTCCCCTTTCCCCTCCCCACCCTGCCCCAGTTGTCTGTTCTCTTTGTCCATTTGCTGCGTGTTCTTCTTTTTGTCTGCTTCTGTTGTTGTCAGCGGCACGTGAATCTGTGTCTCTTTTTGTTGCGTCATCTTGCTGCATCAGCTCTCTGTGTGTGCAGCACCATTCCTGGGCAGGCAGCGCTTTCTTTCACACTGGGCGGCTCTCCTTACGGGGCGCACTCCTTGTGCATGGGGCTCCCCTATGTGGGGCTCATCCCTGCATGGCAGGGCACTCCTTGAGTGCATCAGCACTGCACATGGACCAGCTCCACACGGGTCAAGGAGGCCCGGGGTTTGAACTGCGGACCTCCCATGTGGTTGATGGACGCCCTATTCATTGGGCCAATTCTGCTTCCTGGTTTTGACTATTCTTGAACTTCATATAAATGGAATCATACTGGCTTCTTTTACTTAGAATTATTCTTATGGCATTCAGGTACATTGCACATAACAGTAGTTTATTCTTTATTGCTAAGTAGTATTCCATAGTGTAAATGTTCCATGGTAGACATTTGGATTTTTCTGAGCTTTGACTATTATGAATAAAGTTACTATGAACACTTTCATACATGTCTTTTGTTTGACATGTACTCAAGTTTTTTGGGTTCTGTAATAGATTTAATTTTTTTGTTGGAGAAGTTGCAGGTTTATAGAAAGATTACTCAGAAAATATAAAGTTCCCCTATACTCCTCTCCTATGCACACAGTTTTTCTTTTCATTAACATTAATGTGTTTATTAACATTGCGCTAGTATAGTATCTTTGTTACAATTGATGAAACAATGTTATTACAAATATACTATTAACTGTAGTCCATAGTTTACATTAAGATTCATTGTTTATATTGTACAGTCCTATCTCTTTTGTTTTTTTTAAAGATTTATTTTATTTCCCCCCCCATACATTAAGCATAAAATTCTATACTTAAGCTGAAAGGGACATCATCACTTAAAATAGCTTACAGTTACAACTCATGACTTTATGGCAATGGTTATGACTGAATCAGAAATGGGGCGTTGTTGGTCAGACTTAGGGTAAAATGTTAGTCATCGTTGAGTTAGTGATGAATCCAGTCATGGGTTGTGGTGTAACTTCCACTTAGATATGAAGCTACCGCTGTGGTAATCTGCAGCTTATCCATCCCTGTTACATGCTGACATTCCCTTCTCTGGAAGACGTCAGTCTGTGTCATGGTTTTGTTTGCCCCATGGTGGTTTTTGGTTTACTCTTTCCTAAAATAGGGAGCCTGACTCCTGTAAACTGAGGAGGGAAAGTAACAGCATTTCCCTCTTTGGAGATCAGAGGGTTAAATCCTAGAGAGGAGGGAAGAAGAACCACAAGTAGGGGAAGTAATTCTTTCCTTTGACAGAGAAAAAGTTGGCAATGCCTCTAAGAATTAAAGGTCTTTAACTTCCTTCAATTGTTAAGACATGACTTCATTCATGTTTTTAAATTATCTTGTTTAAAATGCTAGAAATAAAGGTAAGGACACCAGGAAAAGATTCTAAGACTTTCCAGACTCCCGAATGCATCAACTATTTAACTGAGAGCTAAGTCTAATCAGAGAGCCTGGAGAAAATGCTTGCGTTACTGGTTTACCTCATTGTGATCAGTACATGAAACAAAATAACGAGGTGGGCTGGGCCCTCAGCCAGAGGAGTGTGAAATTAATTCTTCTAATTTTTTTTTTAAAAAGATTTATTTTTATTTATTTAATTCCCCTCCCCTCCCCCGGTTGTCTGTTTTCTGTGTCTTTTTGCTGCGTCTTGTTTCTCTGTCCGCTTCTGTTGTGGTCAGCGGCACGGGAAGTGTGGGCGGCGCCATTCCTGGGCAGGCTGCACCCTCCTTCGCGCTGGGCGGCTCTCCTTACGGGCGCACTCCTTGCGTGTGGGGCTCCCCTACGCGGGGGACACCCCTGGGTAGCACGGCACTCCTTGCGCGCATCAGCACTGCGCATGGGCCAGCTGCACACGGGTCAAGGAGGCCCGGGGCTTGAACCGCGGACCTCCCATGTGGTAGACTGACGCCCTAACCACTGGGCCAAAGTCCGTTTCCCTAATTCTTCTAATTATGAATCGTGGGTCTATGCCCACAGACCATATAATCCTTAGTTTGTTTTTGGTATTTTTTTCCTCCATATTTTGAAGCACAAGTGAGTACAAAGGCATGAACTGATGTGGGACCATGGTAGAAAAAGTCAGAACATGGCATTGCTGTGCTTACACAGCTGGGCCACAGCATAACTCTCCTGGACTAATTTTTAGCATCTATTCACAGTGAGATAAGATTCACAAACCAACACCAATGAACCAGCATAGAGGAGCATGCTTTCTCTTATGAAGACAGTAAACACATTTACTTACAGGCCCATTTACATCGCACCACACATACCTTGTATTTCTACAGGTTGTGCAAAGTCCTGTCTTTGATGTGGCCTCAGTCTTGGTGACAAAGCAGAAATAATGAATTTTGATGGTTATCACTGATTCCTAGAAAAGTATTAGAAGAGGCTTCACAAATAAAATTCTGTCCAAGGACAGCTAATGTCACTCCAGGTCCTCACCCATCCCCAGTCCTTATCCTCCCTGTCATGGGGCCAGAGATCTTTGATAATTGAACAACCTCACCAAGGGGAAAACTGAGGCTCAAAAGAAGTCCCTGCCCTTGTGTCTTATGCTTACACTTCTTTAGTGGCCTGTGGCCCATGCTCTGCTTCTTGAAATGTTTCCTCACTTTTTAAAAATTTTTTAAATATTACATTAAAAAAATATGAGGTCCCCAAATACTCCCCACCCCCCTCACCCCACTACTCCCACCATGGCCACATTCTCCTCCATCATCATGAGACATTCATTGCATTTGATGAATACATCTCTGAGCATCACTGCACCTCATGGTCAATGGTCCACATCATAGCCCACACTCTCCCATGTTCCATTCAGTGGGCCATGGGAGGACATATAATGTCCGGTAATTGTCCCTGCAGCACCACCCAGGACAACTCCAAGTCCCGAAAACGCCTCCACATCTCATCTCTTCCTCCCATTCCCTACACCCAGCAGCCACCATGGCCACTTTCTCCACACCAATGCCACATTTTCTTCAATTACTTATCACAATAGTCCATGACTAGAATATCAGTAAGTCTACTTTAATCCACACTCTATTCCTCCATCCTGTGGACTTTAGAATGGCTGTGTTCACTCCACATCTATGTCAAGAGGGGGCTTAGATTCCACATGGATGCTGGATGCAATCCTCCTGCTTTCAGTTGTAGGCACTCTTGGCTCCCTAGTGTGGTGGTTGACCTTCTTCGCCTCCATGTTAGCTGAGTGGGGCAAGTCCAATAAACCAGAGTGTAGGAATTGCAAGTCTGTTGAGGCTCAGGGCCTGGCTATCATATGGTCAGTCCAGAGATTCAGATCCCCTGGGTATAAATTAAACCCCAGCACCAACTACAATTCTGATAAAGTAGCAGGAAAGGCTTGTGAAAAGAGATCACATCTGAGTCCAGCTCCATCACACAGAAACACAAACTCCAAAGAAGGGCCAACTGACATGGCTGTGAACTCCATCTGCCATGACCATAGAACCTGTGGATCTCTGTAGCCCTCAGAAGAACCAATACCTGGGGTTGTATCTACTTTCTCTGTCTCTGGGACTCTGCTCAGGTGTGCATAAGGGCAACCCCTCTGATAACCTCCCGGCTCTTTTTTAGAGACTCATAGCCATATAAACTCATTTGTCCTTTCCATTTCCCCCTTTTATTCAGGTCAAAAAGCATTTTTAACTCCTGATATTATATGTAGACTGAGATACTCTGCTGGTCCGAGTTGACTCTTCTATTCAAGGTCATTTTCTAGTTACATTATTAGCTTGGTAGTAATCTACCAAAATTGGTAGTACTACTTGGTAGTAATCCCTCGGTGCCAGGGAGGCTCATCCCCAGGAGTCATGTCCCACGCTGGGGGGAAGGCAACACATTTACATGCCGAGTTTGGCTTCGAGACTGGCCACATTTGAGCAACACGGAGGCTCTCAAGAGATAATTCTTAGGCACCCTGCAGCATTAGGCCTTGTTCTTATTTCAGGTGCACAGGCTTACAAGCATAGTCATTAGTATCAAGGGCTCGTTGTTGGACCTTCCTTCTTTTTTGGTCTTTGCTGTTGCACTTGGGGGATTGTTGCTGTTCCTTTAGGGACTGTGATAGAGCTCCCCTGGCTAGGAACTCAGCACTCCCTCAGTTGTTGTTTTTAATTGTAACCACTATGAAAATATCCAAACATTTTTATGTACCCTGGATATATGCCCTGGAGAACTCCTTGCCAACCATGTGTCCCCTATCACTAACATCCCACACCAGTATTCCTCCCCTGCCATTGTTCCCTGTGATCCAAAACTTTTTCAAATATGAAGCCCAATATATTGCCAGGTTCCATTAATAGTAAAATGGAATATAGTAATGAGTTTAAACAGCCTGTTCTTAAACATTAAGCTATTATTTCCAACTCTCTCTTTTAATAGTTCATGTATTCTTCAAGCTGAACCTGTCCAAAATCTGTCTCCCCCCAAATCTGCTTTTCTTCCCTATTTCCTAACATAGTTATCAGCACCAGCCACCATGTAAATCTTGTGTCATAAAAAAGTGAACATAGCAGGTCTGAGGCTATTCTCCTTGAAAAGAATCACCTTTCTGGGATTTGGCTGGCAAACAGTACCCAGCACTGAAATAAAACTTGCCCTAAAGGGTAACATTTATGCACTGTGCCTAAACCGTTCATACAAGCAATGTGGTTTATGCTGAATATCTGTTTTCCTTCTGGAAGCCTGGAATTCTGGTCATTAATAGGCAGAGGGTATCTGTGGGACCAGTTGCCAATAAAAACGTTAGACACAGAGTCTCTAATGAGCTTCCCTAGTAGACAACACCTCGCAAATATTGGCACAAGTCACTGCTGGAGAAGTTATGTGTGTCCTGTGCAAGGTGGAAGCTCAAGCCCAGATTACTCTATCTTCACTTCTTTCCCCTGATTTTGCTTTGACTCCTTCTGCCATCACCTTCGCCATGAACATGATCAGTCCTGTGAGTCCTAGTGAATCACCAAAGCTGGGGGTGGTTTGGGGCACCCTGATGTACATTAAAATAGTCCTGATCTCTTTTCTTAAACTTCTACATTGAATTAGCAATTATCAAGTTCTACCTCTACATATTAAAAAAAAAACGTATCCCCAATTCTCCACCCTCCCCACCCTGATCCTGCAACTGTGATACCATCTGGCCACCTCTGTCCCCCTCTCCCCAGAAAGCAAAACTGTAAGATGGGGATAATAATAGTGTTTATTTCATAGGGTTGTCAGCGGTGAGAAAATGCATATAAATTTTGTGTTACCACGTATGTGTCAAGTGCTTAGCCTATCATTGTCCCTTAACAAAGGTTAGTTGCTGTTGTTATTGTTAATAACAGACTTCTCACCTGGTCACTCCTTATGAAGTTTGGCCAGTTCCTGCACTAAAACCACTTTGTTATGAAATTAAGAATGTAACGTCCCACCCCTATAATCTGCAGGTTCATCTCTAAATGCAGGCATTTCCATCTGGTTCCAGGTCATCTGGCATTCAGGGGTGCTCCTTTCCTCTGACTAGGTATCCCTGTGTGGGTTCGTGCTGAGATGTAGTTTTCTTGTGATTGCAGAGAATGGGAGAGCAGTGGAGGAAGTCAGAATAAAATGGGCATGGAAGGCTACTCTGCATTCCTGATGTTACTGCTGCAAATATTTATTTCCTAACCTAGAAGTTCTGCAAAATCATCACTCATTTTGCAAGAGAAAAGCTACTGCAAAGGACGAGGCACAGCACAGATGATAGAAATAGAGCCAGGCATGTCATAGACAATAAAAATAGACATTAGGAATTTCTGTTTTCAGTGCCTTCCGTGAATATCCCAGGAATTCTGTCTAAATGAAAACCCTATTTAGGATCGCTACAGAAGTTCTCCATAGTAGAAACAATGAAACAGGTCCATTAGTAAATAGAAACTTAGTAAAAAAGATCTATTCAGGACCCCAATTATATATTTATCAATAGGGATGATTTAGTCACCCTAAAATTCCATGCTATTAAAAATCACATAGACAGAACCTGCTGGTGTGTTCCGGTCAGGAGAGACGTGTAGGCCGGCGTGCGGACTGCCGGAGCGCTCGACCCCTCGCCCAGGGACCCCACCTGTGTCCCCACCCCACGGTAATGGAGATCCAGAATGATTCTCCAGACAAAGCCAGCAAGAATGCTCTGATTTTCTTATGCAGAATTTTCCTCAAAAAAGAAAGAGACCAAGGAGAGGAGCAGGAAAGAAATAAGAAATAGACGTCCTGAGGGAGGAGACAAGATGGTCGCTGAGTGAACTTGCCTTTGTGGTCTGTCCCGGGAAGAGACGGCTGGGCGCGGCGACAGGTTCTCCAAGGCGAGGCTTTTTCGGGATTTTTGCAGGGCAGAAGTGCCGGGACATCGATCGGGTGGAAAGTGAACTTAACCAACAACAAGAAACTAGAATAAGAAGAAAAAAGGGACAAAGAGAAGATATAACACCTATGCAAAAATAACAGCTAATTAACCTCCAAGAGCAGACAAAGAAGCTAAGGAACTGATTAAATCCATCCAGATAAAGAGATGACCAGAAAGCAACAAAAATCTACAAACCAAACCAGTAATCAGGAAAACATGGCTGAATCCAATCAACAAACCAATAATCACGAAGGGGAGCAAAACTTGGCACAAGCAATGAAAGATCTGAGAACATTTATCACCGACAAATTTGACGAAGTAATGAAAGAGGTTAACAACATGAAGACATCACTTGGAGGGGAAATTGCAGACATACGCAAAAACATAACAGATATGATGGGAATGAACACCACAGTTCAAGAAATCAAAAATACACTTGCAGCAAATATCAGCAGACTAGAAGAGACAGAGCAGAGAATTAGTGATGTGGAAGACAGTACATCAGAAATCAAACAGATAGTAGAAGGGGTCAATAAGAAGATAGAAAAAATCCAATTAGGACTTAGGGACCTGAATGACAATACAAAACGCTCAAACATACATATTATAGGCATTCCAGAAGGTGAAGAGAAGGGAAAGGGGTCAGAAAGAGTGTTGCAGGAAATAATGGCTGAAAACTTCCCAAATCTACTGAAAGAGACAGATGTACATATCCAAGAAGCACAGCGCACTCCACTAGTCATAAACCCCAACAGGCCCACCGCAAGACATATACTTTTCAAATTATCCAATGCTCAACACAAAGAGAAAATCCTAAAAGCAGCAAGAGAAAAGAAAACCATCACATACAAGGGAAGCTCAATTAGATTAAGTGCTGATTTCTCTTCTGAAACCATGGAGGCAAGAAGGCAGTGGTATGATATAGTCAAGGTACTAAAGGAAAAAAATTTCCAACCAAGAATACTCTATCCAGCTAAACTAGCATTCAAACATGATGGAGAGTTCAAAATATTCGCAGACAAACAGAAACTGAAAGAGTATACCAACAAGAAACCTCCCCTTCAAGAAATTCTAAAGGGAGTTCTGCAGGAAGAAAGGAAAAAACAGGAAAGGCAGAGTTGGAGGAGAGTATAAGACCAACAACAACAACAAAAAAGACAAAAAATATATATACAAACAAAATATGACAAACACAAATCCAATCAAAATATGGCTAACACAAATAATTCCTTGATAGTAATAACACTGAATGTCAATGGATTAAACTCACCTATCAAAAGATTCAGACTGGGACATTGGATAAGGAAATATGACCCATCCATCTGCTGTCTACAAGAGACACATCTTAGACCCAGAGACGCATGGAGATTGAAAGTGAATGGCTGGAAAACAATCATACAAGCTAATAATAACCAAAAAAAGGCAGGAGTAGCTATATTAATATCAGATAAAATAGACTTTAAATGTGAAACAATTGTGAGAGACAAAGAAGGATACTACATTTTAGTGAAAGGGAAAATCTGTCAAGAAGGTCGAACAATCATAAATATTTATGCCCCTAACAAGGGTGCCTCTAAATACGTCAGGCAAACGCTGGAAAAACTAAGTGAAAGAATAGATACATCTACAATTATAGCGGGGGATTTTAATACACCACTATCAACTCTGGACAGAACATCTCAAAAGAGAATCACCAAAGAAACAAAACATCTGAATAGTATATTAGAGGAGCTGGATCTAATAGACATATATAGATCGCTACACCCAAACACAGCAGGATATACATTTTTCTCAAGCGCACATGGATCATTCTCCAAGATAGATCATATGCTAGGCCACAAAGAAAGGCTGAACGAATTCAGAAAGATTGAAATCATACAAAACATTATCTCTGAACACAGTGGAGTCAAGCTGGAGATTCGCAAGGGACAGAAGCCCAGATTTCACACCACGATTTGGAAATTAAACAGCACACTCTTAGAAAAACAGTGGGTCAAAGAGGAAATCTCAAAAGAAATCAATGACTACCTTGAAACAAATGATAATGATAACACAACATATCAAAATTTATGGGATGCAGCAAAAGCAGTACTGAGAGGGAAGTTTATAGCCATAAATTCATATATCAAAAAAGAAGAAAGAGCAAAAATAGAAGAACTAACTGCACATTTGAAGGACTTAGAAAAACAACAACAAAGTAACCCAACAGGAAGAAGAAGGAAGGAAATAACAAAGATAAGAGCAGAACTAAATGAAATAGAAAATAAGAAAGCACTTGAACAGATAAACAAGACCAAGAGCTGGTTTTTTTGAGAAGATTAACAAAATTGACAACTATATTCCAACAAAAATGACAATCTAGAGGAAATGGACAAATTCCTAGAAACACATAAGCAGCCCATTTGACAAAAGAAGAAATTGATGATCTTAACAAACCAATCACAAGCAGAGAGATAGAATCAGTTATTAAAAATCTCCCAACTAAGAAGCGCCCAGGGCCAGATGGCTTCACAGGTGAATTCTACAAAACATTCCGGAAAGAACTGACACCAATCCTGTTGAAACTATTCCAAAACATTGAAACAGAAAGAACATTACCCAACTCCTTCTATGATGCCAACATTACCCTAGTACCAAAGCCAAACAAAGACATCACAAGAAAGGAAAATTACAGACCAATTTCTCTAATGAACCTAGACGCAAAAATACTTAACAAAATACTTGCTAATTGTATTCAACAACACATTAAACGTATTATACACCACGACCAAGTGGGATTCATCCCAGGCATGCAAGGATGGTTCAACATAAGAAAATCAATCAACGTAATACACCATATAAACAGATTGAAGGAAAAAAATCACATGATTATATCTATTGATGCAGAAAAAGCATTTGACAAAATACAGCACCCTTTCTTGATAAAAACACTCCAAAAGATTGGAATACAAGGAAATTTTTTGAACATGATAAAGAGTATATATGAAAAACCTAAAGCCAATATTGTTTACAATGGAGAAATCCTAGACTCCTTCCCTCTAAACTCAGGAACAAGACAAGGATGCCCACTGTCTCCGCTCCTATTTAACATTGTCTTAGAAGTACTTGCTCGAGCACTGAGGCAAGAACCAGAAATAAAAGGCATTCAAATTGGAAAGGAAGAAGTCAAAATTTCATTATTTGCAGATGACATGATCCTATACATAGAAAACCCTGAGAGATCTACAACGAAGGTTCTAGAACTCATAAATGAGTTTAGTAAAGTCGCAGGTTATAAGATCAATGTGCAAAAATCAGTAGCATTTCTGTACACCAATAATGAGCAAGATCAGGAGGAAATCAAGAAACAAATACCATTCACAATAGTAAATAAAAAAATCAAATACTTAGGAATAAATTTAACTAAAGAGGTAAAGAACTTATACAACGAGAACTATACAAGATTGTTCAAGGAAATCAAAGAAGACCTAAATAAATGGAAGACTATTCCTTGTTCATGGATAGGAAGACTGAACATTATTAAGATGTCTATCCTACCAAAACTGATCTACACATTCAATGCAATCCCAATAAAAATCAACGCAGCCTTCTTTAAGGAACTAGAAAAACTAACTATGAAATTTATTTGGAAAGGAAAGAGACCCCGAATAGCCAAAGACATACTGAAAAAGAAAAACAAAATTGGAGGAATCACACTACCTGACTTCAAAACATACTACAAAGTTAAGGTGTTGAAAACAGCATGGTATTGGCATAAGGAGAGACACATAGACCAATGGAATCGAATTGAAAGCTCTGATATAGAACCTTACATATACAGCCACATAATATTCGATAAAGCCACCAAACCCTCTCAATTGGGAGAGAGTGGCCTATTCAACAAATGGTGTCTGGAGAACTGGATAGCCATATGTAGAAGAATGAAAGAGGATTACCATCTCACACCTTATACAAAGATCAACTCAAGATGGATCAAAGACCTAAATATAAGAGCCAAGACCATAAAAACCTTAGAAAGCAGTGTAGGGAAACACCTACAGGACCTTGTAATAGGAAATGGATTTATGAATATCTCACCAAAAGCACGAGCAGCAAAAGAACTAATAGATAAATGGGACTTCCTCAAAATTAAAGCCTTCTGCACCTCAAAGGAGTTTGTCAAGAAGGTAAAAAGGGAGCCCACACAGTGGGAGAAAATATTTGGCAACCATATATCTGATAAGAAACTTATAACTTGCATATATAAAGAACTCCTATATCTTGAAAATAAAAAGATAAACAACCCATTTAAAAAATGGGAAAAAGACTTAAACAGACACTTCTCCGAAGAAGAAATACAAATGGCAAAAAAGCACATGAAAAAATGTTCCAAATCTCTAGCTATCAGGGAAATGCAAATCAAAACTACAATGAGATACCATCTTACACCCATAAGATTGGCAGCTATGAAAAAAACAGAAGAATACAAGTGCTGGAGAGGATGTGAAGGAAGGGGAACACTCATCCACTGCTGGTGGGAATGCAGAAGGATCCAACCATTCTGGAGGACAGTATGGCAGTTTCTCAAAAAACTAGCCATAGATTTGCCATATGACCCAGCAATACCACTGCTGGGTATATTCCCAGCAGAACTGAAAACAAGGACACAAACCGATATATGTATACCAATGTTCATAGCAGCATTGTTCACTATTGCCAAAAGTTGGAATCAACCCAAATGCCCATCAACAGATGAGTGGATCAATAAAATGTGGTATATACACACAATGGAATACTACTCGGCTGTAAGAACAAACACACTACAAACACATGTGATAACATGGATGAATCTTGAGAACCTTATGTTGAGTGAAGCAACCCAGACATTGAAGGACAAATACTACATGACCTCAATAATATGAAATAAACAAGCTGCCCTAGATAGCAAGAGACTGAACGATAGGCTTACAGGAAATCAGAGGGTGGAGGAAGGATGTGAGCCGATGTCTGCAGGGGTGAAATTTAAGACGAGATGGTGGTAAGTATGAACACAAAGAAGAGATAAAAGGGGGGCAAGGGGTTGCCTTTGGTTGGGGCTTTGCGGGTTTGAGGG
The DNA here is from genome assembly GCF_030445035.2 of Dasypus novemcinctus. Lineage (NCBI taxonomy): Eukaryota > Metazoa > Chordata > Mammalia > Cingulata > Dasypodidae > Dasypus > Dasypus novemcinctus. The sequence goes on from NC_080688.1 coordinate 39,081,052, forward strand.
TGGCTGGGGAGGGACGGATGGGTAACATTGCCCAAAAGTGGGGGGAGGGAGGGGTAGCATACGAACACAGGAGAGGGTCAGGTGTTGGTGGAGAGTAAAATGCCGAGAAAATCATATCAAAATAAAATAAAGAGGGTTACCTGTTTAGAATGCTCGGAGGGGAGGGTCTGATGCAGGACGGGCTCCTGGGGAATGTCTAAATGCTCATTCTGCCAGAGTGGGTGACACCATGGGGTAGAATCCCAAGTAGTGAGAGTGGGGGTGGACCCACATCCTGGGGAGGACTAATGCCATCAAATAGAGGGAACTGTATCCCTTGAGAGAAAGGGTGGCTCCCAGGGCATTGGGGCAGTTGAGCAAGTTAGGCCCTGAACACTATTCCATCTATATCTGGAAGTGGCTCCTCAGGAAACGGAGGTTGGCTGTCACTGTGGGCACCAAGGTGGAAGGGAAAATGGACGTTAAATGTGTGGAACCAAGGTAAATGGGGGGTAAGAGAGGAGTTTCTTGAGAGTACACAAGGATGGATATAAAACATGTAATATTACACCATAACATAGAGGAGATAATAGACTGATAATGTAAACCATAATGTAAAACATAGGATAACTAAGAATGTAAAAAACTGTGTATCCTAAAGTATGCACCATAATGTAAGCACAGATGTCACCTTGTTAGAAACCTAGTGTCTCAGACTCTATACATCACGTTAAGTAAATATGATGTGAATAGGGTGTAAGAGTAGCACTGTGGAAGGGAAAAGGTTTTGTGGTGGATGTATGGGAGTGCTGTACATTATATATATGCATTGCTGTGGTCTAGGGCTCCTGTGAAGAGAAGCTGAATAATTAGGGGAAAAAAAAAAAAAAAAAAGATAGGATGTAGAATTTTTTCCAAGTAAACACGTGTTCTTTATCTAACCTTTAAACCCATCGCTATATGCCATTCCCTAGTAAGGGACCCTGACATTATATTGGGCTTCAAATTTCGGGGAGTTCTGGATCACAGAGTGTTTCAACAATGACAATGGAGGGATACTGGTATGGGATGCCATTGACAGGTGATATATGGCTGACAGGGAGCTGTACAGAACATATGTCCAGGGTGCATGGTAATGTTTGGATATACTCATAGTGGTAACAATTAAAAACCACAGCAGGGGGGGGTACTGGGTTCCTGGCCAGTGGTGCTCTGTCGTGGTCCCTAGGGGAGCAGTGACAGTCTCCCAGGTACAGCGGCGGGGACCGGGAGGGAGTGAGGGTTCAACAGTGTGCCCCTGATGCTAATGACTATGCTTGTGAGCTGATAAACCTAAAATAAGAACAAGGCCTAGAGCAACATTGTGCCTGGGAATTTCCTCCTGTCAGCCTTCATGTTACTCAAATGTGGCCAGTCTCGAAGCCAAACTCAGCATGTAAATGCAATGCCTTCCCCCCAGCGTGGGACATGACACCCGGGGATGAGCCTCCCTGGCACTGAGGGACCACTATCAACTACCAACTGATGATGCAACTGGAAAATGACCTTATACGGAAGGTTCAATGCAAATCAGCAGAATATCCATGTCTACATAAAATAACATGACTTTAAAATGCTGTTTGACCTAAAGTAAGGGGGAAATGGAAAGGAGAAATGAGTTTATATGGCTACGAGTTTCTAAAAAAGAGTCTGGAGGCTGGCAGAAGGATTGCCCTTATGCACAACTGAGCAGAGTCAGAGAGACAGATAAAGCAGATACAACCCCCAGATATTGGTTCCTTTGAGGGCTAAAGAGACCCATGGGAGTTATGGTCATGGCCGATGGGGTTAACTACCAGGTCAGATGGCCCCTCTTTGGAAATGGTGTTTATGTGTGATGAATCTGGACTCAGATGGGATCTCCCTTCATAAGACTTTCATGCTAATGTGCTGGAGGTGCAGTTAATGTTGGGGTTTAAGATATATTTAGGGGATTTGAATCTCTGGACTGACAATGTGATAGCCAGGTCCTGAGCCTCAACAGACTCCAGCACCTACAATCTGTTTTATTGGACTTACCACACTCAGCTAAGATGGAGTTGAAGAAGGACAACCACCACACCATGGAGCCTAGAGTGATTACAACTGAAAGTGGGAGGATTGCATCCAGCATCCATGTGGAATCTGAGCCTCCTCTTGACATAGAGGTGCAATGGACACAACCAATCCAATGTCCACATAGAAGAGGTGGCATTGGATTGGGAAAAGTGGACATGGTGGCTGATGGGTATGGGGAAAGGCAGGAAGAGATGAGAGGTGGAGGCGTCTTTGGGACATGGAGCTGCCCTGGATGGTGCTTCAGAGGCAATCACCAGACATTGTATATCCTCACAGGGCCTACTGGATGGAATGGGGGAGAGTATGGGCCATGATGTGGACCATTGACTATAAGGTGCAGAGGTGCCCAAAGATGTACTTACCAAATCCAATGGATGTGTCATGATGATGGGAGGGAGTGTTGCTGGGGGGGGGGAGAGGTGGGGTGGGGGGGGTGGGGTTGAATGGGACCTCACATATATATATATATATATATATATATATATATATATATATTTTGCTCTACTTTTTTTTCCATTCATATTTTTTATTGACTTTGTAATAATATTACATTAAAAATATCACATATATATTTTTAATGTAATATTATTACAAAGTCAATAAAATAAAATTTTAAAAAAATCACATAGAAATGACTTCTAATTAAATGAAGAAACAGGAAAAAGCAGCAAAGACAAATTGAATAGAATATTAACTTTATTTTGATTATAACATGGACTATGTCATAAAACAAATAGATGTGATGAAACTTCATGATTTCCATGAGAATTACTAGTCCTAAATCTTAGGATGCCTAGCTCACTGAATTGTGAATTAGATTATAACATAAAACAAGAACAATCCACCTGTGTGCAAATTAAAATGCAACTCAAACTTTAAACCACAGATCTTTTGGTCAGTCTTTGGTGGGTGATTAATATAATCATCTTCCCTATTATGGGAAATATACTAATCTTAACTAGATCATATGTGATCCTTCTAAGCTAGATACCTCTTATCTACAGTACGAGGTCCTCTGTTAAATATTGTTAAAGTTACTGGATTCATTTTTATGACTCTAATATTGATCAAGAACATCATCCACTTAAACTGATCTAGGGAATAGGCCAAGGACAACATGTTTTAATGAAAAGCATTAAGTTTGTGATTCATCCCATTTTGTCTTTCAGAACTTTATTATCAGTACCTATAAGAGTGTTTTGATTCATATTAGTGATAAGCAATGACTTTTGGCATAAGGACTAATTAAGAGAAAAAATATAAAGCATTTAAGGCCACAGTATTTTCTTCATAAGGAATAAAGTTTTATGACGTTCCCATGTGGGGCAAAGGTGTTATCTGTACAACTTTGTTGAATAAAACAATGTCAATGAGGAGATTGGCACTGCTTTTTTAGCTGCCAACATGTTTGAATCTGGGTGTTTCAGCAACACAGACAGAACGTTCTAATTTTTTATCGCGGAATTATGAATTGAATTTCAGACTTTTTGCATAGCTAGTGAGGCTGTAGGCATCTCTTGGGGCCATGGGTTGTTCATTACTGATATTCATTATACTAAATACTTCAAGTTCTTGGACAAACAGGCTTTGCTAGTGATACTGATCACAGTGCCCTGATTTTTGTTACATTGATCAGACACATTGTAAAAGAATATCTTCTATTTCAAAAGTTATACTCTATCATTTCATGATTTAAAGATAATGCTTTTAAGCAATGCTTCAATATGTGTTCATCAATTGTAACAATAATACCACATTAATGAAAGGTGTTGTTAATGGGAAAGTGTGGGAGGTGAAGGGAGTGGGGCATGTGGAAATCCCTTATATTTTTATGTAATATTTATGTATTCTAAAGCTTCTTTTAAAAAAAGATAATTCTTTTAGTAAAAACAAAAATATCTTTAGAGATTACAACATTTCTCTCCAACTTAACATGTTTTGACAGAGAACACTGACTGAAAACCAGATCAGAATATATTTAAGAAAACTAAAGATGTGTTTAACCAATAGCAGTACCAGCAATGTTTACTATGGTAGATTATAGAAAAAAAATTCCTTTTTGTGTGTGCAATTAGGCAGTGATTGAGGCATTGAGACACCATTGATTATAAAGTGCATTGAAAACATAAATTCATAAATTTTGACCCCCCCCCCCCCGGGAAAAAAAAATGAATGATTCAATAAAACTCAGGTTTCTTTCTTGGAATCAATCAGCCCAGAAACATGCATAGGTGGACCCTTATTAAATATGTACTACATAACAGTCTTTTATTACTTATACTCCTGCAGTAATAATAGCAACACATTGAACTTGCATATATCATTGTTTTATCTAAGAATGTCAAAGTCATTGCATCTAAGAATGTGGTGTTGGAAGTTCAAGACTCCACCGCATGGTATGGGAAAGAGATTTCCCAAAGTGTAGAACCAAAATAATAGGTAAAGAGACAAGCCTAAATTTCTATGGTTTGTAATTTCCTGAATTTCCAAATTTGCCACTTGTTACTTGACATATACCTACAGTGTTGGTTCTAAGAACAAATAATTTTTTCTTTTCAGGAAGTACTGGGGATTGAACCCAGGACTTCATACAAGGGAAGCAGGTGCTCAACCACTTGAGCTACATTTGCTCTCCACAAATAAGATAAGGATCAACTAACAAATACACAATTTGTCTTTTTTTTAGAATAATTCAGCAGCGTGTCTTTGAAAAGCAAATGGCGGTAGGTCAGAAGTGGCTTTTTAACAATGGATGTTTATACATAATTGATCCATAATACCTATTGATTCATATTGATTTCTTATACCTACTGATTCATAGTACCTATTGATTTATAATACTCATGATCCTTGGGTGGAAGAAGACATTTTACCCTGGAAGGACACACACACATATAAAATGTGATGGCTCTATATATGTCAGCATACCTACTTATATATTTAACATCAAGCCATTGAAAGTCTGACTTTCAGCCTTTTAAAAGAACAAAGCTTTCTGTCTGCTTGCTTAGTACTGAAAGCCTTGCCCACCTTAGAGTCTGAGAGACTTGCATTAGCATAGTTGAAAGTGAGTTTCTGTGAAATCCATGAATATGCCAGAACCCACTGGAGCTGAGTTAGAGGCCAGTATGAAGAGCCCAGGCTGAGGGAGAGACAGAGGAGGAGTCCCAGAGCTGGTCGGGTCGTGACTCAGTGCACAAAGCACAGCTCTTCTTTGTCAGGTACCCACCGAGTGGGCATTCGGGGCATTTTCTTTCTCAAAAGAATTCCTGACACTATTTGAAAATCAATTTCTCTTTGGACAATGCAGTTAAGGTTTCTATCTTTCCATCGACTGTGGAACTAAGTTAGCTCTCCCCACGTGCTTCTTTACTGTGGAGGAGACGCAATATACGTTCATTTTTGGTTAGCTGCGCTGGAAGTTCATTGGCCTGAAAGAAGAAAAAATAGGCAATAGTGAATTTCCACAGTTGGTGTGAACCTAGGGGCTCCAAAGAGAGCTCCCAGCACAAACTTTTCCCTTCACTGATGAAAAATTCCAAATGAACCCACTTTTTTGTGTTAAGGCATAAACACCCCCCTTAAAGGTATAAATATTGTATACTATTTTCTTTTGTTTGAGTTATTTTTCTATCCATCCATATCCCTTACTAGATTATTATCTCCTGGAGGGCATGTCTTATTCATTTCCAGCACAATTCCTTAGCAGTTTGGTTTTATTTATGAATTCCAAAAATAGATATTGGATTATGTTTGTAAATTGGTCTGTTCCTCTGGGTACATTCAATTGTATTGGATTCAGAGGTTTCACTCTTACTTGATTAAATTATGATTAAGGCTTTGATTGGGACACGTCAGTAGGATGATGAGAAAATGACAAGGCAGAGGAGTTAGTTGGAGTTTAATGCTGGAGTCCTGGGAAGTAAATACATAGAGAAGCACGTAAGTGAGGAAAGAGAGAGGGCTCCATTAGACACAGCAGAGACCCTGGGAAGGGAGATAAGCCATTAGCTTGATAGTCTACAGTTGACCTTGAGGAGAGAGCAGAGCAGCTGAACCAGAGAGAAATAAGCCCCAGGAGAGAAAGCAGAGTTATCCCAGCCTACAGTCGATATTGGAAGAAACTGGGACCATGGGGCCTTAAGAGGAAGAGGAAGCCTGAACCTTGGCAGACATCGGCAGCCATCTTGCTCCAACACATAGTGTGGGAGGAGGGGCACCCGGCTTGCCTCAGTGGCAAACAGTGCGGCAAGAGGTGACACCGCCTCTGCCCACTGGGCCTAGACAAGGTGACCACGCCTGACTAGGCCTTTGCTGCTAACGGCTAGCCGGCACCGCCCTCCCCCTTTCTATCTCCCGCCTAGCCCAGCTCTCACTTCCCCTCCCCCCTCCCTTAAACCTAATCTCTCAGTACGCTGTTTGCCCAGCAACAGCTTCAGCCTATCAAGAGTTAGCACATACTCTACTGGCCAGTCACTAGCCCAATGCCAGAACATTGCCTTATATGGAAACAGCATTTGCCCTAGCCAATCAGAACTCGCCACACCACTCCCCAATCCTATAAATCTGCATCCCCTTCCGCAATAAACCAGACTTGTGCCATCAGCCTGTCTCCACGACTTCTTCCTGGGTCGTGCGCCCTCCACACCTTCGGAGCCCCCGAGGGAAGCCTCAGCGGCCGTACGAGGCTTTCTTCCCCACGCCAGGGACCCCTCTCATCCCACAACGGGACCCCACTCGTCCCACAACAGGGACCCCGCTCGTCCCATAACAGGGACCCCGTTTCGTCCCTCAACATAGCAACAGACTTTGGTGAGGAAAGTAACTTCTACTTTATAGCCTGGTAACTGTAAGCTTCTACTCCAAATAAAAACCCTTTTATAAAAGCCAACAGATTTCTGGTATTTTGCATCAGCACCCCTTTGGCTAATACAATGCCAGGAACAAATACTGGTAAAATTAAATTTGATAACTTATATCTAATTAGTTTATTATTTGAAGGACTCAGGATTTAGGACAGTTATCTTTGAATGACAAGGGAAAAGTAGAAAAATATACAGAGCTTAAGAGATACCTAGGAAAGAACAGCTTTAATTCAGTGGTTACAATATCCCCTTTGACCTAATCTAGTCTCCAGGTATGTCCATTCTTTTCACATTGCTGCTGAGATAAATTCTTTAAGTATTTAGTGAGTGAGTCCCTACCACATGCAGTAGATGTTGTAGGGCAGTGATTCGCAAACATTTTGGTCTCAGGGCTGTTTAACACTCTTAAAAATTATTGAGGACACTAGTGGGCATTTGCACTTAAATTATTAGAAAATAAAACAGAAACTTTTAAACCTGTATTTGTTAATTCATCTAAAAATAATAAACCAATTTACAGGTTAATATATTTATTTAAAAATTACTAAATTTTAAAAACAAAAACGTTAGTGAGAAGAGTGACATTGTTTTACAGTTTTACAAATTTCTTTAAAGTCTAGTTTAATAAAAGACCACTGGATTCTCCTATCTGTGTCTGCATTCAGTCTCTTGTGGCATGTTTTGATTGAAGCATATGAAGAAAATTCAGATTTGCACAGATATGCAGTTGAAAAGGGAAGAATATTTTAACAGCCTTTTCAGATAATTGTAGATATTCTTTAATGCTAACTAGTACTCAAGAAGTAGTAGTTTCTTAAAGGTTAGTTGCAATGTGGAATCTGAAACCATATCAGTGAACTCTTTATACCCTGTTCCATTAAAACCCATGGGTCTATCTGGCATTGTGAGTGGATCTTTTACTCATGCATGATTTATAACATCATGCATTAGTCATTTGGAAAATTTTAATTTGCAGACTTATGCAGCTATTCCAAGTGACATATTTCATTATAAAATATCAAAAAAATCACATTCACTTTTACTACCACTGACTGTATAAGAAAAGTCTTTAAGTATTGGGAAGCTGTCAGAATCACAGGGTGGATACAAGTTTTCAAAAATTTTAATTTACCCTTGAAAATGAGAATTTTTTACCACTGGCAACAAATATTCCCCGTTGTTCCTTTAAGTAACAGGTTTATTTTGTCATTTTTGATAAAATTTCTGCCAGATACCCATGTTTGACAAACCAGTTGGTCTCTAAATTTTGTTCGTTCAAATGAAAATAGTGCTCCATGAAAAATGTGACCGCTTCACCTTGCAATTCAAACAATTGCACAAATGCTTTTCCTTGAGACAACATTGTCTTTCGGTATCAGGAGAAGTACTTTCTGCAAACGTCCTGTTTTGTCAAACAATATTAAAAAGACATGTCAAGGGTCAAGATTCCATACAATCAATACAATTAAAAAGTTTTTCAGATTCAGCAAAGACATTCTTTTTTCTTTAAAATTTTATTGTGGGGGAGTGGAGGTGGCTTAAGCAGTTGGGTACCTGCCTCCCACATGGGAGGTCCCGGGTTCAGTTTCCGGTGCCTCCTAAGGAAGATGAGCAGACAAGGAGCAGAGAACAAGCAGATACAATGAGCAGAGCACAAACAATAAGCATCAGACAAAGAAGCCATCTAGGAGGTGTGGGGAAAGGTAATTGGCCTTTACCCTTTAAAAAAAATTTTACTGTGGTAACATATATATAAAACATAAAACCTGCCAAGTTAACCACTTTGAAGGGTACAGCTCAGTGGCATTAGTTACATTCACAATGCTGTACCACCATCACCACCTTCCATTACCCAAACTGTTCCATCACCCTGAACAGAAACTCTACTGTATCCGTTAAGCCATAACTTCACAATTCTCCCTCTCCCCAGCCCATGGTAACCTCTAATCTACTTTCTGTCTCTGAATTTGCTTATTCTAGGCATTTCATGGAAATGGAATTATACAATGTCCTTTCGTGTCTGGCTTCATTCACTTAGCATAATGTTTTCAAAGTTTATCCAGGCTATAGCATGTATTGGAACTGTATTCCTTTCTGTGGCTGAAATCAATGACATTCTTAAACAAATATTTGTAAAATAATTGACAAAATTTGTAAAATCTTTAAGAGTTTGTAAAATAATTTGCCAGTACAGTTTGGCCCCCTGCTAATGTGGACCATTAAATGAACTGGCAAGGTCCTGGAGGCAGCTTGCCCATGTGTTGTTTGTTTGTTTTCTGAGGTATCAGGGCTGGCGACTGAACCCCAGACCTCATATTTTGGAAGCTGACACTCAACCACTGAGCCACATCAGCTCCCCAAGTTGTTTTTTTTTTGGCCTGTTTCCTTGTTGTTGTTTTTTTCTTTTTAGGAGGCACCGGGGACCAAACCCAGGACCTCCCATGTGGGAAGCAGGTACTCAACCACTTTAGCCACATCTGCTCCCTGTCTGTGTATTTTTAAAGCAAAGGCCAACTTACCTGTTCGTGTTGAAATCTCACACACATATCCAAGACAAATTTCCTGTGAGACAAGTTCTCTGAGACTCTCTGACCTTGCACAGCGGCTAGGGTGTCCTGACAGACTTTGAAGCTGAGTCTTGATTTCCCCGAAACCAGGACTTTTGTCAGGGATAAGTAAATTGATTAGTTAGCTTTCCATCTCCTAATAAGGCTTTTTTTCCTTACTGTTTTTGCTTACCCAATCACATCTTTCTTTATGTAACCTCATTGTATTTACTATATAAGCTGCCTCTTTCTCAGGGAACAATGGAGGGCTTTTGTCTCATCATAGAGCATTCTCCAATTTGCAGATTGACTCCTTTTGATAATTAAATGGTGTGGCGGTTTGAGATTATTTATGACTTCCAAAAAGAGAGATTATGTTTGTAAACTCTTTGATTGTATTAGATTCAGCTGAGATGTATCTGATTACATTATGTTAAGATTAGGGCTTTGATTCAACCACGCCAGTAGAGTGTAACTTGGGGTTGACTCCCCGCCCCCTTGGTGGGCTATATAAACAGACACTCACAGAAGAAGACACACAGAGGAAGACATGGAAGAGGAGAGAACTTGGTCATTCCAGTCCTGCCACGTGACAGAAAGGAGAAGGCTCAAACAGCTAAAGCCCCAGGAAGAGAGATGAGTCTTATCCTAGCCTACAGCTGAGATCAGTAGAAGCTGGGTCCACGGAGCCTTCAGAGGAAGAGGAAGGCTGAACCCTCGCAGACATCACCTGCCATCTTGCCTCAACATGTGGCAACAGACTTTGGTCAGGAAGTAAGCTGAGTTGGACTCTTTAGGGCCTTGTGACTGTAAGCTTCCACCCCAAATAAATACCCTTTATAAAAGACAACAGATTTCTGGTACTTTGCATCAGCACCCCTTTGGCTGACTAATATAAATGGTCTCTCTCTTCTAAATTCTTAAAATGTCTTTTATTTGACAGGACTAAGGTATCAACAGTGTCACCCACCATGGCTTTTGCACTGTTAGAGCAAATGTCAGCATAGTGAAAGAAGGACTTGGCATTGTCGTGTTACTATGAATATTGTCTAACTTCCTAGACCCCCTGAATATGTCTTGAGGGCTCTCGGGAATCCACAGAACACACGCTGAAAACTGTTGTTATAGACGAATCGAGGGACTGTCTGGGGATTTCAGACAGGGCCGTAGAAGGGTAGAAGGGCAAACAGAGCCAGGGAGAGGGCCCAGATGGGGATTTACTGGTCTCAAATACTTTTTCTCCTGCAGCCAAGGCTAAAACCCGCCTGCTTGAGCTGGGGCACTGATTTTATGCAAAGCTCCCAGGACTCCCCACATTCTAGGCCACATCCTGCTCCCAAAGCCCCACCTGCTGGCTGGGACCTCACTGTCTGGGAATTATACAAAGACTTGTTGGTAAGTATGAGTTTTCCACAAATGGTCCCCTGTGCAGCATGTCCAGTAGCTGCACCTCTGCCCACCATCTAGGACTCTGGGGTGTTGATGCTGGATTGACAAAGATTGGAAATTGTTATGTTATGCTGCTAAGGACCAGAGGTCCCTCTATGGGGTCAAAGTTTACTATTAGCTTAATTCCTGCAGGAAGAGACACTGTATATGCCTAAAGACTGTGCCTGCAGAGAAATGGTCCTGGGAAACAGACCTAAGCTTTATCCAGTCTCAGAGTAAACATTCTGGAATAACAGAGCTGTTTTGTTTCAGTTGTTGGTGCACAGTGAGCAGACTGGCAGGCAACCAGAGGTCCCCTACTCAGGAAGAAGAGGGGCTCTAAGAAGCTGAACCTATGTCTACAAGCTTAAAGTTATCAGCTGCCTGAGTGACCATCTCCACGAGTGGCGCATATCCTTTGCTATGGAAAAAGCTTCATACCCTCGAACTGCATCTGTTACCAAGTTTTGGTCAATTATATTACTGTTCTGTGAGTCATCCATATTGTTCTAAACACCTGGTCTCATTCCTCCTCTCTCCCTGTTGGTCACCACTGAATTCCTGGGTTGCTGAGGTTGTGTGGACTGTTACAAACACAGTGTCCTGCTAGCTGTCTCCTAAAGGCCATCTTTGCCGTTAGGGAACAGAACCCTAAGTTCATGTGCGTGACACTAGCACGTCCGACCACTGTCGTTCCTTATTGCTCTTGGCAGAAGATGTGCTCTGAGTCCTCAGTTGGGGAGTCGTGAACCCATGGGGAGTGCCTGTGGAGGCCACTGGTGGGCTCTCTCTTCAGGTTTCTTCCTGGAAGCCCCAGGGAAGGAGTCCTAGAACCCCTCCAGCAGAAGAGTGCTTCTGTTCTAGCTTAGAAGTCACTTTCCCTGGGAAGCCTTCAATAGCGTTTTTTAAATAATTAAATTAAATTTTTATTTTATTTTATATATTTTTTCTTCTTTATTTTCTTTTAAATGTTACATTCAAAAAATATGAGGTCCCCATATACCCCCCAACCCACCACCACGATTTTTCCTGTGTATAGCTCTTGTCACTATGTGCTGTCACTGCTTTTCAATTGTCTTTATTCCTCCCTCAACTCTTAGGCTGATCAGGATAGATACTTGTGGATCTTATTCCCCGCTGTAGCCCTAGCATGTGCATGGTGTATAGTAGCCGCTCAGTGAGTGTTTGTAGAATAAGCGAATGAAGGCCAAGAATACCCTCTCAAGGGTCCTGGGTGGCTGCTCAGATCCCACCCCTTGCTTCTGGTGGGGCTGATAGGTAGTGGGGGCTTCCCTGGCAGCTATTCCTGGGCCTCTAAGGGCCTCTGCAATAGGAGGCTCTGGCAAGGGCAGCCCATACTAAACCAAGCAGTTTTAGAGATGGTCCACAATCTAGCATTTTGTCCACTGGAAATTACCCATAACCATTATTGTTGAGAGTCTAGGAGTCACACGAGGAATTGTGTTTTCAGTCTCTCTGTAAAGTTATTAAAGTTTCCTCTTTGCCTTAATTCAGAACTGGACAGCTCACCAACATAGGCTGATCTCTTTAGGAAGTCTGTAGGAAGTCTGAAGATAAGAAGGCAATTGTGATTTCAACCAGCTTATCACACAGCTAGGCCAGCTAATGGAAAATCAATTCCGGTATTTTAAGAAGAGATCAGCAGAAACGTTGTCTTCAAGCAATTCAAATGGTAGGAGCCAGGAAAAAATAATTCTACGTGCTAAGTGGAATGAACAAAGAATACCCTTTGTACGTTGTTAAATTGCTACTCCTTAAAGATTTCATTTCCAAATGTCATGAAATCGTGCTACATGTTTTTGCTTTTTATAATTTAAAAACTTTAACAAAGTCATAGAGGATTTATAAAGATTCAAATAGTACCTAAGTATAAAGCGACAGTTACTTTTAACACCTTCCCCTATTAACAGGAGCCAACCTTGCTTCCTCCTTCAAAAGTAAACGGCTTATGACTAAGGCCTCGCCCCAGCAAGATGGCAGAGTGAGATGCATCAGGGCTCTGACCCTCCACCCAGGAGCTTTGAACAACCAGCAAGAACTGGTGAAAACATCTTTCTCAAAACAGTTACAAGACTATAGTAACAGGGTGAGTACCAAATCAAAGAAAAAAAGGCCACTTAAAAGCTGTCGGGTCCTGTGGCACCTTGTCTGGCCCCTCCCACACCCCTTACCAGTTTGACATGGAGCTGGCCTGTGCTCCCAGGGCAGGTCCCTGGTCCAGGTTCTGGAGAGAGCAGGGTAACCCTCAGCAAATACTAGGAGCATCTATGTCTGGCTATCTGGTGGGGGCCTGATGGACTCACCATCCCTGAAGTTGCCCTGTGTGTGAGAAAGCAGTTAAGCAGTGGCTGCCTGGGGCAAGGGATTCCTGGCTGTAGGACATATAGTGCAGCCCTGGGACTGTGAGGAAACTCTTTCCTAGGTAAGAGTGGACAATTGTATCAATACCCCTGTCCATGTAAATGGGAGATTTCCTAGAGCCGCATGTACATATGCAAGACAAGAGGTATGTGCCGGATCCCTACATGTGGCCTCAGACTATGTTCTAAATTCATTGTAGGGATAAGCACTGAAGGAGAGCACTCACATAGGTAGTCTGCAAGATGGGAAAGGTATTTTCCTTTTTCTTCTTCCCTTTTTTTTCCCCATTAGCTCCTGGTATTCAAGGAAAACTCAATCATAACACCAACTGGATACAAACTTAGGGAAAAGATGTCCCAGAGTCTAAACTAAAATATAAATATCCTTATATCCTTCCTTACCTTCAACAAAAGATTATAAAACATACAAAGAAACAGGAAGAGATGGCCCAGGCAAAAGAGAAAATTGAAGCATTAGAAACCATCAAGGAGTAGGACTAGACCTGGGACATACCAGACAAAAAGTTAAAAAACAAAAAATGTTCCAAATGTGCTCAAAGAGGTAAAGGAAAACATGGACAAAGAACTAAAGGAAATCAGGAAAATGATAGATGAATACCAAGAGAATATGAATAGAGAGATGGAAATTATGAAAAGGAACCGAAGAGAACCGAAGACCATAATAACAGAAATAAAATATTCCCTAGATGGGTTCAACAGCAGATTGGACCTGACAGAGGAAAGAATTGGTGAACTTGAAGTTAAGACCATTGATATCATCCTGTCTGAGAAGCAGTAGAAAGAAAGGATGAAGAAATGTGAACAGAGCTTGAGGAGCCAGTGGGACACCATCCAGCGAACCAATATACGCATTGTCAGAGTCCCAGAAGAAGAAGAGAGAAGGGGCAGAGAATATTTAAATACATAATGGAACTTAGGGGTTTAGTGTGTTTTCTCAAGACCTTTTCTAGGCTATTCTCCTCTCCAAACCTCTACATTTGGCTGCTTAAGCAGATGCTGAATAGGAAGAAATACAAAGACAATAATTTTTTCTATTGTTATTATGCATCCTCCCACTTCCAAGTTTGACCTAATTGTAAACTAAGAATTTAGCAGTATAAAAAATATGGGATGGTTTTGTAACAGTGGCATTTACTACTCTTAATTAGCAACATGTCCCCCATGTATAGCCACCAATTACACAAGCAATTTTTAGACTATAAGCATCCAACTTATGAAGGATGGTGATAAATTATCAGAACTTGGACATTTTTAGGGCATTTCTTTGATGATAGAGTAACCCTTAATCCCCACTGCCACCATCCCCCAGCCCCCTCAGATGCCGCACCACCGTGAACTGAAAACCATTGATGACATAGAGTTTTAGTATAATTCCCTTGGTCCAAATGCAGGGCTCACTAATAACCTTCTAATAGCAACCTTGTGTGCCTTAACTATCTATAAGAGTGTGATTGTAGTGAGTGGAGCCACTGTTTATCTCCTGGCTTTGGAAGACACTATCTTATTTCTTTGCATAGGGGCCCAGTGGAGTTAAAAGAAGGAAAAAGGGACCCCATCAGATACATGCATGCCAATGTTTATAGCAGCATTATTCACAATAGCCAAAGAGTGGAAACAACCCAAGTGTCCACCAGCAAATGAATGGATAAATAAAATGTAGTATGTATAAACAATGGAATGTTGTTCAGCCATAAAAACGAATGAAGTTCTGACACACAATATAATGTGTATGAACCTTGAAAACGTTATGCTCAATGAAAGAAGCCAGACTTCAAAGGACAAATATTGCATAATCCCACTTACATGAAATATCTACAATAGGTAAATTCATAGGTATAGGAAGTAGATTAGAGGTTACCAGGGGCTTGGGGGGAAGAGGTAATGGGGAGTTATTGCTCAATGGGTAAAAGTTTCTGTTTGGGGTGATGAAATAGTTTGGGTAATGGATGGTGGTGATGGTAAGACAAGATTGTGAATGTAATTAATTCCACTTCAAACTGGTTGAAATGCAACTTTTATGTTATATATATATGTTACCTCAATAAAATTTTTTACAAATGCACTGTTCTGAAAAACAAAACCAAGAAACATACAAGATGGGCAAAGCTGGTACCTTGTTTCTCAGGGCTGGGTCTGCCCCAGCTTCCAGGAGCAGCGCAACTGTTTTAATATTCCCGCTGAGCACTGCTGCGTGGAGTGCTGATGTCCCGTTCTAAGAGAAAAGACGGTGCGTTAGGAGTGAGCCCACAGCCATTGTACTTAGACAGCTTGGGCTTTCATCATAAACCACCCTGCGTGATGAGACCAATGTCACAGCCTTACTCTTCCCTTCTACTCTTCTAAGTCACACTAGCACCTAGTCTGGGGTCCTCAGATACTAAGAAGTCAGTAAAACACTGCGGCCATTCTTGTGCAAGCGAAAAAAGGGATGCGGCCCTGGGTGCACATGACTTCATGTTCACTCCGTCAGTATATACTTGCTGCAGAAAAACCCACCAAGGCCATGCCAAATATTTTTCTCTTCCAGGAGACAACATAAATAGTCTGCACTTTGGGTGAGCCACTTGCAGCAAGGCTGGAGGAAGGCTGGTCAGCCAGTGGGTTGACCAGTTGGCCCAGTGGCCTAAGCTCTGCTCATGCAAGTTGGTAGAAAGTGACTGTGGAATTACAGGGCCCTAGAGTAAGAGAACATTGGCTGAGGGAAACCCCCTGAGCTCTGAGCTGAAGCATTTCTGAACATACAAGGGTCAAATGCATGGGTTGCTCATGTCTTAAATGATATTTACTGCAAATATTTATTGAAATAAGGAAGCAGCATGTAGCTGGATTCTGGGAGGGTAGGAGAAGAGAGGGTAATAAATCTAATATAGAAACAAAGTGTAGACATATGAAACCTTTCCAGAGGGTACATATGTCTGTGAATAATACCTAACGCAAACTTAGTTTCCAAATTACCAACTTACAATAAAAAACACACTCTGATTTTGTAAAAGAATATAATATATGCACAGAAGAATTTCAGCCAAATAGCATTTTTCAATGTTTGCTTTTATAATATGTATGGTAATCCACTAATCTGATAACTTTTATTCATCCAAAGTAACCTGCCAACTTAACCTATGAGCAATAGAGCTAAGATACAAAAAAAAAAAAAAATTAAAAAAGAACTGTTTGAAATGAGACTAAAGATTGCAAAGTCCATTTCTACTAAAGCTCTTTTCTTTTTTTATCCACAGAGCTCATTCTCACAGACTATAAATTCTTACTTTAAAAACAATTTTAATAAGTGCAATTTTCTAGTTTCCAAGCTCATGGAAGATTAGAAATAGCTTATTGAGACAGTGGAGAAGAGCCAGCACATTGCCAATAGCAATTATATATTAGCTGACAGCAAGAATGGAGTCTAAAAATATGAAGGACAGACACACAGGATCCAAAGAGCCTCTGGGGACATTCAAGGGCAAGTAGACTTTGTATACATCAACAGTCACTTATACTTATCAAGACACATCAATAGTCACTGTTGCCAGCTTAGAACAGGTTTGGGGCCTCTATTTGAGAAAACAGGAGAATATAAACCAGGGGTCAGCAAACTATGGTCCTGGGGCCAAATCCAGCTACCCCATCTGTTTATGTATGTCTTGCAAGCTAAGAACAGTTTTTAAAATTTTCAGTTGTTGAGAAAAAAATAAAAGAAGACTATTTTGTGGCATGTGGAAATATGAAATGTCAGAAATACAGAGTCCATAAATAAAATTTTCCTGGAACACAGCCATGCTCATTCATTTACTTATAGTCTACAGCAGCTTTTGTGCTACAATGGCAGACCTGAGTTGTTGTGATAGATTGTATGGCCCACAAAGCCTAAAATATTTACAATCTGGCCCTTTAGAGAAAATGTTTACTGACCCCTGGAATATACTGTAGTTAAAAAATATTTTAATCAGAAATTATTAAAACGCAAAACAGAGTTTGGGGCTTTCATTTCTGGAAGACCCATCACTCAGAATAACATTTTCCAAGGCTTCTAGATGTTTGAGGAATTATTTTATTTTTTCATTTTATTATTTTATTTTATTTTACCTAAGTTCATCTATGGTCAATGCTACAGATAATGAAGAGAAGGAACTCAAGTGTCTATCTCTCTTCATTGACTTCACCAATCCCATCAATGGTACCAGCAAGGTTGACTTTCTAATTTAGCAATTTCATTACCACTATTTTTTTTCTGGAAAATTAGGCTTTTGACTCTTTATACAATGTTCCCATTTCCTGCAGTGCCAAGGGTCTCCAGCACCCAGAAGTGTGTCCTTTCAAGAATCCAATACACCATGCTAATTACATGCTAATTATACTGCAGTCCCCAAGTATGGACTTCCCATTTTCTCCCCTCTCTCTTTTGCAGATGGGTAAAATTTCTCTTTGGGCCTTTCTTACCTTCAGAATACCAAGGGTCGGTGAGAATTTAAGCAACTCCTCTATCACATCATTATACCCTTTGTTGGCTGCTTTCAGTAACGCTGTTGTGCCATCCTTCACAGAGAGAGGGGAACAAAAGGTGATTATTAACAGCTGTGGGTGCTGGCTGAGCAGTCGATGTTAGCTGAGAACTGGGAACATGCTTGTCAGAAACAGGAAAAACACGTAAACTAAAGCCCAGCTCTGCAATGTCTCAATCTAGACACATGTTAGAATGTAGTAAACAGCTAGTTCTGCATGAAAGAATATGAGACTAAATACGGTAATTACTCTTCTATCTTAGAAGCCTGCTGATTGGGAATTCATACTGCCGTGGTCCCTTAGACCACTGAGTAAGGGTCCAGGGGAATTTCAGAAGCATGTTTTAGGAGCACTGATGGCTCAAAGAGACACACTTTGCAGTTCATGACTTAACAGAAACTAGTTGTGGAGCTGTTTTTAATGATTTAAATTATTGTTGAACTATATCTAATGTTTTAAATTTTTAAATGTGCATTTTAGTCTTCCCTTGCACACAACCTTGCTCTCGTCTGCCCTGGTACCTATTTGCCTGTGTGTGTGGTGCAGGTGGGGTGTAGACTGAAATCTGTTAGAAAAGAATACAAAGACAAATTCAAAGACTAGTCTTCTGCTGATGTCACAGGTTTTTGTCCCAAAAAGAACTTTTCCAAATTCCCTTTGCTCCTGCTCTAGCAATCAATCACCATTTGGAGGATTTAGCTTACAGAGCTTCCCGTGGTCAAGGAACCCTCCAGCCTGCCTTAAGCTTTAGCTGGCCTCAGGAAGGAGGATACCGTTAGGGGATTTTTCTTTCCTGGCTTCACAGATGATGGGAAGAAGAAAAGGAGAGTGGGAGAGAGGCCAGGGAAGAGGGAGGTATGTACTGCTGATCTCCCCTTTCTGGGCTTAAACTTGGAGAGGGGATAGGCAAGTCAGATAAGGAAAGGCAAAGAGGATATACAAAGTAAAAGGCAAAAAGCAGAAGCGGCAGAGCAAGGTCAGGCGCATGGATGACCCAAGCTGCCCGCAGTTCCTCTGGGGCAAAGGAAGGGCCGGCTGCTGGGCCCACTGACGTGGAATCCGGGGACACCACCAGACGTCTGGTGGAGACAGCAGGCGGATAGAGGATGTTGCAACATTTGTAGGTGTGGGGCTGGGGAACCAGAGTGAGGCGGAATCAGCCGGGGAGCAGTGCCTGGGAGCGCCACCTGGGAGCATAACCGGTGGCCCTGTGTGGCACTTAATGGGCCCCAGGGCACAGACCCCGCCGCGCAGCAGAAGCCGGCAGGGGGGGGGGGGCGCAGCATCGGGCAGTTTCTCCCGCCTCCCACCTGGCATCGAGGCTGAGACCCCAGGTTCCCCAGTCCACCCCGAGGTCGTCCTAGGTGGCGGAGGATCTCTGAGCAGCGAGGCACTTCCTCAGACGAGCAGCACTGGCTAAAAGTATTGGGCCACAAGCAAGTCTAAACCAGACTGGACCCTGGTTTCCCTGCCAAGTAGCTGGTGGAGGTCAGGAGGAAACCCAGGGGAGTTACAGGCAAAACTGAGACACGTTTTCTCTGCACGTCTGAGCCGCGTTCCGTTTGGGAGCCTCATCCCCCGCGTCTCCGGCCCCGAGCGCAGGCGCTCCGCGGGTTCGCCTCCACACTCACGTTCCTGGCGGCGTCGCGCTCCGCCCCGCGCAGCAGCATCACCCGCACCACCTCGCTGTGGCCCATCTGAGACGCGATCCACAGCGGCGCCGTCCCGTCCTGCAGCGGGGAGAAGGCCAGGGCGGCCCTGGGGCGCGGGATGCTCGCCACGCCCCCGCCCCCCACCCCTGCAACGTCCTATTTCACGGCAAGTTTCCGAAACCTAAGATGCTAGAAGAGGGCGCTGCCCACGATTCCCACTCCCTCCTGGTGGGTGGTTCAGCCCCCCAAGTGGTACTGGTATCAGCGAGCAGCTGAACTGCACAGCAGGGCGGCACTAACGTGACAAACCCTTTAACCCCCCCCCCCCCCCCCCCCCCCCCCGGTCGACGCGGTTGTCACGGCTTGGGGACAGAGGCTTCCCTCCCATAGAAGATTGGGCGGTTTCCTCTGAGGAGCCGTCTGAGGGTGAGAGAACTAAAGCCATTTCTCCTGCTCTGCTATTCTGGTGTCCAAAATCCCCCATGTCATCATTTTGGGGGGACTTTAGATTGATTTTTTTGTGGAATATGACATTGTATCTTCTGGGAGGCGGTGCACATTAGCTAGTTATAGCAGGACAGCATTTTTGGTAATATATTCTGGGTATTATTTCCCCAACAACCTCTTTTCCATTGTCCTCCATGAGCTGAGATAGGTCGCTGCAGAGAAGAAAAGATGGCGCTTCAAAGGGAGGGAGAAGGATTTGACAGTAAGGTGACTGTGGCCAGGCAGAATGGAATGGAAAACAGAAAGCCCCTCCAGTGCTGAGAGGAGGAGCTGGAGGAGGGGGGGAGGCCAGAGGCCATGTTTTTTCCCCCCTCCTTCTGGGTTGAATGGGGGTATGGGGTAGGGAGGGATTAGCTAGGAGCGGTAGAAACACCCAAATACATTTTGGGCAATTCCAGATGGGGAAGGATTCTCTCTCCTTTTTGGGAAGAAGCCTAGGCAAATTGAAAGCCCCTCAGAAAAGCTGTTTTCAGATGGTGCCTACAGGTGAGAGAAGAGCAAATGGTGTTTGGAGTTGTCTGGACCAGTGAGTTGTCCCCAAACTCCCATCTCCCCCATCCACTTGGCACCTAGACATCCAGGAGTCCCCACCGGCCTGTGGGAAATCCGCTGGGAAGATAAGGCCATAGAGGGTCCTGATGTCATGACCAGAGGTGATGACAGGGCTGACACCTCTGGGTACCAGGGTGGGATGGCTGGGGAGCAGCGAGGCTGGACGAGCCAGCACAAGGGCCAGGCATGACCCCCCACTCCCACCCCAATGTGCGGATGATGGTCTGACCTTGGAGAGCTGGGAGACGGGCAGGAGGAGAATTCAGCTTGCCTAAACCTAACCTTTGCAGTCATTAAGGTACTATGGCCCAAAGAGACGGTTTTTGCCAGGTATGACGGAATTACCTGTGAGTGGGAATGGGGCTGGGGAGCTAGGTGACTCAGTTATAAAATATGAAGTTACACTTTCTTCTGTGGTGTGCAATTTCAGCCCCACTCTATTAGCCAAAGCAGGCACAAAGGTTATCACCCACTGCTGTCTTGGCAAAGGGACAGAAGGCAAAGACATTTCAGGGGATTGGTAGAGGATGGCAATTCAAGAGCCTGGGGGTTGGTGGCTCTTGGGGTACTGGGTGGTGGCTGGACATTGGCACTGCCACGTCTCTGGAGAGATGGGAAGAGGTGCTGAAACAGAGGATGGAGGAAGGCTGGAGACAACCCGCGCCTACATCATCACTTTCCCCAGGGCCTCTTAGACCCTGAATCTGATTATTATTTATCATTAGCACTGATAAATAATATCCTAATTTGTAACTTTCAGGCTACAAAGCACTTCTACATTCCTCATTTAATTTGATGCTGCCATTCAGAGTTCAATTATTCATTCATCCAGCCAAACAACAATTATTGGGCATCTTCGAAGTCTCAGGCAGAGTACTTTGGCACAAAAGCGAATACGACATGGTCTTTGGTTCTGAAGCACTCGGCCTCGTGGAGAAGAGACTTGATGCAGTTCTACCATCAAGATATATAGATGAGTGTGTACAAGATGAACCAGAAAGCTTGCTTTGTGGAGGATTATGAGGTCAGCCTCACAGACGGGGCGATAATGAGCTGGGTCTGTGCCAGGTAGAAGAGAGAGAAAGGGCATTCCAGGTAGAAGGAGCAGCTTTTCCTCAGTGGCTTGGGCGGGCCGTGGGAAATTCAGGCGGCTGCAGCATGGGTTTGGGCAGCACTTGAGAGGCAGAAGAGAGGGTCTGAGCTCCACAAAGGCCTAAAGTCTTGCAGGGTTTTCTGGCACTCAGGTGCCCACATCTCCCTCTCTGCAGCCTCTGGTTCGTTTTGCTCTTTGCCGATATTTCCACAAGAGGGCAGGCAGGGAAAGGCAGCCAGCGGCACCCAGGGCAGCTCGCTGCCTGTTTCTTGTGCAATTCTAGGGCTCGGATGTTATTTGTAAAATTATATTACTTAATCCCAATATGTGGAAAGGGCTGGAGAGGGGCTATGTTGGAAAAATTATTAGTATTATCAACTCATTATCATCTTCATAATACTCAAATATTTATGATTTTACTTGGAATAGTGATGGCAGATAGAGAAAGCCATCACCACTTTCTGTTCCTGTGACCTTAGGCAAATCAGTCTGAGCCTCACTGTCCTCTCCTGCACGTGTATTAACCTCACAGAGATATGACTGAATGAGGAAGGTGCCCACCACAAGGGCTAGGTAATGACAGATGCTTTAAATGTTAGTTGAATCTGAATATTATTGATCAAGAAAACAGTAAATAGTCCACAAAGCATGCTTCATATTTAACTGGCTTTGATCCTCCCAATTACCCTGTGAAATAATAGACTGGTGAGCAGGTAGGAACTACTGGTAAAAGGAGATATGGGGGGGTCTCCTGTGTGTTGCATCACTCATGATTACTTCTCCATATCTGATCTTTGAACCCAGTGAATAAATGCACTGCTGTCAAATCAAATTATTTTTCAGCAGATTATCTAATTTGTGAATAAAGAGGTTTTCCTTTTTGTCTGTACATCTCAATTTCTGTTTTCTCTTATGTATTCCTTTTATTACAGTGGTCAGGGTCTTCATTCTAAAGATGATTTCATAATGAAAATGATGGAAATTAAGTCGACTTAGCTCTTTTTGTTGAGTTTTGGTGAGAATCAGGACAGGAAAAAATTTTAAAATATTTAAATAAGTTTTGAACATTTCTTGACAAAAACACAGTTTTAAAATATACTAAATTAAACAAATTATTATGACGTGGAAGTTATAGCCTCTTTTGAAAAAGGAAATGGAACATTTAGCTTGAGGAAGATTCACAGGGTTATGATGGCTCTTACTTACTCTTTGTGTGCATATCACCTGGAGAAGTATTTTGATGTATTTTGCATATCAGGTGACAAAAAGGGACTGACAGGTGAAAGCTACAGGGAGACTGGTTCAATGCAAGAGAGAAAATATAATGAAGGTTGATTAAAGACTAAATAAATGGAGGAAGCTTTAATGAGTTCTACTTTCTTGTCGTTATTCAGCTGTGGCCGGATGACCATCCAGTAGGAATGCTGGAGAAAGGATTCAAGTATCAGATGGGTGGTTAAATAGGGTGCCTTTTGTGGTTCCTTCCAAATCTTTTATTTTATTTGAGATAATATAGTCAAGTATCTTTTAATAAACTTTTATAGATTGATCACAATATCAGGTAGAATCTATGACACAACTGGCATTAGAGATGGAATCATCTATGATTTTCAAAGGCTCCTAAAGATGATACAGGAAAAAAGAATGAAAAGCATTCTCTTCCATGAGTTTAAGTCTACAAAATGGTGCTGGTTCTTTTTTTTTTTTTTAAAGATTTATTTTATTTATTTATTTCTCCCCCTCCCCCTTGTTTGTGCTCACTGTCTGCTCTCTGTGTGCATTTGTTGTATGCTTTCTGTGTCTGCTCATCTTCTCTTTAGGAGGCACCGGGACCGAACCTGGGACCTCCCATATAAGAGAGAGGTGCTCAATTGCCTGAGCCACCTCCACTCCCTGCTTTGTTGTGCCTCTCATTGTGTTTCCTCTTTGTGTCTCCTTGTTGCGTCACCTCGCCATGCCTGCCCATCATGGCAGCCTGTCAGGTCAGCATGCTGTCTTGCTTGTCTTCTCTAGGAGGTACCAAGAACTGAACCCAGGACCTCCCATGTAGTAGGCGGGCACCCAAATGCTTGAGCCACAGCTGCTTTCCTGGTGCTAGTTCTATGCTTCTACTGCACTCCAGTCCTCACATCCACGTCTACTTCCACAATCAAACCAGAAAGTCATGAGGACCAAGTCTAGTCTAAGGCAGAGGCCCAAGATGTATAAAGAACCTCGCCAGCAGCAGAGAAGGTTCAACAGCAAGAGAACCTTGCTGCCAGCCCTCTCTTTGCCCTGGATCACACTTCTTATTACCATGTCCCTGCCCCATATCCTATATTTGGTAAGTAAGGCCATAAAAGATTTTATAAGATATCTGCAGGGCCCAAGCCCTAATCCCATTCTCTGCAGTAAGAGGTGCTCAGACCAAGGATGGACAGGCCAGTCAGGCCACTGTGGCCTGGTGTACGAGGCTGGGTTGTAACAGTGGCAGGACTATGCCAGGAGTTTGGCTTATGATAGTCGGTGGCGGGGCGGGGGGGGGGGGGGGGGCAGCTTGCTGTGGGACAGCCTGGGACCACAGACAAAATAAGCAGGGGAAGCTGGTCCAGAAGAAGGAGTGTGGAGAGAGTAAGAGAGGCAAGGAAGGACTTTGAGATGACAGAGACCACAAGGAGAAAGAGTGCAACCTTGACTTCTGATGGGTTTTCTCTTCCAAAGAGGCTCAGATGGGATAGTACTGAGAACAAGCAATACCTGACATTATTAAGCACTTATGGTATATCAGTCACTGTACTAACAGTTTTTCAAGAGTCATTTAATTTAATTCTCACAATATTCCTTTGGCAAAGTTGCCAGCATTATCCTGGTTTTATAGATGAAAAAAACAACAACGGACACTCAGGGGGAGTAAGCAACTTGCTCAAGTCCATGCAATTAATAAGCAAAACTGCAACTGTACTTCATTTCCTTAGGACATCCTTAGATGACCAAACTGCTCCCCACCTAAGATCCCTAGTTGGCCCTTACAGTTTTCCTGAGTCTGGTGTCTTCCATGAGCCTGGGCCCTACATCTGGAGCCTGCTGGTTCCTAGTCACTGGTCACTCTCAGACCACCTTGGTGCTCTACCCAAGCCACAAGCCCATTTGTGCAGAGCAATACAACAGAGCCGCTACCAACCTGAAGCAGCAGGGCCTTCGTAGTGCCCTCGGCTCCTGTCTCCAAACCTTCTGGCCCTGCCTTTTCCCACTGTGCAGCACCGAGTTCATACCTTGAAGCGTGCAACGTGGGGAGAACTGTAGCTTTTGGGTCCCAACATCTTAGGGTACAAGTCCAAGCCAAGCCTTCAGTTAGAGAAAGGTACTTTATTCGATGGCCTTTCTGTTAGGCTTCAAAGAAATATTGGTGAGCCCACTAGGAGGCTAGATAGCTAAGTGAGATAGGCCAACTTCAGCTCTGGGTGAACAGATTGACCTTTGCCACTTTATAAAAGTATGGCTTTAATTAAGGTAGGTGAGTGGAGGTGGGAAAAGTATATATCAAAGTCTTTTGTTGAAAGAAAAATAGACTAGGCAGCATTCTCAGCTATGATTAGACAGGTTTCCATATTTCTTGCTTGGGCAGGAGATATGGAAAGAAATAAAAATGGGTTTTTAGGCTGACTATGGATTTCAATGACATTTGTGACTTAACCTCTTTACCTAGGACAACTCAGAAGGAAATAAATTTTCAAATTTTAAATTAAGAACTAAGTCTTGGGGAGAGGATGTAGCTCAAATTGTTGAGTGCCTGGCTTCCCATGTATGAGGTCCGGGGTTCAATCTCCAATACCTCCTAAAATAAAAAAACAAAAAATCAACCAAAAAACCCCAAAACACTTTGTCTTTCCAAAGTCTGCCTGTGGCTTGCTTTTGTGCTTTGTTAGTATAATTTCTCATAACAAAAGTTCTAAAAAGGTTTTATCCTCAGGGATAGAGTTTCGGAAAAAAGTCATACTGTTGTAGAATTTGAGAGAGGTTTAATTATTTGCGTATAGAGAGGCCAGGACTCAGGAATGAATTTGAGAAGGAAAAATGGTTTATTGACGGCCGGCCGGACTCGGGAGCTTTCTGTTTGAATCTGGACCCTCGAACAAGATTTTTGAATCCCTTTTATACAGAGAGGAAAGGCTATATGGTTCCTTTGTTTCAGTTCTCAATAGGCTTGAATTAGCATATATATCTTCCACATTTTAGGTAAGCTTTTAGCATGGACTCCAGATATTCTAGATAAGCTTTTAACATATTTGGTTTGCATTTCCCCTAAATACTTAAAAGTTTATAGACTTTGCATTCTTAAACTGTTTCCTGGGACTGGAGTCGTTGCCCTTGTCACTAAGGGCAGGACTGCAGCCTCTTACCATTCCACACCCACAAGTCGAACAGCTTAGGTTATCTCTGAAGAGACAAAGAGCCTCCCACCCATAGTCCACATTAATACCTACTACAGTTCAGATTCCTGCAGCTCAGATCAAATCCAACTCTATTAACAGCACATCACAAAATGCCAGGGCTCCTTAGCAGGGCAATGCAAAAATTAGAAGTCAGATCTACCTAAAAATATTAAGAAATTAAACCAGGAAAATATCTTTGTCCTTATTTTGTAAATTCAAGAATTTTCTGACAATGACAATGTGCTAGCTGAGATTTCAGAATGAAACATTGGTTTCCAGATGCCCTACTTATATAATATTCTACCACGCACAGGCCATTTTAAGTGAAACTTTTAAGTAGACTTTTATTTTAACCTCCTGGTAACTTGTGACAAAGGCAGCCAGGACGGGGATCACTTTTGACATATTTATGGCACTACTTGTCTTCTTGCGACAGATTTAAATATTCAGAGTTTATACTTTCCAAGAAGGTAAGAGATCTTGACTGTCTGACCCAGCTGGAAATCAGTCTCTCATTATGAACTCACAGCAGGTAGTAAAAGTCATTATGATTTGGGGGGTCAAGGGGGGTCAAGCTTTGGAAAAAGAAAAAAATCCCATTGCGTTTTTTTCAAAAGCAATTCTTATTTTATAAAAAACACCCTTTTCCTGAATAACAGTCTTTTCAATTGGCCTCTTACCATTCAAAACAATTGCATTGTATGCCGTCTTTGGCAGAGTATCACTAGCTCCTTGGCCTGAGGGCGGTGCCTGATACAGACTAATCATCCACTGGGCCAGGCTGTCCTCATGCTTGAGGAATGAAAAACAGCTGTGTTGTGTTGTGGCTACCGCTGAGAGGTTGGTTTACTCTTTTAACATGTTGGCGTCAATGTCGCCGTATGACTCAATTTAGATTTAAGTGAACACAGTCTATGCAACTTTTGAAATATAATCTCTTATAACAACTTGTTGGCTTTTGTTTTATCTTTGTATTTTAGGCATATGAAAAATAAAAAATATTTTACAGCGAGCCTTAGTCAAAGTGCCAGAAATTATTTTAGAAGGGTGCCTTGATAAGGAGACTTGATAATCTGAGAAGTCTTTTTCATCTCTTATTTCTAAGTCCACAGAAGTATCTTCAATAAAGGCCTCCAAATGAGACTTAGGCAACCTAAAAATAACGATTTTAAAAATTAATTTTGGTAAAGTAAAGCTTCTTATTTAGAAGCAATCAACAATTTCAAAATAAGAAGGACCAACAAGAAAATGTTAAACTCCAAACCCAAATGTCAACTCTGGCAGGTATGGGAGGACAATTTTTGGTAAACGGCTTCCTTTCCCAGGAGTATTCCTGGGGCCAGCTAATTCTCAGAATGTCTTTAAAATTTGAAAAAAATAATCTAACATGCATAGCAGCATCTAGCACATGATAAGTACTCAAGGAATACTGATTAAATGTTGACTAAAACAATTATCAATAATTTAGGAACTTGATGAAATTGTCAGGATCATCCTGCCCAGACTCCTAATTTTCAGGGGAAATTTTACTTTTTCAAAACCACAGAGCTAGTTATTGGCAGAATTGGATCTAGACACGAGGGTTCCCAACCTCAAACCTATTTTGCCCAAAGCACTTTATTTTCTCTGGCTCTTTATGTACTTGAGTTTCTAAAGACTGAAACAGCTTGTGGCCAAGAGCTCAGACCAATGCTAAAATTCCCATGACTATTCATTCTTTGAACATAAAGGCATTCTCACATCTGGTACTGATGTGGGCTATGGGTGGAAGGCTCTTTGTCTCTTCAGAGATAACCTAAGCTGAAGGCTGTGGGTGTGGAATGGTAAGAGGCTGCAGTCCTGCCCTTAGGGACAATGGCAACAGGCTCCAGTCCCAGGAAACAGTTTAACAATGCAAGGGCTATAAACTTTAAGTATTTAGGGGAAATGCAAAAAGTAAATATGCTAAAAGCTTATCTAGAATATCTGGAGTCCATGCTAAAAGCTTACCTAAGATGTGTAAGATATATATGCTAATTGAAGCCTATTGAGAACTGAAACAAAGGAACCATTTGGCCTTTCCTCTCTGTATAAAAGACGTTTGAAAATCTTGTTCGGGGCTCGGGATTCAAACAGAAGTTCCCGAGTCCGGCGGGCCGTCAATAAACGTTTTTCCTTCTCAAAATCATTCCTGAGGCCTGGCCTCTCTATACTCAAATAATTGAACTTCTCTCAAATTCTACAACAGTACCACAATAGTGGAAATCTGCGGGGGTGTCATTTACTGGTAAGAAATCAGCTTGACTTTTCCCTAGAAAACTATCTTTGTAACAGCGTTACCTCAATCTGAAATGTTCTGTAAAAAAACAACAACAAAGTAATTGGGGTTAGAGGATTGTGGGAAGATGGCAACGGACTGACAGGCAGAACTGAATGCTCTCACAAAAACAACCAAGAATAATCAAAAGGTGCCTGAGGGACCTGTTTTAGGAGTCAGCAGACCAGGACAGAGCTACACAACTCCCAGGAGGGCAAGGGTCAGAGAGACGAAGAAGCCAAAAAGACAAACATGAGTTATCAAGCCCCCACGGCAGCTGGGAAACGCTCCCCTCCCTCACCTCAAGATAGTAAGCAGGGGTAAAACCCCTGGCTCACTGTAGCCGACTGAAAGGGGAGCAGACATCCTCCTCCCCATCAGCTGTTTCAAGGGGAAAGGGAAGGGAAGTTGGGGTGCTTCTCTTTAGTGAATTCTGCCAGCAGAGCCTGCTTTGAATCTCCCGTCTGGAGATTCAACACAGGAACACAGTTAAGGTGTATTGACCAGCGCCATCTGCTGTTCGGTCTGGAAACTGCATGGACAAAAACTCCCGTTCTCAGTATCTAACCTCCAGGAGAAAATCTGCGCCCCTTTAGTGAGTCCCTGGCCCAATTTTGAAAACTTAAGTTGGGGAATTTTAAAGACTGAGAATAAATTGGACCAAACATCAAAGAAGAGGTATGGGAAAAAACAAAACAATACGCAAGAGAGAAATTAGCCATCAGAGTAAATACACCAACATGTGCAGATGCCCAGACATCAGCAAAAAATTACAAGCCATACTAGGAAACAGGAAGATATGACCCAGTCAAAAGAACTAATCAAATATCCTGAAGAGATTCAGGATTTAATGCAATTAATCAGTGATAATCACACAACTCTCCTAAATCACTTCAGACTTAAAAGAAAATATGACTAAAGGAATTATCTTTCATTAAAAAATTGTATAATTAAAAACAAAACACAAAGTAATTAGAGGAGAAATAGTTCCTATGTAAGAGAAGCTAATTATAATGTCTTACATTTGGATGGTTCATTGCATGTTATAAAGCGCTACCTGTTTAATCTTACAGTTCTATTTTTAAAGTATCAACTAATTTGCCAGTTGTCCCAGGCTGGCTTACTCTGATTACCTTACTGCAGGCATAATTCATTTGAACAGGAGGTGGCAGAGTATCTGACCTCAGACAATACTGAATTGTAATGTCAGCTTGTTTTCATAGGTTTGAGAGTGAGCCAACGTAAAGAGCAGGAGAAACCTTCGTCAAAGATGAACATTTCTCCACAGAGGCAACAGGAAAAGAGCAGCAGAGCTGACTGGTTTTTAGGTAAGTGCCATTACAGGCCCTGCCTGCATCACCACCCCACGTAGCCGGCCAAATGCTGGTAACAGACATTACCTGCCTTGGCTGGTTGACTTTTGCTCCTGAAGACAGCAACAACCGAATAACATCCAAGTAGCCACCTTGAGCAGCGAGGAAGAGTGCTGTGGCTCCATCCTGAGAGATAGCAAAGTAAAAGCAGTAAGGGAAAAAATCATTTTTGCATTTATTGTAAGAGAAATTTGAAGGAAGTGGATGGGGCTCAGGTGGGTGAGTGCCCATTCTCTGTGCCTCCTAAGAAAACAAAAAACGAAAAAACCAACTCAGGGAAGCTGATGTGGCTCAGTGGTTGAGTGCCAGCTTCCCACAAATGGCTCCCGGGTTCAATCCCCGGCCCCTTGTACCTCAAAAAAAAAAAAAAAAAAAGAAAAAAAAGAAAAAAAGCACATACATTCAATACAATTTTCTATTTCCACCCCCTTTTTGATTTCCATCTTTTTATCATTTAAAAGCTAAGCATCAGTTAAAAAACAACCAAATTCCCCAATTTTATTTTGTGTGCTTCAATGAAGAGTGAAAAGTGTCCTTTTGATTAGGTCTTTCCTACTCCTTTCTCTTCCCCCCCCTTATCTGTATCCCCCAACATGCAGTTTCCCCATGTATAAAACGCAAGGTGCCCTCAGAAACGGTCCCTCCTGAGAACCTCGGTGACGTCTCTCCCTGTCCCCTGAACGGACACAAACACCTATCAACACAATGAAGCAATCCTGAATCAAGCCCAAAGCAAATATTTGTTTCCAACTTTCTTTGGTGTTCTTTTTAACTGGGTCTTTATGTCTTCCAGGCACTTCTTTTTTCTTGACGATATGCCATTCAGTAACTTCAGCCAATCTATCAGTCAGCTAATAGCAAACCTTCTCTCCAGATGCTTCCAGTACGAGCTCTCAGAACAGAGCCTTCACAGAACCTGGAGAGGCTTCATTATTTTTTAGACCATAGTGGAAAACCCGAGCACATCCTGGTGGAAAATACCTAGCTAACCCAGCTAATTACCCCACCTCCCAGCAGGAACGAAACCAAGCTAAAACACAAAACACCCTTCCCTGCAAGCCCAGGTGTGTCACATGGAGGGGGCTGGATTCCCAGTGGGTGCTGGCCGAGCTGCCAGACTCCCCTCAAGGCAATCATTAAAAAATTAATCAGCCTGTACAGACTTTAAAGCAGAAGTTTGATATAAGGTTAAACATTTCGTCTGCTCTGTATTGTGTTGCTATTAGAAGGTGTACCGGGTCCTTGGCAGCTCTCAATAATTTTCTGAAATGTTCTCTGTATGCATTGGGTTTTTCACTATGCTCTGCAAGTTTCAGTTCCTAAAAGTTTTCAGGATCACTGACCATTTTCTCCCACTAGATTTCAGTGATTTTTAATGGAAACATTTGGACTGTTTGGGCAAGTGTAAAAAATAAAAAACTTAAAATGGAGGTTACGGTGTCTGAAGTTTCTTGAATCACCTTATAGCAGAGAGGAATTTCTATGGGAATGGACTCTTCTCACCTTTTTCTAGGATTATGTGCCTCTCCAGCGCCTTATGTAAAAATATCATCTAACACGTGCAAATTCTACACCATGGCAGTTTGGATGGCTGCTAATGGCTATGCGAGGAAAATCACAATTCACTTCCCTTTTCCAAAGACTTTGGTTCTTCCTCCTCAACCCACATTTACACATACTAATATACACTCGCAGGTATACTTTACTGATAGCCAAAGGAATATCCTAAGCTTTAGACCTGCGATTCTTAGACTGGGGCATGTAGTAGAACCTTCTGCCCAAGTTCTGCCCTCAGTCTCCAGTTTAATTGATCTGGGGCAGGCCAGGAATTGGTTGTTTTAAAAGCTCCCCAGGTGTTTCTACCAAGCAGCTAGAGTTGCAAGTCATTCCTATAGCCCATTATCCGGTAATTCAATCCTTCAACCAGTAATGGCTGCAGGCTCCAAGAGCTTCACCGAATTTGAAGTGCAAAAAGTTGGGGTATTTGCTAGATACTTCAAAGAGCCTATGACTTGTCAGAGTTAACCACGCCATTTCTGTCGGTGGTGTTCAAATGGAAAAGTTCACACCTCCATATCTCATTTTACATCCAGGGAAGTATTGTGCCCTTAGGTGTAAGAGCTACAGGTCTAGTTGTAGGATAGCTTAAAATACCGTTCATGGTTCACTAGAAGTCTCACCACGAGACTCTCTCAAACCACTTCATCTCCCTCCATTTTACTTTTCCCTACAAAACCAGAATAACACCTGCCATAAATCCCATGGAATTACAGTGACAATTAAAAGAGCCCTTGGGGTAATGTGCTAATTGCCAATTAGCTGCACACTACGCTAGCAGTGGATGCCTTCAAAGGTCCATGGCCTGTGTGTACTTCACAGGGCCTCATTCACCCAACCTCGCTTTTTTCCAAATACTTGATTTCTTTTCCTTGTGTCCTTCCTCACAAAAACTCTACAACAGAATTTATTCTGGTTTTCGGTAAGGCCATACGCCAGGCTGTGTGTTTCATCATGGTGTGATTATATTTGCATCACATGGGTTTTGAAGATCTGAATTGTCTAGGTCCATGAAATGTCCCCTATGTACAAGATTTAAGAGAGCAACAATCAGTAAATAAGATTACATGGTTTCTATACAGGAAAAGCTTGTCTGGCCAACCATATCTTCTAACTTTCCCAGACTAAAACCCTCCTGCCCATTAAAATATTTTTGAAGTTGGCACTTCTGGCATCTGAGTTCAGATGTCCACCTCCTGTCCCTTGGAAACGCACTCACATAAAGTTGGTCATGGATGTTGGCTCCGTGCTTCAGCAAGGTCTCCACCACGCGCATGTGCCCGTACTGACTGGCGGCCAGCAGGGCGGTGCCTCCGTCCTAGGGGGAGGCAAAGTACAGACATATTAGAGACAGAGGAGGCAAGTATTTCACAAGCGGATGCTCCGCACAGAGCAAGAACTTTGGAGAAGAATTCTCCTACAGATAATACCAAACTCATACTTTTTATTTTTTACCTTTTCCTTGCAACCATGACTCAGTTCATCATAATGACATCATTATGGTGAACACTTGGATGACTTGCTAGTCATATAATACAATGTTTTTACCAAGTTAGTAGGATTAATTAAAACATTTCCCATGCCAAATGCAGAAACATCTATTTGCCTTTCAGTATGGGAAACAAAGAACAGAAAGTCTGTACCAATCAGTTCCATCTTGGAATGGCTACAAAAGCCCCCTGTGGCTTCCAGGCAGAGAGCCTTCTGACAAATGTTGGCTTCTCCCTGCAGTGCCACCCAGTGGACTGCTTTTAACTACCTGGGGCCATTGCCCTCACGGTACAAGATCTGCATCTATTAAAAGAGTGGATAATACAAACATTCCATGCATCCTGGACCATGTGCCAATTCATCCAGATTCTTTCCAAGTGAGGGCCCTAGAACTAAACACAGCATGTAAAACAGATGGGGTCTGAGATGGGATGGGGCTAGCCTTTGCTCCATTTATGCTACCTTTATATGGTCTGGGTTAGAATTAACTTTTATGTCAACCACATCATGCTACTGACTCACTGAGTTTGGGGTCAACTAAAGCCCTTAATGGTTATTTTTTTCAGGTTCTGCAGCTAAGGCATTTTCTTTGCCCATTTAGCACTGTTGAATTGTTTGGCTCTATAAATCGGTATGTGGACATTTGAATGCATTATAAATAATACAAGCATATGTAATCTGGTTCTAAAATATGAATCATAAATAAGATAGTGTAGTTTTAAAATGTTGGCATAGGGCGTTTGTTCAAAATGCCTGCCCTTCGCGTCCCACCCTCAAAGGGTCTGATTCAGTAGGTCTAAGGTGAGGTCCAGAAATACGCCTTTTGACCAGTCCTGTGGGGTGAATGTGACGTGCAAGTGGCAAGCGGCCGTCACTTGGAGAAACACTGCTCTAAGAGCGCTTGTATTCGCAGGAAGGCGAGACCCAGGGGGACGCGAGGGGCTTCATTTGAGCTGGGCTTTGAAGGGTGGGAAATGGGAGGGAGGGAGACAGAAGGCTGCGGCTGGTGGCGGTGTGTATGTGTCGGTGGGTGGGGGAGCATCGAGAAATTGCTTAACAGCAGCAACCAGTACCACCATCTCCAAATTTTGTTCTGTCAATTTTCCTGGCTCTTTGCCTAATGAGGTAACAGAACAGATAAAATAGAATGGTTATAGGAGAACTGATACCTTTCATTTTTACAACACTTTTTTTTTTTTAGGATATAGATTTAACAACAAGGGGAACAATGACTGAAATGAAGCCAGTTTTGATAACAGGATCGTATTAAAATTCAGAGGCTCCTGACACAGACACCTTCTCATGGAAGGCTCTTAGACACCTGCAGTTGACCTAATGGAAACATAAGGAGTTTCTCCTGCTGGGCCTCCTATTATGTGGATTCCTGGGACAGCCAAGCTAGCTACTGTACAAAGGCTTTAAGCCAGCATTAACTTGCTAACCAGGAGAAAACAAAGCAGCAAGATGGCCAATTTTACTTAGTTCAAAATTGAGATTTAGGTTCTCAGAACTTTGCTTTCCATTTTCAGTTGTATCACCTTTATAATGAAACCAAAATGATAAATAATATAAAATATATACAGATTTTGTGCATCTACTGTACATTATTTTTGGTATGTTTGGAGGCAGGCACATGATCCAAAACAGGTTTCAGAAAAGACAGAAAACCCTTTCTGAAATTCAGATCTACTTTATAGTTAACAGAAAAAAAAAAAAAAAACCAATGAAAACTCCCTGGATATCTAAATTTCACATACTAATGGATCAAGGAAACTTAAAAGTTTCCAACTAAGACAAATTTTCAGGGAATTTCTTTTATTATGATTAGGTCAGAAATAAGCTGACAATTACAAAACTCTTAATGGCAGTTCAAATTTTCCTACTACAAAAACAGACTCATATAAAAAATATCGTGAATTCAAAATTGATCTTTCATAAGTCTAAAGTGAAAAAAATCAATAAAGACTTTAAACGAAGAACCACAGCTCCTTGCCCAACTGTATACTTTCTAATTATGTTTTATATTTCAGTGAGGATAACTCATGAAAGTAAACTGTCTGCCAGACCACCCTTCTTAAAATCTCTCAGATTTCACTCAAATCACCTTAATACTATGACCATTCCTATCAAAGTAATGGGATTAACTAACTTTGAGTGGAAAAAGCACATGGAAAAAGGGACAGTTTAAAGCCACCTGCTACTGTATGCTTCCTGGTCACAAAACTTAGTGTCCCAGGGAAGAAAGCTTCAGTGCAAGAATTTCCCATGAGATTCTCCAATTGTGAGTCCAGACTAAAAATGTAATGTTTTGAGTCAAATCCCAAGGATTATCTCTGAACCAGTACAAAGTAACCTTGCTAAATCCACCTACTTAGGCTTAAAATTTTATATCCAGGATGGCTGAAATTCTTTGCCACAGTATGAAATCAAGAAGCTTCTCTTACTTTGGTTCTACATTCAGTGGACGCTCCAAATTCAAAGAGGAACCGCACGATGTCGTTGTGGCCTTGTTGGGCAGCAAAGAACAGAGCGGTTGTACCTGACTGGGAGGGGGAGAGACTGGTTTTAAAGGACATGTGGTTACACACACGTTTGCAAAGAAAACAATATCCTTGAACATAAACCTGGCCTAGGAAGCGACTACATTTGAGCTGATTCTCTTCCTTGGGCCAGAGAAGTGACATGAAAGGAAAACTTTATTCTTGGTGTTTTGAATGGTGGCCCCCGAACGATATGGCTACGTCTGAATTCCTGGAACTTATGAATATTACCTTATATGGTAAAAAAGTGAATGTTACTTTATAGGGCAAAAGATGTGATTAGGTTAAGGATTTGAGAGGAGAGCTTATCCTGGAGTATCTGATGAGTGTCCTTGTAAGAGTGAGGTGGAGGGAGATTTGACACACAGAAGAGGAGGGGGCCATGTGACCATAGAGGCAGAGGGTGAAAGGATGTGGCCGCAAGCCAAGGCCTGCAGACAGCCGCCAGAAGCCGGAAGAAGCAAAGAACAGATTCTGCCCCAGAACTCCCAGGGGAGCACAGACCTGCGATTTCAGACTTCTGGTCTCCCGAACTGTGCGAGAATCAATTTCTGTTTTTAAGCCACCCAGTTTGTGGTAAACTGTGGCAATTTGTTATAGCCACCACGGGAAAGTATTATACTTGTATCGTGTGTGGGTGAGACTAACATTCATGAATACGGGGAAGAATTCTGGTTACACAGTTTAGCACCCTAGACTAGGAATCTTACAGTGCAAGAAAGAATCTACATAATTCAGTCATTAGTTTCTTCCACTGTGAGCTCAGAGTGAGAAGGGGCTCTTAAAAAAAGGACGTATGAACAATCAACAGCCAAATTCTGAATTTTAAACTGATGATGATATTCCAAGACACAATTTTTAGCATCCTTTCTCCCCTGCCACTTTTACAAGCCTCCTCAAAGACTGGTATCCCAATCTTAGTGTAATATGAGCAAAACCCATACCTCTCTGTGGGCAATTTATATTTTGCATATAAAGATGCTCATCACTTCTGTTTCTTGAACTTGGGAAGAAGCTAACATAACACTTCCCCAGGAAGAGGGAAGAGAAAACTCTCTTTCCTCAGCTTTCCCAGAGATGTTAAGATGGTAGGGTCTCACCCAGGTATGACAGGAGAGCCTGTGCTAGAACTACTGGTCCTTGGAAGCTCACTCTTCAGGCTGTGTGTGTGTACAGGGTGTGTATTTGCAGGCAAGGAGGCAGACCACTATGGCAGAAGGTATGACAATAGTTCCCAGAAATAACCAGTTTCAGGCTGTTCCCTCAACCAGTGTCTGCCCCAGAAGGCAAGGTGAGGGGTCCATTACAGAGCCTTTCTGGGGGCAATGCAGGACCAATTTCTCCTTGGTTCCCACAGAAACTGGGAAACTTCCTCCTTTGTCCAGTTGCTTCTTACAGGGGAAGCAACTGGGTTCCAGAAATCTTAAGATGTAAGCAGCTCTGGATGAAGAAACTTGGCTAGGATAGGAAAACTCTTACCTTCTTAATCGACATTAAATTTTAGAGACTATCAAGGGTCATTTCTAGGTGTTTCTTTATGAAAAGAAAGGGTTTGTGTTTCAGTAAGCTTTCTTGATAGGTCCATTACAAAAACCTTATTTATAGCAGTTTGAGTTATTTTGGGAACACATAGACTACTAATTATTATGCACATAATGTGCAATCTGTAGGCAACAGGGGCATGACTTCAGTCCAGAATGCGCATAAAGGCCTTAAACACATGTGCTTTACTGATGATCCCCAGGGCTTCATGTCAACTGCATTTGCAGTTCTGTGCCTCAGAGCTGCCATCAGCCAAAAGCACGATGGTCTCTCAGGACATTAGCTTTCGGATGAGATCTCTAGCAAGCTCTGTGTGTCTAGACACTCTTAAGGAAACAATGGCAGGTGGTTTTTCAGGAAACAAATATTCTGATATTGTACTATGGCTCAAGAATGGACCCAAAGAATTCACTATAAGAGTAAGTTCCAAAGCACCATGAATCACTCTTTTAGCTTCCCTTTGGAGCCTCTCTGGTTTGGCAGCTCCATGGTTCCAGGTTGGCATGGTCTCAGGAAATTCAGGGGACCCCTGGGAACTTACAGAGCATCCTTATTTGAACCATACAGGTTATCCCTAACCTGGGAACACCTAGGGTAATTCTTCAAGGGCCCAGTGCACAGCGCTTTTTATGACTAAGATTGTTAGTTGAGCAACTTGAACCAAGCAAACAGATAAATATAAGATCATAAAAACCATGCCTTGGCTGGAAAGCAAACAAATACTTCTCTATCTCCTTCTCCCAGCTTTTCTCAGTTATTGTTATGAAGTTTTTATGCATGTTAGACCTGCCCTAAAGGAAGGTATGGACACGATGAAAGTTTGGGTTATGAGTTGTCCTTTTGGAAACAACAATGGCTGGATCAAGGAGGACCAAGCAGCCCAGTCTGGCTTGGAGGTCAGCCCAGGATGTCCATCTGAGGCCTGAGTCAGTGTGGCTGAGAGGGCAGAGTCGCTGAAGGGATGGCTTGAGGATGGGTCCTGGTGATGGTTGATTTACCAGGGCCTAAACTGGCTCAGAAACACATGGAACCTCCTCAGCCCTGAAGCCCAAAGGTAGGTTAAAATGCCCTAGCTCCTGCTGCTCCTGTAGACTGCTCTAAGGATGGAATGTAGGGCTGGATGGAACCCCTTGAATGTCTAGTGGGGACAGGTTCATATTTTAATCTGATGTTCATCCCCATGAATGAGGAGTTTATCTAATACATGGTTGATCAGAGAAGTCCTTTGAAATAGTGAGGATAGCTGAGGTGTCATAGCAAGTGAGTCCCTTTAACAATAGACCTTCTAAAAATATAATGACCCTTCTAAAAATGTGAACTCTACCCTTCAAAAGATAATTTGACCTTTTGAAAACACAATACTAAAACCCTATACATTCTATAGCAGCTCATAGCAAGGGAAGATGTTAGGATTGCCTTACACCTGACCAAAAATGTATGAGGACTTAAGGGATGTGGGTAGAGGTTTGTTTACCTCAGATTGAAACACGGCCCTGACAAGGTACACTCAACTGTCGCACAATTGAAGGACTACCAGACCGTATTTTAGGCTTAGTAACTCCTGAAATCTGGGCTTTAACAGCACGTAGTAAAAATGCAATGGTTCCTCTCATCCTCTTTACCAGTTCACTATCATGAAGACCTTAACTTTCTCTCTCACCCTGGTCATTCTTCCTCAAGCACAAATACCTGACCTACCTCTCTCTGGAGGTTGATGTCTGCTCCTTGCAGCACCAGTTCCCTCACGCAGTCCAGGTGGCCGGCGTAGGAGGCTACCATGAGGAGCGTGGTGCCGTGCTGGTGGAGGAAAATAGAGAGTCAGGCCCCCGCCACGTCGGCGAGAGGGCCTGCAAGAAGACTGCGGAGATGTCAGCTCCACTTGGGGTGCTTCTGAGCGCAAAACTTCTCACAGCAATGGAAGTGCCTCGTGAATACTCTTATATAATGTAGAAAAGATGGACTAAAAGCTAAGTGACATTGCAGGGGTTGAACATTTCAGTTTAAAAACTCCCTACCCCCCATCATTTCATTCAGAAATATGGTCCAGTTCTTGCATTTCAGGGCAGCAATCACATCATGATCTCATTTTATGATTTGTATGAAATGATTCCTGGGCCCAAACATGATTATTAATGCAAATAGATCAGACGGTCCCATTCCTTTTCTGTATTTTGAAGCCTACATCTTCAAGAGGATTCAGGCCAAGACAAAAGGCACCATGATGAAAAGAGCGGACAGTCCGCAGCCTGGAGGCCTAAGCCTTCCTCCGTCATCAACCTACAGCATAATCTGGGTGAGCTGCTTAAGATGATTGGCATTTGTTGGCTTCATCTTTAGCAGGCGGGGCTGGGTCAGATGCTCACCAAAGTCTCTTCCAGCATCAAGATTCCAGGACTTGAGACATACCATGCGATATGGGTCCTTCCAATTAAACCAAACTTTGGTGGTTCTAATTTGCGTTGTTTTCAAGGGCTTCTAAATGGTGATTTAACGCACACCTCTCCAAGTTCAACAACCTGCCTTTCAGGAGTGGAAGACAGGGAAACGGACTTGGCCCAGTGGTTAGGGCGTCCGTCTACCACATGGGAGGTCCGCGGTTCAAACCCCGGGCCTCCTTGACTCCTTGACCCATGCGCAGTACTGATGCGCACAAGGAGTGCCCCGCCAGGCAGGGGTGTCCTCCGCGTAGGGGAGCCCCATGCGCAAGGAGTGCGCCCCGTAAGGAGAGCCGCCCAGCACGAGAGAAAGTGCAGCCTGCCGAGGAATGGCCCCGCCCACACTTCCCATGCCGCTGACGACAACAGAAGCGGACAGAAGCGGACAAAGAAACAAGACGCAGCAAACAGACACAGAACAGACAACGGGGGGGGGGGGGGGGGGGGATTAAATCAATCAATCAATCAAAAAAAAATCCTGTTATTCCAGTCCACTCTGATACCTGATGAGTATATGTCTCTATGTGTGTATTTTTTAAAAATACTAACTGGTTGTGAAGAGAGGATATAATGGGTATAAGTGTAACGAAGGCCACCACAAACAAGACAATGAAGTAGTTAACATTAATGCATCTAAAAAGACTAAACAGGCCCTGCCGTGGCACATCTTGGTGGGAAATGTGTTGTTGTGCAAAACGGGGTTGGGTTGCATTCGATTGACGAGCAAAGCAAAAACTGTAAGCATTGTGGATGGACAGCATTCCTCTAGGAACCAAAGATGAATGAGCGTTGGCAAATCAGAGCTCCATCGTGCCGAGGGCGGGCTATCGATAATTTGTTCTTTACAATGCCATCTCTTGGAAACGTTTAATCTACTCATAATTGAGGGTAGAACACTGCCTAGGAACTGGGCCTCTCCTCACATGCTAGCGGCTCTCACAGGCTTTCTAGGTGGTCCCGGGGGCTTGGCCCCATTCCTGAGGACAGGGCAAGTCTGAGAACCCAATCCCCTCCATCAGAAGCCATCCTGAAGCCATACCCCAGGAGCAGGTGGCATGTGGAGGAGGAGAAACCCAGCCTGTGAAGTTCAGAGCGGAACAGAGGCTGATGCTGCTCTGACATCTCCCCACCCCTCAGTCACCACCAACCTTGGGGCCCTCTCAAAATAAACGAAGTTTCAGGAATGACTATCATTTCGAGTTGCTCCTTTGGATTAAGGAGTCATCTCTCCAGAAAGTTCCTGAACAACTGTTTTAAAACAAACAAACAGGGGAACAAAATTCAAAGAGGATCCATCTTAAAACGTATTAGTGCCTATTCACAGAAGCAAAATTTTTGATCAAAATCGCTCCTGGTCACCCAGCGGACAGACACGGCGTGAGGTCTGCGGGCAAGGCAGGCAGGACAGGTGACTGCTGATGGGGGCACTGAAGACGGAGCGTGGGGTGGTGGGTGCGGTGGGGGCTGGGTGGGTGTGGCCTACAGGGTGGACCTGGGAAGCTAGGGGTAGGCAGGAGGAAGACAGAGTGACTTCGAGAAAAGGCAGAAGTGGCCAGAGTGGGTGAGGCCACAATGAAGCCAGCGTGGCAAGAGCAGGGCAGCCTGTTTGCAGATGCCCAAGACCCCATACAAGCTGGGTCCTGACAAGAAACAGATGGTGCATTCAAACTGGGATAATCTGGTGCAAGCTTAAGAGCGAAAATATTTATAAAAAGATGTAGACAGGGTGCAGGGAAACTGCCAGGAATAGTGTAGTGCTGAGCTAGTATCATGGGGCACCACCAGCCCCTCAACCTGAAGGTGGGGGGAACGGGGGCACTTCGCAGAACAAAGGGTGAGGGGGCAGCCAGACCGGAGCAGGGGGTTCACCGGGCTGCCCTGCACCCTACGACCTCCTGCCAGTGCTCCCACTGGATGAACCCAGCTGCAACCCAGAGGGCACAGGAGTCCACTGCCAGCATCCAGAGGTTGGACTCCTGGCTCCCGAGCAAGTGGAGAGGAGGAGAGGGGATACGGGGGCGCAAACCGAGGACACCCCGCACCGCTGTCCCGAGGACTAACTGGAGCAAACACCTTCATTTCACTCTTGGGCTGGAGGCTGATTTCATTTCCTAAATGTGTGTGATAAAAGCAGGAAATGGCACACCCTGTTTTCAGGGGAGCAATAAGTCTCCTGTGAAAACATCCTAAAAGGGCGGATGTGGCTCAAGGAGTTGGGCACCTGCTTCGCACATGGGAGGTCCTGGGTTCAGTCCCTGGTACCTCCTACAAACAAAACAAACAGAAAACAAACAACAAGCAAACAAATGAAAAAACCGAGTCAGGGGAGCCAATGTGGCTCAGTGGCTGAGCGCCAGCTTTTCACACATGAGGTCCCTGGTTCCACCCTTAGCCCCAGTAACTAAACAAAACAAAACAAAACCCAAAAATCTCTTCTAAAATCCACAAATCTCCACCGCCTCTCCTGCAGACGAGTCCTGCTGAGTACGGAGAGACTGTTGCTTCTAGCTAGGGAGAGGGCTCTCCAAGGGCTGCGTGCCAGTGGGCAGCAGTAGCTATTTTCATTCCCCCTTTTAACTGCCAATTATCTTTGCAAAAGGTAATGGAAGAATAAGGCTGGGCAGAGGCTCCAATCACTCGGGTTCCTCGTCCTTGTAGAAAAAACCACCCCTTTCTGGTGCCTGCAGCCCGCTTCTGCTCTACATTATCTCCATCTTTCTAAGAAAGCAGCTGGAATTCCTGGAAAAACAGCCCTCGCTTCTTGGATATGCGCCCGCTCGGCTTCCCAGTGATGCGACTCTTCCCCTGCGCGCGCGGTTTGGTTCCCTTTCCTGGTTGACGCCCCCACATCTGCCACTTACGTTCACCTCCCTAGCTGGGGCTTTTTGAAAAGAACAGAGCAAGCAAACACGTGAAAAGGGCAAGGAGCGCTGGCAAGGGAGCGCGCTGGCGGGACGCGCCCGCGGGGAGGCGCGGGCACCTGCCCGTACCCCGTCTCTGCAGTCCACGTCCACGCGGCCGCTGTTGAGCAGCAGCTTCAGGAGCGCCAGGTTCCCCCGCCGCGCGGCCCAGAACGCCGCGTTCGCCAGTGGAGTTTCTTTCTGGGGAAGCAAAAAGGAAACAGGGGTCTCAAGCTCCGCATTCATTAACGTGGCCACTTCCACGCAAAGGTCTCCTACCATTCAGGAGGGAGAATTTCCACCTGTGTCCTACCATTGAAAGACGCCTCCCCCGGCCACAGACGGCTGCCACATCCCTGCTTATGGGGTGCATCCTGCTTTACTCCAGATCCCTGAGCCTCGGCGGTGTTTCTAAGAGGAGTGTTGTTGAGAACGCAGCAAGCACTATTAATGCCCTATTTCCCACCAATGTCCTCCCTTTTTGGCCTCTTGGGTGTCTTTGTTCGCATGGTTTCCTTTTTGCTGGAAATAAATTTCCCGCATCCTTCAATGCCCGATGCTACTTCCTCCCTGAAATGTTCCCAGATCTCTCTTCACTTGGAAGCTGAACCAAATCTCTCCTAACTCTGACCTCCTAAAGATATTCACCGGCCCCTTTTCTATGCCCTCCACACTTTCTACCTCTATTCCAGCTGTCTGGGTAAAATGCCTCCTTTCCTCTCCACCAAATTTTCTTCGCTTTAGTTAGAACTTGCCAGAGCTCTAAGTTGAGTGCCAGGGACT
Organism: Dasypus novemcinctus; assembly: GCF_030445035.2. Classification (NCBI taxonomy): domain Eukaryota; kingdom Metazoa; phylum Chordata; class Mammalia; order Cingulata; family Dasypodidae; genus Dasypus; species Dasypus novemcinctus. Next base: position 39,124,002 of record NC_080688.1, read on the forward strand.
TTGGGCAGAAAATGCTGTCACGTGTCTTTGCATGCCTCTTCACCCACTGTCATTTTAGAGCTGCAAAGATAACGTCGGAATGAGACCTATGGAAGGCAGGGAGCTGGCAAACAGGGAAGGGCGGAGTTGGCTGCAGTGGAATTTCCTTATGAAATCTAAAGTATCTTTAAAAAAAAAAAAAGAAAGAAAAAAAACCCAGAAAAAAAAAAAAGATCCTATTGGACATATTCCTATGCCTCAGAGGCACGCCCCAGGGGCACCCCTCCCGATACATCCCCCCATCACTGACACCCAACACCCGTGCTCCTTCCCTGCCACAGTTGTCACCCTTCTGTGATACAAAACTTCTCCAAAAATGAAGCAAAAAAATAACCAGATAAAATTCATAAAATAAAATAATTTAAAAAATAACAAAATAAAAATAAAAAATAAGAAAGTCTGAAATAAGATAATTTTTTATACATTGTGTCTTTCATTGCTGTGGGATCTGTTGTCTTGTATGTACAGTGACAGTTTCTTCCTTGTGTTTCCCCAGTGTCTTCACTTTTTTCATTTTATCTTCAAAGAAGCTTTAGGCTACAGAAAAGTCACATAGAAATGAATATATTCAAGTGTTCAGGGGGTGCTGTCTCAGTGGGTGGAGACCCACACAATAACTGAAAGAATACTGAATTCCCTTTCTGGGGAGTCCTACTACATTCTCTAATAGAGCAGCAAGAATCCTCCGAGTACAGGGGCAGTGCCTAGTGAAGGAAAACAGACCATTACCCCGGGCCCTTGATACTGATGATTGTACTTATGAACCTTTTCTTGTGAAATTGAAAACAAGCCTACTATTATATACTGCCTAAGAGTTCCCTCCTAAAAGCCTCCTTGTTGCTCAAATGTGGCCTCTCTCTACGCCAGTCTCAGCATATGAACGCACTACCTTCCCCCTGGCATGGGACACGACTCCCAGTATCACCAGTGCCAACGAGCAATGCACCTGGAAAAAGAACTTGACCAGAGGGGGAAATACTAAATACAAACGAGTTTTTATGGCTAAGGGATTTCAAAGTGAGTTGGGAGGTCATTCCAGAGGTTATGCTTATGTACTCAGGAGGCTCTCACTGACTCACGATAAACAGTGCCTCAAACAGCAGGGCTCCCGAGGGCTCTAGAGACATGCAGACACAATACGCAGGGCAGACAGGCTCAGGAATTCCACACCTTGTCAGTGGGCCTTACTTTGGAATTTATGCTCCCCAGTGTAAACAGAGTTTGACTCATTTATAATTTCCCTACACACGGCTCTTCTGCCCCTTTTATTTGAACCTATAATTAGCACTAGACTTATTAAATATATGTCCCAGTGACGTAAATCTTTGGTTCGTTCATGTGCCGGTTGAGCCTGAATCTAAGCGAGTTGCAGCATCTACTCTCCAGTTCATTGGACTCACCCAGGACAACTAATAAGATGATGATGGACAATGCCCATCCCAAGGAACGGAGAATGTCTGCAATTGCAAGCAAGATAGTTCTATCTATCTGCCCCATGGGATCTAAGCCCTCTCTCAATTAGAAAGAGTGGGCATCACCATCCCCAAATCCTCAAGATTGGGGAATGAACAATGGACTAAAGTAGACTTATTATTATTCTATTAGAGACCTATTATTTTTCTAGCAATGGAAGAACTTTTATGGCTTACATAAAGGCAGTGACCACCAGAGGTTCTGAGGGGAGGGAGAGAGAAGAGTAGGTATAACATGGGGGCATTTTAGGACCTTGGAATTGTCCTGCATGACATAGCAATGACAGATACAGGCCATTATACCTTTTGTCATAACTTATAAAATTGTGTGTGACAGAGTATATAAACTATAATGTAAACTATAGTCTGTATTTACTAGCAATGCTTCAATATGAGTTTTTTAATTGTAACAAATGTACCATGGTAATGAAAGATGTTGTTAATGTGGGAACATGTTGGAGGGGAAGGAGGTGGGGCATATGGGAATCCCATATAATTTTTATTTAACATTTATGTAATCTAAAGCGAAAATAAAAATAAAACAAAAACAAATCAACTTGGATTGCAGAGAATATTCCCCAAGTGGGAGGATGGACTTTAGCACAAGAGAGCTTGGAGTTTCGTTCCTGATCCTAGACAAGTGGCTTGGCCCTTGTGAGTTCATTTCCTCCTTTGGAAATCATAGCACCTGCGTAGGAAGGATTAAATGATGTGGATTAATTGTCGAACATTGCCTAATGTGCCATAAATGCTTATGAATGCTCGTCTCCTTCCCTCCCTCTCGGCACTTTTCTTTACAAAGTTATCATAGGCAAAATTAAATTCAAAGTATTGGTATGGTATTAAAAAAGAACTTCACTGGTCCCAGAAAATTTTAGAGTACTCAAATGGTTTAATAAAAGCACCTTTTTTCATGCGTTTAAAATACCTAACTCACCGAAAAGGCCTTTTATGTAAGATGCATTTTAAAGATTTATTTTTATTTATTTTTTTCCCCCTGCCCCCCATTATCTGCTCTCTGTGTCCATTTGCTATGTGTTTTTCTGTGTGCACTTGCATTCTCAGTGGTACAGGGAATCTGTGTATCTTTTTGTTGTGTCATCTTGCTGTGTCAGCTCTCTGTGTGTGCAGTGCCACTCGTAGGTGGGCTGCACTTTTTCACATGGGGTGGCTCTCCTTGCAGGGCACATTCCTTGTGCGTGGGGCTCCTCTACACGGGGGTGGGGGGGATGGGGGCGCCCCTGCATGGCATGGCACTCCTTGCATACAGCAGCACTGTGCGTGGGCCAGATCACCACACGGGCCAGGAGGCCCTGGGTTTGAACCCCGGACCTCCTATATGGTAGGCAGATGCTCTATCTGTTGAGCCACATCCACTTCCCTACAAGATGCATTTTAAATATACCATTACGGTATTCAATACGAACCTTTACTCAGAAAGAAAACAGTACTTTTTTCCCCTTGCTTCATTCTGGCCCTGTTTTTGCCTTTTCTTTCCCTGTCTGGATCAGCACACAAGTAAACCTGGGGACTTGTAGTCTGTAAAGCAGCCCTTTTTAACCTCTCTTCAATCTTTTTTTTTTTTTTTTAAAAGATTTATTTATTTATTTAATTCCCCTCCCTCCCCTGGTTGTCTGTTCTTGGTGTCCATTTGCTGTGTCTTGTTTCTTTGTCCGCTTCTGTTGTTGTCAGCGGCACGGGAAGTGTGGGCGGTGCCATTCCTGGGCAGGCTGCTCCCTCCTTTCACGCTGGGCGGCTCTCCTTACGGGGCGCACCCCCTGCACGTGGGGCTCCCCCACGCGGGGGACACCCCTGCGTGGCAAGGCACTCCCCGCGCGCATCAGTGCTGCACATGGGCCAGCTCCACACGGGTCAAGGAGGCCCGGGGTTTGAACCGCGGACCTCCCATATGGTAGACGGACGCCCTAACCACTGGGCCAAAGTCCGTTTCCCTCTCTTCAATCTTTTACCTGTCTCTACTTGGGACCCATCGTCTGTTATTTTCTCCCATTTCCCTTCTTTCAGTTCCTTAATAAATTACTGGTCTAACTGAAAAAAAAGAGAAGGAAAGAAAACACCAGCAATTTCAACTACCAAACGGAGTCATGAAAATGAAAACTCAGTTGCAGCAGAGTGGTGACAATATTTGTTGGTGGAAAGACTTCGTCTCAGATGACCCTTGGCACATACTCAGGCCAGTGCTCTTATGAATTTTTGGATGAGAACACAGTGAAGCAGGTAGTGATAAGCAGATTACAAAAATACTTGGAATAGCTTCCTGACTCACTTAGGAGGGGGGAAAAAATCACCTTAAATTCCAGAAGAACAGTTTGCCTTTCCTGAAGGGGTAAATTTTGTGGTCCCAGGAGTTTCCAAGCCGGGCTGCAATCATAGATTTCACACCCAATGTCCGCCCTGCTGCTTTTGCACCAGGCTGGGTCTGATTTGTTACAGTTGTCAGTAACTGGGTGAAGCAATGGCAAGGCAGGTTTGACCTGTATAATAAGTCATGAAACATGACCGCTTGAAAAAAGATTGCACAAGGCCCTGATGAAGTCCAGGAGGGTGAACTAGGAAGGCAGCACATTTAAGATGCACCAAGGAAGAGCCCGGTGGCTTTTCCTGAAACATGAAAACGAGAGTGAACCACTGTAATCTATTCGCAGCAATTCTGTTGATTCCTTTCAATTCCAAACGACTCTGAAAAGCCATCTGCAAACAGCAAAATTCTAGTATAATAAGCTCTCCAAACGGGAGCATCTCTCCCCCCAGGGCTCCCTCTTGGGCTCTGGTGGTGCATTCTGGTTTCTTAGAAGATTCTGGAAAGTGGTGTTTGTGAAAAACTGTAAGCATCTGTTTACTGGAAGGTAGAGGTGCGATAGTCAATTAGTTCTCAGACTCCAGGCTAAGAAAAAGCTGGGATCAACTCCTGGCCCCACTTCCCAACTCCATGACCTAGGGCATGGTATTCAATTTCTCTCTGCCCAGTGAAATGGGAATAATAATAATATGTCTCTTAAGTGTTGTTGGGAGGATTAAATGAGATAATACATGTAAAAGCACATGGACTATTGTAGTGGTCTGGGTTCTCTATGGAAACATAATCAACAACAGATATCTGTCAATAGTATGCTATTTTATGAGTCTCTCACGTGACCGTGGGGATGCACAAGTCCAGGTTCTGCAGGCAGGCTGCAAGCAGGGGCTCCAAAGAAAGTCCAGTGAAGGTTCTTGACGAGTTCTTGAGCTAATATGAATTAAGAGATTACCCTGTACCATGGGTATATAACTGCATATGCGAATTCACTTCATGCTCATTGCAGCTCAGGGAGGTGGGTGACCTCATTAGCCCATTTTACAGATGAGGGAAGTGAGAAACGGCAAGTCAGGCTTCAGCCCCAGGCAGCCTGTCCCTTAAAGGCTGTCCTTTTCCCTAACATCACCCGTTTTGCCTCCTGAGGAATTCTCGCGCAGACAGCAAGGGACAAGGCAGAGCTCACTCCAATGACCTCCCTCTTCTCCTCCATTCCAAGCTCCTCTTCTGCCAAGACGGAAAGTCCCCCAACTTCCTTCTGTTGGGGTCACATACACATTGCACTCACCGGCTAATTTCCAGATCTCTGTGTCCAGTCTGGGCAGAGTAGAATGTGGTCCGGTGTGGCACAGGGCAAGCCCTTTAGCCTTTAAAAAGCATGTGAAAATGCTTTGCACAAACCATAAAGCGTTTTACTGAGGGTGCTATTGCTATTTAACATCTTTCTTGATTTTCCCCTGATCTCTACAATAAGGCCAATGGGCCTCCCTCATACTTGTCAGTTGAAATGTGATGAGACCACTCACTACTGAGGTCTCTCTATCAGGAGGTGTGCAAAGCACTTGAACGGTTCTAACTCCAATTCCCAGTACAACCCCATGAGGCTGGAATTACTAATATTCCCATTTTCAGATAAGGAAACTGAGGCACAGAGGTGACTTAATCAAGGTCATACAGTTAGGAAGTTACAGAGCCAGGATCTAAACCCAAGCCAGTTGGGCCCAGAGTCTAAGATCTTACGTCCTGTGAGAAAAATTGAGTGCAAACTTCCACAAAGAAAAATATACCACAGATGCCATATTTTCTTCTCTCCTTTCCCCCTGTTTACTGCCAGAACTTTAGCTAGCAGGCTGCTCATTAGCACACTACCAGAAGTTCAGTACAGGAAGGAAGGAAGAGGAAACACAGAAGGGAAATGATTACTTGAGCAGAACAGGAATTGTGAGTAAAGGTTAAGAGGAGGTAGAAATTCAAACTACTAGTTTAAAAAAGGTTTTACAATAATGTGGATTTCAATTGTGCACTTATTAATTCAATCAAGAGAACACTAGCTTTATCCAATAATGAATTTCTTTGATGTCAGAAGCTACATGAAATAAGGATAGAATAAAATAACAAATTTTCATGCAAATTAGGGTCTCATAAAGTCATTGAGCAATTCATGAGCTGGGTTCAGGGTCCTCCTGGAGGGCCAACGTGGAAGCAAGTAGGAAATGTTCCGACTGGCCGACATGACTTTTCCATTTTACAAAGCGGGGAGCAGATATACTGCTTGTTCTCGCTGATAAATTCTCTACTGGACCAAAAGTAGTAGTATTCCCAGCTGTAGCTTATCAGCAACCCTGTAGGGCGTGTTCTATTTTCTTGGAAAGCCCCTGTAGGTCTATTGCTTTTGTCTTATGGAAAAGCCCTTCTCAGAAAGGAAATGGGGGTGTAGGGGGGGAGGGGCCTTCCACAATGCCCAACGTAGGTGGCCATTTTATTTTCTTTTACAGATACATAAAGATGGATTTTTCATTCGTGTGCTAGAGGGTGATTTTTGAGACATCATTGGCTATTTCTAATCCATTGTCCCAATTTGTGCTAAGTATTTGAAGTTTTCAGAATGTTTAATAAACATTTAATGAGCCTAAAAGCACACATTGTCAGTATCATTACACGTCTGTAAGTGACAGGAAACTGAAGAGAAAAAACAAGTGATTTGTCTTTGCATTCCGCCTCAGAGGTAGGTGCATTTGCAAACAAACGCAGAAGTCAAGGCCACGGTTTTAAAATCCTTTTAAAACATCTTGTATGATTCCGTTTGTGTGAAATACCCAGAATAGGCAAATCTGTAGGGACAGAAAGTGATTAGTGGTTGTCGAGGGCTGGGAGATTTGGGTAGGAATAAAGAGTGACTGCTAATGGATACAGGGTTTCTTTTTTGAAGTAATAAAAATGTTCTGAAATTGTGTTGATAGTGGTACAACTCTGCAAATACACTAAAAACCACTGAAATTTACAATGTAGGTGGGCGATTGTATGACATATAAATTATATCTCAATAAAGCTGTTAAAAACATATACAGGGAAGTGGACATGGCTCAACTGATGGAGTGTCTGCCTACCATATTGGAGGTCTAGGGTTCAATACCTGTGGCCTCCTGACCTGCATGGCGAAGCTGGCCCATGCGCAGTGCTGCTGTGTGCAAGGAGTGCTGTGCCATGCAGGGGTGCCCCCATGTAGGGTGCCCCATGCGCAAGGAGTGCACCCCACAAGGAGAGCCACCCCGTGTGAAAAAAGTGCAGCCCGCCCAGGAGTGGTGCTGCACACATGGAGAGCTGATGCAGCAAGATGACACAACAAAAAAGACGCAGTGTACTGGTGCCACCTGATAATGCAAGCATTCACAGAAAAACACACAGCAAATAGACACAGAGAACAGACAATAGGGTGGGGGGAGGCGGAAGGGAAGAGAAATAAATCTTTTAAAAAAACAAAACAAAAACAAAAATATATACAGTTTTGTTAATTTATTTTCCTGTAGCCCATCCAAGTAATTTAAGCTGATTATTGAATAGGAGTTCACAAGGAGGTAATTTGCATACTCTCAGTACTTTACAAGGATGAACAATTTCTAAAAAAGTAATGCCTTACTTTTTTGAGAAGATGCTAAAGAAAGACCCAGATGTTTTTCTTTATGTAGCTCTGTTGTCCTTGACAGTGATTATCCTCCTTCCCACCGTGTTAGACCTCTGACAACCTCAGCCTGAAGAACAAGTTCCCAGCAGTTGAAATAGATGTTACAAAATCAGTGTACCCCAATCTATGAACTTCATTCCATAACAAGGCTCAGATCTGCACTCCGAGTTTGCTTTTACTTTAAAATATAATTCTAACAATCGCATGTCTGTTTTCCCCGAAAGAACAAATTAGGAGCTGCCAATTGTGAAAGGGGACGTTTACTGGAGGCAGTCAACTACCAGTGAGAAGTGACTGCTGACAGCATAATAGAAAAACCATAAAAAAGAGGCGTCCCTGTGGTCCAGAAGCACAGTCCCTTGCATGCAGGGGACCTAGGTCAGCAAAAAGAGGCTACATGATGATTGAATTATTCATGCTCTGCTTAATCTCCCAGTCTCATGCAACAACGTTCTGCTAAGTCATTTTACAAGCAGGCTTTGGGATCCAGGGCCCGGGGCCTACTAGCTTTTCACCGGTTTATGAAAATGAGTAAGTTAATCTATGGCTCCAAAATCTAAGTTAATGAATACTTAATTAAATATCTACAAGATGTAACATTTTGTCAACTTTATTCATTGCTAAGTTTGGTATTCATAAAATATTGATGACACATGAAAATCATCTGTAGAGCTGACTTTCTCATTACACAAGAATTACTGACTCTATGACAACTGCAGAAAAATCATGAACAAATGTACATTAAGTGAGTTACTCATAATTAAATAATTTAAAAATCAATATAATAAAAATATCTTCAAAAAACTTTACCATAAAAAGTCTCCATTATTCTTGTGGGCTGTAGGTACATTTCAGTATATCTGATGTGATAGGAAGTGGACCATGTGTGTGGCTGGGGAACGCCCCCTCCGGCAGGCCTGCGGCTTTGCTTCCTCTCCCCCTGGAACCTTCTCTCTGTGCCCTCTGACATTCCACCTCATGGCGAATCAACTCTGCAGCATCCTGAAGCTAACAGAGGGCTCCTTCTGTCTCCAACCCTAAGCTCCCCAGCAGCCCTTCCAAGGGGAAGTGGGGCTTTCTCCCACTCCAGCCCTGGGATGAGAAACGGGGCCAGGGCCCTTCTCATCTGGCTTCTAGAACACTCGCCCTCCATTCTGTTGTACACGTCTCAGGCCACCCCACCTTCTTAGCCTCCACCTCACCCGGTGGTTGCTCTCACTCATTCTACTTTATTCGCTGAACGTTCTGGCACCTGATCTCCTTTCTACATACCCCAAACCCTGAACGACCTGACCCTTCACTTTCAAACACTTAGATCCACACTCAACCTCACCTCCTTTCCTCTTATCCCGCATTAGAGGTACCCCTCTACTTGCCTTCCTAAACCCTAAGCTAATAGAGCTTTCCACGGTTTTCCTTACCTCCCACCCTGAGCAGTTCACTCCGTCATGCCGCTCAACTGTCCCCTCTATTCCCAGGTCTTCTCGACACTCCCTATCAACATTTTACTACTTTTAAATTTTGAGATACCATGTACACACCATAAATTCACCCTTTAAAGCCTACAGTTTGGTGGTTCCCAGTATATTCACAAGGTTGAGCGATCATGACCACTCTATTCTAGAATGTCCTCATCTCTCAAAGAATCCTGCACCCACTTTCCCCAGGTCCTGCCACTACTGATCTATCTTCTTTTTATTTATTTCTCTCCCCTCCCCGCCCCCCCCCCGACTCCCACCCCAGTTGTCTGTTCTCTGTGTCCATTTGCTGCATGTTCTCTAGGCTGATCTATCTTCTGATTGTGGATTTGCCTGTTCTGGACATTTCATAAAAGTGGAATCACACAATATATGGTCTCTTTTGTCTGGCATCTTTCATTTAACAAAGTGTTTTCAAGGTTCATCCATATTGTAGCATATGTCAGAACTTCATTCCTTTTTATGACTCAATAATATTCCATTGTATGGATATAGCATATTTTGTTTATCTATTCATCAGTTGATGGACAGTTGGGTTGTTTCTACTTTTGGGCTATTATGAGTAATGCTGCTATGTAATTCTTGTACAAATTCTTGTGTGGACATATATTTTTATTTCTCTCAAGTATGTACCTAAGATTGGAATTGCTGGATCATGTGGTAACTCTATGTTTAACTTTCCTTCTTTGAACTTTTTATTTTGAAATGTTCGCAAATGTACAGGGCAGTTACAAAAATAATACACCCCATACATCAATAACATTTTTAAATGAAAAAAAATACATCAATAAGTTTTTTTAAATGAAAAAAAATACACACCCCATTCAAGTAATTCCAACATACCCCTTTCCCCCAGCCTCTCAGAACCACTAATTTTGACATTTTGCCATATTTGCCATATCATTCTATCTATACCTCTATTAATCCATCTATCTGTTTATCTATCTACCCATTTTCTGAACACTTGAGTGTGGATTACATACATCGTGCTCCTTGAACATATAATACTACCATGTATATTTCCTAAGAACAAGGATATTTGCTTATGTGCAGTATCAAGATCAAGAAATATAACATTGATATAAAAGCTTACAGTCTATATTCCAATTTTTTCATATGTCCCAATAATGCCCCCACCCCTTTTTATTAGCATTTTCTCCTCCCTTGTTAGATTCCATCCAGGATCATGTATTGCGTTTAATTGTCATTTTTAAAAATTAAATTATGGGAACACATATACAACACAAACTTTCCCATCTCAATTACCCCCAATCATACCGTTCAGTAGGATTGATCACATTCACAATGTTGGGGTACCCTCAGCACTTTCTACAATAAAATGTTCCCCTCTCCCCAAACAGATACCCTATACCCATTATGCATTAACTACCCATTTCCTGTGGCCTCTTTGCCTCCCTCCCCATCCCCTGGCAACCGGTACTCGAATTTTTGTCTCTATAAACTTGCGTATTGTCTGATATTTTCTTTGTGGTTCCCATGGGTCTTAAATTTAATATCCTAACTCTATAATCATCTTGTTTGCTTTGACAGCAACATAACTTCAATAGTATATATAAACTATGTTCCTGTATCTCTCCACCTCCCCACCTTTATGCAGCTCTTGTCACAAATTACATGTTTATATATTATGAGTCCAAAACCACTACATTTTATGCATCTGTCTTTTAGATCTTATAGGAAGTAAAAAGTAAAGTCATAAACCAAAAATGCAATAGGATTGACATTTATATTTACCCATGTTGTTATCCTTACTGGAGATCTTTATTACGTCATGTGATTTTGACACACTCCATGTGTCGCTAGTAATGACAAACTCCTTTAGCTTTTGTTTATCTGGTAATGTTTTAATTTCTCCCTCATTTTTAAAAGATAGTTTGCCAGATATAATATATTCTTGGTTGGCAAGAATTCTTGCCTCCATGGTTTCTGGTAAGAAACAGCAACTGGTCTTATTGAGGCTTCCTTATATGTGACATATTGCTTCTACTTTGCAGCTTTCAAAATTCTCTCTTTATTCTTGGCATTCAACAGTTTTGATTATAATACCTTGTGATATAGGTCTATTTGGGTTTATCCTGTTTGGAATTGTTGAACATCTTGGATGTACATATTCATGTCTTTCATTAAATTTGGGAAGTTTTCAGCCATAATTTAGTTGAATCTTCTCTCTGTCCCTTTTCTTCTCCTTCTTGGACTCTCACCATATGTGTATTGGTACAATGGATGGTGTACCACAGGTTCCTCAGGCTCTGTTCATATTTCTTGATTCTTTCTTCATTCTGCTCCTCAGATTGGATGCGTTCAATGGTCTTATCCTCAAGTTCACCAATTCTTTCTTCTGCCAGTTCCAATCTGCTGTTGAACTCCTTTAGGAAATTTTTAGAAGAACATAATTTTGCCTTTTTTTTTAGGTACTGGGACCTGGGATTGAACCCAGGACCTTGTATGCGGGAGGCTGACACTCAGCCACTGAGACACTCCTCTCCTTTACGAAATTTTAATTTCTATTACTGTGGTCTTCAGTTGTGTTTGGCTCCTTTTCATAACTTCCATCTCCCTACTGATAGTCTCCACATGTTTATCTATTGATTTTCTGATTTCCTTTAGTTATTTGTTCATTCCTTTAGCTCTTTGAGCATATTTAGGACTATTTTTTAAAAAATGTCTTTGCCTGGTATGTCCCAGGTCTAGTCTGATTCATTGATGGTTTCTAATGTTTTATTTTTAAAAATTTTTTAAAGATTTATTTTTTATTTCTTTCCCTTTCCCCCCAATCCTCCCCTCCCCCACTGTCTGCTCTCTGTGTCCATCCATTTACTGTGTGTTCTTCTGTGACTGCTTCTACCCTTATCAGTGGCAATGGGAATCTGTGTTTCTTTCTTTTTGTTGTGTCATCTTGCTGGGTCAGCTCTCCGTGTGTGTGGCGCCATTCTTGGGCAGGCTGCACTTTCTTTCGCGCTGGGCAGCTCTCCTTATGGGATGCACTCCTTGTGCGTGGGGCTCCCCTACACAGGGGACACCCCTGAGTGGCACGGCACTCCTTGCGTGCATCAGCGCTGTGCATGGGCCAGCTCCACACGGGTCAAGGAGGCCTGGGGTTTGAAACTTGGACCTCCCATGTGGTAAGCGGACACCCTATCCATTGGGCCAAGTCCGCTTCCTCTACTGCTTTAATTTTCTCCTTTGCCTGGGCTACCACTTCCTATTTCTTTGTATGTTTTGTAATCTTATGTTGAAACCTGAACATTTTGATATTTTAATGTTATCGTAGGAATTTAGACTCTGAGGCATCTTTTCCTTAAGAGTGTATATAGCTAGTGTTATGACAGAGCTTTCCTTGAATGACAGGAGCTTACACAAGAGGAGGAGAAGGAGAAGGAAGAGAAGGAGGAGGAGGAGAGGTGGTGAAGGAGAAGGTGAAAAAGAAAACACTTTTTCCAGTCTTTGTGGATTGACCTGTGTCAGTGCTTCTTTCAGGGTTTATCCATACAATGAATTTAGAGAATAGCTCAAGGGGCCTCCCTGATCCTTTCTGTCTTGCCTTGGGCATGCAAGTATTCTAGAAATCTCCCCATTTACACAGATACTTATGCTCCCTCTTCCCTAAGAACCAGTTTCTTCATGATCCCAGATACTATACTGTATGTCCCACAGCCAGCAATCCCTTGCTCCAGGCAGCCACGACTTAACTGCTCCCCCACAGTGTTCTGTTGGAGAGCTTAGTGAGCTGTCTTCCACATGCTGGGCAAGTTCTGGGATGGTAAACTTGCAACAAGTGTCCTGGTTCAGTCCCTCAAGCTGCTACCAGAGAGATTGGGCTGGACACGCATACTCCTAATATGTGCACAAGGGTTACTCTACTTCCTCCAGAGCTGAGACCAGGAACATGCACTGAGAGCATGGATGGCTAAGCTGGCAAGGGACCAGCCAGGGCACCATGAGATCATGCTGCTTTTAGGTTTTCGTTTCCTTGACTTGGCACTCACACTGTTTCTGCAATCCTTTAACATTTCTTTGGAGATTTGGGAAAGACGTTTCCACCTGTTCTTATTGGTTATTCAAAGCTTCTGTGGGGGGATGAAGTCCTGAAGCTTCTTACTCCATCTTGATTGGGATAGGCCCTATGTTTAACTTTTCCAGGAACTGCCATACTGCATCATTTTGCATTCTCACCATCAGTGCATCCTCACCAACCCCTTGTCACTGTAAACCTTTTCAATAATGGCATCTTAGTGGGTGAGAAGTGGTATCTTATTGTGATTTTGATTTGCATTTCCCTAATGACTAATAATGTGTAGCATCTTTTCATGTGCTTATTTTCCATATGCAAATCTTCAGAGAAATGTCGTTCAAGTCCTTCATTCATTTTTCAGTTCGGTTATTTGTTTTTTTATTATTGCCTATCATCACTTAAACATACTCAAGACTCCATCATTCCACCATTTAAAAGCAAACCAACCCCTGGTAAACTCCACATCCCTGTTACAGCCACTGTCTTTACCCCCGTTTCTGGAAGAATTTCTTGAAGAAGTTCTCTACACTTGTTTCCACCCACTACTATGTTGAACTCTTACAATCTGGCTCCTGAACCCAACATTTTGCTGAACCTGCCCTAGGCAAGGTCACCAGTGGCTGTTTTGTTACTAAACCCTGTGGAGGGAAGCGGACTCGGTCTAGTGGTTAGGGCATCCGTCTACCACATGGGAGGTCCGCGGTTCAAACCCCGGGCCTCCTTGACCCCTGTGGAGCTGGCCCATGTGCAGTGCTGATGTGAGGGCTGTGCCACGCAGGGGTGTCCCCGCGTAGGGGAGCCCCACGTGCAAGGAATGTGCCCCATAAGGAGAGCCGCCCAGCGCCAAAGAAAGTGCAGCCTGCCTAAGAATGGCGCCGCTCACACAGAGAAATGACACAACAAGATGACACAGCAAAAAGAAACACAGATTCCCGTGCCGCTGACAACAGAAGCGGACAAAGAAGACGCAGCAAATAGACACAGAGAACAGACAACTGGGGTGGAGGGGAAGGGGAGAGAAATAAATAAATAAATCTTAAAAAAACAAACAAACCTAATGGATACTTTTAAATGCATAACTCACTCAACAGACTGTGGTGGCTTGGAACTATGTACCCCAGAAAAACATGTTTGTAATCTTACTCTATTCCTGTGGGTGTGAATCCATTGCAAATGGGACTTTGGGATGAGGTTATATCCGTTAGTGTGGCCCAGCTGACTCAGGATGGGTCGTGATTCTATTACTGGAAGTCTTACAGAGAAGCAGCAGCCATGAGGAGTGGCCAGAAGCTGGAAGTCAAAGGACACGAGAACAGAAAGAAGACACTGCCATGTGATGGAAAAGCCAAGGAACCCCAAAGACTGCTGGCCATCCTTCTAGCTTCTGAAACCATAAGGCATGGTTTCAGAATCTTGTATGTATTTGTTTTAGCAGCTAGGCACTAAAACATAGGCCCTCTCTATATTTATTGAAGTACTAGAAAACCTTGGCTTAAGACATCACCTGGTCCTGATTTTTCTTATACATCTCTAGCTGCTCCTTCTTCAGTTTTCTTTGTGATCTTCTCTTATTCTGCTCATTCTTAAATCATAATCTTCAAGATTTTGTCCTCAGTCCTCTTATTTTCCATCTTTATTTGGTCTCCCTGGTTAACCACCTTCACTTTCACAGCTTCATTTTCCACTTCACACTGCTGACACCAACACCTAATCTCTGTCTTCTGCCTGGACTTCTACGCTGAGCTTCTGGTTTGTACATCTCACTGTCTAATCAACCTCTGGACTTGCACCCCCATCCCATCCTTAAACTTCACATGTCCCAAACCAAGAGCTTTACTTTTACCCCTCAAACCTACCATCCTCTGGCCTTCCCTAACTCGGCAAATGACAGCAATTGCTCAGTTCTGTTGACTTGGCTGGCATTTGTAGACCTCCCTCCTCGCCGCCTTTTCCCCAGTCCGCAGCGTTACCCTTTCATAACAGGGTGCCCCCAGCACCCTCTGACTTGGTCTCCCAGCTCCAGGTGTCCACCCCTGTAGCCAGAGATCTTTCTAACAAGCAAATCTCACCATGTCATTCCCTTGCTGACACGAGCTGCTGCGAGAGACAAGATTACAGTGGCTTTGCATGCAGGCACACCTGGGCTTGATCTTGCACCACTGACTTACTGTCTGCAAGACCGAGGAGGAGTCATTTAACTTCTCTATGTCTTAGATTTCTCCTGGAGTTTAAAAATAGGGCCATAAAGAGAACCACATTAACTGTTCAATACATTTGCACTATTTATTCCTACTAAACCCTTTCAATAGTGACAAATCAATGTATCTCACTTTCACTCCAAAATGTGCGGATTTAAATGGGTGACGTTAAGAAACTTTAAAGCTAAAACTCGTTTGGAGACTTAAGTCTGATCATCAACTGCAGCTCCACTCTGTGCTAGTCTCTCAATTTCAGTGTTCCCTCTCCCCTCTTCCCCCCACCCGCCCCCCAAAAAATAGTCGGATGAGGAGGCAGCAGCGGATGCGGCGGGACAGAACCGGAACTGGCACGGCAGCGGCTGCAACCCCCAAGGTGCTGCGGTCCTGCGGCGGGAGGGCGTTGACCGCGGGCTTCGCCCTGGACCTGTCAACCCGGCGACCGTCCCCGCGCCCACCGCCGCGGCAGTCAGAGATCCCGAAAGGCTTCGGAGCGAAGCCGACACCACCCCAAACCGCAAGCCCGCAGGGTCCGTCTGGGCCCAGCGCTCCCTCCTCCCCCCGCGCCGGGGCCCGCCCGCCGGGCCCGGGGCCCTCCCCGCAGCGCCGCGCTCACCTTGAAGGACATCCTGCACATGTCCGCGGCCGCGCCTCGCGGGCGCCGCCGCCCCCGCCGCCCCGGCGCGCTCCCGCCCGGGGCGCCGCTCGTGCTCTCCGCTCCCGCCCCCTGCTCTCCTCGCGGGTTCCGCAGAGGGGCGGCCTCCGGGGCGCCGCGCGCTCGCGCCGCACACAGGGCCGGGCGGGGCAGGGCGGGGGGCTGGGGAGGGGGAGCGCGCGCGGCCGGCCCCGGCGCCGCGGGGGTGAGGGCGGGGGGCGCCGTCCCAGGGCGCTGGGTGGCGGCAGGGGGTCCCAGGGCGCTGGGGACGAAGGGGGTCGCTAGGTTCCAGGGCGCTGGGGCGAGGGTGGGCGCTTGGTCCCCGGGCACTGGGTGTGTGTGTTCGGGGACACTCGGTCCCCGGACACTGGGTGGGGGCGCTCGGTCCCCGGGCGCTGGGGGAGGGGAGGCGGGGCGCTGGGTCCCCCGGCTCTGGTGCGTGGGGAGCGGGGCGCGCTCGGCCGCTGGGTGCAGCGCGTCGGGAGCGGGGAGCGGGGAGCGGCCGTGCGCGCCTTCTCCGCGGGCACCCGCGCGGGTCAGGGCACGGCCCGCGACACACTCGTCCCGCGCACACACTGCCCGCGGGGTGTATTAGCCCAGTTCACACTCCAGGCCACGCGCCCGCCCTCCACGTACCTACTGCACACACACGCACCCCAAGCCGCACACACAGCCTCCCAAAGCGCCTGGTTGTTGCACCAGACGACTCTCAGCCGTCACTAGAGCACACATAATCAGGTCCATTAAAAAAAAAAGAGAAAAAAAAATTCACCCGTCGTCCCACCGTCCTTTCAAATAGTTTCCATTTTTGCATTTTCTTTTCTGTTTTTTTTCTAGGTTTTCTTTTCTCTAACTTCTGTGTTCTAAGAATATGTTTTTCCTCCTGGGGAAAAGCTCTTTTTTGATTGCACGAGGGCTGTTTTCCTTTTCGGAGGCAAAAGGCAAATTTGAAATAGATCCTGTTCCTCCTCTCAGCCCCCTCCTCATGGGCCTGGGTTCAGCCACTGGCGTGTTGCAGGAGCCCGCTCAAGGCAGCCCTTTCCACCTGCTGCCCAGTGGCTCACACAGACTGCCTGCTCCCTGCCCAGTGCTAGTTTGGGGAAAGTAAAAATGGGAAAGTCATGTATTTTTTCTTGTTGTTTAAAAATATATTGTTTTTATAGTCTTTCTAGAAAGTTCAAATCCTAAGGTAAAAGTGAATGTCTCATCCCCTCACACTATAGGAATCCACTCCTTCTTGCCCTCTGGTTTATACCTCTTTGCCTCTTCTCAACTGAATTTACAATGAACATTTAACAAAGAATAAAACTACAAATAAAATTAATAATGAACATAAAAGTGTTCATCCTTTAGGGATATATTGTATTACTTTGTGTTTAAAGTAATTTCAAAATAAAGACATTCATTTGATAGAAAATTCCAGTTTTTAAATCAAGAAAGACAAAAGTTTTTCCTTGCCTGGGGTGTCTATGTATGAGGCGATTTTGAAGTTGCTACATGAATTCCTATATAAGACCAAACATCAGAGGTTTTGATTTCACAGTTTTGAGAAAGTCAGGGGAAAGAAGTAATATTTTAGTGAGTGCTTTCTATGTCCAGGTGCTTTCCCTATAAAGTGTATGAAGTGGGTATTATGCCCATTCCACAGATGAAAAAAACTAAGGTTCTGAGAGAAGAAGTAATGTGCTGATAAGTGATGGGGCTAAACCTTTAATTAAGTCTGCCTGTTTCCCAAGCCGATTTCTTCCATCCCACTGTTGCCATTCGAAGTTGATTTTGGAGGCAGGTCTCTCGATATTCTGGTCAAAATCCCTGGAAAGAATGTGACTGAGCACCATTCTCACACATCTGATAACTCTGTTTTTATGGAAAAGCTACCAACAGAACAGCAGCCCCCACCCTCCACCCCTACTCATGGCCAGGCAGTTACTTCTAAAAGGGGCCACCCCAAAACTTAGCAGTGACCCACCGGATCTAACAGGTAGAATTAAACCCGTGTGCCCCACCCTTCTTATCCAAATGACTTTTCACCACCTCCACAGAGCCTCTCCCATCCTTGTCGGAGCTCTTTCCTTCTAATCATCCTCTCTCCATCCCGGTGGCTCTCTTCTTTCTGCCCTAACCCCAGTCCTGACCTACTCATTGTGTCACTCTCAGCTCTGGGCCCCCTGTCTCCACTCGGTCCCTCAGCCATCTCTTTCCCAGCTTTGCTGAGCCCCTGCCACAATCCCACATCACACCACCTCTCCTAGCCCTGGATTCCATATAATCTGGTATTGTGCTCGACTTCACTTCTGTTACTTTTCAGTCCTTCACCAGAGTTTAGATTCTTCAAGGCCAGACCCTGTATCTTACCCATCTTTTATTATTTTCTCTAGGGGGCTACTTTATACTTCAAGATTCAGTAGGTCATCAGAACTTACTGTTGATTTATTAAAAGACTCAAGGGCTTGCATTTTCCATATTTTCTCAGTCAGAAGGCCCACCACACCTACCCACAGACATGAACTCCTCAAATGCATAGACATGTGCGTTAATCTCAGATGAGACCATATTCATTATCGCCTTCTGCTCATACCAGCACAGGAGGTTCCTTGACCTTGCACTGCCCCAGTTTTGGCTCCAATAGGACTTGGCCTAGACAGAACTGTGAAGTAGGTCAGGCTGGTTCTACTGAGCCCTCTCCCTCCTCTTTTTGTCATCAGGTACCTTCACTCCAACTAAGAGTCTGCCCTGGCCATCTTTTCTGTCTATAGTCCCTATCAACTTTGCCAGTCCATATCCCCTAGCTGGTTAGATCAGTCTCTCCTTACTGATTGGAACATACACCAGACCAGACTCTGTGCAAAGGGGAGAGTAGCAGGCATAGCATGGAACAATCCACCCCCAGCGGCTGTCGTGCCCTGTCTTTTCCCTATCAGAATGCCACTTTCGCTCAGGTATCCCCCAGATTCCACCTGGCAATGTGCTTCAGGGGAGCTGGGCCCCTTCTCTATCCAAGGGCCTTTGATCTAAGCTGGTGAGAGTGCCTGGATTAAGAGTGAACAAGGGACAGATCCTTATCTCTGCGACATGAAAGGAAGTGCTCTGGAATCTTCTGAGAAAGGTTTCATCACTGCAAAGAGAGATTCCTAGGAGGAGAAGGCCCTTTCTTCCTTGGGATGCTGTCTTGTATAGAGATGATGCCCAGAATCCCTGCAGCCACATTGTGATCATGAGGGAAGCTGTCTCTTGAGTCTAGCAGAGCAGACAGAAGGTGCCACTGAGGTCCTGCGCTGACCAATCTGGGGTTGCCCTGTCATTGAACTTGTTGTTTAAGGCGTTTTTAATTGGTGTCTCTAGTAATTTCACATGAAAGTATTCTGGGTGAGAATGGAAGGGAGAGGTGGAGGGCAAAGGGTCAGAAACTTACCTCATGTTGATTAATGTCCATTAAGTGCAGGCATTTTGAATGTGTCATTGAATTTTATTCTCATTCCAACCTTATGTGGAAGCTATTACTCATAATGAAATTGAGACACTGATTAAGAAACTTGGAGAGGAAGTTAGGAAGTAGAATTTGAACCCAGGCCAACCTGAGAGTAAAGTCCCTGCTCTCTCCACTCTGCTCTATCATCAGGTTTGTAAACAAATGCTTGTTGAGTAAATGTCAGAATTAATTTACCTGCTCTGCATTTTACCACTTTAGGATTAGGGATAATATACCTCAGAATAGATTAATTGCTGATTGGGCTCTAATAAAAGGGACTGGGACACTAAATCCAAGAGATTAACACAGATTTTGATGATTACCTTTGATAGAAAATATTTCTACCTTTGTTGTCTACTCAATAAAAATTCTTTAAGTTTTAGACTAGTGAAATTTTTTTTCTGATGAAAAACCTGGAATAATAATTTAAAAAAATCAGAAGATAAAAATGACCTGCAATGCAACTTCCCAAAGGTACCACTTGCTAAATATACCCACAATGTTTTTCTAAGCATATAATAACATAATTGGAATCATGTGTATCCTGCATTTTTACTAAACGTGGTAATGTAAGCATTTTCCTCTGGCATTAAAATTTCTTTGAAAGCTTGCTTTTAATGGCTCTATTTAAAATCTGGGTATACTATGATTTATTTAACCTTTCTCCCATTATAAGACTTTTAAGTTATTGTTAACTTTTCTATTAAAAAAATAGGAAAATAATTATTTTATACTTAAATTTTATGCACAGTTCTGGTTGTTTCCCTAGGTAAATTTCTAGAATTCCAGGTGAAGATTATGAATGGATCCAATAGCATGGACTCCCATTTACCATGCTTGGTCTAGCTACTGCCACCACCAAACATCTAACCTGCCAACAAAGGGGACTAATATCAAGTCCCCATTGTGTCACTATCCCTCATGGCATTCAGCTGATCTCTTGGAAAGTTGATGATATTAGAAACTTTGCACCCTGGAAGGGCCAGCTATTCATTTTGATGGAAACACATTCCAAGTATGGGCTCCAGCCAACACCACTACCCAAGGGCTTATGTACTATTTATTCCACCTGTGCAGTATCTCAAATACCATTATGTCAAACCAAAGGGCCCACTTTATAGCAAAGGAGGTGTGAACATGGGCTCAGGACCTTGGTATCCACTGAGCAGGTCACTCCACTTGAGGGCTGGAGTGGCCTGTGGATGTCATAGCTAAAGCACCAACTTGGAGATGATATTTTGTAAGCCTAGGTCACCATCCTCCGGGCTCAATTACAGTTTAAATGAAAGACTGCTAAGTCCCCATTAGGAAGGAGACATGGGTCTGCAGACCAAGGGGTGGGAGCAGAAATGTCCCACTTTTCATCATTTTTAATGATCCACTTGGGGAATTTGTGTTTCTTGTCCCTGAAACTCCAAGTGCTGCCAGTATAGAAGTCCTGGTTCCCAAAGGAAGAACACTTCCCCCAGGGACACAGCAATAGTCCCTTGAATTTAAAAGCTATGGCTGCTACCTGGGTACTTTAGACTCTTTGGTTCAGGGGCAGCAGGTGTGAAGAGTCACCATGGGGGCAGGATGGCAGGGCTTCCTTTGGACAGTGGAGGCAGGGGGAAGTACGTGTTGAACCCAGGTGCTCCACTTGAGTGCCTCTTGGCACTCTCTCATCCATTTTTTATGGAAAATGGAGAAAAGAAGTAACTCCAGCCTGAGCAGCACTAGGAGACCAGAGCTCAGACCTTTCAGGGATGGGGATCTGTGTCTTCTACCAGATAAGCCTTTGGGATGGGTGGAGGTGCCAGACGAGGGTGAGGGGACTCAAATGGATGGATGAAGAGTGAGATGAGGAATATCAGCTGCACTTCTGAGACCAGCTATGGCAGTGGGGATGGTAGTTTGTCCTACCAAATTTCATCATCAAAGTTTCCCTCAGCAAGTGGGGACCACCAGCATCCTGGGGCAGATGGTCTCAGCACTTTTGTGAAGAAATGCTTCTGAGGGTGCAAGTGGTGGATGGTGGGGGACACTGTGATGCTCTTCGAGAGTTCTTCAGAAGGACCTGTCACCCAGCCCCTGTTGGCAGATAACTCTCAGTTGCTGAGCCTTCAGGGATTGCCTCAGCAGCAGAGAACCACCTCGTTCAAGGACATGTTGTCTTCCCACCAGCCATGTCCAGGCACTGACTGACAGGGGAGTATAAAGATCCAGTCTCCTTGCCCCTCTTCAGCACTATTTGACGGGCCATTCTAGTTCTATATATAATTGATGAATTCCAAAAAGAAATATTGGATTATGCTTGTAATCTGATCTGTACCTGGGCACCTGTACCTGGGTACCATGAGTTATGATTAGGGCGTTGCATCCCCACCCCGTGGTGGGTGGGGACTCGCAGATGAAAGGCATGGCAAAGAACAGAGTTGAGGGATTTTGAAGTTGGAGTTTGATGCTGAACACTTAAACTGGAGCCCTGGGAAGTCAGCGCGCAGAGGAAAGAGAAGCCAGCCTCAGGAATGAAGGAACCTTGAAGCCAGAGTAAAGCAAGCCCCGGGAACGCAGGAACCCAGGAAGCCTGAACCCTTGCAGATGTTGGCGGCCATCTTGCTCCAAATAGACTTTGGTGAGGGAAGTAATTTGTGCTTTATGGCCTGGTATCTGTAAGCTCCTACCTCAAATAAATACTCTATAAAAACTAACCAATTTCTGGTATTTTGCATCAACAGCCCTTTGGCTGACTAATACAATATCCCTCTGGGGTCATTTGATGTTTTCATTGGGCTAACATGCCACCCCAACTTCTCTCTGCACCCAGTCTTACTTCCTTCTCTCCCTTCTCCAGTGTGAATCCTAAAAGCAAGCCCTCATCGATGCCTTGCATGCTAAACTCTGCATCCAAGTCTGCTTCCCAGAAAACTTCTTTCCGGTAACTGGACAGTTATCTCACATTTAGGTTTCACTGTGCACACATTTTAAGTTTTCTGTCATAGAAGTGACTACTAGATTTTAAAAGTTCAGTGAAGTAATATTTGTCCTTGATAATTGTACTCTGAAGCAAACTTCAAGAAGCTTAAATGAGATGCCTAATTTAGACATTTTAATTTCCTTTAATAATAGAAATGTATGCCCTGTATAGAACACTTCAGGAGGGCCAGAAAAGCTGATAATCACGTGTTACAAAGCTCCCAAAACTCTGGTGAAACCTGCTATTGGTCTCAGCCCTTCGTCTGCTCTGGATTCAAAGTGTGGCTGGCTCAGCAGCTGGAGAGAACACCACATCTGGTTAGCAGGCCCACATCACAAACTTCTCACAGTTGACTGCTTAGGTTCAAGAACCCCAGGAAGTTGGGAAGCGGATTTGGCTCAACGGATAGAGCATCCGCCTACCACATGGGAGGGTCAGGGTTCAAACTCAGGGCCTCCTGACCTGTGTGGAGCTGGCCCATGAGCAGTGCTGATGCATGCAAGGAGTACTGTGCCATGAAGGGGTATCCCCCATGTAGGGGAGTCCCACACCAAGGAGTGCGCCCCATAAGGAGAGCCGCCCCACACGGTAAAAAAGTGCAAACTGCCCTGGAGTGGCACGGCACACACAAAGAGCTGACACAGCAAAAAGAGACTCAGATTCCCCCAGACAACTGGGGAGGGGAGAGAAATAAATAAAAAATAAATCTTTAAAAAAGAGAACCCCGGGAAGGGGCCAGCAGAACTCTTCCAAGACACAAGAATAACATCTTTGGCCCCAAACCCAGATGGAATGTGCCCAGGGCCATGTGCTTGCCCTGGGCTGGCACTGGGTTTGTTTTTAGAGAGGAGGAAGGATAATAGAATACATCACCAACAGCAACAACAACCATTGTGACAAAACAAAATAAAGCCAACCTGCCAGAAAGCAAAGGCAGTTTCTGAGCATCCTGGTGCCTCATCACCCTTAATTGAACAGTATCTACATCAGAGCCCATGAGCTTATCTTACTTGACATGGAGAATAGGACAAGGGAGAGTAAGCAGAAATATTCATAAAGCATCACCAAGCAGATTGTCAAAGCATAATAAATGGAAGGTGAACACTGATCAAAACAAACCCATCCATTGTATTCCCAGAACCTGTCATGATTTCTGGCACATACTAAGTGGTATTGCCGAGTTGTTAATAGCATGGGTTATGGGTTTGGATCTCAGGCTGGATTGGGTTGAGTCTTACTAACTTCCTAATCTTGGGAAAGTTAGTAGGTTAAGTCATATTAAATTGCTTTTTTTTCCCTTTCTTTTTTCTTTATTAGAGAAGTTGTGGCTTTACCGAACAATCATCCATGAAGTACAGGATTCTCATATACCACCCCAAAACCAATGCCTTGCACTAGAACATTTGTTACAGTTGATGGTAGCACATTTTTATAATTGTACTATTAATTAATGTCTGTGGTTTAACTTCAGGTTCACTGTTTGTGTAGTGTAGTTTCATGGATTTTTAAAATTTCTGTTACTATATATACAGTCTATGGTGGTTCAAAATTGGGCAAATAGCAATTTCATATGATTTAACCCTAATTTAGCTTCCCTAAATTTTAGTTTCCTCATCTGTAAAAGGGAGATGATATTATCTACTTCATTGAATTGTTGCAATGATTACATTAATTTAATACATGTAAAGTCCATAAGCATTGCATATGGCACATGGTAACTGCCCATTAAATGCTATTATTTTCTTATTATGCCATAGATGTGCACTGAATGAGTTAGTGCATGCATGAATGGAAAATAATTTAAAATTAATGCCATTCTTAAGTGATGAAAAGAATATATTTTAAAATTTTGAGTCTGATATTAAAAGACGACATTGCAGCTATTGATGTGCTTATCTACTTGGGAAAGTCTTTTAATTGTAATTTTAGTGCGTTGTAAATACTCCTGCTGTTAATTCAGTTAATTTTCTTCTGATTAAATCAATTTCTTAAAAGATTCCTCTTTTCCATAATCTATTCTTTCTTCTGAAAAGACCTTTTTTTTTTCAGCTCTCAAAGTTTTTTTCCCATTGTTCATTGATTATAACAGTTGTGTATAACTTCTGCTTGCTTGTTGAAGCTCTTGATCCTTGTGAGTGGGACATCAGAATATTGCCCCCAGGTAGGGAACTCTGGCTTATGGTGTCCTAGTCCTGGCTTGGGTTTGTGTAAAGATTCCACTGTCCTCCTTTTCCCCAGGGAAGGAGGGCCAGACTGACATTCAGGCACCTAACAAAATAGCCCAACTATACCCCCAAGTAGTAAATGACCATCCAAACTTTTTTTCCCCCTCCTTTTCCTTTTAGGCCTTTTTATTTTTTGCTTTTTGTTATGCTTTAGTAAGTTTGCTTTTTTTTTTTTAAGATTTATTTTTTTATTTCTCTCCCCTTCCTCTCCCCCCATTCCCTGTGTATTCTTCTGTGACGACTTCTGTCCTTCTCAGTGGCACCAGGAATCTGTGTTTCTTTTTGTTGTGTCATCTTGTCGTGTCAGCTCTCCATGTGTGAGGCGCCATTCTTGGGCAGGCTGCACTTTCTTTCGCGCTGGGCGGCTCTCCTTACGGGGCGCACTCCTTGTGCGTGGGGCTCCCCTATGCGGGACACCCCTGCGTGGCAGGGCACTCCTTGCGCGCATCAGCACTGCGCGTGGGCCAGCTCCACACGGGTCAAGGAGGCCCGGGGTTTGAACCCAGGACCTCCCATGTGGTAGGCGGACACCCTAGCCATCAGGCCAAGTCCGCTTCCCGTAAGTTTGCTTTTATCATCCATCATTGTGATGGTTTTAATTTGCTAAAATCTGCTGGGAGTAATATACCAAAAATGGATTGACCTTTCTAATGGGAATTTATTAGGTTAAAAGCTTACAGTTCTGAGACTGTGAAAATGTCCAAGTCACGGCACCATCAGAGATGCTGTCTCACCATAGGTCTGCTGCAGGCAGACTCCCGCCACGTGGCAAGGCAATGGCAGCTCTCCCGTCTGGGTCTCTGCCTCCTCCTCCAGGCTGACTTTCTCCCTGAGCTCACCTGTGGGTGATCAGGCATATGACTCGTCTCTCCCCTCTCCTGTGCACCTCATCTCTTTCATTCTCTTGGGGGCCTCTTTCTGTGGCCCTGTGCTCCGCTGAGTCCGGCCTCCAGGACTTCTCTCTCAGCTTCTTGGGGTTTCTCGGTCAGTGCTGCTTTTTCTCTGTGTCTCTGCTTTTAATTCTCTGTTCATAAAGGACTCTAGCAAGAGCACCAAGACCCACCGTGGGTCATACCTCACTGAAATAATCCACTCAAAGCCCCCAACTCAATCCAGTCCAACCCAAAGGGTCCCACACCCACAGAAATGGATTAGCTTCGAGAACATGATCCTTTTTTGGGATCCACAAAGAGCTTCAAACTGTCACAGTGATTTAATAAATGTCACTTCAATGATGGGGGTGGACAGTGTTTTTTTTTGGAGCCAGTTGCCTTTGGTCCCCAATGCATTGTAATTTAAGGCTTGTCATGCTCTATACAGCAGGATTTCACTGGGCAAAGCACTGGCATTGAGATGCCAGCTCTAGGAGCTCGAACCAGCTGGTCAGACATCTAGATTTTTGCCTGAAGTGTTTGATGTTCATTTGGGTGTTTAGCATTATTGTGCAGCTCTCTCAACTTCCTTGGCTTTTAACATTTGTTTAAGGAGACTCTGGGTTAATAATTGGAAAGTACGCTATCTCTAATCTGGCTCTTGGGAACACAGATATCTATTACAGATGGACCAAGAAGAGGTGCATCTTAACCAAAGCTGCCTTTAGCATTTCCCTGAGGCTTTAAATCATCCATGCAAGAGAATTATCATTTACTGTCCTGGGAATACTGGATGTTGACCAGCTGAAATCTCAGTCCTTACATTTTTCATCCAAGTTGCTAAACCAGTAAGGGGCAAAAATGTAGCACACACATACACACAGCTTTAGTTCTCAATTATTTGCAAAGTTGGTACTTGTTTCACTGCTGGACATTTTATGTCCTGCCATGGCCCGCTGGGTGGACTGGGTGAGAGTATAAACTACAATGTAAACCATTATCCACGTGGTACAGCAGTGCTCCAAAATGTATTTACCAAATGAAATGAATGTCCCACCATGATGAAAGAGGTTGTTGATGTGGGAGGAGTGGGGTGAGGGGGGTGGTGGGGTATATGGGGACCTCTTATTTTTTTTAATGTAACATTAAAAAAATAATAAAGAGAGAAAAAATATTTAATTGAATCAAAACCATTTAAGAGAAACTGAAAAATCCGATTTGGTCCTTAGGGAAAATGGACTAGGAGACTCCCATGCTATGGAAATTTTCTCACAGCCTTTCATGGGAGCAAGAGCAGAATTCAAATTTAACTTTGTGGGGAAAATAGATCCCCTCCCCCATCCCAGCTGAAAACACAGATTATAATGCTTTTATTAGCATTTGATTTTAGGGCCCTTATTTGGCAATTATATAATAAAGCTCTAAACTGCATCTTGAAAGTTGTTTTTATACCAAATATGGTGGGGGTCACAGTCTTTCAAAGAGGGCTTCTGGGAGGAGGGGGCTTCCTATAACTTAGAGGTGAAATGGCTGCTTAGGGCTACAGGACTTCAGTGAACATTAGAGTCACATATTTCCATCCTCTTCACAGCTCCAAAACCAAACCCAGTGTCTAGCACAAGATAGATGCTCACTGAGTATTTGCGTATAAAGAAATGAATTCTCAAATTCTTTATCTGAGGATTCAAAAGCCTCTCCCATATGGAGCCAAAGCTTCCAATGCTCTTTTCTCTAATGAGATTTTTAAAAAAGATTTATTTTATTTATTTCTTCCCACCTCCTTGTTGTTTTTCACTTGCTGTGTCTATTTGTCTTCCTTGTTTCTTTAGGAGGCACGGGGTGCTGAAACTGGGACCTCCGATGTGGGAGAGAGGTACTAATTGCTGATCCCCCTCTGTTCTCGGCTTTGTTGTGTCTCTCTTTATGTTTTTCCTCCCCACATCTCTTGTTGCATTATCTTTGTTGCGTCAGCTCACTGCTCCTGCCCATTGCTTCAGCTCACTGTCTTCTTTAGGAGGCACTGGGAACCTCTTCTCCATGCTTTGTTGTGTCTCTCATGATGTTTTCTCTTCTTGTATCTCTTGTTGTGTCAGTTTGCCACATCTGCCCATTGCACCAGCTTGCTGCCTTCTTTAGGAGGCACCAGGAATCATAGCTGGGACATCTCAATTGCCTGAACCACCTCGACTCCTGGCTTTATTGTCTCTCTCATTGTGTTTCCTCTTTGTGTCTCTTGTGGTATCATCTTCCTGTCTTGCTCATCTTCTCCAGGGGGTCCCAGGCACTGAACCCACAACCTACCATGTGGTAGGCGGAAGCTCAGTCACTTGAGCCATATTCGCTTCCCCATCACTTCTTTTAAGGCCTTCAACTGATTAGATTAGATGTCTCTCATTGTTGAAGACAATCTCCTCAGTTGATTGCAGTTATAATCAGTCATAGATGCAATCAACTTACTGATAATTTAAATCCATGAAATATCTTCACAGTAACAATCAGGCCAGTGCCAGCTTGACCAAACAACTGGGCACCATCACCTGACCAAGTGGGCACATGGACTTCACTGTCACAGAATATGTGTGGGGTGGGGAGGGCTCTGGAATTCTGAAGTTGAACAGAGGACCTCATGCTAGCACAGGGTGCCCCGCATTCCCCACTGTTTCATGGGCACGGTTCAAACTAAGCTCAGGCCACCACCCTTTGTCATGCTCTCCCAGGGTTAATGCCTTTTATGTAACTATAGAAATCCCACCGCCCTCAGCAAGTGGATGGTAAAGGGGTTGAGGAAGAAATTGTAAATAAAGAATGGGATGGTATGGGGAGAAATCCCAGTTATTCTCCTGGAAAGAGAAATGTCAGCAGAAGCTCACAGAAGGGCCTCAACCAAGCATGGCTTCTAGACAAAACAGTTCCTTCTTCTAATAATAGCCATCAGTAGCCTGGCACCAATATTATGACTCTGTGATGATGCGCCGATCCTAGGATGGGGCTAATGCCCTGGATTGTTCCATGGGCAAGTCTTGTCAGCACTGGCCCTTAATCCTGGGGCAAGTCAGGCTTGCTGAATGGGGCAGGGAGCCAGGAAGTTCCCAATAGAAAGTGAGAAGAGGGAGCCTGAGGGCAGGCTCAGTGTCCTGGGAGTCTGGGGGAAGACAATGGTGGTGGCCAAGGCAGGCCAGTGAGCCAGATAAGCTTGAGGCAGTGAGAGCTTCTACAGATCTCTCTTCACAGGCCCTCTAAGATCCAAGAGCTCTGGCAGGGTCAACAGGAAAGGAGGTGAGCAAAAAGCAGCACAGATATGGGTATAAGGACCGGTGTTTAAGACCAAGAGCAAAGCCAGCTACCAGGTTCTGAGAAATTGGGATCACAGATATTCTCCTGGTCAGGAATTCAAACACAGTGGGTCAAGACCTGTTTCTAGAACAGGAGCATCCAAATAACAACAGCTGGTTTTAATTGGAGGCATACTATATGCTGAGATTACAGCATATGAAGTAATTAATACTTCATCCTGTATTCACAAATCTTATGATGTGGATAAAATTAATACCCCAAATTTCAGATGAAGAAATGGAGCCTTCAAGATGTCAAGCAAGTTGCCCAAAGTCACAAGGTCATGGGAGCTAGTAGAGGGGGCTGCTCAGGCTTGAGCCCATGTCTGTAACTCTAGAGCTTGCAGCCTTAGCCATTATGCTATACTGTGTGGTGGAAGTTTGGTACCAAGAGAGCAAGGGTAAGGCATAGGGAAACTGATCTGAGCATCAACTGGGTGGGAGTCCAGCTTGTAGCAGATACGTTCTCATACATTATGTCATCCTTGACAATCTCCTGGTCCTCACTGTTTTTGTTTTTGTTTTGCTTTCCAGATGAGTGATCTGAAGCACATCAATACGAAATGCCTTGCATGCAATCATACCAGGAGGCAATAGCCTAACTAATGGGCCTGGGGTACTGGTCAGTGCAAAACCAGCAGCAAGACTTCCTTACCACTAATGTGCCATTGGGAAGGAAGAGACCTAAAAATTAAGGAGGGAATAAAACCTGAGTTAGTAAATGTCCTCTAAGACAGAAAACAATTTTGAAGATTCAAAACTTCAAGAACAATGATTTCCTTTACTAAGTGAAAGGAGTGTTTTTTTAACCTGATATAACCCAATGGTACATTTATCCTTTGTAATGAGTGAGGCATGGATTTTATCCTTATATTGAGTTCATATTATTAAACCTACTACCTAACACCCACCTTTCTGCTCAGAGGCATCTAAATTAAAGTACTATTATCGAGTAAGTGAAAGCTAATTTTAATTTCAGCATGAGTGTCATTTCTTTTGAGTCGTCTAAATTGGGTACAATTACTCATCTGAAGCCAAGAGAATTAGGCAGGCTATTTCTTGCCCTTTTAACAAGGTTGCAAAACTCTTGACTTTTATATTTGTTCTTTGTAGTACAGTTGAGTGAATGGTGAAAATTTAACATAATATTAGAGCCTCAAAGGAATAGAATCTATCTATCAAGCAACAATCAATCAACAAGTGTTTGTTGAGCACCCTGGGTTCCACACTGCCTTATTCCTGAGCTTGGAATGTCATTTAGAGAAGTCATTTAGACCAGTCTTCCTTTAACTATCTGTGAAGAAGAACCATCAAAAATAATTCCAATCCTTGGTCAACACATATTTTGCCATGTACAATAAAAATGGATTACTGGAAAAACGAACACAGTTGGATGTCATGGCAATATCCATAGCTAAAAAGTTTCTAAATACTTTCAACTTTTGTTCTTTTCTCATTGCAACAGTAGTTCAAGGTCATGGTTTGCAGACAACACTTTGAATAGAAATGATTTAAAAAGGTAGAGCCACTCTAAAGCCATCTCAACAGAGGCTTGACTGCTTTTCCTTCAGTATTTAATTCTTTTTGCTTATCAGGTTAGTGGACTTTCTAATACCTGGTGAAATTATTAAAGAAATGCTTTGATTCAAGGTAAACCAGACTGTTTCCAATTTAGATATAAAGGAGAAATGATTCCTTCAAAGACCAACCTATTAATAGATACGTAAAGAATGAAAGGAGGGAAGTGGACTTGGCCCAGTGGTTAGGGCGTCCGTCTACCACACGGGAGGTCTGCAGTTCAAACCCCGGGCCCTCTTGACCCGTGTGGAGCTGGCCCATGCGCAGTGCTGATGTGCGCAAGGAGTGCCCTGCCATGCAGGGGTGTTCCCCGCGTAGGGAAGCCCCACGTGCAAGGGGTGCACCCCGTAAGGAGAGCCACCCAGTGCAAAAGAAAGTGCAGCCTGCCCAGGAATGGCGCCACACACATGGAGAGCTGACACATCAAGATGATGCAACAAAAAGAAACACAGATTCCCATGCTGCTGACAACAACAGAAGCGGACAAAGAACACGCAGCAAATGGGCACAGAGAACAGACAATTGGGGGATGGGAGGGGAGAGAAATAAATTTTTAAAAAATCTTAAAAAAAATTGGGTATTAAAAAAAATAGAATGAAAGGAGGAATTATAAAATTTAACCCCAAGCTGAGCATAAAAAAGGAGGCTAAGGTTATGCTTGAAATGGAGGGTGACAAATGATCAAATGCCACTTTCAGAGAAAAACTAAGACTTACAAGATGGCTACGAAAGAGTTATCATGTAGAATTTACAGTTCCAGACAGAAGAAATCTATTTTTATACAATTGTCTTTTCTGGCACTGTTCTTGATGCTGTGGCAGCAAACAGTCACAAGAACTTTTTTTTTTTTTTTTTTTTAAACTTGGAATGAAGTTTGAGCATTTTGGCAAGAATAAAAAGCAGGGCATGAGCCTCAAGAGATAAAATTTTACTTTTCCCTAGACATTTTCCCAGGAGCAAAAGTCATAAAAGAAGAAAAAGAAAAAAGAATGAGAGAAAATGCTGTTTTCTTAAAGACGTGAACTTCATAGAAAAAACTCTTCTGAGTGCACACGTCAAAAGCTAAAATCTCAATTTCACAGAAATGTCCAGAAGTAAAAATTTCCTCACCCAAGTTGGAAAGAACATTCTATATTTGACTTCCAATGCTTTATAAGTGGAGATACATAAAATAGTAGGTGACGTTTATCAGTTCATATTGGTGTTTAAGGAGAAGAAATGATTGTGAGAGTTTTGATTGCCTGTTTTTGAATAATACAGCACCCCCAAAACCAGGGTCTTAAAACAACCCTACTGGGTTCAGCTGGACAGTTCTTTTGGTCTCACCAGGGGCCTCTTGTGCAGATGCCATCATCTAGAGGCTTGAATGGGGCTGTAATGTCCCAAGAGTCACAGCTTGCACGGTCGCACATACTCCAGAACCTCTTTCTACCTACCTTCTTTCTCTACCAGGATAGCTGGATTTCCTTGCAACATAGAATCTAGGTTCCTAGAGGGAGAATTCCAAGAGGGCAAGCATTTATCAGCTTCTGCTTGTATTAATGTCACACTAGCTAATGTTCCATTTCCCAAAGCAAGTCACATGACCAAGCCTAGACTCTGTGTGCAGGAATGCCAAAAAGGCATGAATTCTGAGAGACATGGTTCATGGGTGGTCACCAATGGAATGGTGTGTTATACTAAGAGAAAGCTTGAAAGCTCTATACAAATGCAAACTCTGTGTGTCTGAATAAGGCAGATTTATGTTATCTGGAAAAATCCAGCTGATTTTCCAGAGCTTTATATAATGGCACTAGTATTTGGGGGTGCTCTTATTGGTTTATGGGGTTATATTCACCAGATTAGACCAAGCAAACTAGCTGACCAATCCACAAATATTTATTGAGCACTTACTAAGTTATTATCACAATGCAAAATAGTATAGAAGACACATTTTTCTTTTATTCCAGGTATCTGCAATGGAATTGGGGAATACAAATAGTGAAAATAATGTTTTTTTTTAAAAAAAGATTTATTTATTTATTTATTCCACCCACCCACCCTGCCCCTGTTGTCTGTTCTGTGTCTATTTGCTGCGTCTTCTTTGTCCGCTTCTGTTGTCAGCGGCACAGGAATCTGTATCTCTTTTGTTGCGTCATCTTGTTGAGTCAGCTCTCCGTGTGTACGGTGCCATTCCTGGGCAGGCTGCACTTTCTTTTGCGCTGGGCGGCTCTCCTTACGGGGCGCACTCCTTGCGTGTGGGGCTCCCCTACGCGGGAGACACCCCTGTGTGGCACGGCACTCCTTGTGCGCATCATCACTGCACATGGGCGAGCTCCACATGGGTCAAGGAGGCCCCAGGGTTTGAACTGTGGACCTCCCATGTGGTAGACGGACGCCCTAACCACTGGGCCAAGTCTGCTTCCGTGAAAATAATGTTAGAAATAGTATAAGACAGAAAACAACTAAGTGCTAAATTGTGCCATGTAGAATATAGTTATGTCCTATTTTGACGAGGCCTTCAACACATGGAGACATGGTCTAAGAGCTGTAATAAACCAGCAGTAATCCAAATCTGGGCATGCAGACTTGAATGCAACCACCACCTGGCTCTACTGGTCATCCTCTGCGGGATGAAGGACACTGGCTTCATGTGTGCAGAGAACAAGGGAAATCAGCCGTTTGAAGAGAAGCGATTGGACTTTCTCAAACCTGAGTCCTTGCCTTTTGAGAAGGTAGGCATCTTATAAGCCAGTTTGTCAACATCTGTCCGGTCCTCCTTGTCCTTGGTAACCTGCAGTCTCACCATAAGCTACATCTAACTGTAGTGGGAAAGGATGGCAGCTGAAGAGTTATGCTGAACAATGGGGAATGTGATGGTATTTGGAGCAGCAAATTCCACCAGATATGTGGTACTGAAGACCAGAGAAGAAAGACCACTGATTCTGCCCTAGGCTCTGTTGCTGATTTCATACTACAAAATTTTATCAAGCACCTACTTGTGTGCAGACACTCTGCAAACCCTGGGGATAAAAAAGGAATTAAATGTGGTGCCTGCCCAAAAGGAGCCCACAGTCTAGTAAGTAGGTACATATAAGTGCTACAACGAAGCATGAATAGTATGTTGTGCAAGCACAGGCAGGATTGGCCAACTCTAACCGAGTAAGGGAGAGTCAGGGGTGGGGTCAAGAAAGACATTGCCCGAGGTGAATTTTGAAGAATGTATAGGAGGTATATAGGTGGCAATGTGGGGAAGGGCAATTCTGGCAGAAAATGCAGCCATGTGCAAAGTCATGGCGACACGAACAATATGGGCACGTTTTTGTGGAATGGGAAATCTCTTGATAAAGCTGGGGAATAGGGTACGTCAGACATTTGAAAGAGACAGGACAGAAATGAAGGCTAGGATCAACTTATGAGCCACACTAATAAGGAGTTTAGACTTTATCTTAAGTGATAGAAAACATTGATGGTGTTAAGAGTAGGAACATGATCAATTTACAGTCTAGAACAGCACTGTCCAACAGACCTTTCTGTGATGATGAAAATATTTTATAATCTTCTCTGCTCATTATGATAATCACTAAAGCCATTGATTATTGAGCACTTGAAATGTGGCCAATGTGACAAAAGAACTAAATTTTTAAATTTAAATTTAGATAGGCTACAAATGGCACTTGGTTGCCATATTGAACAGCTTAGCTCTGGAAAAATACCTCTTGCGGTAGTATGGAGGATGGATTGGATGAGGGCAAGACCAGAGGTAGGTAGAAGTGAAAATTCAGGTGAGAAATGAGGTGGTCTCAAATTCATGCTGTGGCCATGGGAATGGAATTGAGGTGACTGAACTGAAAACTACTCAGGAAATGAAATGGACAGAAGTTTTTTTAGTGATCCCCAAACGTAAAAATTTTTTTAAAATTATGGCAACACATATACAACATGGAATTTCCCATTTTAACCATTTTTACGTGTATCCTTCAATGGTATTACATTCACAACGTTGTGCTACCATTATCACCATCCATTTTACCAAAACTTTCTCGTGAACCCAAACAGAAACTGTAGCTATTAAGCAAAAACTCCCCATTCCACTCTCCTTAGTCCTTGATAATCTCTAATCTACTTTCTGTCTCTATGAATTTGCTTATTCTAGATTTTTCATAAAAATGGAAGCATGCAATATTTGCCCCTTTCTGTCTGACTTGTTTCACTCAGCATGTTGTCTTCAAGTTTCATCCAGGTTGTAGCATGTATCAGAACTTCATTCCTTCTTATGGATGAATAGTAGCCATTGTACAGTTATACTACATTTTTTTTCATCCATTAGTCTGTTGATGGACACTTGGATTGTTTTCACTTTTTGGATATTGTGAATAATGCTGCTATGAACATTGGTGTATAGCATCTGTTTGAGTTCCAGTTTTTAATTCTTTGGAGTGTATGCCTAGATGTGGGAATGCCAGTCATGAGGTAATTCTGTGTTTCACTTTCTGAGGAACCACCGAACTGTTTTCCACAATGGCTGCACCATTTTACATTCCTACCAACAATGTTCAAGAGTTCCAAGTCTCTGCATTTTTGGCAATAGTTATTACTTTCCATCTTACAGGATGTGAAGTTGTATCTCACTGCAATTTTTTTAAAAAAAACCTTTTTATTGTAGTAAAGAATGTACAATTCAAAATTTTCCATTTTAGCCTTTTTCATGTATACAAGTTGGTTGTATTAATTACATTTACTATATTGTGCTTTCATCATCAATATATTTTACCCCAATTTAAAAAAAGATTAATTTATTTTACTTTATTTATCCCTTCCCCCTTTCGTGTTTGTGCTCATTGTCTGCTCTCAGTTCTCTGTGGTGGCATGGGCCAGTTTACCTTCACCAGGAGGTCCCAGGAATCAAACCTGGGGCCTCCCATATGGGGAGATGGGAGCCCAATCGCTTGAGACACATCCGCTTCCCTACCCCAACTTTTTCATCACCTCAAAGAGAAAAAAAATAACTTCCTCTTCCCCACCACCACCTCTGGCCACTGGTAAGCTATAATCTATTATCTGTCTCTAGAAATTTGCTTCTTCTAGGTATTTCATATAAGTGAGATCACATAGTATTTATATTTTTATGTCTAGCTCATTTCCCTCAACATGATGTCCTCAGGGTTTATCTAGGTTGTCACATGTATCAGAACATCATTCCTTTTTATTGTTGAATAATATTCTAATTGTATAGACCACATTTATCCATTCATCTGTTGATGGATGCCTGGGTCACATCCACTTTTGGCTATTGTGAATAATGCCGCCATAAACATTGAAGTACAAGTATCTTTTCAAGTCCTTGCATTCAGTTCTTTTGGATATATCCTAAAAAGTGGGATTGCTGGGTCATATGCTAATTCTATTTTCAACTTTCTGAGGAACTGCCAAACTGTTTTCCACAATGGATGTACTATTTTACAATGTCACCAGCTATGAATAAGGGTTCCTATTTTTCTGCATCTTCCTCAACACTACCTATTTTCTGTTTTTTTTTTCAAAATAATAGCCATTTTAGTGGGTATAATTTGCTATTTCATTGTTTTAATTTGCATTTTCCTAATGAAAATGATGTTGAGCATCTTTTTATGTGCTTATTAGCCATTTGGAGAAATGTTTGTTCAAGTCCTTTGCCCACGTAAACAATTTTTTTTTAAAGAAGTTACCAGAGATTGAACCCGGGACCTCATACATGGGAAGCAGGTGCTCAACCACTGAGCTACATCCACTCCTCAATGAGAGTTTGTTTTTTCTTTTCTTTTCTTTTTTTTTCAAGGAGGTACCAGGGATCGAACCCAGGACCTCATATATGGGAAGCAGGCACTGAACCACCTGAGCTATATCCACTCTCCCTTTGCCCACTTTTTAATTGGGTTATGTGTCTTCTTGCTATTGAGTTTTAGCAGTTCTTTATATATTCTGGATATTAATCCCTTAACAGGTATACGGTTAGCAATTATTCCGTAGACTGTCTTTTCACTTTCTTGATAGTGAGGCGTGGACAGAAATGTGGCATCTTATTTGACACAAGGAAACAGTCCTGGCAATGAGAAGATGATAAATAATTTAGGGATGAATTAGTATACTTAGGAGGATGAGACCAAATCTGTAGGCTGTGAAAGGGAAGCAGTAAAGCCTGGATTGACATGGGTAGGAAGCTATGGCAAAGTCTTGATCTGGCATAGTAAATTGGTCTTCCATTAATATGTAAGATAGATTGGAAGGGAGAGAGACGAAGCAGAGAGAGCAGCAACAATTTTGACATATTTGAGGAAGATCTGGACTAAGGTAAAGGTAGCAGGAAGGTAGATAAAAATGTGAATTCAGGCTAATGGTAATCAGTGACATTTAAACATGGGAATTATGAAAAGAGAACAATTAAAGAGAAATCCATGTTTCCCAGCCTGAGAGGGGAAAAGATAGGGGAAAGTACAAGGATGATTGTTCAGCACCTATGATTAGGCACTAAGCTAGGTACTTCCGCAAAAAGCTTATCTCTGAGGTACTAGACAAGTGGTGGTGTCACTGATGGAAATGGACTGGCTGAGTAGGGGACAGAGTAGCTCTACTGCATGTATTTCCAATGTGAATTATATTCTAAGTTGTAGATCTACTTTTTCCATGTATTTTTGTGGATGAGTTAAGAAAATAGAATTAAATATGTGTAGACCATGGGGTTTAGAAAAAAATACTTTACCTAGTTACATAATTTATTTTACTGATGAGTAGTTTCAAGAGATTTCTTTGATAACCAAGAGTTTCAAGGTAATAGCTATTTTATTTGCTGTTCCAGCTAAGTGGCAATAACTACAAGGACTTTGTCCTTTAAAAACAGTAGGAAAACACTTTAAAGAATGCCAAGCATAAAAGAGTGCAAGCAGCAGACATCAGCTCAATCAGACAAATGATTTATGTTCTTAGTCTAGCCAAACCCAAGAAAACCCAGTGCAATATTCCAACATAATTTAAAAATAAAATAATGAGCACTACTTAGGTGGTGAGATGAGAAAACTGGCGTTTATAAGATTTATGGCCCATGTGATAGCTCAGTTTTTGGGCTTTGGTAAGCTATATATTTACCATTGAACACTTTGTTATGGGGGTCTTCTTTCTCCTTCCATACATCTAAAATATTACAAAAATAACTCGGTCAGATGTACTAGCTAACACTAGCTGCTTTAATAGACAATCCACTAAATCTCTGTAGCTTATTCAGTGAAAGTCTACTTCTCCTTTGCTTAACAGATTAATGCAGGTGTGTGTGGGTAGCCTTCCATGTAGTGATTCAGGGACCCAGGCTCCTTCTGGCTTGCAGCTCTGCCATCTTCTAGAGCTTTGGAGTTCTTTGCCTCCAGGCAGGAAAAGAGATAAAGCATGAAGGATCACAAGAGAGGCTTTTAATGGACCACTTCTGCTTGCTTTTCACTGGCTCAAAATTAGTCATATGATCCCACTTGGATGCAAGGAGGACTGGGAAATGTAGTCCTAGGGCAGACACCGCGTCTCAGGAAGTTGGTGCACCAAATCTTGGTATGCAGCTAGTTCTTTCTATCACTAGACTGGATTATGGTGAGAGTCCTCATGACTCTTTCTTATTTATTTTCCTCATTTCCTCATATTTTTTCTATACCATTGACTCTGTCCCACTCCCATCCCCACGGAGCTTACTCAAGTTTTCCAATTATTCTATTTGCTGGAAAAACCATGCCACCCTCCTAAATTCTCTTTGAAATTCACTTCTGGGAAACACACTGAATGAGATAAAGAAGTGTCAGTAAGCACCCCATTTATTCTGTGAACTACGCAGCATTGAAAGGGTTATGAAAGAGCACTCAGTGATGAGAGATTTCAGTGATTATAGGGTTTACAAAATCATTAGTCCTATATTCTAGAGCGCAAGTGAAACTAATACAATATGAATTTTGACAAATTATTACCAATTTGCTACTCTATACAAGTGCTTCTGTAGAGATCTTAAGAGATACGAGGAAAAAATCCTTGTGCCTGTCCTAGTCCTCAAGTAGTCTATAAACTTATTGTTAAATAAGTCCTTTGTTGGGCCTGCTTGGCAAATTATTATCAAAATATATGTCTCTGAAGTAATGTATTTTGGGCGTGGAAACAAGTACAGTGTGTGCTTTAGTTTGCTAGGCTGCTCTAAGCATATACCATGAAATAGGTGGCTTAACAATGGGAATTTATTAGCTTATAGTTTTGAGGTTGAGAAAAATGTCCGAATCAAGGCAATGCTTTCTTCTCCAAAACTGGCTGCCAGTGTTCCTGACTCCTCTGCCAGGTGGCAAGGCAGATGGTCTCTCCCTTTTCTTCCTGGTTTTGTTGATTTCAGCCTCTTGCTCCTGTGGCTTTCTTTCTATCTCTCTCTGTATTCATCCCATTTATAAAGGGCTCCAGTAAAAGGATTAAGACCTCCCAACCCCTGGACCACACCTTATCTGAAGCAACGTCATCAAAACGTCCTACCTACAATGGGCTTGCACCCACAGGAATGGATTAGATTTAAGAACATGATTTTCTAGGGAACATACAGTTCCAAACCACCACAGTATAGTTAAACACTAGATGGTGACTTTTTTTGCCATTTGTCTGGGTTGGTGGGCTACCTCTTGCAGTCATAGACTATTAAGTAGGATTTGAATCTTTAAATTCAGGGTGAGCAAAAATGGGAAAATGCCAAAAAAGATGCAAAAAGATACCTTAGATGTTGCTTTCTAATTTCCATTCAATATCTCTAACAGATAAATTATTAAACTTTAGATCAAGAGAGGAATGCTCTATTCCTTAAATCATGACTTAGCCTGAGCAAGATGATCTAATTACTCATTATCTTATTTTTGCTCATCCACGAAATGAGAATCATGGCTTCCACCCACTTACCTTGCGGGGTAGCTCTGGGCTGATGAGAAAAAAGTTTTCATTGTAAAGGAAAGGTACTATTACATAGGTGTAGGCTGTCTTTTATTCTAGCATCACTGCTTGTAGTAACACACACCTAGGGAGAAAATTAAGAATCCTCCCTAATAATATATAAAATTACCTGCTCTGCCCAATTGCGTATTTCACATAAAGGCCAAACAAGAGTGTGTGAAGCAAGAGCTGGAGAGGAAATTCATGCCACTAGAATGTGAATTCTTCACAGTATCCTTGGCAGACCCAACCACCAGGAAGCATCTTAGTAGGAGGTACCAGTACAAATGTTTCAACCAAAGCTGGAAACTGTTTTCAGAGAGCAAGAACACTGGATGCAACCAGGCTAGGGAATCCACTCAGTTTTGGTCAGCTCTGGGGATTCTGAGCTCAGAAGATGAGGCACAAGGTGGGAGCAAGTCTACTCAATGAGGCTTTAGGTGAAGGGACCTGGGGCAGGGAACCCACGCTGGTAGGAGTGGGTGTATAGTGTAACCCCAGTCAGGTGCGTGGCTGGATTCTGGGTACCATTTCATCGAAGCGAGGACTTGATGTCCTTATCTATAAAAAAGAGTAGGTGGTATTAGATTTGTGTTTCTTGATGCCCAGGGGTTTAGGGGCAGTTTTCAGTGGTTCAAAGTGATTAATAGAAACCCTGCCCTTAGTCAGGAGCTCGCAGGTTAATGGGAGAATACTTTCTTCATTTTCAGCTGGAATGATTTTGTCTCAGGGTGGTCACGCTAATTATTTCATGCTATCAAAAGTGTACAGTAGCAGTTATGAGATCCCTATATAACTCTAGAAGAGTATTTGTTAAGAATTATAGTGGTGAAATTCCTTCAAAGCGGAAGGTCCAAGAGAGAAGAAGAACAAAAGGACTTTTTTGATGAAAGAATGGTTGGGATTTGAAAGACGCTTTTGATCTTGTGGTATGCACTGAAGCTAATCGTTTGGAGAGTACAGCTTCACTCATTGTCTAGTTCCCTCCCATTTTCCTAGGGGAGGCCTTTGCCAGGTGTGAGATATTATAGTAATAGAAAGGCCTTTAGTTTTTTTTCCTATTTTATTTGTGTTCTTGTGATCCCCTTGTTGATACCGGCTTAGAACAATGCCATTATTTTCTCTATGAAGTGATGATAAAGGAGGAAAACTTCTGCAACCTGCTCCTAAAATGAAACCACGTCAATGGCAAGTTGCTGTATTTTAATAATATAATTTTATTTGACCATAGAGGAAAGGAGAGAGAAAAAGAAGAAGGGGAAGAAAAACCTATGCTTTCACTTAAGGGAGCATCAGCCATGACGGTTAGGTCAATCACTGTGCCAGTGGGACGCCCTTCAGGACGCAGGGAGTTTATCACCCTCACAGGTCTAGGTTCTTGACTCGAGGGAATTCTTTTCACCATGGTCCTGGGGATTGAATCATGTTCCCCACTAAAAAGAAATCATGTTCACGTCCCAACTCCTAGTCCCTGGGTATGTGGACCCATTTGTAAAAAGGACCTCTGAAGATGAGGCCCAACTGAATCAGGGTGGGTGGAAGTCCTTAAATGTAAAGGAAATTGAACACAGAAAAGAGAAGCCATGGGGAACAGCCACAAGCTGGAAGTCAATGGAATCAAGAAGAGAAAGGAGAAGACACTGCCTTGGGCACTGCCAGATGATGGAAAAGGCAAGGGACAAGGATCACCAGCGGCTACTCCCAGATTGCTACAGTCCTCAGGGAGAAAGCCTGCCTTGATTTGGGACTTTTCCTAGCCTCAAAATCATGAGCCAAGAAATTCCCGTTGTTGAAGCCAACCCATTGTATGGTGTTTGTTTTAGCAGCTGGGAAACTAAAATAAATGGCATGGCAAGTTGTATTTCCATCTGTGAGTTGAAGGACATAGCTATGCATGAATCACTTCTGAAGTATTGGGAGGTCAGCCAAACCCCAAATTCACTTGTGTGTGTTTGGGTTTGTTTGTTCCTAACTATGCATATCCGTTGTACCCGCCCCTCCAGGGCTAAGTGAACCAATAGCTTCTGGTACGCTCAGGACATTTCAGTACCATGGAGCCTCACTCAGGTGGCTTTTTCCTTCTGCCCTCTTGGAGTTCCCCTAGGATTATGACTGAGAATCACAAGTCCTGGACCCTGCTTATTATTCTTGTTTTTCTTAAAATGTGGGCAAGTCATTGAATTTCCTTAAGCATCATCTTTTCCTATTAAAACATAACAACCCCACCTTGCCTGAAAAAATGCAAGCGTGCTTTATATTTGCATTGCTTTAGTGTTTATTGCTCATGTAATTTTTCATTTAAACTTCAGAGTGGCCCCCTCTCCACCTCAAAGTATCATCATTCCCATTATTCATCTTTATATCTCCAGTCTCTAGACATGTGGAGGGTAGTTGCCTCCTGGAGTTTGGTTTTGGATGCACTATCTTTAGAGAGAGAACTTTACTAGTAAGTATTAACTTTACCTATATAGTTTTAATGTGATCATCTTTAAAACTGTTCTCTGTGGGCAAACACAATCATTCTTCTTTAATACCATAAAGATATTTTTAAAACTGCAAGGACAATAAGTAGACAATGTTACATACACTCTGACTAGGGAATGTAGTAAAACACATCAAAAAGAGATAGTGTTATTGTCCAGTACATTAAGTTTATATGTCACGCTACTGACTGTGGCCTTTCATAGCAAAATACAAAGTGGTATGAGGAAGAAACCTTAATTTGAATGACAGATGGTCGGCTCTGCACCTAAAGTTTCTGATATCATCTGAAATCTGCATGAAATCACCAGGCATTGTGGGAGAGTTACTGGGCATGGCAGAGAAGAGCTTTTAGACTTTGCTTTCACATTTGCTTATTAATAAAACAACTGTTGAATCTTTGCCATTTCCTGAACCTTTAAATAATCTTGGATCTGGAAGGAGTTGAAAAAAGAATGTAAAATCTGTCTTTCTCACATCCTTTCAAACTTCTTTCATCAGTTTAGGTAGGACCACACCAATTCGGGCAGGACTATGCCAAGTAATCCTGGGCATTCACTCTGTTGATTTATTAAACTATTTGAAAAGTTCTTGTTAAGGCAAAAGCAATGTGAGTCCATTATTGGAAACATTGACAAATACAGAGAAGCAAAAAGAAGAAAATAAATAAACAATAAATCCCCTCTCCCCATCCCATCTATCCACTCTTGAACATACTGGTATATATTTTCTTTCAAAATCTCCTTAAGCCTGCTGTCATACACAGACATACACACACATCATATATACTTTTTACATTTAACATGTGTGTATGTAGTTCTGTAAAAATCTGTTTTTTAATAACAGCTTTATTGAGGTATAATTACATACCATAAATTCACCCTTTTAAAGTTTGTACTTCAGCAGTTTTTAGTTTATTCATGCATTATCCCAAAAAGGAACACTATACCTGTTAGCATTCACTTCCCACCCCCCTCTCCCTACAGTCCCTGGCAAATACAAATCTATGTTCTTTCTCTAAGGATTTGCCTATTCTAGACATTTC
The DNA here is from genome assembly GCF_030445035.2 of Dasypus novemcinctus. NCBI lineage: Eukaryota > Metazoa > Chordata > Mammalia > Cingulata > Dasypodidae > Dasypus > Dasypus novemcinctus. Next base: position 39,166,774 of record NC_080688.1, read on the forward strand.
ATATAAATGGACTCATACAATATGTGACTTTTGTGACTAACTTCTTTCCCTTGGTATACTGTTTTCAAGATTCATCCATGTCGTCGCATGTATAAGCACTTCATCTTTTTTAGGACTGAATAATATTCCCTTGTACCTGTCTACCACAATTTGTTTAACCCATTCATCAGTTGATGGGAATTTGGATTGATTCTACTTCTTGGCTACTATAAATAATTCTGCTATGAACGTTTGAGTACAAGTTTTTTTACATGAACATTTGTTTTAATTTCTCTTGGGTAAATACCTAGGAGTAGAATTGCTAAGTCACATGGTAACTCTATGTTTAACTTTTTGAGGAACTGCCAAATTGTTTTCCACAGCAGCTACAGCATTTTTTATTACCACCAGCAATGTGTGAGGGTTCCAGTTTCTCCACCTCTGCCGACACTCATTTTCTGTTTTTTTCCCCCTTAATTAGAACCATCCTTGTGGGTGTGAAGTGGTATCTCATTGTGGCTTTGATTTGCATTTCCCTAGTGGCTAATGATGCTATACATCTTTTCTTGCATTTAGTAGCCATATTCATACATCTTCTTTGGAGAATTGTCTACTTGAATCTTTTGTCCATTTAAAAAATGAAAATGTTATTTCTTTTTGTTTCTCTTGATTGTTGAGTTAAAATTTCATTATGTTGTCTCAACTACAAGTCCCTTATCAGATATATGAGTACAAATATTTTCTCCCATTTTGTGGGCTGTCTCTTCATTTTCTTTTTTTTTTTTTAATTTTCTTTTGTTTCTTTTATTTATTTCTCTCCCCTCCCCCCCATCCCCAGTTGTCTGCTCTCTGTGTCAATTTGCTGTGTGTTCTTCTGTGACCACTTCTATCCTTATCAGCCGCACAGGGAATTTGTGTTTCTTTTTGTTGCATCATCTTGTTGTGTAAGCTCTCCATGTGTGCGGCACAATTCTTGGGCAGGCTGCACTTTCTTTCGCGCTGGGTGGCTCTCCTTACGGGGCACACTCCTTGTGTTTGGGGCACCCCTATATGGGGGACACCCCTGCATGGCAGGGCACTCTTTGCACACATCAGCACTGCTGATGGGCCAGCTCCACACGGGTCAAGGAGGCCCGGGGTTTGAACCGTGGACCTCCCATGTGGTAGGCAGACGCCCTATCCATTGGGCCAAGTCCGCTTCCCTGTCTCTTTATTTTCTTGATGGCACCCTTTGAAGCACAAAAGTTAAAAATTTTGATGAAGTCAAAATTTAACTGTTCTTTTCTTTTGTTGCCTGTACTTGTTTTTAAGATTTACTTATTTATTTATTCTCCCTCCCCGCCCCAATTGTCTTCTCTCTGTGTCCATCCACTGTGCATTCTTTTGTGTCTGCTTGTCTTCTCTCTAGGTGACACCAGAACCGATCCTGGGACCTTCTGGAGTGGGAGAGAGGCACTGAAATTCTTGTGCCACCTTAGCTCCCTGGTCTGCTGTGTCTCTTATTGAGTCTCCTCTGTCTCTTTGTTGTGTCATCTTGCTGCACCAGCTCTTGCTCGGGCCAGCTTGCCATATGGGTCAGCACCCCTGTGCAGGCCAGCACTCCTCTCAGACCAGCTTGCTGTGTGGGCCAGCTCTCCAGTGGGGCCAGCTTGCTGTGCAGGCCAGCTTGTCTTCACCAGGAGGCCCCAGGAATTAAGCCCTGGAGCTCCCATGTGGTGGATGGGAGCCCAGTCACTTGAGCCACATCTGCTTCTCTGTTGCCTGTTCTTCTGGTGTCATATCTGAAAAAACATGCCAAATCCAAGATCACTAAGATCTACTCTTATTTTCTTCTAAGAGCATTTTTTTTTTTTTTTTTTTTTCAGGTACCAGGGCTGGAAACCAAACCTGGGATCTCACAAGTGGGAAGCCAGCACTCAACCACTGAGTCACACCGGCTCCCCTGAACTGGTTCCCTCTCATGTTTGCTTGTTATTTGTTCTTTTGTTCCTAGGAGGCTTGGGGAACTGACTTTGGACCTCCCATGTGGGAAGCAGGTGCCCAACCGCTTGAGTCACATCTGCTCCCTTCTAAGAGTTTTATAGCTTTAACTCTTACATTTAGGGCCTTCCATTTATCTAGGTCTTCCTTAATATCTTCCAAAAATGTTTTGTAGTTTTCATTGTATAAGTCTTGCACTTAAATTTATTCCTATTCCTATACATTTTAATTTTATTGTAAATGGAATTGTTTTCTTAATTTCATTTTTGGATCATTCATTGCTTGTGTTTAGAAATACAATTGGTTTTGTAAATACATATATAATTTCTTTTATTATCCTTTGAAATATATGAACAGCTTTTTTTTAAGTCAGAAATACCCTTCTGCAACATCATTTTAATGACCATGTATTATTTTACTCTGTGGATATACCACAATTTATTTACTCAATTCCCTATGATTAGGTTATAGTTAGGTTCTTTAAGACTATTTTTTTAAAAAAATTAATTTTATTGATACATACAATTCATCCAAGGTGTACAATCAATGGTATTGGCATAATCACATAGTTGTGCATTCATCACTTCAATCATTAAAGCATTTTCATTATTTCAATAATAATAACAAAAAACAGAAAAACAAGAAAATTCCTCACCTATCAATCCCTCTGTTTTTCCTCCTCTACTTAGGTGCTATTCCTGGTTATTCTTGCACAAATTATTTATTTGTTTATTAAGCAGTTTTATTGAGATATATTCACATACCATATGATCTATCCAAAGATATATTCACATACCATATGATTTATCCAAAGCATATAACCAATGACTTTTCTTAAAGCTGCTAAAAAGGCCTTCATTGTAAAATTGTAAAATAAATAGAAAAATAGATAGAAAGAAATTACAAATTTTAAATGAGAGAGCAAGGCCAGGTTATATTTAATATAATCAATTATAAAAAATAGGTAGCATAGCAACAATCATTTATAATATAAATAATAAAAATTAATTATAACAATTCTAATTTTTATATTACAGCTCTAACTATTGGACATCTCTAATAATGAAATAAATTATTGGTTTAGTTATTTAATTTCCATTTAGGCCATAATTCTTTCTAGATAGCCAGATTCCTATTTGGGAATTCTTCACATCTTATTGGAATGAATTATAGCAGATAACAATAATTTTGTGAGGTAGAAAAGCTCAAAATCTTGTTCAACAGTAGTCATGCTAAATTATTATTGATCCAGATAGATTATTTTAATTAAAGAGAAGGAATAAGAAAGGGTTAAAGAAAAATGAAGTATCCAAAAATATCTCTCTTCTCCAGCTCTCCTCAATTAAAAGCACACATTTATTTTGTATGAAATAAATTACAGAATACTGATTATAGGAACAATTTGCCAGCTGCCCCAAATAATTATTGTTCATATACTATAATGTTGTTATTTTACATTTATCTGGCCTATTCTAGCTCTTTTTTGGTTACTATTTGCATGGAATACCTTTTCCAACCTTTCACTTTTAACCTGGTTGTTTGCTTACATCTGAGGTGTGTATCTTGTAGACAAAATATAGTCAGTTCATATTTTTTACCCATTCTATCAGTCTATGTCTTTTGATTGGGGAGTTAAATCCATTAACATTCAGTGTTATTACTGTAAGGATGCTACTTACTTCATCGATTTTGTCCTTTGGCTCTCTGTTGTCATATTATTCTATCATCTTTTTATTCTTAGCCTTCCTAATAATCTTCATTTCAAAACTTTTCTCCAAATCTCTCATCCTTGTTTTTTCCTTTCAGTCTGCAACACCCCCTTTAGTATCTCTTGCAAATCTGGTCTTTTGGTAACATATTCTGTCAGTTTTTGTTTGTCTGTGAAGATTTTGAATTCACCCTCATTTATGAAGGACAGCTTTACCGGGATACAGAATTCCTGGCTGGCAGTTTTTCTCTTTCAATACCTTAAACACATCATATCACTTTCCCATCTCCTCCATGGTTTCTGACGAGAGGTCAGGACTTAATCTTATCAAGTTTCCCTTCTATGTGATGCTTTTCTTCTTCCTTGCTGCTTTCAGAATCCTCTCTTTATCTTTGATATTTGTCATTCTGAATAGGAAGTGTCTTAGGATAGATCTATTCAGAATAATTCTGTTTGGGGTACATTGTCCTTCTTGGATATTGATATTTATGTCCTACAAAAGGGTTGGGTAGTTTTTGGTCATCATTTCCTCAAATATTCTTTCTGCCCTTTTTCCATTCTCTTCTCCTTCTGGGACACAAATAATGAAAACATTTGTGTGTTTAGCAGTGTCATTCAATTCCCTGAGAATTTCCATTCTCTTTTCTTTTTGTTCTCCTGTCTTTTCTAGTTCAGATGTTCTGACTTTGAAATCACTAATTCTGTCTTCAAGCAATTCAAATCTGCTCTTATGTGCTTCTAAGTATTTTTAATCCCCTCTATCATGTCTTTTATTCCCATAAAATCTGTTATTTTTCTTTGCAGTCTTGTCTTTCACAAATTGTTCTTTTTGCTCCTTCAGTGTCTTTCTTAGTATCCTTTATTTCTTTAGTCATATTTTCTTTAAATTCTTTGAAGTGATTTAGGAGAGTTGTGTGATTATCACTGATAAATTGCATTAAATATCTTCAGGATATTTGGTTTGTTCTTCTGACTGGGCCATCTCTTCCTGTTTCCTAGTGTGGCTTGTAATTGTAATGTCTAGGCATCTGAATATGCTGGTGAATTTACTCCGATGGTTAATTTCTCTCTCTTGCCTATTTTTTTTTTTCCCACAACTCTTCTTTGATATTTGGTTCAACTTATTCTCAGTCTTTAAAATCGCCCAGCTTAACTTTTCAAAATTGGGCCAGGGACTCACTAGTGGGGCACAGATTTTTCCCAAGGGGTGGGATACAGAGAGGGTTTACAGTTTTTGTCCATGCAATTTCAAGGCAGGTCAGCAGATGGCGCTAGTCAGCACACCTTTCCACAGAGTTGTTTCAGTCTCAGCTTTCCTGTGTTCTGTGTTGATTTCCAGATAGGAGATTCAAAATGGCCTCTGCTGACCAAATTCACTGAAGAAAAGGACCCAGCTTCTCACTTTTCTCTTGAAACAGCTGACAGGGAGGAAGATGTCCCTCTCAGTAGGCTGCAGTGAGCCAGGGGTTTTACCCCAGCTTAATACAATATCTTGGGGGTGGGGGAAGGGAGTCCTTTGTGGTTGCCCCAGGGGCTTGGTAACTCACATTTGTCCTTTCAACTTATTCATCTTTCTGCCCCTTATCCACCTGGGAGTTGTGTAGCACTGTCCTGTTCTGCTGACCCCCAAAGCAGATCCCTCAGACAGCTTTCGGCTCTTTATCCATTGTTTTTGTGAGAGCATTCAGCTCTGCCTGTTAGTCCCTCACCATTGTAGCAGTTTGATATGGTTATGAATTCCAAAAACAGATTATGTTTATGATCTGGTCTGTACCTGGGCATGATTGAGTTATGGCTTTGATTGGGCGATGTCATTACAGATAAAAGGCATGGTAAAAGAGTTGAGGGAAACGGACTTGGCCCAGTGGTTAGGGCGTCCGTCTACCACGAGGTCCACAGTTCAAACCCCGGGCCTCCTTGACCCGTGTGGAGCTGGCCCACACACAGTGCTGATGCACACAAGGAGTGCCATGCCATGCAGAGGTATCCCCTGCATAGGGGAGCCCCACGTGCAAGGAGTGCACCCGTAAGGAGAGCCGCCCAGCGTGTAGGAGAGTGCAGCCTGCCCAGGAATGGCGCCGCCCATACTTCCCGTGCCGCTGACGACAACTGAAGGGACAAAGAAACAAGACGCAACAAATAGACACAGGGAACGGGGGGGGGGGGGGGGGGGATTAAATAAATAAATAAAATAAATCTTTAAAAAAAAAAAAAGACAGAGTTGAGGGTTTTTGATGTTGGAGTTTAATGCTGAAGCCTTAAGCTGGAGCCCCAGGAAGTAAGCTCACAGAGGAAACAGAAGTAAGCCCCAGGAAGAGAGGAACCCTGAGCCCAGGAAGAAGCAAACCCTGGGAAGAGAGGAGCCCTAAGCCCAGAGAGAAGCAAGACCCTGGAGGGAGGAACCCAGGAAGCCTGAACCCTCACAGATGTCAACAGCCATTTTGCTCTAACTCGTGAAAATAGACTTTAGTGAGAGAAGTAACTTATGCTTTACGGCCTGGTATCTGTAAGGTCCTACCCCAAATAAATGCCCTTTATAGAAACCAATTCATCTGGTATTTTGCATTAGCACTCCTTTTTGGCTGACTAATACAACAATCTTCCAACAATACTCTAAACTATTTTTAAATTAGTATAATTTTTGCAACATTTCTAATTATTTCCTGGATATAAATCTCTACAAATGGAGTTGTTGGGGCAGTGCACATGCACATCATGAGACTTTTGCTAAGCACTGAAAAATTGCCTCCCAGAAAGTTTAGAAGATTTTCACTTCTAAGAGTGCAAGCCTCGATACCTTGCATTCCCTTCAACCTCGAGTTTTATCATTGAAAAAAGACTGCCAATTTGACAGGTGAAAGATGTCTTATTGTTATTTTGCTTGTATTTCAATTGATATAAAGGTCAAACACCACCAATATATTTATTAACTTTTTTCCAATAGCTACTCGACAGATATTTATTGAATAAATTAATTCATGAATTAGAAGGAGGAAGTTCACCCATATATAAAAGAAAAACTTTCTTACTTCAGCACTTTACACCTATTTCCATATAAAAATTTGCTTTGTAAACTGCAAGTCTTTTTTTCCCCTTTATTTTTAAAGGTGTTTAGATTACATAAATGTTACATAGAAAATATAGGGGATTCCCATATACCCTGTCCCTTCCCCCTTCTGCACTTTCCCACATTAAAAACATCTTTCATTAGAGTGGTGCATTTGTTACAATTATGAACATATATTGAAGCATTGCTACTAACCATGCACTATAGTTTACATTATCATTTACACTCTGCCTTGCATGATTATATAGGTTTTGACAAAATGTTTAATGACCTGTATCCATCATTGAGATGTCATGCAGGACAATTCTAATGTCCCAAAAATGCGCCCTTGTTATACCTATTCTTCTCTCTCCCTCCTCTCAGACCCTCTGGTGGCCACTGCCTTTCTATCAATGATACAAGTTCTTCCACTGATAGAATAATAATAAGTCTATAATAGAATAATAAGTCCATTGTTCACTCCCCAATCTTGAGGATTTTTGGATGGTGATGCCCACTCTGTTTCTCATTGAGAGGGGGCTTAGATCCCATGGGGCAGATGGATGGAACTGTCTTGCTTGCAGTTGCAAACACTCTCTGTTCCTTGGGATGGGCACTGTCTATCATCATCTCTTGTTAGTTGTCTTGGGTGAGTTCAATGAGCTGAAGAGTAGATGTTGCAACTCTGCTGATATTTGGGGCTCAACTGGCACATGAAGAGACCAAAGATTTAGGTCTCTGGGACAGATATTTAACAAGTATAGTGCTAATTATAGGTTCAAATAAAAGGGACAGAAGAGCCATTTGTAGAGTCTAACTCTGCTACATTGGAGAGCATGTATTCCAAAGTAAGGTCCTGTGACAGGGTGCCAAATTCCTGAGATTGTCTATTCTGCCTATAGTGTCTGGATGTCTCTAGAGCCCTCAGGAGTCTGGCCTTCTGAGGCATTGTTTACTGTTGCAGTCAATGAGCATGGTACATTTTTAAAAATTGATGAACAAATGTCAAATCATCGCTACTAAACATGGTCAATGGTTCACATTTTGGTTTACCATTTGCACCATATATTTTGGTAGGTTCTGACAAAATGTGTAATGGCCTGTGTCTGTCACTGCGTAACCATGCAGAACAATTCCAATGCCCCCCAAATGCCCTGTGTTCCACCCATTCTTCCCTCCCCACCCCTTGGTTCCTATGGCCACCACTAAATTTCAAGTTTTGAAGAATAAGGTTCATAGTTATATGCATTAATATTGAGGACTTGATGTACTGGTTTTTGTTTTTTTTCTTCTTAAATTTGGTGCTGCCTATGTACTTAAGATGTTCTTGCCCCTCTATGTGAGAACACAGCAAGACTCCCGAGCATGGGAATTTAATGTTTTCTTGTTTATTATGTGGGTCTCTATCCACTGAGATAACACACTATGCCAAGAGGAATACATTCATATTGCATAGAAGCAT